>NC_134723.1:38750000-39375000 GCF_049634645.1 Pelodiscus sinensis | reverse complement strand
CAGTACAGTTATTTCAAAATAACTGATGTTATTTTGAAATAATGCGAGCATCTAAACAGCAAAGCCATTATTTCAAAATAAATTTGAAATAATGGACAGTTTATTCCCACTTCTGTAAACCTCATTCCATGAGGAATAATACCTATTTCAAAATAGCTGTAGTCTGGATGCTCCACTGCTGCTGTTTGAAAATAGCTCCTCCCCAGAGACATTCAAACTAATTACTCTTCAGTGTCTCCTGGAGGTAGCACATCCACATTAGGAAATCCTGCCTCTGACTAATTTTTAGGCTTCCTTGTAGTGAAGAGATGCTATTTCAAAATAATCTATTTCAGAGTATTTCTTTCAGGACAGCTTATTTCGAAATATGTGTGCAGTGTAGTTGTACTCTTAGAGACAAGGACTCTCTTTTTGTTCTCTGTACATTGCTTAGTACAGTGGAGTATTGGTCAACTAGAAAGGCTTCCAACTTCTATGATAATACAAATGTTAATAAAAATAACATTATTCAAATCAAGGGGATGAGCAGACTTTGGACGTTACAAAGTTTGCGCTTGCCTTCCCCCAGTACAGTCATTTTCTTTGTCAAACAAGTCCCACTTCCCTCGTTTATTGAATATAGTGCCCACACAACCCCAACACACATTTGTCAGATTCAACACGCTCATGAGTCCTCCTTGTTGCTAAGTGCTTGCTGACTTCAAAGCCTTGGGGGGAAAATCTAATAATTATATTATTTTGTCAGACAAATATTTGTAAGAAGATGCAAAACAATTCACTAAGTCAAGAGAAACAAGAAGAAACAGGTATGATGGGAAACACTTGGAAGCATTATTATAATTTGTGGCTTTCTGATCATAGACATGAGCAAAAAGGGGGGCTCAATTTGTCATCTTTCGGGGGGTGTTGGTTGGTTTGGGGTTTTTTAACACTGGTTTAAATAAATTCATGCCAATTTCACTGATTGGCATGAAATATGAAGCCTTTAGCAGACCTATTTTCAACATCTGATTGGACATGCTACCCTAAAGGCATGATACAGCAAGAGTCCTTAGCACAGACGAGCATGTTGTGTTTCAAGCAGGTAACAGTAAGTTCCCACCAAAGTGGCACACTGGTGTACAGACCATTGGGCACTCCATACTAGCAATCTCAGGAACGTTACCAATGCCCTGAGAAAGTTAGGTTGCAGATGAGGGCAAGGACTTAAAACATCAGGCAGCCATGTGAGGTATACAGACATGTGCACCAGCTCTCTTTCACTGGGGATAACTGTACAAGTTGGATCTCTCTGGTCTGACACCCTGGGACCTGACCAGTTCTCCTCTTCCCAGACAGCTGGCTCCACTACCCTGGGTCCTGCTGGCTTCAGCAGCCACTCTGGCTCCAGAAGCCCTGCTGGCCCCATCAGTGGCCCCACCAACTTTGCTGCCCTGCAGATTCTGACAGCCTGACTGGCTCTGTTGCCCCACTGCCCCCCAAAAGCTCTGCTACCCCGCTGGCTCCACCGGCCAGCTCTACTCCCAGCCACCATCATCCTTTGCTGCTGGGGCTCTCTGGTCTGATGATGCTGGACCAGAGAGTCCTGAACCACAGAGATCCAACCTCTATCAGGTGGGGCAAGTGAGTGGGAACATGCTGGACCCAATTCTGTCCTGTGTTACACCTTTGTGGTCCCACATGTAAAGCTCACTGGGACATAGCTTAAAAACATAGCTCACGGTTGCTTATTAAACATATTTTCAATACAGAAAAGGAAATTGAATGGATGCCAATGAAAGTAAGGAGATGTTATCATAAGAGAGAAAAAAAATAATGTTAGTGAACATTTTCCATTTGTGAATAACGTAGGCAACATATTGGCCCTTAATCCATCATATAGAAATTTACAGTAACTCAGAAGTTGTTTACGGTGTGCCAGCCACCAGATTTTATGATCCCACTTGCTTAATCATGAGTCACAGTGGAGGAGTATAATCTTAGGCTATTTTCTAGCTTCTGTTTGATGAAAGGGAGAGACACAATCTTTTCTGACATAAATAACTGCTGGATGGCAGCTTTGTTATTGGTTGGGAAGCTAGCGGTTCTTCACTTGGAGTTATATAATTCATTTCACAAAATGTTCTTCATAAAATGTGTCTGAGGGTAGGATCTAAGAGTAGAAAAATATATACGTACGTGCACTTCATGGATGATGATCTACAATGATTGATCAACTACCAAGTGACCTCTGGGTGGATGAAGGACATTCAGTGTGCTCATTTGAGGGATTCCTATGGCCTGAACTGAAATGTTTTATATCAGATTTCCTTCCTTCTTGTCCATACTGATGATTCCAGGATTCCTTTTGGTAGCCTGGGTACCAATCCAAGGAACCAAACAAAATCCTTTTGTCTTTTGGCATTTATGCAAAACTTGGCTTGAAGGCACTCACCTCAGCCGACAATCTCTACCACAGGAGCATTTCAGGAGAAAAATGGACAAACTGCAAAACATCCTATAATTTCAAAACATGATAGGCCAGTGTTGGATAACTTAACTCCTGCTGACAAGTATCATCCCTGCAAGGAAGTCTCTACGAACCCTTTAAAAGTAAGGTGCTTCTTGGCATCAGAAAAGGGTTTGGGATTTTTCCCTATGAGAGGTGAAATAATGCTGTTTTATCCAGTACAAGTAGAATGTAATCTGTTGAAAGAATTATAATAGAATCCCTGAGCTTAGTTGTCCTTGGAAACCTGTTTTGAGATCAGTACTTTTAAATCACCTTTCCATAGCTGGGAAGCTGTCAAAAGGGCATCATTTCATCTAAAAAAAGAGCACAATTGTTTCTGTCAATTATTACTGCATATGCAATCATGTTAGTCACATGCTGATAAGTGTCCCGTTTTGTTCAGGAAGCCTGAGGGTTGTGGAGGATTTGGGAGTCATAGTAGATAATCAGCTGACCATGATCACCAAATGTGATTTTGTGTTCAAAAGACAAATGTTGATCCTGGGAAGCATAAATGAGGAAATCTTCAGTAGGAGTAGAGAGCTTATTTTACCTCTATATTTGGCATTCATAGAATTGCTTTTGGTGTCCATAGTTAAAGGATGATGTTGGTAAATTGGAGAGGGTTCAAAAGAGAGTCACAATGATGATCCAAGGATTAGAAAATGTAAAAGACTCAAACTCCATCTATTTACTTAAAACGAAGGCATGTGGTGATTTAATAACTGTCTATAAATATCTATACTAGGAATATTTTAAAATGAGCACTTCAATCTAGAAGAGAAATGTATAATACTATCCAAAGGCAGGAAGTTGAAGTTGGATATATGCAGACTGGAAATAAGGTGTTAAGTTTTGACAATGAGGGTAATTAATCATTGGAACAACTTCCTGATATCTGCTTTAGAAAATATCCTACAGAAATTCTAAAGTATGTGTTACATAGGGCGGGGACCAACATTCACAACGGTGTGACAAATCTCATGCCATTCTTGAGCAAAAGCTCTCATGAGGCCAAACTAATTGTCTTAGGCATTTAATATATCTGGATGCAATTTTCCATCAACCCATTTTTCTTCAAAAAATGCAGTGGCAACATCAACGCCTTTAAAATCTCTAGTTCATTTCACTGCATTGTTCTGTCAAAAATAAAACTACCAAAACCAAATCTGAAATGCCCAAAATATTTATTTTGACTTTTTTTTTAAATTAATTTTTTAATTGAAATCAACATTTGAAAGGTTATTTTATTTTGAATAAATAAAATACTAAACAATGCTTGAAACTGAATGAAGGATTTTGTTTTGACTCAAGCAAAATGTTTTAGACAGTGTAAATTCATCTTTCATTTGACCCATACCTAGATTGTGTTTCAGAATGCCAGCAATTCAAAAAAAATCATTATTCATCCATCTGTAATCTGATATCCTGCTGTAGGATATCAATGGACCTTCTTGTGTGAGTTTGAGCAAACAAGATCTGGCAAGCTTATTTCCATGGTAATTTTGCCTCCATAAAGACTAGATGTCTAACAAAGACACTGAGTACCCCTTGCATGGTATTCAATGCCTTCCCCTCTCATTGACTTTAGTCACGGCTGCACTAAAGTCAATTTGAAAGCTCCTGTTGGTTTCACTAATGCAGGATCAGCACCTCTGTACCTCTCAAGAGGCGTTTAGCACTGTGTCCGTGAGTTCCAACACATTCAAGAGTAAGCAGCTCTGTAACGGAGTATATTGATCCGTTAAGTCTGGAGGGGGCCAGGAGGCTCCTTTTCAGGAACACTGCAATGAACAAAAGGCACAGGACATAGTTAAAGGTGGAAGAGAGGAAGCAGACTTGTAGAAAACAACTTGGGGAAAAATCTTGGAACACTGTTCCTTTAAGGGATGAGGGCCCCTGTAGTGTAGGGTGAGGGCAGAGCTTTCTTCTCTCCCAGTCAGGTGACAGGAAATTCTCCAAATTCTCCATGTTCTAAGGTTTCGCCTGAAGTGTCAAAGCACAAGCAATATGGCTGTGTCTACACTGGCCCCTTCTTCGGAATAGGCATGCTAATTTAGAACTTTGGAATAGGGAAATGTGCGGGGGATTTAAATATCCCCCGCGGGATTTAAAGAAACTTGGCCGCCGCTTTTTTTCCGGCTTGGGGAAAAGCCGGAAAAGAGCGTCCAGACTGGCGCGATTCTCCGGAATAAAGCCCTATTCCGGAGGATCTCTTATTTCAAGAGATCTCTTACTTCAAGTAGGAATAAGAGATCCTCCGGAATAGGGCTTTATTCCGGAGGATCGCGCCAGTCTGGACGCTCTTTTCCGGCTTTTCCCCAAGCCGGAAAAAAAGCGACGGCCATGTTTCTTTAAACCCCCCGCGCATTTCCCTATTCCAAAGTTCTAAATTAGTATGCCTATTCCGAAGAAGGGGCCAGTGTAGACATAGCCTACTTGTAAGGAAGTGTTCTTCCATAGAAAATGAGACACATTGTCAGGAGAAGGAAGCCTGAGTTCCAGTTAGAAAGGCATGGGATAGGTAGCTCTCTGAAGAACAGAGTGGGAGAGATGTACATACTGTGTGCTATTCTAATGGACTATATGTGGGATGTTGTGTATTATTTTTGAACTATTTCAGCTGTTAAATTTCTCCTAAATGGTGGTGGGAAGGTCCGTTGCCACAAGAGGGACATGGATGGGATTGCAGAGAGCCCTGAAGAAGGAAAAATACCTGAGTTAAAAGACTTTAAATTAGAAATATATATTTGGAAAATGTTCTAGGGTGATTCACATCATGGGTGGCTATGGGCTTACCGCTGTATTTACCGGAATGAGGTGGCAGTGCATATAATATCTAAATTCACTTATAGGAAGTCATTCATTTTCTGTCCAGGAATGAGTTTAACTTTAATTGGGTTCAAAGTGAAACTAAACAAAAACGAGATTTCAATCCCACAAAAGTATATTCCAGCCATATTTTTCACAGTCTTTCCAGAGTTAATGAGTTTGCTGGGCAGAGGCATCATAAATAAAACAAAAATCAGATTCTTGCCAGATTGTTGCAAATGTTGTACACGGAAAGATTAGGAAAAATTGCTTAAAATTTTATGTCCTTTAGATGAAGATCTTCTCTCCAAAGATGTGAATGTATGCATTGAGAGTAGACTTTAAATGACAACATATTCCTCTGCTTACATGTCCAAACAATCATTGTATGATTCATTGCCCATTCAAATGGTATGTAAATTTTTTATTTGACTTTGAACCCGACTGCATAAAAAAAAAGAAAAAACATGTTCTGAGATTTTGCCTGAAGTGTCAAAGCACAAGCAACACTTGTAAGGAAATGTTTCTTGTGTGGTAGGCAAATGTTCATGGTTAAGCAGCAAGAGCTGTATTCTGTTTAAAGTTCTCACACAGTGCATGTATCAGTAAGGGCTCCATTTTTATATGGATGGGAATAGTGAATATGATATGTGCATATACAACTTGCAAACAATAGGAGAATAACGTAGCCCACTCTCTCTAACCTTCCTTTTTACCCATGACACCATCAGCCCTGTTGCCCATTCTGAGCATACATGCCAAGCCCCACCCCCTTTCTCTCCCAGTAAGCCACTGTTTCCTATAAAATTAGACCTGCCTTCTTAGTATAAGAATCCAACTCAGATACGCAATTTAGTCACCTAGAACTGAAAATGGGTTATTGATGGGTGGGTAAAAACCAGAAAAGATGGGAATTTCAATGGGCTTTCAACTGATGTTGGTTGCCAGCCAAGATTGCTATGTTTTGTTTAGGATAAGGCTGAGTGGAGTTTTGACATGCTTTGATCAATGCTTAACTCATAAATACGTCCCCATTTGAACCGCTGAAGGCACACATTTGCAGCCTACACTGTCATAGCTCTAAAAATGTATCATGCTAAATGGATCGTCATCCATTATTAGCTCCAATGTTCTAAAAAGACAAGTCTAAAGCACTTTGATAAAGTGGAGTTAAGAACTTGCCCGTGTGTTTTATTCTCTTGCGTCTCAAATAAATCCGAAACATACCAACACATTTTTACATTTCAAAGATGTCCAAGTAGCAGGAACTCACATTTGAGAGTAAAGTTTCAGTTTGTCACAAGTCAGGAAAATGGACTAAAAATGTCAAGGAAAGAATGGGAGGAAAGTGTGCACTACGGCTCCATCTATACTGCAATGCTATTTCGGGATACCGGAGTATCCCAAAATAGTCATCCCACATCTTCACAGCAAGCCCGTTATTTCAGGCTCACTATTCCCCATTCTATGAGGAGTAAGGGACATTTTGGAATAGCGCTTTATTTTGAAATTTGGTGCTGTGCAGACCAATAAGCTATTTTAAAATAGCATAGAAATAAGATGCACAATTCACATAGCTCAAATTTGCATAGCAGTATAGACTCACCCTAAGTGTCAAGTGTCAGATACACTGATCAGCCTCTACCATGGAGCTTTCCAATCTGACAGTATTTGGAATGAATCACCACAGACTGGGTCAAATTCACTGCTAGTGTAAATGGGAAAAACACCATGAAATTCAATGAGGCATCATCTATTTTCAGCACCATAAAATTTGCACCACTGTACAACACACATCCTTAAAATGAGCCTTTCCACAATTCTAATTCTAATAAGGACAGGCAAAGCTAAAAAGGATAGGAATATTGGCCTGGATAAGTATCCAAAAGTTTGAGAGTATGAAGAACTGGTCTGAGAACCTTGTGATAACAGGCTCTCTTAAGCCTTCCCATTCTTTGCTTCCAGTTTAGTCAGGACGCTTTTAGAACTAGAGTTGATAGGAGGAGGAACATGGAATAGTAAGATTTTTCCAGTGAAAGAAATCATGACAAGACGACATGGGGGAAGGAGAGAGAAATTGCCTCAACATATTTTGATGGAAAAATTTTCACTAGTCCTAATAAGAACATCCTTTCTTGTAATGTGTCATTGATTCTGCTTCCAGCTTGAACCAACAGGTGTAAAATCAAGTGGAAATGGCAAATAAGGAGCATTATCCTTATTATTTCCACTACATTAGGGAAATTTCTAGATTGGCTTATATTTATTAACGACTCCTCCCTCTATAGGCATGTCAAATATCCTCCTTTGTTCCTCAATTGCTTTAGTGATAAAGGGGGAAAATCTCTTCCTTGTAAATGCTACTCTTACAGTTCTCCACACCCCAGAACATAAGCAAAGCATCGAACCCTCTCCTAGTTGTAAGCAGTGTGGATTCTCCAACTGTTGGCCTGCCAGGTTGTCTCAGGGGAAAAAAATCATATCTAGTGAACAACCACCAGGGTAACGAAGTGTCTTGGAAATTGAAGGCAAGAAATCTGGAACTAAATGCATGATCTACTAACACTAGAATGGAAAGATTTGTCACTTTGATAACAGGCTCAGAATCATAAATTTCCATATGGTCCATCCACTAAAGGGAGACAGACAACTATCATTGGCTAAATCAGCAGTGAATCAATATTAATCTGAACTAAAAATCAATATGCTTAGATTACATAAGTATTAGTATGTAAAATCTATCAGGCCATGGATCTAATGCCTATCAAAAACTTCAGTGTATCTGATCTATAATATACTGAATACTCCTGCAGTTTTACAACTGACTGTGTGTAGAGCTCCACAGAAGTTAGTGGGGCTGCATGTAGACACAGAAATCAGCCTAAATGCTGTCAGTTGAAAGGCCTGATATCTGTAGTTGGTGGCAGAAAGGTTTCTTTGCTGGACCAATGAACCTCAGTCTTGCTTCCTGTATCAGTTCAGTCCAAGAAAGTTTGAGTTTAATAACCATTCGTTAGGTAAGGGCTACTCAACTTTGTGAGGCCTGGGGGCCACAATGATACTCACAGCACAGGTCGAGGGCCACAACTTAAGTGTGGTTGCATATGCATGCAAATATATGCAAATAGCTTCTTTCATACTGATGGGCATTAACACAAAGTAATTCCCACAATTCCCTGGCCCTTCCAGGACCTCCTCTCTAGGGACTAGAAATCCTGACACCCTGTATTCATCTGTTCCAGCCAGCCCGTCCACTTGCATCTTTCAGTGCTCGCTGTTCTGGAGCTTATTCCCAGTGGAGGCCACACTCAAAGGATCCCACCCGCGGGTCGTGCGTTGAGCCCTGTGCAAACCCAAACTGCACCGTGGGCCAGCTGAAGCCCGCGGGCCGCGTGTTGAGTAGCCCTGCATTAGGTCATGGTATAAAACCAACCCATATTTTACCTAAAAACATGAAGATGTAGAATGAATATAAAATGTTTATTGATGATGCTATGGTGAGAGTTAATTTCTGGGTTATGTCTCTCTGTGCCTAGTTGATATGATTTTCTATTTTATATATTTATTTAGTTAACCTTTTGCCCTTTATTTAGCATCGACCGCATATTGCAAATGTCAGTATCCTAACATTTTAGCCTAGAGCAGCTGGAGACCATAGAGGTAAGAACATTAAAAAATGAGGCAATAAATCATTTCATTATGTTCTGTGTTTGAGTAGATTATCTGCTGCAGTTACTTGTGCAGAGAAACCTAGTCAGGAAGGAATCCAAGAGGAAGACTCCAAAACACAATTAAGCAATGTTTTGTTCTGTTGCCTCCCCTCTCTTTCCCCTCCCCCACTTTTTTTTTTTTTCCGTATATTGTAAGTGGTGAGGGAGTATTTATGTCAGTTGCTGGTGATCTAGTTCTTTCCTGTCACAGTGCAGAATGTTAATGAGAAAACATTCTATTCCAACCATAGGCACTGATTTTTTCAGCTGATTTGTTTTGGTACCGTACACTTGACCTATATTTTTTTAGATAGCAAGTTTCCCCATTTTTTATAGTGCCCACTGGAATGAAAATGAGTCAGGAACTTTAAATCTTCTAATTTATGGTGCAGTTTAAACATTTCATGAAGGAGATATCCTTGTTCAAATAATACTCATAACGATCCAGGAATTATCCCCTTTAAAAAAAACTACAAAAATAAAAGTAAAAATAAATGAAGGGGAAAAAACCCAAATCTCTGCTAAGAAATAAAATCTTTTAGATGAATGCTGACACTGCTAAACTCCAGGTGTGTGGATTTCTTGTTTTCTTAAGGATGCCAAGGGAAGACCATGCCTGTTTGAATTCTAATACATTCTGTCTTTTGTTTGGTTGTGTCACAATCTCAGTGTTATTTAAATGCAGCCCCCTCCACACAGGAGCCCAGCAATGCAATGTCTCTTAAGAAATCCAGTTTGTCAGGGTTTTGCATCAGAATTATGATTCAAATGCAGAACCAGGGCAATCTGTGGAAGGGCATCCAGATGCATTGCTCTTCCTGTCAAACAACTTATTAAAACAAGAAGGGCATTAGAAAGGCAAATGGTAACTCTGCTACAAGGATCTCTCAACAATGGAATGGTAATTACCCAATTAGGTTCACGGACATTTTATTGAGCTACGCTAGCTAGGGAAGAAAAACTAACCATGCACCACAGAAAGAAAGAATGCCTTCACTCTCATATAGACACCTTATGTTGAAAGTTTGATGGGTCTGTGGCGAGTCTTCTCTGTGTATCCATCCCAAAAGCCACTGATGCCATTTCTACACTACATGGAAGAACAATGCTGCTGAGGTCGATCTTCCAGGGTTCGATTTAACAGAGCTAGTGAAGACCCGCTAAATCAAACTCAGAGGGATCCCCCATCAGAGCCAGTACTCCTGCTCCTCACAAGGAGTAAGGGAAGCCAATGGGAGCCTTTTCTCCGATTGTTCTGCCACCATGTGGATGGCAATTTAAGATACATTGACTCCAGCTACATAGTTAAGTCAACCTTCCAATCTAGTGCAGACCAGGCCTCAGAAATGGTTTTAGGTGAGGTACAGGAGGCCCCCGATTTGCAATGTGATTTGTTCTGGAGGAAGCGTCGCAAGTCGGGGGCATCGTAACTCGAACCCGCACTTACAGTAGGCGCTGTGCACTGTTGTAAATGCGGGGCAAGGATGTAAGTTGGGATTTCCGGCTCCTTCCACACTTACAGAAATGGTTGTACGTGTGGGGGTCGGAACTCGGGAGATGCCATCTTGGGGTCCTCCTGTATGTACAACTATTCAGAATAACAAGCTGAAGAGGAGCTAAAGGGCAAATGCCAACTAAGGGATTGTTAATAAGTGGCAGCTGAATAGGCAGACATCTAACACTGATGAACCATTATAGGCCAGATTAAGTTGCTTTCTTGAGAGCTGCTCAAGATCTATCCTAAAAACACTGGGACCCTTGTCAAAATCAAGTAGGGTACCTCTACTTTGGAATACAAGACTCAAGACTGCCCAAGTTCTATAGATTGAGGCTTATAGCTCAAAGCTGTCCAGATATAAAACTGCAGTATATATTGTTGGGGTCAGGCTGGTGCCTGGGCACTGGAACCATCCTCCTTTGCAGATCCCTAGGTTCGACCATCTACACCATAACTTCAAAACCCCACAGTCTCAAACTGAGGGTATGTCTACACTACCCTCCTATTTCGAAATAGGAGGGTAATGTAGGCATACCACAATTGCAAATGAAGCCCGGGATTTGAATTTCCCGGGCTTCATTTGCATAAGCGGGGCGCCGCCATTTTTAAATCCCCGCTCGTTCGAACCCCGTGCCGCGCGGCTACACGCGGCACGAACTAGGTAGTTCGAACTAGGCTTCCTAGTTCGAACTACCGTTACTCCTCATTCCACGAGTAACGGTAGTTCGAACTAGGAAGCCTAGTTCGAACTACCTAGTTCGTGCCGCGTGTAGCCGCGCGGCACGGGGTTCGAACGAGCGGGGATTTAAAAATGGCGGCGCCCCGCTTATACAAATGAAGCCCGGGAAATTCAAATCCCGGGCTTCATTTGCAATTGCAGTATGCCTACATTACCCTCCGATTTCGAAATAGGAGGGTAGTGTAGACATACCCTGAGAGAGCTTACTTGGGCCAGCCATGATGGTGCCAAAGATAGTTGGTTTTTAAATCACAGTGTAGCTGTATCGTTAGTGACTTAGGTGCTTGACTTAAAAGTCCATGTCAATGGAATTTAGAATCCTAAGGAAGTTAAGTGCTTTTGAAATTGGTGTTTTAAAGCTCCCACTGAGTTTAAAACAGCTCTTTCCAATGCTTATTTGGAGTATTTCTGATACATGCATTACTGTAGTGGCCCATGACAATGCACGTTCTCTTTCTCCATATTTGTAGCAAGAAATCAGGAGGATCAGAGAGGGAGGCATGTTAGCACATTTTTTTTCTTATTTGAATAACATTCTTTGTCCATCTTCAGCAAAGGTAATATTTTGTGATTCTTTAACATTGTGGCAGCTCCAGTATAAGTAATTTTGTTCAGCTGATTACATTTGGCTGTCTGAAAGACTGATATTAGCGTCGTGCAGGTCAACAAAGGAAATAATTTGTAGACAACGAAGGAAGTGATAGAAGTAATGTAGAGATGACCTTTAATGAGAAAATATTGGTAACCCCCAAACATGCAAAGAAATGACAAGACTTCAGCTGGGGCAGGAAGTAAAAATATTTTTATCCAGCATGCCATTTTATTAAGGCAATAGAATTTGTAGCAATGCTACACAATGCAACTACTTCCTATTGTTTGCCCTGTATCAACCTAAGAGAATTCAGCTTTCAAACATGGGCAAAACTGATCTATGAGGGTGAAATCCTGGCCTGAGTAAAGTCAATGGAAGTTTTGCTATTGACGTTAAACGAGTGAGGATTTCAACTTCAAATTCTTATTCTGTTCCTAGCATGCTGCTGAAATTAGGACATCACCTAAAAAGTCTTTGGGTGAAAGTTGAATAAAAATTGGGGGATGATTATCGGAAAAGATGCAAGATTTATTCTATCCCACATAGTAAGATTCCCCCCAGTTCACAGTATGTGGAGCTATTACAGTATAATGTGGTCTGAGTGTGATGATAGATAAGCACCTTTTATGAAATAAATTAAGGAAGAATTAGATGATATAGGAGAAACATTACAACCCGTATTTTGAAGCTATTACCAAACACAGGTTTAATAACTTTTTTTGGTTGCTTTTATTATCTTAGTAGATGTGGTCCAAAATTGCAAGTGGTGTATTGTGTAGAAAAGATAAACTCCACTAATTTCCAGCGATAATCCTGTCTTTTTTACACTGGGGGTAGAAAAATTGATATGAAAATATAACCATTTTAGTGTTCAAGTAGGCAGACTTGGAGTGATCACTTTTACATTATGAAAAACCAATGTCATCACTTAGTGTGGAAAGTTAATGGGTTGCTTGCACAAGAAAAACATGAAGCTATCTGAGTGAAAAGAGAAATCACCTGGAAACTGCAATATACCACAATAATCAATCACTGTGCTACTCATTACTCAGTAGAATATGCTTTTATATGAGGAAGATCTATATTAGATTATACAGTGTACCAAAGAAAAAGAAAGAGAAATACCAGTTGGTGTGTCTGGGTACATCCACACTGAAACACTATTCCGAAATAATTTAGTCCACGTCTACACAGCAGGCAGTTATTTTGAAATAATGTCAAATTATTTTACAGCTGGAGGACTTCTTGCTCCAACTCCTGTAACCCTGACTGTATGAAGAGTAAGGGAAATTGGAGGAAGAGTGCTCTATTTCAAAGTAAGTGCTGCGGAGACGCTCCCTATTTTGAAATAAGCTACGCAATTGGCATAGCTCAATTTTCATCGCTTATTTCGAGTTAAGCCCTGCAGTGTAGAAACACCCACTATGTTCCTTTTAGGCCCCTGCTCGTATGTATATTTGTACTTTAGTTCTTACACCAGTTCTGCAAACAAGTGTGATATATTGGCTCTGGTTTGGACCCATTTCTTAAATATTAATGAATGAGTGTACCTGATTTTTACAAACACAAAAATGATATGCTGCAGAGAACATCTTTAGCTCACCTTAAAGGCTGAAACAGAGTGAATTGTCGTCACTGGTGGCATTTGCAATAAATCTGACAGTTATTTTCCCCTTGAAAAATAAATGTCTAAACGAATTAGGTACTCTGTATGAGAGGCATCAAGGAGGAGAGCGGGAGCAGGAGCGGGTGCTGGGGGGAACCGGATTAAAGCACCCCCAGCATCGACTCCACGGTGCCACCTGCTCCCCCACCCCCACTGCTGCCCCCACTGCTAATAGAGACAGCAATATGGGGCGGGGGGGGGGGGGAAGAGAAGAAGAGGAGGCTGCCGCAAAGCAGCCTCTATCAGCAGCAAGCCTGGGCCTGCCTCCGGTAGAGGCTGCTGGACCCTGTGCGAGCCAGGACTGAGCAAGCCTGGCTCATTCCTGGCTCATGCCAGGTCCAGGAGCTAACCCAGCTGCAGTTCTGCATTTTAAATATAGTAAGAGCCAGGTGGGCAGGCAAATTAAACCAGTGTGTAGAAACAGTTGCACTTCTTTCACCAGACTATCAAACAAAGACACCAAAACCAATGAGCACTCCTGTCATACCTTAGAGCATGTCTACACTAGGCTTAGAGCCCCAGGAACCACTGCGGAGTAATTACTTGGAATGGCTCTGGTGAGTACTTCTTTCAAAAATAGCAGCTGTGGAGTGTCCGCCCACCGCTATTTCGAAATAAGCTATTTTGAAATAAGCGTTACTTCTCGTTGACAGCAGGAGTTATTATTTCAAAATAACGGGCTTGGTAGTGTGAACGCTCCACTTGTTATTTCGAAATAAGTGGAGTTATTTTGAAATAATTCCCTATTGTAGACCATGGCTTAGAGACTAACAAAAATATATAGTATCATGAGCTTTTGTGGGTAAAACCCACTTCATCAGATGAGCTGGAGTGGAAATAACAGAACAAGAGAAACAACAAAGATACCACTGGACTGATGTCAGCCCAGGACTCATATTTATAAACTGCATCTTAGAGAAGGAGGATCCCATCAACAACTGAAAATGGACTTTTCTAGCGATTGTCTGTCATGTGGAGTTGTAGATGAAATACCCACTCCAGTTTCTGTTCCTAACAACAGGAATTAAGATATTATCCACTTCTGCCAAATTGCCCAGTCCAGTACTAAACACCTGCAGTCTGAATACAAGAGAAATAAATTACATTTTGTTTCATTATTCTGCATGCAGCTTTAAGTCTCTGACATTTGTGCAAAATGTCGTCCAATTTAAATCATACAGATTGATAAATCTCTGCCCGCTGAAAAATAAAACCTCCACTGAAAGTTAAATACTATCACATAAAATTCTGGCACTTTCTTACTTCTATTTTAATTTCTTTGGGTCTTTTTTTCTTGAACTACTGCTCATCTCAGGAGCTAGAAACAAGTTGATGGGACTTTCTGGTCCACATAGATTCAGGCGATTAATTCCTCTGAGTGGTTTAAACTGCTTCCATCCATTCATATTCATTTTTAAGCCCCTTAAGGTAAGGAGGGGATGGTAGCGACTGGAGCTGCATGTAACGCAACCTATTTGCAACACAGCAGTTGTCTGTGATCCAATGACCAGCACTTTGATTTTTTTTCATGCCATTTAAAAATATGAATTTCCAATCCCAGATTTTGGGACTCCTGGCTCTTCAGATATGGAGAAGAGCACTTTTTATGGGACACCATATTATCTACTAATCAGACCACTATCCTCCATACACCCATCATTCTCCTTCACAGACAGGGTGAGTGCAGAGGAATCTTCATAGAAAACTGGAAATTACAATCTTCCTAAAATAAAACATACCACAAGAGATACTTCTCAAACCTCATGTTAGCTAGGAACACCAGTGAAATGTCTCCCAGTGTTGGTGAAGTATCTGCTGCAGGGATACTGGGGAATGGGAAAACTTACCACAACACCAACTTCATCCTATGGCCAATGGGGGCTGTTTGGAACTACTAGTTAGGGTACACTTGAGGTACCCATCTTGTTAGTCTTTAAAGTGCTACATAGTCCTGTATTTTGTTTCAGGTACACTTGAGGGTTACTCTAGCATGGACCCATATGTGTAAGGTTGCTATAGCAATGCTGGAGAATAAGGTATAGGATCACCCCAGTAATAACTTCTCTCACATTAGAAATGCCCCCTACTTTCCCTCCAAGATGTCCTAGGAAGCTCTCTTTGCTGAACATTTTTGTAGATGTATTTTGGGTAGATATTGCCCAGGGGTGTGGATGATATGGCTGTTTTGCAGGCTTTTGCATTGGCTTACCTGCAAGATAGCTGTATCAGGACAGCTATGAGTTAGTCCTAGAATTCTGCAATTGTTGTATTTGGAGCCATGGAAAAATTGCAGAATTCTCCCAGGTCCTATGAGCACATGAACACTATAGCCAAGGAACTCGCTCTTTGACCGTCACAGAAATGAAGTTCTTAGCTAAAAAAATGGTACCGTAGGAGAGCAGGTTAAGCAATTCCCCAGCTTGTTTACACCTTTGGAATAATTCATAAGTTTCCACTCTTCACCTGTGACAGTCACAGGTAAATCAAAGCCTCGGATTTATTGCCACTTTCCAAGTAGGGGATTTTATTGCCACGCCAGCCATATCATCTTCTGTCCTAAATTCTAGTCAGAATTTAATTTAACTTTTATTACTTGTTGATACATCCTAGAAGTACAACCCTGGTTAAGATATACACCATAGTCATTACATCACCCACCAAGGGGTAGTTAAACTGATTCTCCAGACAGAAATCCCATAAAATATACACACAGTTAGCTCAGGAGAATGTCCTTAAACTGAGGGGAGAACATAAAGTTCTGATTTATTCTCTCTCAAACTCTGGGTATGTTTGACCATGTGTCTGGAATCTCTCCTCTTGCTGAATTTGCCAAGGTTTCTACATGGCTACAGAAACTGCCTTCTTTTGATGATAAACCTGATGCATTGTACATAGCATTGTAGCTTAGGCTCTGTCTACACTGCAATGCTATTTCGGGATACTGGAGTATCCCGAAACAGCAATCCCATGTCTTCACAGCAAGCCCATTATTTCGGGCACACTATTCTGACATCCCCGTAAACCTCATTCTATGAGGAGTAAGGGACATTTTGGAATAGTGCTTTATTTCGAAATTTGGCACTGTGTAGACAGCACCAATATAAGCTATATCAAAATAGCATGAAAATAAGATACACAATTTGCATAGCTCAAATTGCGTATCTTATTTCGAGTTATGGTGCAGTGTAGACACACCCTTATAGAACTAATCTGCTTCCTTGCCTATGATATGTATTTTCTTACAGATGTCTTATTCCCTTTTGGTTTGATTAACTGTCTACATAATAGGTTATAGTTTAGCTTAATGCAAAGGATTTATAAGCCTCATCCTGTATGTTGAGCTAATGCAAAGTTAGCATATCTATGTCTGGGACCTTTCACCGAGATAGCAAAGTCAACATGCATATATTTTGGAATTTTCACTAAGATAGTGATATGATTAAGCAGTCTTTAATGGCACAGGGGTTTCAAAATATAACCTCAAACTTAACAGGTACACCACAATTTGGAAAAACCTCAAATAACTGATTAAGACCAGACTGAAATAACCAGTTAGGACAGAAATAATAAATGTGATATCTAACCACAAATGATGCCATGGTAATGAATTAACGTGTAAGATAATAAATTAAGGTCTATGATATACTGACCTATAGGAAAAAGATACTTCACCATTAGTAAAGTGAGGAAATACAAATAAGGAAAAAGGGAAACCCCTACTGAATATGCATCAAACATAACTATAACACTGTAATATATTAGTGTATGTCTACACTACAAAGTTAGTTCGAACTAACGGACTTTCATAGGCGCTACATTAGCGCTCCGTTAGTTCGAACTTAATTCGAACTAACGGAGCGCTTAGTTTGAACTAGGTAAACCTCATTTTACGAGGATTAAGCCTAGTTCGAATTTACTAGTTCGAATTAAGGGCTGTGTAGACCCTTAATTCGAACTAGTGGGAGGCTAGCCCTTCCCAGGTTCCCCCTGGTGGCCCCTCTGGGCACAACCAGGAAAACTCTTCTCCTCTCCCCCAGCCCCGGGCCCTTAAAGGGGTAGACTCTGGCCAGACGGCACTGGAGTCAGACAGCCCTGCCAGCAGTGTCTACCCCTGAGCCAGTGGCCCCACCATGAGCCAGGCAGCCAGTGGCAGTGAGCCGTCCCCTGCCCAGTCCCCGAGAACCCAGGGGCCAGCCAGGGGCCATAGACGGCGCGCAGCCCCCTGGACTAGTGCGGAGGTCATGGACCTCATTGAGATTTGGGGGCAGGCCCCCAATCTCCAAGATCTCCACACTAGGAGGAGGAACGCGGCCGTCTACGGCCGCATAGCAGCCGCCATGGCCCACAAGGGACACAGGCGCACCCAAGAGTAGGTGCGAATTAAGCTGAAACAGCTGTGGCAGGGGTACGCCAGGGCCACAAGGGACGGTGCCGCTGCAGGGGATGACACCTGCCCCTACTTCCCCGCCCTCCTAAGTTAGTTCGAATTAACATTGTAGTGTAGACATACCCTTATACAAGTGGCATCCCAGCCTAGGGGCAGTCAGAGAAGGTGATCTAGTCCTTGGGAGGTACCAGAGGGTACGTCTACATTACACTGCTCTTTTGTGATAACTAGCGTTATTTCAAAATAACAATGCAAGCATCTACACAACCATTCCATTATTTCAAAATAATTTCAAAATAACAGTCGGCTTATTCTGAAATCTTTAAACCTCATTCTACGAGGAATAATGTCTATTCTGAAAGGGCTATTTTGAAATAAGGCATGTGTAGATGCTCCACTTCTGCTATTTCGAAATAGCCCTTCACCAGGGCTATTCTAAGTTATTCCTCTCCAGTGCCTCCTGGGGCTCTAAATTGAGATAGCACATCTACATTAGGGTAACCTGCCTCAGACTAATTTTGAGGCTTCCCTGCAGTGTAGTCGTGTTATTTCAAAATAAGCTATTTCGGAATAACTATTCCGGAATATCTTATTTTTAAATAAGCGTGAAATGTAGTTGTACCCAGAATGATGGCTATTGGTGATGATGGGGAAGGTGATGGTTATGAGGAAGAGAAGACACTTCCCACAGCTGCCCTTGGTTGGAAACGGAAAACTGGAGTCAATGGAAGCTACAAAGGATCACATGAGGATTATAGTTGTGTCTCCTCCCTCTGGGGCATCTGTTATTGGCCATTGTCTGCAGACATGATACTGGGCTAGATGGACCATTGGTCTGACTCAGTATGGTCTTTCTTATGTTCTTATGGCTATGGAGCCTTTAGATAAAAAAAACAGAGCAGCCCATTAGCAGCTTTCTGAAAATGGGCCTGTGGTCCACTTTGAGAAACACGGCTCTAAGTTCTTCACAACGATTTTTTTTCCGGCCACTACTTGGACTTTCTGTGGGAGAAGTCTCTAATACCAAACTAGATGAAGAGCTTATTTTATTCTACAACTTCCAAGGAGGGAGTTGAAGTTATGTCTTTTGAGTCCAAGGAGAGCATCTTAACCAATGGATTATACTGTTTCTCTGAATAGTACTTCTTTCACATAGCTCAAAAGAAGGGAAGGTAGAAATGAGCTAATTGCCTATGGTGGAGGCTGAGGAAGGTGATGCTACTGCACGTTCTCTAGCTATCTGTCTTCCAAAGTAGAACATTAAGGGGACAGTGAACCAAAACTAATGATATTTGAGTCAATCCTTGATCTTCTGAATCATTCAACACTAGAGCAAAGGTTTGAGAGACAGGAAACAGAACATTGTGAAATCTATAAAAGAGGCCACTCAAAGTACCTTTAAACTATCCTACCCACTTCAGTAGAAGATCATCTCCACTAAAAACCCAATGTTTGCACCCGTTTCACCTGGATTAACACTCAGGGTATGTCTACACTACCCCGCTAATTCGAACTAGCGGGGTATTGCAGGCATACCGCACTTGCAAATGAAGCCCGGGATTTGAATTTCCCGGGCTTCATTTGCATAAGCCGGGCGCCGCCATTTTTAAGTCCCGGCTAGTTCGAACCCCGTGCCGCGCGGCTACACGCGGCACGGAGTAGCTAGTTCGGATTAGGCATTCCACGAGGAGTACAGCTAGTTCTGATTAGAAGCCTAATCCGAACTAGCTACTCCGTGCCGCATGTAGCCGCGCGGCACGGGGTTCGAACTAGCCGGGATTTAAAAATGGCGGCGCCCGGCTTACGCAAATGAAGCCCAGGAAATTCAAATCCCGGGCTTCATTTGCAAGTGCGGTATGCCTACATTACCCTCCTAGTTCAAATTAGCAGGGTAGTGTAGACATACCCTCTCAGATGATCCCTTAAGGCTGTTCCTTGGTGTGCTGATTATGGCACTGACAGTCACCTCCATGCTCTCTGTGACTCCCCACCACCCTGTCATGCTGGGCCAGATTCTCTGATCTCCTCCGGACAAGACAACTGATCCTCCTGAAGAGTTGAGGTAACCAACTCTCCTGAAGAGCAATACAGACACTGAACCACTTCAACTCTGAGAGAAAGCAGTTTTGAGGCACGGCAACCAGGAACCCCAAATAAATCCATCTTTCTCTGAGTAAAAGTTTTATACAAAGTACGTTCATAAGGATGTTTGCCATTTTGATCAATATGCACACTGATTGCTCCTCCAAGGTAACAATAATTTACACTGGGCTTGATAGTAAGCAAAAGTGATTTTATTAAGTACAGACAGTAGAATCACAGAATCATAGAATACTAGGACTGGAAGGGATCTCGAGAGGTCATCAAGTCCAGTCCCCTACCCCCATGGCAGGACCAAATACTGTCTAGACCATCCCTGATAGACATGTATCTAACCTACACTTAAATATCTCCAGAGATGAAGTAGGATTCAAGTGGTTGCAAGTGAAAACAAACAGAGCAAAGTAAATGAAAAAAATTAAAATGAAAAGAAAATGCATAGCGAGTTGTAATCATTAAAAAAAAAAAACCTTCATTACCAGTAGTTCCTTATCCTAAAGATCTTAGGGTATGTCTACACTACAGCACTAATTCGAACTAACTTAATTCGAATTAGTTAATTCGAACTAAGCTAATTCGAATTAGTGCATCTAGACCTAAAAACTAGTTCAAATTAGCATTTTGCTAATTCGAACTAGCATGTCAACATTGAGTGGACCCCGAACCAATGTTAAAGATGGCTGGAAGCAGTGCCGGCAGGGCATCAGATTAGGACTTAGAGCGTGGAGCTGCTGTCTCAGGCTAGCCGAAGGGCTGTGCTTAAAGGGTCCTGACCCCCACCCTGGACAGACAGTTCTCAGGGGTTCCCCACCTGCAAAGCAGTTCTGGCTTGGAGTGCCCTGAGTGCCCACACTCGGCACATCACAGCACTCGGCCATCAGCCCAGCTGCACTTGCCGCAGGCTGCCATCCAGAGCGGGGGTCAATCGGGGGGCTGCAGGAGAGCTTCCACCCCGAGGAGCCCGCAGAGCCACCCCAGTCCTCCCCATCAGGGGCTCGTACCCCATTCCTCCCTCACCTCCTTCCACTTACCCCTTCCTAGCCCCCCTTCCTGATGTACAAAATAAAGGACACATGTGTTCAAAAATAGAAACTCTCTTTATTGAACAAAACTCGGGGAGACTGGGAAAAGGAGGTGGGAGAGGGGAAGAGAGGGTGGGAGAGGGGAAGGCAACGAAAATGATCAGAGGTTTGGAACAGGTCCCATATGAAGAGAGGCTAAAGAGACTGGGACTTCTCAGCTCAGAAAAGAGGACACTGAGGGGGGATATGATAGAGGTCTATAAAAGCATGACTGGTGTGGAGAGGGTGCATAAAGAACAGTTCTTCATTAGTTTCCATAATAGAAGGACTAGAGGACACCAAATGAAATGAATGGGTAGCAGGCTTCAAACTAATAACAGAAAGTTCTTCTTCACAATGCAAATAATCAACCTGCGGAACTCCTTGCTGCAGGAGGCTGTGAAGGCTAGAACTAGAACAGAGTTTAAAGAGAAGTTAGATAAAGTCATGGAGGTTGGGTCCATGGAGTGGTATTAGCCAGGGGGTAGAAATGGTGTCCCTGGCCTCTGTTTGTGGAAGGCTGGAGATGGATGGCACGAGACAAATGGCTTGGTCATTGTCTTCAGTCCATCCCCTCCAGGGTCCCTAGTGTTGATCACTGTCGGCAGACAGGCTACTGGGCTAGATGGACCTTTGGTCTGACCCAGTACGGCCATTCTAAGCTCAGGGTCGGGGGTCTCACTGGACCACCTTGATTTTCATGCATACCTGCTCCTGGGTGGCCAGGCTGGCAGCTATCCTGCCCCAGACGGCCACTTTCCTGTGCCTAGTACAGACATCGTGGATGAGGTCCACGATCTCCGCACTAGACTAGGCGGGCGCCCGCCTCTTGCGGACCCGGGCAGGCTCCCGGGAGCCACCAGCCTGGTCCCGGGAAGAGGCGGGGGCTGGGTGGCAGCGGGTGGCTGGTTCGTGCCGTGCCAGGTGCAGGGTCTGCTGGCTGGGTGCTGGCAGACTTGCACCTGGCACGGGCACAGTAGCCAGCCCGTGCCCCTTTAAGGGCTCTGGGGCCGGGAGGGGGGGCAGACGCGTTTCCCTGGTGGTGCCCAGAGTGGCCACCAGGGAAAGCTGGGGAGGGCTAGCCTCCCACTAGTTCAAATTAAGTGGCCACACAGCCCTTAATTCGAACTGCTTAATTCGAACTAGGCGTTAGTCCTCGTAGAATGAGGTTTACGTAGTTCAAATTAAGCGTTCTGCTAGTTCGAATTAAGTTCGAACTAACGGTATGTATGTGTAGCGCCTATCAAAGTTAATTCAAACTAACGTCTGTTACTTCAAATTAACTTTGTAGTGTAGACATACCTTTATTCTTATTTCAGGCCAGTCTTCAAGTCAAAGATGGTTCTTTACTCTGACTTGGGTCTCCAGTGATTTCATTTGTACCTTTGGGTGCGTCTACACAGCAGGGCTTAACTCAAAATAAACTACGCAAATTGAGCTACGCCAATTGCTTAGTTTATTTTGAAATAGCTTATTTCGAAATTGGGAGCGTCTACACAGCACTTATTTCAAAATAGAGCACTCCTCCTCCAACTTCCCTTACTCCTCGTACAATGAGGATTACAGGAGTCAGAGTAAGAAGTCCTCCGGCTTGACAGTATTTTGACATTATTTCGAAATAACTGCCTGCTGTGTAGACACTGACTAAGGTATTTCAAAATAACGCTGATTTCTATATAGCAAGTCATGAGTTGGAGCAGAAGACTACCCAGGTCAAATATGCATAGATGTCCCACTTTTCTGACAATCTAATCCCTTCAGTGTACATCTTCCAAACCTCAATATCCACCATACTCTGACCTGAAATCTGAAGGGGTCTAAAGTGGTGGAAAGACAAGGTTTAGATGGCCAAACTGCTGTCTGTTGCTGGGGATTTTAAGACATATCCAAAGGGTCAAATCCAAATCACTCAGACTTCTTTCCTTTTGTATGTTCAAAATGTCACATAGCTTGTCAATCACCAATAATTTCTGATCAAGAAGTTTTTTCAGCAAGAACTTTCAAAGCATTCATTATACAGATGTGTTTTTGCAAAGTCTGCAGTCTCATGGGATAGGTCCTAACATACACACACACACTCGAGAAGTCAAATATAGGCAGACTCCCTGCCTGTTCAAAACCACATATTTCAGCAGTATGAAGGAAGCCAGACAGGACGGTGCAGGATTATGCTCAATTCTTGCGGTTACTCTCCCACTCCTCTTGACTTGCCTAATTATGCTAATATTGCTACAAAGGCCCTGGGCAGTAAGCATAATATATATTCCAGTATTGTGGCTGTGGCTGTGGCTGTGGCTGTGGCTGTGGCTGTGGCTGTCAAAATCTCTCTTAATTCCTATTCCAATGTTAGTTACAATATCCCTTCCCAGGGCACTGCTACACTACGGGGAAGATTGACACTGCTGTGGTTGATCTTACATAAGCACAGCCATACTGGGTCAGACCAAAGGTCCATCTAGCCCAGTGTCCTGTCTTCCAATAGAAGCCAATGTCAGATGACTCAGAGGGAGGGATCACAACAGGTAACTCTCATGTGATCCCTCCCATCACCCACTTCCAGAGAAACAGAGGCTAGGGATTCCATCCCTACCCACCCTGGCTAATAGCCATGGATGGACCTGATTGATGGATCTTCCAGGGTGTGATTTCGCGAGTCTAGTGAAAACGCACTAAATTGAACACAGAGGGTGCCCCCGTCGTCGCCAGTACGCCTGCTCCTTGTGAGGAGTAAGGGAAGCCTGTGGGAACATTTGCTCATGTCAACCTCTCACTGTGTGGACAATGTTTTAAGATACATCAACTCCAGCTACGCAACTAATGTAGCTAGAGTTGCGTATCTTAGGTAGACCTTCCCCTACAGCATAGAGCAGGTCGACTTCTGCCTCATCCTTCCCTTTCCACCCCAAGCCCTGTCTTTATTTAACCTTATCCCAGTCACTAATCTTGTTATTTGCTAAACAGGAGTGCTTCTATAACTTTCTGTAAGCAGAGGCCAACACAAAAGCTGGTGAGTGAGGCAGGCAATGAGATGGAAGAGCAAATATTTGGCAGCTTTCCTTGCTCCTACCATTTTTCTTCCCACTTGTATCTTCTGTGAACCTGTGACCTTCCTTTGCTGCCTTCTTTCCACTGGTCAACCAGAGAGAAAGGTGGGGGGTACACTACATGGCTCCTCACTTTAGATCCGCTCCTCCCCCAATAGCAATGGGTTGTGCCTTGCTCAAATGTGTGATTCCCCAAGCAGGGCAGTGATAGATCTAAGCTGTTACCCACATTGTTGAGTAGACTTGAAGCTAAGCCAAAGGAGTTTTCCTATCCCTGTTTTGAATACTTTTCCTCTCTGTGAAAACAGGCATGACGTGCTGCCAGTGAAATTAGTGCAGCATTTAGTAAAGCTATGGCGCATTGAAAATCAGCGTATTTTTGCCACCACAAGCTATCCCTGTAGAAATCAGAACACAGCCTAAAAAAGAAAAACATGGAATCGTTCAAGCGCTACACACAGATGCTAATTCCCCACAAACAACTAAGAGGCGCATACAACACCATTCAAAAGCTAATGCTGCTATACAAGTTGGAGTCACTGAACCACAGAAAAACGCTACATAATTTATGTAGATGACAGATTTACAGAGATGTAGGAAGTCCAAAGCTAAGTCAGGCACAAACAAACTGGAAGCAAAAAGGAATGCAGATGGAGGTGATAAATCTCGAGAAAGTGAAACATGGGGGACAAATTCACAGCTTGTGTAAACTGGTGTAGCACTATTGCACTAAGACCTACAGAAATTTACATCAATTATTGTACTACTGAGGGTCTGTCTCTAGTTTGTTGCATTCACTATATTTTTCCCTTTTCTCAGCAAGCCTGTTTTATGTTTGATGCATTGCGACATTAAATCACAAGATGTGACTCATCAAAAATTGAATAAAAGTTTCTGTTCAATGACTTGTTTATAATTTGAGTAAGCACTGTTCTGAAATTCTTGCTGAATTATTCTTGTAAACTTAGCCCTTTGAAGAACTTTTTGTCATTGGTAAGACAGAGGTGAATAAAAACAACCAAACCAATATGAATATGAATATTTCATTTTCAAGAAATGCAGTTGTTTCAAAATACACACATAAATTGCATCTATTTGAATTTTTAAAACATTCAATTTAATTTGTTTCAGACAGCTCACGAGAACACTTTTTACCCAAAAGAGTAAGTTAAAAGAATGAAACAATAAACATTCCAAGGGACTACAAATCTATCATTTTGCAATATGTTATACCAGTATATTTATAGTGGCCATTGAATAAAGATCAACAGATTATATTCAGTTCTATCTGATTCTAAACCATGAGAGTTCTACCAATATGTTTCTACACTGACATTCAAGACATGCCTTCTGGTTTCTCTTTGACTTAATGATGCTTGATCGATTTTTGGTAAATATAAGATTTGACTGATATATAAATTTCACCAAGAGCAACAAAAAGAGCAGTAAAATTAGAGACTGAGCAAGCGTGCTCTGGAAAATTGTCTACTTAAGGGTGCCCACTGGGATTAGTAAAGGTGCCCACTTACTTTCATATCCCAACATTTAAATGAATGTCTATTTATGGGTCAATTTATCTTAATCCCATACCAACATAGACTAAGTGTAAGTTAAAACCTGCATCATGTTCAAAATTGTCCAAAATTTCCAATAATATTTTGTAGCACAAGAAAAGTAGCAATAGGTTTGATTGTGCACACTTTACTCACACAAGCATCATTGAATTCGGAAGGTACTACTCAGGGGAGCAGGACAACTGTAGTGGTGGACTACTTTTAGTATACCGGGCTATAAATCAAGACATAACTGATAGCCGCAAGTGATACATAACTGCACACTTGGGCATCTGTATTCCAAGTTGGATAAAAAGGTTCTTCTCTTTCCCTTTCATATTTTTAGTTATTTGTGAGAAAGGAAAAAAAAAAACCCATCACCATCACCAATAACAACTCTTGTGTGGTGGGGTAAGTGAACTATAACAACATCCCTAACAAAACTTTCACATCTAAATTATTGGGAACATTGCTGCAGAAAGTAAAGTAACTAATAGGGTTTAAAAAGTTCAGTCATGCTGTAAACCTTAGCCATTCCTCAGAATAGTACACACTTCCATGGCAGCTCATTATAATATCACCAGTTAAACTGGCAAAGTGGTATATGCTTTGCAGAAAATAAAGATATTTCCATGCATGTACAAGTACTTACTTCATTTCATTCTTCCTCAGAAGCTGCATTGACAATGAAACCAGACATATCTTGAGTGAGAGGGCTAAAGAGCTCACGGCAATGAGCTGTAGTGAGTGTAGGCAAGCAGTGATGTCCTCCAGACCAGAAACTTTTAGAATGGAGGGACAGAGTGACCATGGGTCTTCAAATCAAATGTCAACAATAATTATCTTATATTTCATACAGCTGGAGTATCATCTACAACAGTGTTTCTTACACTATGTTCCATGGAACATTGGTGTTCCGTGAACAACTCGCAGGTATTCTGAGACCTCTTCTTTGTTTTTGTTACTTCTTTATTTTTGACTTTTTTTTGTCTGACAATTTTTTTTGAAGAAAATTTTCATAAGTGTTCTGTATAAAAAAAAATTTGTTTGGTGTTCCATGGTGTGAGGGGTTTGGGGTGGGATCACCCCCTCCCAGGTCGAGAGGGGGGTTCGGCGGACCCCTTCGCCTCCTTTGGTTCGTCTCGCGGCCGGGCTCCTAGCCGGAAGCCCAGGTGATCGGGTGCGATCACCCCCCTCCCTGGAAGGAGGGGGGGGGTCAGCGGACCCAGTAGTCATTACCCGCCCCTGTGGGGGGGGGCTTGTGCCCCTTAGCCTGACCCCACTTCCTGGGGGTGCGGGGCTTGGTTCTGTCGCACGCCTACGCCGGCGTTACTCGGAGCTGGATGCTCCTCCGGTGGAGGGAGGGGGACCCGGTCCCTCCCTCTCTCCGGGTCCCAGCCCGTGGCCCTAAGCGTCGGGGCTTGCTCGCGCCCCGACGCGGTAGACGGGGGTCACTCCGCCCGTAACCCGTCTACCCATGGGCGCCAGAAGGCTTCCGCCCCGGGCTGCTTCCTCCCTTCACCCCACATCCTCGGACGATCCGTCCCTTCGCCCGGCTTACCGTGCCTCAGTTGGGGGGGTCGGGGATTGGTCCGTACCAAGCCCGGGGGCCAGCCGTCCACCCCGTCTTCTCGCCCGGTCGGGCCGCTCCCTCCGTGGGCGTCGCGTACTATCCAGGTCACTGCTGGAGCCCGGGCTAGCAGCCCGTCTGTGATGGGGGCTGGCTTGGGATCCCCGAGTGCGGGGCTGCGCCACCAGCCGCGGTCGGGTGCATCCCCAGTCCGTCCTGAGACGCGGTCTACCTCCCGCTCCCCCGGAGGAGAGCATCTTTCCCTGTGCCGGCGGGGCATTTTAAACTGTCCCACCGGCCCTGACGTTGGCCACCAGCCTCGCCCCCCTGCTGACGCGGCCGGCGTGTCGGTGGCGTCCCGAGCAGCGCTCGCAGCCCCTCCCCCTGACGCCCCAGAGTGGGGGCTGTCTGCCTCGCGTCGGCGCAGCCGCGGAGGCAGATTCCGGCTGCTGCTGCCACCGCCATGGCCATGGCCGAGGCGCTGGTGTGCTCCGCTTGCCACTGCGCGAGCCCCCCGGGCGGCCGGACCCCCGGGAGTGCAGGCCAGCGGCAGCCCGTCACACATGGTCTCAAAAAGTTTAAGAAACACTGATCTACAAGACTTCCATTTTAAGTCTCCAAGGCAGGGACTGACTTCCTTGTTGCTTTATCATTTATTATTTGCATTATAATAGTATCTGGAGGCACCTGTTCAGGATACATCATGCTAGACACTTTCAAACACTGTAGAGACTGTTACTGCCCTAAAGAGCTTACATGACATCTAGACAAAAGAGGAACTAAGGGAAGCAAATTGCCCAAGACCAGTAAAGAGAAGGTCAGGGAGGACCTTGACTCCCAAAGTTTCTTGACTGACAAGCTACTGTCCAATGCACTACACCAAGCTTTTTATTACCTTTGCATTATACTGCCCACCACAATGGGCCAATGATCTTTGGTTGGGATTCTAAAGTACTACCCTAAAACAAGCAGACTGTTGGCACAAACGAAAAATGCCATGTAAGTAACCAAGCAGCACCACTATAAAAATGCATCACGCTAAAATACAGATAGAGTGAATCTTAAGAGAGTTATAAATATCGTTTCCTTTTAAACTGTGACTATGTTCTCTTAGGCATTGTGAAAATTCCCTTAACAGATTAACCAACACTTTCTTGTACACTGGCCCATTTAAGCCACAAGTGCATGTGTGACAGAACAAATGTGAAAAAGAACCAGAAAAAATATTTTGAGGAATAAGGCTATCAAAAGCCTTTTGTTTAGCAGTCAAGATGGCATGCAAGCACAGTGACTCTGCTAAATGGTTTCAATAGTGCGGAAACGCGAAAGTGCGCTCTTTGAGCAGCATGAAGATTGTTTTCAGAATGCTATTTCATCTACTGTAACAATGCCATGTTATTAATACCCAAAAATATTAGGACTGCTATTTAACAGGAACCATTCTTTATATATCAGCAATTACATTAGGATCAATTGAAAAATTATTAGGAAAAATAACTCTGTGTGCTTTTATCTGTTCCCTAGATGGAAAGTAATTGTCTTCTATCATAGGATTTTCCCTTATTATACGCCTCAATAATTCAATCTGCTTTTTAGCATTTTCCAAATCTTCGTACTAAGCTATGAAATTCTACTTTTCAGAGAACTCTGTTCATTTTTAACACACATGCTACAATTAGTGTCTCTTGATTTAACATAGAGCAGGAGATACCCCAAGAGATATTTTACCCTTTTCACATGTAAGAAGCTGCAAGTATGTCAAATTCCTTCTTGTTTACACCCAAGCAGGCCCACTGAGTTCAGTAATGCAGGATTTGACCAATCTATATGTAACATAGGGTCTCGTGGAGTAAGCATTTTTATATCCATTAAATAACATTACTCAAAGGTAGGACAACAGTTGGTTTTCAGTTAAACTTGCCCATCTCCATAGAATCCCTCTTAAGATCAATAGATTCCGCAGGTATGAATGATTGTCAGATTTGATCCAATGTTGGAAGAGATATGTATAATTGCAAGTAAGTGGAAGATAAACAGACAGATGTCAAAAGAAATCCCTTGTTTAAGACCCTGCCTTTTCAGAGCTTTCTATAGTGTTCGATTTACCTATGCCTACATCATATAAAAAGGTTTTTTTCCATAATCACAACCCACACTGTCACTCTGTATCTATGCTAAACACATGTTCTTGATAAAGGTTAATAGCTGTGCATTGATTCAATGTGTTTCCCCTCATCCCAGATTTAAGAGGAAAATATTGCATGATCTAATGACATCTGAAAGTCTCTCTTGTGTCAGCCAAATATTTGCATACAGAATGCTCAGTTCCTTCTACAGGTTCTGTAGCATAGACTCTGTAGCACTCAACCCCCTCCTCAGTATTTAACTTAAATATAAAACGTAGGCATAGATTGAACCTCTCTTATCCAGAACTCACTGGTCCAGAAACCTCCGAGGTCCAGCATGATTTTAGTCAGCTGAATATCCACTTTTAATGCGTGTGGCCATATTTCCCATGGTCCCATAAAGTTTGTTTACAGCCACCAGTCCTGGCTCTTGGTAGTCTGTGCTGTTCTTTAGCTCTGAATTACCCCGAAATGTCTTCTAAAAGCCCAGTAAGCAGTGAAAGTGTTGCTGATGCTGCTGGACAATACTGACCTCCCAGGGTCTGGAAAATTCTCTGTTTCAGAACCGGTCAGGTCCCAAGGGTGCCGGACTAGAGGGGTTCATATAAAACTATGGTACGCCCACAGCTTGAATCTGTGCACAGATGTGGTCTCCTCACCTCAAAAAAGATATTTTGGCCTTGGAAAGGGTTCAGAAAAGGGCAACTAAAATGATTAGGGGTTTGGAACGGGTCCCATATGAAGAGAGGTTAAAGCGACTGGGACTTTTCAGTTTAGAAAAGAGGAGACTGAGGGGGGATATGCTAGAGGTATATAAAATCATGAGCGGTGTGGAGAGGGCGGATAAAGAAAAGTTATTTATTAGTTCCCATAATAGAAGAACTAGAGGACACCAAATGAAATTAATGGGTAGCAGGTTTAAAACTAATAAAATAAAGTTCTTCTTCACAGCGTTTAGTCAATCTGTGGAACTCCTTGCCAGAGGAGGCTGTGAAGGCTAGGACTATAACAGAGTTTAAAGAGAAGCTAGATAATTTCATGGAGGTTAGGTCCATAAAAGGCTATTAGCCAGGGGATAGAAATGGTGTCCTTGGCCTCTGTTTGTCAGAGGCTGGAGAGGGATGGCAGGAGACAAATCGCTTGATCATTGTCTTCGGTCCACCCTCTCTGGGGCACCTGGCGCTGTCCGCTGTCGGCAAACCGGCTACTGAGCTAGATGGACCTTTGGTCTGACCCAGTACGGCCGTTCTTATGTTCAACCTGTACATAAATATCAGAGATATAGGGACTAATAATTAATTACATAAAGACTTTACATTATGGCAGTGCAAAGGACATTTAAAGTGGATCTATATTACAATAAACTCCACTTTAAAGGCTATTTACAGTATCAGCACATAATCAAGGAGTCTTATTGTACCTGAGAATTCAATCATAGCTATTTTTTCTCTCTCTCTGCACAAATTAATTCTCTCTCTCCCTCTCTAATATAGGAAGCCATATACTCTCAGGTGGTCAATGATCATTTCTCTTCCTACCAACAATAACTCAAATACTTACGGTTTGCTGGAGGCTTCTAGAGACATAGTATTGCAAAGCCTACACCCATCAGCTCTCTAAGTGCCTCACATCCTTCTCACGTTTCCATTCACACCTTATAGACTAATGGGCCATTGCAAACATACATTTTATTTTATCTATTATTTTAATTTTGAAACATTCCGAATACGGGGGGAGAGAACGCCTCCTTTGGTGCCTGGTGTGATGTTGTGAAACTGACTGTGACAAATTCATCCATGATACATCTCCATGGACATCAACCTACATTGCATTGAGTCCGGGTGTGCTCCACTAATTTCCAATCTTGGCTCCATTTTAAAATCTCACCCTCTTATCCTGACTATTAAATATTAATCAGCCATGGGGCAAAGATCAGACTTTCAAATGCAGCCAGAGGATTCACTCCCCCAACAAATCTTGCTCTGGAAGTTTTGCAAGGCCTCAGTATCCTCATACAGCAATGGAAATACACTGAGGCCTTCCTCTCTAAGCTAGACGGCTGGCAGTTTTGTCGCACATTCAGTTTTCTGAACCAAATATGTAATGCGTAGGCATGATCTGGATTGCTCCAACTCACATAATCCTTGTAGATTTTAATACAGACCTGAAACATTCACATGGTTCCAGAAGATATCACTAGCTTCCTTGAAAACTAATTCATATGAGAGCATCATTTTTTTACTGGGGGAGCAGACATGGAAGCTTACAAGATCAAGCAGAAGAGCCATTCTAACACCTGGGAGAGCTCCCTGTACGGCACTTACTGAAATTACAAAACAAACAATAGAGAATAAAGACTCTGAACTCATTAAAAATATTCATCTTGCCAAGATCAAGTAGGCTGCACATGCTTATCCCTGAGCCATTTTTTTCCCTTTTAAATTATACTGAAACACTAACCCTCAGGAGATAAATGGAGTGCTTTGAGCTGACAGGTAAGTTAAAGAAAGACTAGTAAACATCTGTAATCTAACTCAACATTTAAATGGAAGTCTAAAGATTAATAAAAAATTGATGAAACATTAGCAGGGCTTTTTAGAAGCACTTGGAAACGATGGGATTTTTATTTCCGTACAAAAATGTGTTGACTCCTTCAAGTTAATGTTATAATGCGTGTCTTATACTGTCCAATGTATTGAATCACTAATGTGATGAGAAAGAAATGCAACGGTGTTAAAAATAAATACCTTAAATGTTCTTTTTTTAAAAAGAATTTTCTTGAAAAAATTTTTGGGTTCAATATTTTGTTCCATAAAGTTTTTGACTGGAAATGGACTCCAGATAGGCTGATATCTTTCCTGAGGCTGAGCAGACTGCCCCATAACCAGGATTAGAACATTTTCACTATTGGCTACTCCTGAGAAAAAAATCTGTTTTTTTTTTAATATATTCCCAAGATTTCAAGCCAAAGAGAGCCAAGAAACCAAGGGAAGGAAGTGATCATGGGTGGTGGCTTAATCCTAAGAAATAGAATAGAAGAAACATATACATAAAATAAGCAGGATAGTAAAATATCGGAGCCACAGGGAATGTCTGCAGTTAGTGCTGTCATTTCCATTTTAGACAGATAGGCACTAATTAGCTTTGAAGGAGCAAGCATGCTAAAAATAGCAGCGTAGCTGAGATGTAGTGGGTGGTAGCATAGGGACTGCCCTGAGTACAATCATGCCCAGGGCCTAGGCTCTCTGCTGCAAGTCCGTGCTGTCACTCTCACTGCTCTGCCTGTACTCATCTTTTTATCACACTAACATATGCAAGTTAGTGCATATTTGTCTACCTGGGCAGGGAATTTGATCTTCACGAAGGTTATGGCTGCATTGCAATCTTGGGTGTGATTGCAACCAGTAGGCATACCTTTGCCCACTCTCCCAGCTAAATATAGCAATGTAGTTGTGGCCATACAGGCTTCAACGCAGCCTGTGAAAGCACCATGGGGGTTCCTGGGTACATATTCGTGAGGTTAATCTTGGCTGACTCCTCTGATGTTGCATCTACACTGCTCTTTTAGCCATGTAAGAATGGGCAAAAGTAATGTGGGGAAGTCTGTCTGTGCTCCGATAGCAGTTCTGGCACACACTAAATGCCACAACTATGAACTATATTCCGTCCAAGAAGGCCCAGTAAAGCCAGTAAAAACCTGTGCATGTATCTCAGGGCAGAGGTCAGGTCCATGAGAGTAATGTTACAGAGTTATACTTAGACAGACTTACGGAATATCCCAATTTGCTGAAGCACTGGAGGTTAATTAAATAACAACACTACTGCTCGGTGCCCTTCTTCTATTTATAGGTAAAACTATCTCCTCAGGCTGGACCTCTCTAGTCTGGCACCCTCAGGACTTGACCAGTCCTGCACAAGGGGATTTGCCGGACAATGGGAGGTCCCCTGCCATTGTCCTTTCAGCCCACCGCCCCTTGTGGCCTGTGCCCAGCTCCACTGCCCTTGGACTCGGGTTCTAGTCTGGCTCCACTGCTTCTGGGCTCCAGCCCCATCCCCTCAGGCCAGAGCTCCCTAGACACAGCAGGGCCTGCTGCCCCATGGTCTGGGCCAGGGCCAGAGTTTCCTGGCTGCCACTGGGGCTGGAGCTCCATGGCAACTGCCGGCCCTGCTCCCGCAGGGCTAGACCTCCCAGCTGCCCAGGCCAGAGCTCCCTGCCACACCACTGACCCCCATTGCCACGGTGCTCCCAGCTGAGTCACTGGGACTCCCTGCTGTGCTCCTGCCCCACTACCAAAGCTCCCTATTCCTGGGCTCTGCGGTCCAGGAACATCCGTGGTCCTGCTAGAGCACAGATGTTACTGGACCAGAGAGTCCAGGTCTAGGGAGGTACAATCTGTAGTTTTCTCATGCTTTGCTGAAACTAGAGAATATCTTTTCTCATTCTGGGCATGATATGGAGGTAAACACTAGAGTAGATGGATGGTTTCTATTGTACTTCTGAAGCCAATTTTCATTTTTAATAAACTACATATCACGGATACCTCCACTCACCCGTTAGTGCAAGACAATAAACCTTCCCCTGAACTGCTCAGGGATCTACTCCCATGTAGGAAAGGGATTAAACTGCCTGAATGGTACATTATGCATGCTTTTTCCTTCAGGGCCTGTGAACGTAACTTGGCTAGTGCAGGGATCTGAACCACGCAGGGGCATGGAGGAAAGGGGGACATCCCCCACCCTTCCTCCTATCACTCATTCTCTCTCGCCCTGCAAGGACTCCTGAGCCAAGGAAACAGACCCTGAGTTTGTATGATCTTTTCTCCTGATCCCCTCCAAGGTGGGTCCTGGAGCTCGACTGATACTACATTGCCAGGAGCCAGAGCTGATGTGGAGGTAAATAGCTACTGTTAAACACTCTTGCCTTCCATGGGTGCTACTCTGTATCCATGAGGCGGTCTTGCGGTCCATGACACACACCCCTTTCAATGCATACATAGGGGTGTGTGTGTGTGTTTGTGTGTGTTGCTACGGTTGCTTCTAAGTGGAACTCTGTAAGGGGATCTTTACGGACATTTCCTTGTTCCACCCACTCTCCGAATCCCTCCCCTTGGCTGAGACTGGGGATGAATCACCCTCATATTCTAGCCTACCCTTCTGGCAACAGCTGGAATGTTCAAAATGCGGCAGGATCTGAAACCAGCTTCTATCCCCAGGGTGTAACAACGCTCCTTTACCCCTGCAGCACATGGCTCTGCACTCTCTGGTGGGGTCACTGCCCCTAATAGGGCCAGGTGTGCTGGTCCCATTGCCAGACTGGGATAGGCTGTGAGGCTGTAGCTAATTCTTGGCACTCTTCACCTCACTGCAGAGACGAATCCGAAATAAAAAAATTCTCCGTGACTAATTATTTCAGGAAGAATTGTCAGTGCCCCAGATGTCCTCCTGTCACAATAGGGCTGGCATATTAATCCTCTCTCGGCTACCTCTCTGGGCGTCCCAGCTACTAGTTCTTTTCAATCAAAAATGTATGTTCTCTGTCAGGCAGCCTGTAGCTTCCTGTACCATGCTATGGAGGTGTCACATTCTGACACTGGTGCCCAGAAGATGGAAGGCTGTGTGAACGGTCACCCAAAATATCTTCACAAGGCAGCTGCCTTAAATAATGAAATTGGATGAAATTGAGGGGACGAGAGGACCAGCACTGTGCATCAATGAGCCTTTGAGGAATATGGCTAGAGCGCGGAATGATTGTATTGCCTCACAAAGGTCTACTAGAAAAGGACATAAGCTCTGAGAGGGTCTCTATTTCCTGCCCCAAGGTAAAGGAGGGCAGGAAGGCTTCAGACAGGCAGGTGGCTGCCCGTAGAGGAATGTGAAGTGCAAGCTGATTCACAACGGATATTTATGAATTCTTATAGAAGAAGAATCACCTAGTGATCGGGGCGTTAACCCTGGAATCCCTGCTTTGCCACAGACGTCCTTAGTGGCCCTGGGTAAGTCGCTTGGGACTAGATTTGCAAAGGTACTTAGGTGCTTTAGGTGACAAGTAAATCAAGCCTGTCACTACGGTGGGGGTGGAGGGACAAAGAGGGCAGCTGCCCTGGAGCCTGGTGATTCAAAGGGGTCTGGGGTTCCCTGCTGCTGCTACTATTGTAGCAGTGGTGGCCGGAGCTCTGGGTCCTTTGAATCGCTGCTGGAGCTCCAGGCGGCACACTCTGGATGGCTTGGGAGAGGGGGATCGGCATGCCACGGGCAGCACTGAGGGCCAGGTACCCTCAACTCACGCCCTTCAGCCCAAGACCCCGTCCCTTTCAGGAGTGCAGAGAGAGCTCCTCCCCATCCCTTGCCCAGGGGCCTGGCAAGTCTGTCAGCTCACCTGGGCATGACACAGTGATTCACAAAGCCTGAGTGAGCTGCCTAGCTCGCTGTGCAATGCATGAGGAGAGACAGGTACCTTAGATTGCAATAGACCAAAACTAGCACCAGGGGGAGACAGCAGCTAGAGGGAAGTGTGCTAAGCCCATTAGAGATAGTATGTACCTAGAAAGCCAAGATATTATCTGAACATTTGAATACTGCTCCCCATCCAAGAATCTCAAAGCATTTTGCCCCTAACTTTTCCATCCTTACTAAAGCTAAATATGAGCCAACAGCATAATGCTATTGCAAAATAAAGCAAACATGATTCTGGGATGCATTAACAGGTGTGTTGTGAGCAAGGGTGTGTCTATACTACAGGGTTTTGCTCGAGGTAAGCCCCTCATGCCATAGCCCTGACACTCCCAAGACTAGAGCCCCGTCCTACACTCCAAAGCTCTCATCCTGAGCACTGCCCCAGAAGTCACACTTTAGTCAAACTATGTTAGTTGCATAGTGATAGAAATGTAGCCGTGTTAGTCTGGTGTAGCTGAAACAAAATACAGGACTATGTAGCACTTTAAAGACTAACAAGAAGCTCATCACCTAATAAACCATCTTGTTAGTCTTTAAAGTGCTACATAGTCCTGTTTTATGTTAGTCGCAGGCATCAACATTTTGAACATCTTCACCTGGGTCATCAGAAAAAAAGTTTGAAAACCCCTGTTTGATTGGACTAACTTTTGCTGGTGAGAGACACAAGGTTTTTCTTCAAGCCTGGGAAAGGTATCTAGAAAGTCACAATTAAATTCATGATGAAAGATTGTTTAGCATGAGCATCCTCAGAAACTATTTAAGGTGAAATGGTCCATTAACGCCCCTTAATACAAAGGGGCATAAGTGGGCTACAGTTTATTGTTGCAGTCTCATTAGAAAACATTGTCAATCTTGATGACGATTGTGCCCCACCAGTAATTTTGTAATATAAGTGAAATATACGGTGAGTGACCTGTGATGCTGTAATACATATTTAATTATTTAATTATCCCTTTGCCTACAAAGCACCCAGGAAGGCTACATTTCAATTCCGCTCAGGCACCATATACATTGAAACTTATATTCTAAAGTTACATTTTAATTGTTTGTTGCTACAAGTGCACCCAAAGTCTCCAGATTATTTCTTATGCACTCTAATCATTGTTCTGAATCCCCATCCCCTTCACTAGTGTCAATATGCTTAGCCAAATCCTGGCTTGCAAATGATCCAGATGAACGCTGTCTATCCCCTGGATATCAGGAACTGGATTTTTCAGAAAAAAATTATACAAGCCATGAACTCGAGCGAATCCTCAAAATACTGCCCGTTCCAACCTGCCTCCTCTCCCACCATCCTGCATTATCCATCTTTATTATAGCCCACCTAGGCATATGAAAAAGCTACAGCTTTCATCACGGAAATTCAGAACCAGTTTACCAAACTGGCATACTATGTTGCCTTTGTACAGATTGCCTGACTTTTCAGATCAGTGCATCTAGTGAGACAGAGTAGAAGTGTCATCTAGTGGTTGCATATGGGGATTAAGCTTTTATACTGTCTCAGACAACATGTCACACTATCTGAGATATGAGGTCTGTGCCGTAGTGCTGCGTGACTGCAGACAAATCAGTTATCAAGTTCTGGTACCCAAAATACTTCATGAAGTCCCTTTCGATGAATGACCACAAGAAGCTAAGCCCATAGTGTAATTTTACTGGTCAGCCTCCAACTGGAATAGAATCATAGACCACTAGAACTGGATGGGATCTTGAGAGATCATCAAGTCCAGTCTCCTGCCTTCACAGCATGATGAGCACTATCTAGATCATCCCTCATAGGTCTTTGTCTAACCTTCTCTCAAATATCTCCAGTGATGGAGTTTCCACAACCTCCCTAGGCAATTTATTCCAGTGTTTAACCACCCTGATAGTTAGGAAGATTTTCGTAATGTCCAACCTAAACCTCTCTTGAGCTATACTGGAAGGCATCTGGAAATCGTCAGCATTTTTCCAGACATTATATGATATCCCATTGAGTAAGACTGAATGAAAGTCAGCCAAATTTTACCCTGGGCTAGAAGCATGTAAATCCCATTGAAATCAATGGGAGCAACATGTCTATGTAAAAGAACAGAATTTAGCCACAAGACGAGCTGTTAATATTTAATTTATACAAAGGCGTTAGAAATGGTGTAATGCTAAAAGCAAAGGGCACTGTTAGTGCAAGGGGCACTATTTCATATTATCTTGTCCCACAATAGTGGGGTAGGGAAGTGCTGTTTTACATATATAATACTTTAGATTCATTTGCCTGGAGTACACTGTCATGGGTCCCATGAAGGTCCATAAAGAGCATTTCAGGCATTGGTTGGTCGGTCTGTCTGTCTGTCTGTCTTTCTCTCTCTATATATATACATATACACACAAGCACAGAAAGAGAGAGAGAGAGAGAGAGACCCTTGATAAGTGTCCACAGTGTCCTTCAGGCAAATGAGTCTAAAGTATTATTAGAAATACACATTGTTATTCTGAATCACTTATCATACACTCTGGAAACAAGTTACCTCCTGACCTCTCCTAGTCCACTGCAGCAACTTTCAGGCCCACCAAATTGCAGTTCCCATTTTCAGCCCTTTTATGGCTCCCATCATCAGAGTACCTTTGTAAGTCGCCATCTTTAATGTGTTTACTCTCAGTATCCGCATGAGGTAGGGAAGTGCTCTTAGCCCCATTTTACAGAGCAGGAACTGAGCCACAGAGAGATTAAATAATTTGCCACACAGGGAGTTCATGGGAACAGAGCATGGAACCAAGTTTTCTCAGACTGTCCTTCCTCTCTGCCTCAAGCTGTTCTTCCTCTCCCAAAGTTGGTACTGTTTCCTTGATCTTCCCTCCTAGGGCTGTGAAACATCCGCCTACTCCCCAAACTGAGAGTGGAAGAAGAAGGTTACCATCAATCTGCGAGATACTGGGACAAGTGCCACATTCTGTAATCTGGTCCTAATTCCATTGCGGCTTCCTTAGCCATGAAATCGCCAAAGAGGATGCTGAGCTTTGGTACCATACACAGTACATTCTGTTTAAAAAAATACAATATCCAGCTCTCACACATGAGACTGGCTACCTGGAAATGCCCTTTTTAAAAGACATTTCTTAGTTATCAGCCCAACTGCACAGCTCTTTTGTAAATTGGTGCATGTCTACTCATGAGAGAAGCCCTAAAAACATCTTCCAAAAGTAGGTGTTACAGAATGAAACCCATGAGGAGCACAGAAAAAAGCAGTTTAAAGTAGCTCTCCTTAATGGGTAAAAATAATTTTTAAAAACCATCAGCTGAACTGAACTTTATTAAAAAGTGTAGTAAAAATTAAAAAGAAAAATGTGTGTGAGAGAAAGAGTAGGGAACAAGACCCTAGGCTGCAAACTTGCCAGCCACATTTTAGCTAGGAGCAAATTTTGCAGACAAGTCATAAACCCCAGAAAATAGAGGACTATAATGAAAACCTCAACAGACCCTGAAGTGCAGCAGCAGGGACAGTGCTGTTATATTAAAAAAAGTTTCACACAGCTGCTTTAGCAGCAGTATAATAAGCAAAACAGCATAAAACTGACATCAAACCTGAAGTGTAGCTACATATTACTTGGAGAGAGCAAATTCATCATCCTGGAAGTCAGTAATATTATAAGCGTTTCTATTCTCATTATGCCTGTTAGTGTTTTAAATACAGAAGAAAAACAAATTAGTAGTTTCCCAGCAGACTTGAGTAGTTTAAGGGTGGTTGATCGGAAGATGCTAACTTTTGACTGTCTTTTACCTTCCAATACTCCAGCACTCAGATGCAAGTAAAACACTCCCAAGCTCTATGGTCATGAAGATCATAATATGAGTTTATCTCAAATTCTTTTAAATATTCTGCAGTTATTTTTATTGCTGCAATAAAAATGTTTGAATGTGTTTTATGGAGCTCAAGCACTGGCTATGAAAATGACAGCCTTCAAAGCAGATAACTTTGGGAGGTGAAAAAGGAAAGTGTGCACATACGGCAAAGACAATCTGCTGTGTAGTTTAATAATATAAGAAGCCATTGGGAAATATCCAGCAATGGTACAGATGAAATAAAGCTAATAGCCACTCTTCCTCCACACTAGGAAGTACCATTCTGCACAAATAATTTTAGTGATATCAGTATGACCAGAAGGAGATTAAGGTTCTACCTAGTCCATGTGAGTAAGTAAGGCAGAATTTAGCACAAAGTCTTGGGAATTTGCGTAGTATCAGAACAAGGATTTCCAAAGGAATTAAAGTTTAGTGCTCAGTTTCCACTGAATTTCAATGGGAATTGGGCTCTTAATTTCCTCAAGATATTTTGAAGATTGCAGCCTCAAGAAATGGGGATGAAATGCTTTATTTGTTTTCTTCACATAGGATCTAGACCAGAGGTGGGAAACCTAAAGCCCCGGGGTCTGGGTGAGGCCCTTGGCTTGCCTGGATCTGAACTGAGGCTCAGGACTCCCCCCAACATTGGGGAGCCTGTGCTTGTGCCCCAAGCTCCCCACTGCCCCACCACAGGGCTGGAGCACACAAATTCAACTAGCCTGGTCCCCCTAGGCTCTGGTGTGTGAGGGAAATGTGGGGAGTGTCTTTTTGCTTCTCAGTCGGAGGCCAGTGCAGGTTTTTTGTTTGTTTGTTTCTCACTTGAGCCCCAGCTGATTTTTCTGTGGGTCGGCAGTCCCTGTCCCAAAAGAGGTTCCCCTTCCCTGATCTAGAGAGTCCCATAAAAACATGGAGAAACTGACAATTGAGTTTGACAGCCTTTAGCTGATATCCCCTCAAGCAGAGAAATTGACAGCTTGGATTGACTTTTCTTGTTCCTTGTAATTGATTGTGCCTTTTTCGGTCAATGATTCACTTCACGGCCAAAGTTTATTTGGGAGAATCAATCTGAAACTTTTATTCTTGAATTTTCTCTCTCTTACAATAGGGATGTGAATGGTTAACCAGTTAGGGCTGGAGCAGCTCCCTATCCGCTGTGGGAAGGGAGCTACTCTGGTCCTGCAGGGCCCACCGGAGCAGCCCTTGTCTGCAGCTGGCGGGCGGAGGGACGTTCCAGCTCAGCCGTGGCTTCCTCACTCACTCCTCTTTAATTGGTTAACTGGTTCAACATATGTAGCCAGCCAGAGTAAATTTAAGGTCTGACACTGGGCTCTCAAGGTACAACATATGCCACACAGGTATCTGTCAAACACAAGTAGTTTATTTCCTGACAGCTAACAGCTGTGCCCCATAACTGGAACAACAACATAAAGAAGCGACATATCTTACGTCCCTTCCTGCAAGCCTGGGACACCAGATAGGCTGCAGACGAAGTGGGAGGTTGTCTCAGCTTCCAAGGCGCCGGGACCCAAAGCCCATCAGTGAAGTCCGATTTGTTAGGCTCTGCGGCAGCCTTAAATACAGTTTTCCTGCCTTGTTTGGCAGTTTGGAAATTTCCAGGGCTTACTCATTACATGCTGATGTAGGACTTAGCTGTCAGTTATCGATCTGGTTCTGATCTGGATCTTCTTGTTCTTTGGCCCTGCTTACGTGATCAGTACTTTAGGGTAAACAGAATTGTTTATGTGTTCTTGCCCTTTACCCTTATCTCATACTTGTTCTTGCTATACTGGCAACAATGCTTATCTTAAGTGGAGTATGTTCCCAAAGACTTGCTTCTGGCTCATCAGATATAGGGAAAAGGGAAAGAATGCAGGCCTCACCACCCCTAAACTAACACGTACAAAGTTCTTCCACAATTGACCACTACAACATACATGTTAAACCAGTTAATCAATTAAACAGGATGTTACATCCCTATTTTACAGCTACAAAGTCACACTAAGGCTACATCTACGCTACAGTCTTCTTGCGCAAGAAGCCTTTTGCTCAAGAGATTTTGCACAAAAACTTATTGCGCAAAAGCACGTCCACACCTCAAAGCACATCGAAAAAGTGATGTACTTTTGCACAAGAAAGCTCTGATGGCCATTCACAGAATGGCCATCAGAGCACCTATGCTTTTTCCCTGTGCTGTTTTGCGTAATAGCTGTAGCGCTAAAAGCAGTTATGCCTCAGAAAAGGAGGTTTACCTACACTAGCAAAAGCCCTCTCTTCTGCCATTTAACTGCCCATTTAATTGCCCAAGAGCTCATTTGAGGTGTGGACGCTCTGCAGGTTTTTGTGCAAAAACCTTGCAGTGTAGACATAGCCTAAATGTTATGTTGACACTTTTCTGCGTTAATACTGTTTGTGTGTGTTTCAAGCTATATTCGAATACCACCCTTGTAGAAAAAAAAATCATGGGGAACTAAATAGCAATGACTGCAATGGGGTGCCATAGAAATGTTATTGGGTTCTCTAAAATCCTAATACAAGAGAAAATGGTAATGTGTTTTTAACCAATCCAACTGAATTGTTGCTATTAAGTTCTATAGGATGATTAACAGAACACAGCAAGGTTGTATAGCTTTTTTAAAAGTTATAGTTATATAATACCTAGATCATGACTGACCAAAACAAACCAACCCAAAATGAGGTTTCCAGTAATCCCATACAACGTTAAGTCATTTTTATTGTGAAATATAGTTGACTGCCCCCATCACATCTGACTAAAATATTTATTTCTGTAAAGTCACTTTATAGGTTACTTAATGATACATCTGGTGTTGCTCCGGTCCTTAATTGAAATCATTTTTGCTTTTCTTCATTTAAAACATTGTTGGAGGGTGGGACTGAGGGTGAGGGGTTCAGGATGCAGTCTGGCCCAGAGAGAGAGGACAGCCCTGGCCCTTTCTCACTGCAGCAGTTTGAGGCCTGGTGAGAAGTGCCTGTCCATGGCTGCTGCAGCTGGCAAAGCAGGGAGAGGGGCATGTCCCCCAGTGGGGACAGACACACAGACAGACACAAACCGACAAGCTCCCTCAAATATATAATAGATAGTTGTCCCTTTCTCCACCTCTGCCCTCTGCTGCCCTAATGGGGTTATAGCTGTCCTGGTCCCCATCTCTGGACCTTTGGTCCCCCTTGTGGTCATTATACAGTATAACTTTCCCTGCCAGCAAACCCCTCCCTTGTTTTTTTATGGAAACAAACACATTCCAGACACACACCCTTGTCCTGGCGCAACCAAACCCATGTCATGCTTTAAGATATGATAAGAGGAAGGTGCAAACAGACACACAGACAGATGGACAGACAGAGAGACACACAAGCACTCTCAAATATAGATGAGGGCGATCATCACACATGCATGCACACCCATATAGCCCCCTCCTCCCCCCCAGCATATGTCTTAGAACAACAGCCAGCACACAAAACTAGAGCTTGTGAAGCTCCAAGCCACTGTTGAGGGAGAAATCAAAGCAAGGGAGCCAGGGTTCACTTTCCTTGACCTGCTCAACTCTAGGATCAGAGTTTGCTATTAAGACCCTGCTGTTCATCTCCACAAAGAGTACATATAATTGGGTACATCTTAAGTCCTAAATAGCCTGGGTTTTTTTCTGGCTATATTTACACTGCCAGGTTATTTTGAAATACGTTATTTCAAAATAATAACTCCTGAAATAACTATTTTGAAATAAGCTTATTCCTCTTCACAAGTAGGAGTTATTATTTCAAAATAATAAGCCCATTGTTTCAAAATTATAGGCTTGGTAGGTGGATGCTTGCCTTGTTTTCTCAAAATAAGGGGAGTTTTTTGAAGTAACTCCCCAATGTAGACTATTGTAATTTACTCCTTTAAAAATCCCTTTTTCATAACAGCATTAAAACATGGCAAAAACCCTCAGAAGATACCTTTCTAACATAGCCATATCAAAAACCACTTATTCACAGGGTAAACCATCTGAATAGCAAAAAACCAATGACTTAGGAGACTAGACTCATATGTGAAAATACGGAAGAGACATCTGTATCCAAACTATTCAGAAGTGACTTACATGTCTGAATGAAGTTTGATGCTTGTGGTCTTTGAAAAGCAGCAAACCACAATTGGGAAAGGCTGAATCCCCTATTGTAAGGTTTACACCGCTCTGCGTTTTTCTGTATCATTATCATGCCCTCTTGTGGAATTTCTAGTTCACTTCATACAGCTGATAAAGTTCCACAACAAATACAGTGGAAATTCACGAATTCACACAACCTCCTGTGATACCCATTGTGAATGATTAAGTTTTGTGATATACTAGGAAAGGCTACGTCTAGACTGCAGGCTTCTTTCGGAAGAAGCTTTTCCAGAAGAGATCTTCTGGAAAAGAATCTTTCGAATGGCAACGTCCACGCAGCAAAAGTGCAATGAAAAAGCGATCTGCTTTTTTGAAAGATAGAGTCCACATTGATTGGATGCTATCTCTCATTTAAGTTGTGATTCCTGTGGACAGAGTGGCTACCAGGGCACCTGTGCTTTTTCCTGGAGACCTCTTCTTTCAAAAAACCACTTTCTTCTGCATCCACACATGCCTTTTTCCGAAAAAACCTTCTTTGGAAAAAGGTGTCTTCCTCGCAGAATGAGGTTTACTGCTATCAGAAAAACCCCTCCGTTCTTTCAACTTTCTGTCAAAAGAATGCAATAGCAGCGTGGACGTAAGTATAGTTTTTCAGGAAAAATGGCTGTTTTTTGGGAAAAACTCTGCTGTGTAGACCATACCCAAAGAGAATACATAGTGAATAAAAAAGCAACCATATGCCTAATTTAGCTCTGACAACTGTAGTTTAGTTCCAACTAGTTGATAATGCTATACAGCAAACTAGTAAATAAAGTGTAGCGTATTTTGTTTAAATGATAAATCAATATTAATATTAATATAATACTTTATTACGTAGGAAATATAAAATCGTTGCCTATCTTCACTTTCAAATGCGAAGTCATAGCAAAATGTGGATTCCTGTAGCTGAATTTCTAAAATACATATTAATCTCTCTTATTTTCTATTGTCTGAATCTCCAAGTTAATCACAGCGCACTTTTATGGCTTGGGTTTAATAGAAATCTTTTTTTCTCCTCTTATTTGCATACTCAAACTCGTATGACCTGAATATTGACCATTATTGTATGTGAGTATTTTTTTTAATGGGAATGAGATCCAACATGGAATGCTTAATGCTAGGCATCGAAATCAATGTCCTAGAATATTTGCTTGATTTTCAGAGGCATTGAGCATTCTCATCTCATAAATAAAGTTGGGTTGATATTTTCAGGGACACAAATATGGGATTCAATTCCTGATTTTGGGTGCTCAAGTTTAAAACTTAGAAGTTTAACCAAATCACAAGAAACGGCACAAGCTCATGGAAGTAAAATATTGTTAAAGAAAAATGAACTTTTTATGGTCCTTGCTCTCTGATTAGTCATTATTGCTGTAGATCTTTTCTTTATATCAGTTAGAAAGCACTAGTTATTAGTGACACTGACCAACTCTCACTTTATGACATCGATTTCTGTCCAATAGAATGTATAAATCTACTCCAGTGACTAGTATAATGGAAAAAAAATCACAGTAATAGGACACTTGAGGCAATGTTATTTCATCAACATGTTTTCCTCAAATGAGGGGGACGTTATGTCCTTGTGAATGTTCAGAGACACAGGTCATGAAGTACAATACAGGAATTTAGATTAAAAAAACACTTCAACCACTAATCAAGGCATATCATCGTAAGGAGATGTCATGATCGTTTATCTACTATTTTGTTAATGCGATGACCTGTTGATGGCTACTCATGTATTGAAAACAGTTATTAATTTATGAAAAAGAATGACTAGATGAAGCTAATTGCTTTAAAATAACATTAGTACAGATACTCTGACCTTGCTAGGATGGAATATATAATCTAAATTGTATTATTTGCACCATGTATAATAATTTTTAAAGTCACATTTTATCTTCATGGAGACTGTAATTAAAATGATATTATGATAAACAGGCTATTTGCAATGGAGAAACAGACTGTATAACAGAAGTTGCCATCCAGGCTGCTCCAGTGTAAGATGCGTATGTGCAGCATATGGTAGATTTTATAAAAGTGATAAGAGCTGGTTAAATTATCCACTGCAAATATTTCATGCAGCAGAATTTAGAGTCTGGGGCTGAGCAGTCACAAGAGAACATCCCTAAAAACAGCCATGCTTGAGGAGAAAGCTGTGTCTTCTTTTGTTGGTAAAGTCAAAACCCATGAAGTAAATCAAGTCTGATTTTACATCATGTGCTACTGAGTGTAGTGAGGAGTTTGACTTGAAGGTCAGAAGAGGAAGGTTGGGAGTCTGTTTACCCCAGGGCCATCTTTTTCTCACCCAGTGTCTTTTGGTTATTCAGGACATTTCTGGTGTCTTGACTAACCATCACAGACACTGGGTAAGAGGCAGATGGCCCTGGGAACTGTCATTCTCCAGAAAGGTATAGGACGGGATGGGCAATAATTTTTGATGAGGGGGCCACTCTAAGATTTTGGAAAGTGGTCGAGGGCTGCACTCTTCCATGATATTAATGGAGGAGGTGCAGGATCTGGGATGGAGGTTGGGTGCAAAAGGAAGCTTGGGGTAAGGGATTGGGGTGTGGGAGAGGGTGGTGGTCTGGGAGGGAGTTTGGGTGAAGGAGGCAGTTGTGACCTGGGGCACTGGATGAGGTGCAGGTGTTTGGGTTGTGACCTAGGGAGGGGGATTGGAGTGCAGGGGTTTGGCTTGTGACCTACGGCAGGAGTGGGTTGTGACCTGGGGCATGAGACTGGGGTATAGGGGTTTGGTTTGTGACTTTGGGCAGAGGATTGGTGTGCAGGGTTTGGGAGGGAGTATGGGTTCAGGAGGGGGACAGAGGGTTTGGCTTATGTGGGGTTGGGGGCAGATGTGGGTGGAGGTAGAGGGTTGGAGGGAAAGAGGGACTGGTGTGTGAGAGGCAGGCTCTGACGGACAGACTTGCCTGGGAAACTCCCAGCCAACAGTCCAGAAGGGTTCTCAGGTATCTTCCTGAAGAGCCATGTGCATTGGTGACTAAGACACTCAGGGGTGGGGAGCAGCAGCAGAAATTGGCCAATGGGATTATGAGGGGGGTGGGAGCAGCCCATAAAGTTCCACTCCCTCCCCCAGGCACACAGCTGAGAAAGAGAAACAGCTGAGGCAAGCAGGGAGTCTGTCTGAGGCTCCCCACTGTGTCTGCAGGCTGGATCCCCAGGCTGTATTTTGCCCAGACCTGATATAGGAAAAACCCAGCTGATGCTGTTTGAAAATTTGTGACCAGTAGCCTTGCAAAGTGGGTGGATGTTTTGGTTAGTCCAGGTACCTGGAATGAGGTAAATAGTCTCTCAAATTACCTCTTTGAGTTTACAGGTACAGTTCCATATTATACTAACCATTTGCAAGCCATCTGGAGATGCACACATTTCATGTACCTCTTTGATATGAATGGGAGAAGTACTGCTCTTTTTTAGACATCCCAGCCATTCAGTTAACTAAATTACCTGTAAAGTGTAAAACCTCAAGACAATGGTGTCCAGGAAGTATTGGCAAGAAGCCAGGAGAGCCAATGGGAAGAGAGTGTGAGTTCTGAAATGAAAAACAGTGATTTCCCTGCGGCATTCTTTGTGTGACCTGAGGAGAGAAAGAGATGAAGTATGCCAGAAACCAGGCAAGAAATTTTCAACAACATCCATATTAAGAAAGGACTTTTGAATATTGTAACAACAAATATGTAAGTGAACAGCAAGGCTGTGTCTACATTGGCATCCCTTTCCAGAAAAGGGATGCTAATGAGACACTTCGGAATTGCAAATCCGTGGGGGATTTAAATATACCCCGCGGCATTTGCATTTACATGGCTGCCGCTTTTTTCTGGCTCGGGGTTTTTGCCGGAAAAAAGCGCCAGTGTAGACGCGATTTTCTGGAAAATAAGCCCTTTTCTGGAAGATCCCTTATTCCTAATTTCATGTAGGAATAAGGGATCTTCCAGAAAAGGGTTTATTTTCCGCAAGATCCCGTCTAGACTGGCGCTTTTCTCCTGCAAAAACCCCGAGCCGGAAAAAAGCGGCAGCCATGTAAATGCAAATGCCGCGGGGTATATTTAAATCCCCCGCAGATTTGCAATTCCGAAGTGTCTCATTAGCATCCCTTTTACGGAAAAGGGTGCCAGTGTAGACACAGCCCAAATGTTTAGTTACATGCAATCAGGTTACTTTCCTTTTTCTTGGTCTGTGGGCCTTCTCTGAGCTGATTTATATACCATCCTATACACTGTAACTTTTAAACTGAATCCCAGAGAAGAAATTTTGTGCTTCTAATCTGCTTTTTTCCATTTGCTGTATAACCCCTGGCAACCAAACATACTTTATCAAATATGTCATCTTTGTTTTGTTAATAAAATCACCTTTTTAAGATTATCATCTAATTCATGTGTCCTAAAAAGCAGGAGGATATGTGTGCACATGCTTGAGACTGAAGTCAGCTATTAGGAATTGCTGTTTGTTGTTAAGCTCTCTCCTGAGGGAGGGTTAAAGAGTTTCCCACAGGAAGAAATTCCCAAGTGCATCTTCCTGGGATCTTAGAAGGGTTTTTGCATGTGGGTGGTGGCAGTGTACTACCCAAGGTTAGGGAATCTGTAACCTTGGGGAGTTTTAAGCAGAAACCTTTATAAGCAGAGTATTTTTAAAGTCTTCCACAAGCCTCCACATTCTGCACTTGAAGTGCCATAGTGGAACACATTTTTGACAGTTGTATTCCATTATAAGGTATAATGTATGTGCTTATGTGTTGAGTGTGGAAAACAGAGGAATGGTTCATTGTCTTGATGGCAGATTATTATGTTTAATTCTAAAGCAGAGACAAGCAGAAAGAGAAAGTGCCATACTATTTCTATATGTGAAATGTACTTCCCATTATTCTAATCCCCCTGACAACACAGCCACTGCCTCCAATCTATTTTCTGACAAATTCTACTGAATGGAAAACATGGAATCCACAATACTTCACTCTGACATCTCTGGCCCATGCATGTTTCCTTAATATGAATTTCAAATACTAGGGGTGAGGGAAGGAGAGTGAGCAAAGGAAACTGGGAAAGGAAACTAAAGTAAAAGGAGGGGGAAAAGAGAGAGGCAGGGGAAAAGAAAAACTCTGGAATGGAAGTGGGAGGAAGAAATAAATAATAGAAAGGAAGGCAAAGACAGAGGAAAGGAGAAAGTATGTGTGGGGTGAAGGGAAGGAGCTTTGTCACTAAGAAATGACTGAATTTTACTGCTCTGCCCTGTAAAAATAAATACAGGGGTGAGAATCATATCAAAGTATTAATTTTTCCAGAAGATTTAAAGGAGCCAGGGATGACCATCCTGTCATCTGCTCTCACACTCCTGTGATGATTTGAGGCATGGCCTCATGGTTTAAAGTGACTGTTGACAAGCATTACTAGTGAGCTAGGAGTTCACTTTTACATATAGGCTGTGTCTACAATGGCACGATCTTGCGCAAAAGCAGCCGCTTTTGCGCCAAAACTTGCTGCCTGTCTACACCGGCCATGAGTTCTTGCGCAAGAACACTGACATTCTAATATATGAAATCAGTGCTTCTTGGGCAAGAACTATGATGCTCCAACTCAGGAATAAGCCCTCTTGCGCAACTGTTCTTGCGCAAGAGGCCAGTGTAGACAGGCAACATGAATTTCTTGCGCAAGAAAGCCCTATGGTTAAAATGGCCATCAGAGCTTTCGTGCGCAAAAGAGCGTCTACACTGGCATGGATGCTCTTGCGCAAATGCACATGCCAGTGTAGATGCTCTCTTCTGGAAGAGTTTTTGCACAAGAACTCTTCCGCAAAAGAGTTCTTGCGCAAGAAGCTGCCAGTGTAGACGTAGCCATAATATACATGTTTTAGCAGTATCAGCCACCGCCACTAAGTAGCTGAATGGTACAACATCCAATTTAGAATTTCTTTCACTTTTCACTTTAGAATGTTAGTTCCGTCTATCTTAACTCTGGAGTGTTTCTCATGAACGATATGCACATAACGTGCCATTATTTTGTTCTTTCTAAAGTATTTATCACACATTGTGGTCTACCTGAGATATTCATCATCTTATCACAAAACACAACTTAGTTTCCATGAGTACTCCAGCACATTTTAGCTCTAATTCATATGCTTCAAATTAAACTGCATACTAAAGTTAATACTCCAGTTTTGGTGTTGGCTGTTTGCTTATATCCCTGCTAATGTGAAACCAATTTATCATTTTTGTCAACAGACTTTCTGCTAAATCTAAGCAAGAATCAACCTTGAAGGAAATTATGAGCTAGTAATAGTTATTAAACTTATAAACCTACTGCTGCAGTAAATGACTACTAAATAGAGTTGAGCAGTCACGGGGAATATAAAACACAAGACAACCCAGAAATGAGAACATTACACCAGGTGAAGATATTGGCCTATTCAAATTACTTTAACCTGAAAGGAATACAAGTCCCTATTTCAATATTTTTATAATCTAAATGAAATCTTGTATGTTGTTAAGCAATTAGCTATATTTTTCTACTGTTTCTGTATAATAATAATTACCATTACAGTACCATCTGGAGATCCCAACCAAAAAAAGAGTCCCATTGAGGTAGTGGGAGAAAAAAAAACAGTCAATTTAAACAAACAAGCCAGAAAAAAGTGAGGGGGAAAATAATTTGTTAAAGAACCAGAAATAGAACCCAGGTTTTCTGACTCCTCTGAAAGTGCTGTATACAAAGCAACTCATTGCCTCTCAAGGCTAATGCTCTCCTGGCTGGTAGATAACTGATGCTTGTTTATTTTTACAGTGACAACAATGGTAACAGTAGCCATTTGAATCAGTGTATACTGAGCCAGCCATGTAACCAGCACATCATATTGTAATCCGTATTCAGGGAATAAAGCCAAGCTCTTATCAGCATTCCTAGGACACATATGTTTATTTATAACTACGGAACATCAGATGTTTTTTTTTCTATCTAAGCCTCCAGAGTCAGACTAAGGCATGTTCTACATCTGAAACTTAGATCGATCTAGCTCCACCTGCGTGAGGGCTTTTCTGCTCCACTTTGAGACTTTATTACCCAGTGTTAATAGTAGTAACGTGCATTCTTCCAGAGAGGAACAGACCCTGCTGGAATTAATTATAATCCCCTTTCATAGAGCCCAGAGTGGGTGAAATTCTGAATAGTCATTTGCGTGATTATGTATTTCAGAGATGTGTAGAGAATGAATACTTTAAAGGTTAAATATTTTTCTCCCATTCTTTCGATACAATTCCTCCCATGAACTCCAATGGAAATATATACTGAAATTATACGATATTGTATTGTTCTTTAATTAAAACTTCATAATCAGATCCTTTGCTATTGGTTATTAATCTGGGATTGTCAAGAAGGGAAAACAGATCTCATGGATCTTATTGGCCAGGAAGGGCACACAATGGCCAATGAGATCTGCAGGCAGCCATGTATGCAGATGCAAGGTAAACAATCTGTTGTCTGGCGGTCCACCAGTGGCTTACCCTGAAGAGTCACGTGTAACCCACAGGCTGCAGGTTGCCCAGCACTGCTAAGAGGTGCTCCTTGTTGTTGTCAGACGTCACCAGTGGTGTGGTGCTCTGGCATCTCTTCTGCTCCCTTTAGTGTTGAGAACCATTCGGCTGCATGCAGTGCGTGTGCTCTCACCGAATACTTGTGCTCTTTCCAAATGCTGTGCAGGCTCTGCACAGGTGGCCAACACCGCAGATTCTAAGAGCCCCCAATGACCACAAATCAGACAAAGTGCGAAGGCACTGGAACCAGGTTTATTGTCAAACAACTTACAGTTTTTAACACCCTGGGCATCTAGACCAGGTGTCAACAGTTTACATTAGTACATATCCAAGCTCTGGCAATGGACTCAGCTCAGTTAGCGGCCAGGAGTTTCCTTTATCCTCTAGGCTGGACAAGACAGCCTCTTGGAGATACGTTTTTATATACAGACAGAAACAAGTTATACATTACTTTTTATATATGAAGGTGCCACCCTTAAGCGTATTAAGTTGTGTAAACGTCCCTGTTTGCGGGTGCGGCCGTCCTTGCCACCTCCACACCTAATCCCGTGCTCCCGTCACCCCACAGATCGCCTCTCAGCATCTTAGCCAACTGTACGTTCGACTCGCCAGCCTCTTTCACATCGGAGGTCGGCTCGCCTCCCGCGATGGGGAGAGGGGGGTCCGGGCCCACCCCCTCTCACGGACCCCAGCCCAGGGCCCTAAGGACTCGGACAGCAAGGTTGTCCAGTCCGGCTGGCAGGGCGTCTGCCTTAACTAGACAGCCCGCAGGCTCCCTTTACCCGCCCTGGGCTGCTTCCTCTCCCCACCTGGGTCTGACCCGCCGAGTCGGGGCTTACCTCCTTGGCTTTGGGCCCATCCGTCGTCCTCTCTCGGCGCTCCCCCCTTGCCACGTCACCAGCTGGGGTTTAAATCCCCGCACCGCTGTTCGCCGGCGGGGCCCCTCCCAGCCCGGCATGGGTCCGTTTCTGGCCCGGCGTTGCGGCTACGGGGTGACGCCACGTGCACCATGACGTCACTGGGCTTCCTCGGCTTGCCCAGGCATCTTGCAGCCGTGGCCACCTGGGAACACACGTCGCACCGCCGCGCGGTTTGCTTCAGGGCCACTCGGGCGGCTGGCCGCGGGCTGCCCGACTCGGTGGCTCCCGTCTCTGTCCGGAGAGCCACCAGGCATACGGCCCCGGGCGGGTTGGAGTGCAGGGCGCTTCTGCCCTGTCACAGGTTGACATCCCCTGACGTATCTAGATACCTCCCAATTCCTTGTTATGGTGGTTGGATCAAAACATCACTATCCATCATGCTGTCATCCTAACTCTCTACTGAACCTGGGTTGGTATGTCCCTGTTAACTATGGGGAGTGTACTGGTACCGAGCTGATTCTGCAGCTAGATGTTCTGTTTTCATCCTCCTGGAATGTTTACCTGCATGGCCTGTGCCTAGTACCTCCTAGTTCTGTGTGTTTCTGTGATATCAGCAGCTCTGTCCTTGCCACGTTTTTGTGAGTAGGACCTGCCTTTTGCTCACAGCTTAGCTTTGCTTTATGGTAGCAAAGCATTGACTGTTGCTCAGGCCTCACACCAAACCTCCACTGTTAAGCCCTCTTATTACTACACGTGTTAACTGCAGAGGTGCTGGGTGCCCTCACTTCCCATTTTAGAAACATCAGCTAAGAGCTCCCTTTGTGGAGCTATGTGATCTGCTCAGTTCCAATGATGACATAACTCAAGATGATCTCATCTGAAGAAGTGGGTTTTGCTCATGAAAACTCATGACTACTCATTGTTTTTAAAGTTAGGGTATGTCTACACTGCATTCCTCTTTCGAGAGAGGTATGCAAATGCAGACAAATGAAATTGCAAATGAAGCACGGATTTGAATTTCCCGTGCTTCAGTTGCATAATCACGTCCGGGCGCTATTTCTAAATACCCTATTTTGAAAAAAGAAATGCTGTCTAGACGCATTTATTTCCACACAGTTATTTAGAAAGATAACCCTTCTTTCAAAATTACCCTTACTCTTTTTAAAATGAGGTTTAAGGGTAATTTCAAAAGAAGGGCTTTCTTTCAAAATAACCGCGTCTAGACAGCATTTCTTTTTTCGAAATAGGGTATTTTGAAATAGTGCTCAGACGCGATTATGCAAATGAAGCCTCGGAAATTCAAATCTGTGCTTCATTTGCAATTTCGTTCACCTGCATTTGCATTCTTCTCTCAAAAGAGGGATGCAGTGTAAACATACCCTTACAGACTAGCACGGCTACCCCTCTGAAATTTTCAAACAACGCAAGGGTCTATTATACTAGTTCTCAAACTTTTGTTCTGGTGACCCTTCCACAAAGCCACCCTCTGAGTGCAATCCTCTCCCCCGCCCATTAAAAATTTAAAACACTTTTTATATTTTAACATCATTATACATGCTGGAGGAAAAAGGGGTTTGGACTGGAGGTTGACAGCTTGTGACTCCACACAGAGTCTACATCACACTTCCACGCAGTATGCAGCAGTGGTCAAAAAGGCAAATAGGATGCTAGGAATTATTAGGAAAGGGACAGAAAATAAGGCCCAGAATATCTTAGTGCCCCTGTATAAAACTATGGTACGCCCACATCTGGAATACTGTGTATAGGTGTGGTCTCCTCACCTCAAAAAAGATATTTTGCCTTGGAAAGGGTTCAGAAAAGGGCAACTAAAATGATTAGGGGTTTGGAACGGGTCCCATATGAGGAGAGGTTAAAGCGACTGGGACTTTTCAGTTTAGAAAAAAGGAGACTGAGGGGGGATATGATATAGGTCTATAAAATCATGAGTGGTGTGGAGAAGGCCGATAAAGAAAAGCTATTTATTAGTTCCCTAAATAGAAGAACTAGAGGTCACCAAATGAAATTAATGGGTAGCAGGTTTAAAATGAATAAAAGAAAGTTCTTCTTCACACAGCGTGTAGTCAACCTGTGGAACTCCTTGCCAGAGGAGGCTGTGAAGGCTAGGACTATAATAGAGTTTAAAGAGAAGCTAGATAATTTCATGGAGGTTAGGTCCATAAAAGGCTATTAGCCAAGGGATAAAATGGTGTCCTTGGCCTCTGTTTGTCAGAGGCTGGAGAGAGATGGCAGGAGACAAATCGCTCGATCATTGTCTTCGGTCCACCCTCTCTGGGGCACTTGGTGCTGGCCACCGTCGGTAGACAGGATACTGGGCTAGATGGACCTTTGGTCTGATCCAGTACGGCCGTTCTTATGTTCTTATGTTCTTATCTAGACTACAACGTAAGTTGGAAAAAGATATGAAAATTTCAAACCACAACTTGCATATCTTTTTCCGCTTTTGTCGAAAGAGGCTCTATCGACACATCCCTTCTACCTCATAGAATGAGGTTTACAGGGATGGTGAAAGAGCGTATCTGCTTTTCTGATTTTTTGGGGGGGAAAAGTGGACTTGTTCTTTGGATACGGCATTGCTTTTCTGGGATACCGACAGCGCTGCAGTCTAAATGTATCCATAGCAACCTCATGATAGCCCCCTGAGGGGTTCAAACTCCCAGGTTGAGAATCCCAGATCTATTTCAGCTGTGCTCCTGGAACACTCATTCCTCCCTTACTCGATCCCTTGCTGGGATTTAGGATTAATCACTGCTTCCTACACCACTATGCTCAGCAACAAGCTGCCATATATGGGGAGAGGTTTAATGGCCACACAACTAACTAGATTCTCCTTAATAATACAAATCAGCTCCACAGATGCAGAAAATGAGAGTGTTATGCAGCTCTTGCCAACTCTGCACCCCAAAGCTTGGTAGAAAATAAGATATGACCCACAAGTCTAATGAAAGGATAGATAGACTAAGAAATTGAAATCCTGTATTGATAACATCATAGCCTATCATTATATGTCAACGTAGTCTAGGAAGGGCCACATCTAGGAAAAGATTAGGTTGTCTCCATACTTAAATGTATTAATCTCAAATTACTACTTAGGTGGCTTCTGGTGCTAATTATTATGGAAAGTTATCAGATGGAAAGCTGTCCACTACAAACTTGACTAGATGACCAGAATTTCATTCATCAAAGAATATCAAGATGACACATTAAAACAATTTAAGTCTTGTGGTTTCTTCTTTTGACAGACTAAAAAAACCCCAATCTTTGCAAAATCTTGTCTCTATGCACAAAAATGTGTTAAATTCAGTCTCAATAACTTGAATAATAACAATGCAAACCTGGGGTTCACCTATTTTAAAATTATGTAACTTATGATTTAAAGGTAATGTGGCATCCAGAAGACATGGCATTATTCAATGATATAGCTTGAGACTGAATCATTTTTATATGAAGGCAAAATGTGAGAATTATTTTCCTTCGTGCTGATTCTAAATGCTGAAGTGATTCTATGGATAATTATAATAAATTGCCATAAGTCTGCTAGCTAATATTATCTCAAGTTAAGTAATCATGTCATGAGCATCAAATAATTTTTAAATTGTGTTTAAATGAAGACTGAACAAAGATGATAAAATCATAAAAGGTAAAAGGATAATCTCAATTTAAAAAAGAGATTAAAATTACTGCTTTTTAAAGCAGTAGTTTACAATCAGTTATTTTCCAGTAATCCAATATAGATGCTTTTAGCTAGCATTTCTGATCCCACTTTTATTCTTCTCAATCCCAGTAAGCCAAAACTATCTATTTCTATATTATGGACAATGAAAGTCCATTTGAGATTATTAGCTAAATAGAAATCAACACATACTTCTTTTGAATATACTGCATGTTAGTTGAAAACAACATTTTGATATCAAGCACTGATAGATAGTATTGATGTCTAATAATTGTACTAAAAATTGGAACAACTTAGCCTTCCTGTATTTCAAGTTAATAGATGCACAGTCCTATTAACATTATTGCGACATACTCTGCTGCTATTATCAAGATTTTAAAATGAACCCTAATATAAGGGAAAGACGACAACTGATTTGAGAATAGGCATGCTGTGAAGATAGCACACTACACTGACAGAGCATATGTGATAGATTGGAGGGCCAAAGGCAAGATAGTGTGAGATTTGAACTGAAGCAAGTTCTGCCTGCTTCAGGCTTTTGTGTGAGTTCAGAACAAGAGTGGAGGGAAGAGACGGACTGAGCCAGGAATAAAGCATGGCAACTGCAGCAATATCCATGTAGAGAAAGGACTGAACCTTGTACCAACAGATATGTGAGTTAACAGGAAATGGTTTGTTAGATACAGTGAGGTTATTCTTTATGTAAGGGGACTGTTACCCCTTACTAAAACTCTGTGGGAGTTTTTTGGTTTACCAGCTTCAGAAGGGGAAGGGTTCATGAGACTGACAGACCCCAGAGACAATGGAAAGCAGTCAACACTCCAGCTCAGCCTGACTGACAGGTTGTAAGTGGGGATTGTTCTGGCTCTGTCTCTGAACAAACAAGCTGTGTGCAGAAGAGGTCCTGCAAAGACAGAGAGCTGAAAGAGGAGTACAAGAAGAAGTCCTGCAGCGACAGAACCAGACACAGACAGGCCAAGCAGTGCAGACCCTGTGTTGAGCAGCAGACTGGCAGTGCTCAGAAAGCCAAAAGGAACAGAGAAACAACACAAGGAGCTGGAACTGGCCAAGCAGCACAGCCTGCAGCTGGATGTGGTGAGCTACTGGGACCTGCAAAGTGTGGGGAAAGGCTCTGGACTGGGAGAGGGGTCTGGCCACTTAGAGACTGAGGCTGTGTGGTCACTGCCAGTGCAAGTGTGTCCAGCCTGCAGCCCCTTGCAGCACATCCAGGGCTTCTAAGGAAGAGACTGTGAACTGTCCTTACACTCTGCAGACTGCTGTTTTGATGTCCCTGTGCTACAGAGCAGGGCTGTGTGTTCTCATTTAACCATTCTCATTGTTTCTTATTCTATTCTCTTTAATCAGTTGATGTTTAATAAATTGTATTTGCTTTGAACCTTATGAAGTGATCACTGGGCCAAGAAGGCCTGCAGTGTAAAGAGAGCACCTCAGAGTGGGGACACCCTAACTCCTGCCCCTAGTGACTACAAGGTCAGGGATTAAGCTCCAGGAAACCTGGGCCCAGCCTTGTTGGGGTTTCAAGGGCTCTGCTACTCAGGAGAGTGGAGGGGGAGCCCTCAGGATCAGGGAGCCGTGGGGTAAAGGAAGTGGGAGCGGGGACTTAGATCCTTTCGCTGGTTCATTTCACCGGGGTGTATAGAAGCCAGGAAAGTTCCCCACAAGAGCGGGACCATTCCCCCGCTTACATTTATTTTCTGGTTTGTAAACGCCACTGAACCCTAGCAATCCCCTCCCCCCCCCCCCCCCCCCCCCCGCCATGCACTCACTAAAACTGAAATCCAGCAAAGCAATTCTCGGTGCTTTTAATTTGCCATTTTTCAATGTCTCTGTAGTACCTAGCAACCAAGTATGCTTTATTAAATATATCTTCTTTGTTTTGTTAATAAAATCACACTTTTTAACACTATGATCCTGTGCCCTAAAAGGCAGGAATTTCTGTGTGTGCACGTGCCTGAGACCGAAGATAAAATATTTTAAAAATTACAGTTTGTTTTCAAGATCCTTCCTGAGGAAAGGTTGAAGAGCTTAGGGCTACCCCAGATGAAGAAATTCCCAAGTGCTGGCTCTCAAGGGGTTTTGCATTTGGGTGATGGCAATGCACCATCCAAGGTCAGGGACTCCGTGACCTTGAGGAGCTTTTTAAACAGAAACCTGCATTTGCAGGGTAGTATAAAGTCTCTTGTGGGCCCCCACCTTCTACACTTGAAGTGCCAGAAGGGGGAACAGCCTTGGCAGCACCTAAAGCAGATGCCTGACCAAGCTGTTGGATCAATGGAAGGAGAGATATTTGTGTAAATCCGGGTCTTACTCTGAGCCCCGTGAACATAGGAACAGGAGTTTGGGAAAGGTAGCCACTTTAAGGATTTTAATACTATGCAAACTAGAGTAGTTTCTCTTGTTTTCCTTGGGGGCTTCTATTTTATAGGGGGTTTTGAAAATTGGGTGCAGCAATCTTGCCTCTGTCCCTTGGAAATGCCTCTGGATTCTAGCTTCTAAATTCCAGGCCAGATGTTGTCTCCCTTTGTTAAGGAAACTGGAACTTAGAGAAATGATGACCACTGTGGCCAATGCCAATCATTTTCTATTGCATTCATGTCAGGACCTCATCTGAGGGTCAGGTTCATAAAACAGATTGCTTGGTCGCTTCACATCCCAATGAAATTATTTGTTGTGAATTCTATTCTATAGACATTTTATATTGTGCTTATCACCGTAATATCTAAGTGCTTTCTAGTAGTGCATTAAGTGATGTGACTATCATAGGTCACATGTTGTTTGTTCTCTCATCCTATCCCCATGAGGGAGAAGCGTGTGCAGTAGAGTGCCTTGTTCCGGTAGAGTGAAGAGTCAAATTGGCTTCATTATTCAAACTGTCAGACGTGCACCCATTCCATTACCTGAAAATGTATTTGCTAAGTAGTTTCTAGGAACACGTTTCAGTCTATGCAGTTGTTGTGACTTGTCTGTGTGTTAGTTATTGGTCATGTTTTTTTTAATATATCAGAAAATGCTGAAATGGGAAATTGACTAGGATCAGAGAAGAAAACTAGTCTCTATTTGACTGAGTGTCCAGAAAGACCATGTCTTGGCTGACATTCCCTTCAATCCGAGAGAAATCATTTCCAGTGGATGAGAGTGCTTGTTACTGGTGCTTTATCCTCCTTGGACAATCAACACCACCAGGGAACTGAGAACTGCTTTCTTATAGGAGTAAGAAGGAAACAGTGCCACACACTAAGTAAATTCAGGAATCGATTGCTATACTTGCCTCTTTGTTCACTTCATTATAGTTCCTGGACCAGATTCCACAAGTTACTATCTCTGGCTTGCAGTAGAGTTGCCACAACTATGCACCAGCATAGTTTGGTTTCCTCCCCACGCTGCAACTGTGCAGCAGCTTTATACACAATAACTCATCTGGCAGAAGAGTTGCCAAACACCCCATATGGAGAGTGATTTACAACACCTAGCCTTTCCTTCACACCACAGTGGTGGATGGGATCTGGATACTTGAACTCTGACATCTGCCTATGTGGAGGAGGGAAGGAATAAGGATTGTTTTTTTTAAACCTGATTTTGCCAGGATATTCTTCAATGATGATGCAGAAGAGAATAAAATGTGAATTAGTTTTTCATACTGAGATAGCAAAATGAACACAGATAATATCACAGCTTTCTATATATTGGTCAACACCTGTGCCTGATTTCATATACAGGCAGTCCCCGGGTTACGTACAAGATAGGGACTGTAGGTTTGTTCTTAAGCTGAATTTGTATGTAAGTCGGAACTCGCTCCAGATTCAGCCGCTGCTACTGAAACTGACCAGGGGCTGACTACAGGAAGCTGGAGGCAGAATTGCTCTGCCCCCAGCTTCCTGGAATCAGCCACTGATCAGTTTCAACAGCGGCTGAATCTCGAGCCTGGGACAGAACAGCTGGGCTGCCAGGTAGGTCCCTGCAGGACCAACCCGGCAGCACCCCAGCTGCTCTATCCCAGGGTCCACAACAAAAGCCTGGTCTGCTGGGGGGGGGGGCGCACTAGCTGCGCCCCCCGCCCCAGCAGACCAGGGACACGGAAAAGCCTCAGAGGCGCAGGACCCCGCTGTCCCTGCGGCTTTGCTCCCGGTGTCCCTGGTCTGCTGGAGAAGGTCCCCAGCAGACCAGGGACACCTGGAGCAAAGCCAGGGAGGCGGAGGGGTCCCACGCCTCTGAGGCTTTGCTGTGGCAAAGCCAGGGAGGCGCGGGACCCCGCCGCCGCTGCGGCTTTGCTCCCGGTTCCTCTGGTCTGCTGGGGACCATCTCCAACAGACCAGGGATACCGGGAGCAAAGCCGCAGCAGCGGCGGAGTCCCGCACCTCCCTGGCTTTGCCAGAGCAAAGCATCAGAGGTGCGGGACCCCTCCGCCTCCCCGGCTTTGCTCCAGGTGTCCCTGGTCTGCTGGAGACGGTCCCCAGCAGACCAGGGGCACCCGGAGCAGCTTTTCTCGCCCCGGAGGTCGAGGTGGCGGGACCGTTGCGCTCTGGGTGGTCCCACTGCCTGCGAGCTCTGGGGCGAGAAAGCCCCGTTCGTAAGTGCGGATCCGACATAAGTCGGATCCGCATAACTCAGGGACTGCTTGTATGTCTCCGTTGACTAAGTGTCCAGAAAGTCCATGTCTTGGCTGAGATTCCCTTCAATCTGAGAAAAATCATTTCCAGTGGATGAGTGTGTTACCCTGCATGGACAATCAGCACCACGAGGGGACTCAGAAGGTTAGAAGAGACATCACGAGGCCATCTAGTCTAGCCCCTTGAACTGAGGAAGGACCAACTATACCTGGACCATCTCTGATAGATGGTTGTCTAATCTATTCTTAAAAACCTCTGGTGAGGGGCATTCCATAGCCTGTTTAGGTATAGATAACCCTGTTTTTCACTTGCCTTAAAGTTTTTTCTAATATCTAACGTAAGTCTCTCTTGCTACTGAATAAGTCCATTACTCCTTGTCATTCTCTCAGTGGACTTGGGAAACAATCAATCCCTTAACATCCTTTAATCCCCTAACATGCCTGAATATCATTACATCCTACCTCCCATTAATCTCTTTTATCCCTTTGGTGGGCTCCTAGTATGACTGAGGTAGTAAAGTTTCCCTTTTATCTCTGACCTGGCAGTAGAAGAACTAGAAAAGAGTCCAACCCTAGCAAATGAACACCTTTTATTGACATCATTAATAAACTTCTGCAGAGATAGGAGGTCTTTAGAAGCTGTTGCACTGAAGTCCTGAAGACAGGACCAGCAAATGGATTCTCCCAGTTTGTAGCACCAACCGACTGGTTAATAGCTGCCTAAAGTGATACAGTTTTCATTACATTTTATTCCAAAGTTCCTCAATCCGTGACAGAGCAGGAGAGGGAATAGGTTCCACAGTTGTGGGACCAACAGCTATGAATGTCCAAACTCCATGCAACAAAAGCAACTGATATGAATTGATCTCAATTGCTTTATTTAAATTTGTTTCCAGGGAGAAGCTTGGATTTCAGTGGGGCACATTGAGGTAGAATTCAACCTTCAATCACTGGGAAGACTACTATAGTGAAAATAAGTCCATTTTCCTAAAGGATCAGGGCAGATAGAGTGCCATGATGCAACCCCAAGAAAGACAGCACAAACTTCAGTCTTTGTTGCTAGGTTCATATTCCATAGAGTGAATGATCTTCGCCCTCGGTTGTGATTAATGGAAGGTATTTGCAGGACTAGCTACTTAACTGCAGAATCATATAGACATCATTGTCCATAAAGGATAGCTCATACTCAAGTATTCATCTAAAACTATGGAAGCAGTGCTGTTTAATTCATTCTAACGTCACCACATATTGCTCTCTGCCCCGACTTCCCCTTGTGCCACTAGCATCCATGATGGTAGGTCAAAATGGTGTCTTTGTTGTTTCTTCATTGCTTATTCACGTTGCAGAATTAAAACTCTGCATATAAAATGTGGCTGCAGGGGAGGGGTCCCTCCCTGATAAACAAGTTTGTCTCTGAATTTGTTACTTGCTTTCCGTTGTAAAACAAGTTTTATTTATTTTAACTTACTTTTACTTTCTTCTAAAGTCAGAGTCAGCGCATCAATTCTGACTTCCTGTATAGGTCAGCAACCGGCTCCTGCACACAAAGCCCAACAATCTAAATTAGATCTAGGTACCACAGCCTACAGGAGACTAGACTATTATATGCCAGAGAGAGAGAGAACAGGAGGGGACAGGTGTATCAGGGCTCAAGGGCCACCCCAAGTCAGGGAAATGATTGAGTGAGAGGCACCCAGCGAATCCTGATGAGTGACCTGAGCCCAGACTACAGAGAGAGGTGAAAAATCATCCCAAATCACTGTCAACCTGACCTGGGGGGAAACTCCCTCCTGATCCCGCATATGGTGATCAGTTCGATCCACAACACTTGAATAAGAACCAGAATTCCACACACTTGAGTGCTACCTCACAACATGGTCCGGCCCAGATCAGGGTCCTATCTCCAGCCTCTCTCTGATGACTTGTCCATGGAAGGAGACCAAAACCAAAATCGCAAGAACCTCAGGAAAAGTTAGTGAAAAAAATCTGTTGCTGAGTGCTAGTGCATATTGCTTTACACAGCTTTCATAAAAGTTGGACATGATGGATTACTTTTTCATTCTGTGCAGAAAAGGGCATGAAGAAAAATGACAGCAATCAAGATTGCATGCATGTTGCCGTACTGGGTGTCTTCTGGAATTTGGTTTTGTTTCCCCCACCCGCCACCCATACGATGTGATCATCATGCAAAAACAATTCTCAGAAAACAACCTGCTAGCATATACAACATTTCCAGCATTGAAAGAAACCTTTTGGCGAGGTAATCTGAAGCTTTGTGCTACTATATGGCTGTGTTTTGATTATAGAGTCATAGATTCATAGAATACTAGAACTGGAAGGGACCTCAAGAGGTCATCAAGACCAGTTCCCTGCCCTCATGGCAGGACTACGGCTTATTCACATTTGTCTAACTAGCATACAATCCTTTGTTATATTCACCTTTCAACTGCAGAGGGCAGTGCATAATAAGAAATGTTTAGTCTCTCTTATTTCTCCCTAACACTAACATAAAAGCTGAATGCAATGACAGATTTTACAATGTCAACTAGCCCAGGATGTGAGATATGCCATCAATTATGGATCTTTGTATGTGAACCAAGGTGGTACCTCTTTTCTTAATCTAAAACAAACAAAACAACTAAATATATTTCCCTGATTTCACCACATGCTCCAGATATCCCTCTGCGAATGTTCGTGTTTTACCCTTTTATCTAAATATGTAATTATGGACACTGTGCATATGTGTATACTACACACACACACATACACACATGCAAATATGTATAAGATAGTATTATTTGCACGTAATGAAGATTGCATAATACATGCATTGCACATTAACTGTTAGAAAATCCTGCACAAGCGAGTGAATATGTAACTGTAAATCAGGTCCTCAGATTGAAAAGTTTGTGCATATCCATTGGTTAGGTTAAGTCTTTCATGATGACTCACAAAAGTTTACTTCTCTTTGCAGATGTAACACAATGCCATTAATTGGAAAGAACAAAGTCAAGGAAGGAAGGGAAACGGGAGGCAGAGAGATCGATTGATCGATCAAGTGTGATGAAGGCAGCAGGCAGGTCAAGAAAAACGGAGATATTCCATCGAGTTTAGCTGTGGTTAAAGTGGTGGGAGCTGCAGGCAGACTGAAAGGGAGCAAGATGAATAGGAAGAATGCCTAGGCAAGAGGAGTAGACATTATTTTAAGAATTTCAAGACAAAACCCAAAGTGATATAGAACATTGTTTGGAAAATAAGAAGTTTGTTTCATGAAAAAAAAAGAGATTTTAAAATGCAGGTTTGTTCTGATGTAGGGAAAAAATAACCTAAGTCCCTCTCCGTCTGTGAAATATTTCAAAACGAGAGAGACTAAAGATCCAGGTGCTTCCTCATTCAGACCGGGGACTTCTACATCCTACCTGAGTATCCTAACTTTGGTGTTTCAGATGGACAGCTGTGCTAGTCTGTTTCAGCAAAAATAACAAGGAGGCATGCATCTGACAAAATGGGTTCCAGTCCATAAACTTATGTTCAACTAAATTTGTTTGTCTTTAAGGTGCTATATGACTCTTATCGTTTTAATGCTAGAGTGCACGTCTCAATCTCTCCTGTTAGAAGTGTTTTATTGTGTGTACACTATTTGGAGCAGGGATATGAACCTTGCTGTATGAACATCCTAAACATCAAGGTATTCTGGGATTTATCTTGTTTTAAACAGAAAGTCCATTCCAAACCTGAGAACTCTTTCGCAAATTAAAATTTTGCTAAACCTAGTACATTCCTACAAATGTTGCTGTTCAGATTAATTGGTATTTTCCAGTGAAATATAAATTAGTGGGAAAATAACTCACGTCCTCTAACCAGCAGTGATACATGTATCAGAGTTTGGATACCCACATGAACAAAACGGTAAGCTCTGGCACCAGAGAAGGTAAGATGATTTCATTATGGTTGCAATGTACACCGTGGCCAATCATGTGCATTGCAACCATAATGAAAATCTCATGGCTTGAACCCTCATTTTTTATTTTACAGAAGATGGTGGGTCCCTTGGTACCAGATGGCTGACACTACATGATAGATTTGTGAAGCTCGATCTTACCATGTCCCTTCTTGACAAAAAAAGAAAATAGTAAGAATAAAATAAATCTGAGCTGCCCATTCACCATGATTATTTCTCAGTGGATACAGTTGCAAGGTGTATGGCAATCCCCTTACCCAGGAATTCATTTTCTCCGCTTTGCTTTTCAGTCAATTCACATCTATACAAAACCATTTTAATTAACATTCCCCTTCCTGGGTTGGGTAGGGGCTGCAGTATGAAGACATTCTGGTCCCATAATGAGTAGTTCACTTGCCTTCTAGGTAGCAAACGTTCCTTTTCTAGTCAGTAGGGATGACTACTTGAAGAACTACCTCAAATTGTCCAGGCTTATCCCATTTCTCCTCTGTGTTATGCTCACCACACACAGAGATGTGAGATGAAAACAGACTCCTCTTTCTGGAATGTTGCCATATAACACCACTTAGAGTTGAGAACCCCAACTCACAAGAATCCAGAACACAGAGACAGAGAAACCGGGGTGCTCCTTAAAGCAAAGAAAACAACATCCCCCTCCTTACTCTGAGCTAGCTCTCCCCTGAGTTACTGTTAATACACCCATGTTGCTCACTCTCTACACCAGGGGTTCCCAAACTTTTTGACACACGGACCAGTAAATCCATTCACAAGCTTTTCGAGGACTGGTAACATTCATTTGCAGATTCATGAAGCAAATGATGAATGTTCAAATAAGTTGTTTCTGGTCTTCTCAAAGCCCCCAGTGCCAGATTCAGCAAAGCTTTTGACACAGTCACACACAATATTCTTGCCAGCAAGTTAAGGGACTATAGATTGGATAAATGGACTGTAAGATGGATAGAAAGCTGGCTAGACCAGGGTTTTCCAAACTTTTTACTTTAGCTAGAACCCGTTTCTTTTTCAGTACTGTTTTTTGCAGCCCAGAAATATAAACACATATAAAAAAAGAATTAAAAATGAATAAATTTTCAGTGTTTCACCCGACTGCATCCTCCGCCCAGCCTTGGCCAAGGCTTAGGGGACCTGGTGCTGCATGGGCACTCCAGGAGGTGGGAGCAGGAGCAGATTGGGGGTAGGATATCTGGCTAGGAGGGAGGGTGCAAGGAGGGGTAGGGTTGCCAGGTGTCCAGTTTTGAACTGGACAGTCCGGTATTTGAGGGTTTTCTGTCTGGGAAACTAATTGAGAAAATACTGGACATATAAAATGTCCAGTATTTTCTAATTAGGTAAGTTTTATTATTATTAGGTATATCAGTCCATAGCTGCAAACTGCCTGGCTGGTAGATGTGCTCATGCTGTGTGAGTGTGTCTACCAGCCAGGCAGTTCCCAACTACTCGAGGGAGGGCATGGGGGGGAGGGCAAAATGGAATCCCCGGGGCCAGACTCACTCGTGTGCCCGGGTCTGCATGTGCCCGGGTCAGTCCTGCTTCCTGCCGGCCAATTCGCTCCTCCCCTCCCGCTGCTTTTCATCCCGATCTCCTCGCTGCCCCTGTCCAGCCCTGCTTCCGGCATCTGGTTATCCCATTGTCCTCCTCACGATCTCCCCTGGCCAGCCCCCTCTGCCCTGTCCCCTGGCCAGCCCGCTGCCCCCATCCAGCCCTGCTTCCAGAGACCGCTTCTCCAATCCTCCTCCTCCTGATCTCCCCCGGGCAGACCCCCCAATCCTCCGGCTGGCCCTGCTTCTGCCGCCCGTTTGTCCCGATTTCCACTGGACAGCCCCATTGCCCCCAACTCTCCTTCCACTGGCTGCCCACTCCCCCTTCCCCCAATCTCTGCCGGTCAGCCCCGCTGCCCCCAACCCTGCTTCCAGGTGGCCAGTTCCCCCTCACACACACACCTTCTCCCAGCCCCGCTCCCCTCCCGGCAGCCACGCTGAAGCCCGGTATTTTTTTCCATGGCCCGGTATCGGGCCGTGGCCCATAGTTTGGGAAATGCTGCTCTACACAGTCCAGTAACCTAACAGGATTAGACAAAACTCCCGAGAATTTTAAATGATAGTTTTCATTATACCACATTATAGTTAGTATTACGCTGTTTTGCATCCATCCTTCCAGGGCCTGTTCCTAATATCACCCAGTCTGGAGATCAAATTTCTGTTACCTTTTAGGGCAAAGATCTTCACAGCTCTCTTTTTAAAAAGCTGCATTGGGTTCTAGCAAGTTTCCCTTAGCCATATTCTACCACAAGTCAACTTCCTGTTTATTTACAAATCTCTCTGTGTATGAGCTGGAAGCCCATCTTACACAGGATGTGTCATCTCCAGGGTCCTTGATGTGTTCCTCAGTCACTTAGACTCAGGTATTTGCCAGAATTTAGAGCCTTGCCCCTTATATCCCCAGCTAAATAGTGACAAGAAACACGAAGAAAGTATTGCCATATGTAAGGCAGAATGACCGTATGAACCTGCCTTGAGCCAATTTGGTCAACATGCTCCCAAGGGGGAACATTCTTCCCTCCATCTTACCAAAACAAAACAGTGCAACAAAACCTAAATAGAGTCCCTTCACAGAGTGGGCACTGGAAGGGCCACCTCCGTAGAAAAATATCACTTAGGTCATTTTTTGGGCATATATTAGCAATATCTTTTCCTCTATCATGAGAACTTGGGTACTAAAAGAAGCATGGCTAGGGTATGTCTACACTGCATTCCTCTTTCGAGAGAGGAATGCAAACGCAGACAAACTAAATTGCAAATGAAGCACAGATTTGAATTTCCTGCACCTCATTTGCATAATTTCGGCCAGCCGCTTTTTTGAAATACTTTATTTCGAGATGAAAAATGCTGTTTAGACGCGATTATTTCGAGAAAAATCCCCTTCTTTCGAAATAACCCTTACTCCTTATAAAATGAGGTTTAAGGGTTATTTCGAAAGAAAGGTTTTTTTCTTGAAATAACCGCATCTAGACAGCGGTTTTTTAATCTTGAAATAGGGTATTTCAAAAAAGCGGCCAGATGCGATTATGTAAATGAAGCACGGGAAATTCAAATCCGCGCTTCATTGGCTATTTTTTGTCTTCATTTGCATTCCTCTCTCGAAAGAGGAATGCAGTGTAGACATACCCTAACTTCCTACCTTATACAAATGGTTTAAAATGATAAATATTTCTAAAATAATGGTTGTTTTTTTATTTTCAGTTCCTCCTGAAAGATACGTTGTATCTGCAAAATCCGTAATGGAGTGGCACAGAGTTAACTGACATTTACAATTTGCCACTGATAATTGTACCACTCAGGAGTATTGCAGGCCTCTACACACGTATGTTCTCTTGCATGTGTGATAACTTATAATCACACTTTTATTAAACAGATATTTAATTTCCTGAATGCTCCCATTGATTTCAACTGAAACTGTAAGTGCTAGGCATCCTGAAAACCAAGCACATTAATCTTTGTTAAAGGCATGCATACATATATACTAGATGATTTACCCAGCATTGCTCAGATCCTTAACTAACAAAAAAATTGTTTTCCTTCATTTAAATCATTGCTCTGGGATGGGGGTTGGGGATAAGGGATTTAGTATAGAAGCTTCCCATGAAGAGAGGACAACCCCAGCCCTTTCTCACCACAGCAGCTTTGGGCCAGATGAGAAGCACCTCTCCATGGCCACTACAGCTGCAGAGGGCACAACCAGGAAAGAAGTGCATGTCCCCTGGCTGGGGGACAGACACACAGTTAGACAGACAGACAGAAACACACAAACTCTCTCAACTATATAGTAGACAGCTGTCTCTTTCTCTACTCCTTGCTCCCTGCTGCCACAATGGGATTATAGCTATCCTGGGTCTCATCTCTGGCCCCTTGCTGCCCCACCATGGACATTATACAGCTTTCTTTTTGTCACCAGGACAATCTGTCCTAAACTAGACTTTCCAGATCCTTGGGAGGTTTACCATATGACTTCATATTGGCCTTCAAGTTGTTTATAGTGCTTATATTGACCACCGATAGAGCGCTTTCCATGAGCAAGCTGGCCATAGTATCCATGTATCATCCAACCTCTCAAAATAACCAATCTAGCAAAACTGATTGTTCATAAGCATTGCTTCCATGCCCAGGACACCACACAGCTTAAGAACCTCCATATTAGGAATTCTGTCCCACCAGTTCACGTGGGCAATCTTCCTCAGACAATGCATATGGAACTGATCGAGCTTCAAAACATGTCCATGACTCAAAGCCCTATAGCAGGACATTCAGGACAACTGCCTGATAAACCGTTATCTTGGTATGGAGTTTAATACCATGGTCATTCCATAGGCATTTGGTCAGTTTCTCTTTTCATATTAAGGGAAACAATCACATTCCAGGCACATCCCATTGTCCTGGCTCAACCACACCCTGACCTTGCTTTAGTTATGATAAAAGGAATCTGCAAACTACATTTAGAGGTCCATATCGTACCATTTTGGAGCAATTCTTGAACAAACAGACTCAGAGACAGACAGACACACTTTCAAATATATAGTAGATTACTAAGAAAGCACACAGACTTACAGCTATTCACACATCTGACTAAAACCCATGTACAATGTCATCTGAGAAGAGCATTATATTAAATAGAATATAGTGTGGCATAGAAGCATTTTGTATTGAAATATCATTTGACACATTTTACAACAAATTTCCTATAAAAAGATGAGCTATTACATTCCTAACTTTGCTCTTCAGCATAACCCAGGCAGAACCTCAAAATATAAATTGTCCTAGTCCTACTTCATCTAGCCAGGAAGATTTTCTCTTTAATGTTTGTGCCCAGCAAATGTATCAATATTAATAAGTAAGAAGAGAAAATAAAATTCAGCACGTTTTCTTTATTGACTTTGATTATCCCATTTGAAAATACAAAATGCAAATATGTAACCATTATAAACAACAGCAAGTTAAAAGTCTATTACTGAACTGTAGTAGGGAAAAGATAACTGGTAGGCCGATGCATTGAAACAGCAGAAGTGACTTCAATTCCATGTCAAGCAGAATGGTGTCTTCTAGCAGAAGCAGAGTGTGTTGCTAAATGCACAGGACTGTGCATAGTTGTCAAGAATATATTTTGATTTAGATTGTATTATTCCTCAAAGGCTACTATGTGTCATATAAGATCAGACTCCACTGAGTAACATGGGTGGCAACATTTCTCACTAGAGTTTCTAATGCCAGGATGTGCCTCTGAAAATCATTTACATAATTTCTTGTCTCTCCCTAAATTTAGTATCTGCCTTTGTCAGGAAGCTGCTCTTTCCTCAGGAGAATAAAAATATATTCTTAAGTAGTCATAGCAATCACTGCATGTGTATAACCATAAATCTCTATGCCCCAGTTGTGCTTGATATGATGAGTTTAAAAATTCTACATCCATGAACAAGGTGCCCCAAAATCTACCCGATTGCCCAATATTTTCAAAATGCTACATTTTGAGCTTTAAAATAAAGAAACTTTTTAAACAACAGCTTTTTTAAAAAAATCATTAAGTCCCTTTTTATGTTTTCATTCTGGTTCTAGTTTATCTTGAGTCACAGCAGTTCACTCTTCTCATGGTGTTATTTTTTTTAAATATATTGTTATTTGAAAAAAACCCCACTATTTTGTGGCATATTTCAGAAAGACTCTTACACAGATTACATGAAATGGAGGAAAAATCATCTAATGGTTATGACCAGAGTGGTAAATAGGAGACCTGGCTTCATTTCCTGGCTCTGCCACATACTTCCTGTGTGGCTGTGAGCCAGTCATCTAATTACTACTTTCCCCCCGTCTGGAAAATTGGGATCATAAGTCTCTCTCACAGAGTGCTATGGGAATAAAACCTGTTAAAGAGGTGGAGGTGCTCAGATGGTAGGGCGATAACAGTCATGTCAGTACCTAAAAGGATTGAAAACTAAATGAAAAATCACCAGGTCAAGAAAAAATACCATTTCTTTCATACAATAAAGTCATATCAATTAGCACACTATTTGGGGTTGTATTTGAAAATTGGTTATCTTCTCACATGTGTGAAACAGAAACCACTGAGGAGAGAGTCTAAATCAGACCATGGCTGCCACTGAGGTGATCAATTAGATGGGGGAGTTGCCAGTTTTCCCAGTTAGGAAGCAAAAGTATTCAGACTACTGCTATCCAGTAGTACAGGATCCCTTGTGGGGAAATAGGAATTTTGTCTCACATGCTTTAAACCGCAGTAGATATTACCTCACCTACCTTGTCTCTCTAACATTCTGAAACAGACACAGCTACAACTACACTGCACAGTGACCATCAATAATCTAAAAATCAAAAAGAGTCCTAAAAACCCTGGAAATTACAAAGGCTGAACGTAAACAAAGAACACAAGTATATAGAGAAAAAATTAGAAGGCTAAGGCAGAAAAGAAGATCAAATTAGCTAGAGACATAAATGGTAACAAGAAAACATTCTACAAATACATGAGAAGCAAGAGAAAGACAAAGGAGAAAGTAGGACCATTTTTAATGAGGGAGGTGGGATAACAGAAAACGTGGAAATGGTGGACGTGCTTAATGACTTCTTTGTTTCGGTTTTCACCAAGAAGGTTGGTGATGATTGGACATCTAAAATAGTGAATTCCAGTGAAAATGAGGTAGGCTAAAACAACAACACATTAAAAATTACTTAGACAAATCAGATATCTTCAAGGTACCAGGACCTGATGAATGAATCCTAGAATACTCAAGGAGCTGACTCAGGAGGTATTGAAGCCATTGGAGATTAGCTTTTAAAAGTTATGGACTACAGGAGAGATACCCGAAGACTTGAAAAGGGCAAATACAATGCCAATCTATACAAAGGGGAAATAAGGACAACTGGGGGAATTACAAACCTGTCAGTATAATTTCTATATTGGGAAAGCAATCAATTAGCAAACATCTGAAATATAATAAAATAAGGAACAGTCATCATGGATTTGTCAAAACAATCCTGTCAAACCAACTTGATAGGCAAAAGTGGTAAATGTAGGGTATATTGATTTTAATAAAGCTTCTCATACTGTCTTGCATGATCATTTCATAAAAACACCCTAGGGAAATGCAACCCAGATGGAGCTACTATAAGATGTGTGCATAAGTGGTTGGAAAAGCACTCTCAGAGAGGAGGACAGGATGAGTGAAGTCCCACAGGGATGAGTTCTAGATCTAGTTGTGTTCAACTTCTTCATCACTGATTTTGCAAGTGCTTTGAAGGATAGGAAGTAAAATTCAAAATGATCTGGACAAACTGAAGAAATGGCCTGAAGTAAATTGGATGAAATTTAATATAGACAATTGCAAAATTCAAGGAAGTGGCCCAAGGACACGACCATAATTACGGATTTTGAAACTTGGCAGGTAATTGCTATGTATAGGGTCCATTGGCCGAGACTCAGAGCAGTGGGCGGGCCTGGGTCCCCCCCCCCCCCCCCCATCTCCCTGCAAATAACACCTGAGCGGGAGGGTAAAGAGGAGGCCTGAACCTCTGCCAAAGACTGGACTTTGACTGGTCCACAAACAGGCAAGGTAATTAATGTGAGACCCCCCCCCCTTCAGCCACTAAGGGGTGCTCACACACAGGACTGAACCTGTTATATACACTCGTTCAAAATAGGAAATGACTGCCTAGGAAGGAGTATTGAGGAAAGGGATCTGAGGTTCATGGCTGACCACAAGTTAAATGTGAGTCAACAGTGTAACATTATTGGGAAAAAAACAAACATCACTCTGGGAATGTTGTAGCAAGAGTGTTGTGAGCAAGACTCAAGAAGTAATTCTTCTGCTCCGCTCCACACTGATTAGGCCTCAACTGGAGCACTGTGTCTTTTTTTGGACACTACAATTTAGGAAAGATGTAGAGAGTCTAAATCAGACTGGAAAAGGTCCAGAGAAGAGCAACAAAAATGATTGAAGTTCTAGAAAACATGGCTTATGAGTGAAGATTTAAAAAAATGGGTTTGTTTAGTATTGAAAAGAGACATTGTAACAGCTTTCAAGTACATAAAAGACTGTTACAAGAAGAAGGGAGAGGAAGGATAGGAAAAGAAGAAATGGGTTTAATTATAGCAAGGGAGATTTAGGTTGGACATTAGGAGAAACTTTGATTTTTAGGATGATGAGGCACTGGAATAGATGGAGGTTTTAAAGAGTCATTTAGGCAAAGACCTGTCAGGGACAGCCTAGACGGTGCTTGGTCCTGCTGTGAGGGACCTCTTGAAGTCCCTTTCAGTCCTAGGATTCTATAAATTAAACATTAATATTTATCAGATAGAGACTGACAAATCTTTACTATCTATAATTAAATAAGACCCTCATATCTTGTGGGATATAGCTCAGAGTTATCTATATCTATTAATGTCATTTTGCCACCACTAAAGAACAATGACTTTCTGGAGGCACATGGCAGCTGTTTTGCAACATGCAGGAACACATCAAAATAGTTTAGAACAGGAAGATGACGTGTACTGTATGCAATGTAAATGGTAAGGATTCATTTAAATTTAGGAAGGCAGAATTTAGTTATTTGGAATCATATATATTTATTTCCTCACTTCCAAACGTGTCAGGCAATCCTAGATGATCACAGATAAGCCAATGACATGACAGATGTCACTTACTGCAGTACACTTGTCTTTGGCATCACATTAAATTATATGATGGGGGAGATTTAGATTGGATATTAGGGAAAACTCTTATTAAGAGGGTGGTGAAGCCCTGGAATGGGTTGTCCCAGGGAGGTGGTAGAATCTCCATCCCTAGAGGTTTGTAAGTCCCAGTTTGACAAAGCCCTGGCTGAGATGATTTAGTTGGGACTGGTCCTGCTTTGAGCAGGGGGTTGGACTCGATGACCTCCTGAGGTCTCTTCCAGGCCAATGGCTCTATGATTATGATTCTAAGTTAGGATACTGATTCATTCCTTATACCAAAGATGAAACTCCACCTACCGAATCAGCAACATCACTTCTCACACTAAAACATGTGAGAAGTGATGTTCCCTGGAAGAATCCCATCTGAACAGGGCTAACTGCTGCCCTTTTAAAACATGAGGGGAGTGACAGCATTAGGTGGTATAGCTGCTGACAGCTGATCCTGGTTCCTCTGAATATTCAGAGGGGTAGATCTGAAGACACTTGCAATCAGCAAGACAGTAATTTTCTATCATCAATCCAATCTTCCATTCACCTGTTTTAGGCAGTTGTCCTGGTGAAGGAATAGCACTGAGACTAAATCACAACAGAGCCTACAGATGCAATTGGCAGCCTTAATCCAGCAAAGTACTTAACAAGTTGGTCTCCGTGGGACTATTCCCATGCTTAAAGTTAAGCAGGTGCCTATATACTGCATCAGAGCCTATACTTCTATATGCAGAATGTTTGAGGAACTTCAAGTTATTCATTAACTTGAATTCATTACCTCGTGGCTTCCTATACTGTCAACTAACCTTGACTCTCTGTTTTTCCTTTCTTGCTAGTCCAGGAATAAGGTTACAATGCCAACCAAAAGTGTTGGAAGCATTAAAATATGGAGATTCCAATCTAGCTTCTTTTCATGAAAGAATAAAAAAAATACGTGAAACACACATAAATAAACCACATAGGAAAACAATTAAATATTAGCTAATCAAATATGGATATGATTTGTCATACGCTAACAAAGCAACGGGACTCAGTGTGTTCATTTGGACCCACCACATGGATTGTTAAGATATCAGATGAACAGCATGTTTTCATTAGTTTAGGTTTGGGCTGTGCAATATCAATTTCTTAGAAAAACCAACTCATTCCTAATTTGATAATGCACTAGAGTCTTGGGAAAAATAAATCCTGAGGAATGGAGATCAATAAGCAGACAGTACAAGGACTGCTACATTGAAGGAAGAAAGAAAGGACAGTAAGAAAAGAACTACTGAGTACCACCAACTGCAGAAGAGTTGAGACATTTGAACCCTCATGTATTGGCAATCTAAAGTTCAGAGGTTTTAGTATTTGGGATTTCACGTTGGTTAATTACAAAGGAAAATGTAGCCGCAAAATATGAATCTGTAATCAAATGTCTTTACAACCATTTCCAATTTGGGGACAATTTATACCTTACAGTCAGTAGCATTAGTATGGGTAACCGATGGCCCCACAATATGGCAACGGTTTTATAGCTGACACAGAAAAATGTTTCCTTGCCTCCCGTCCCCCTCTACTTATGAGACATTGATGACATCATCATAGAGACCCATGGGAAGGAGGCCTTTGAACAATTTCCATCCCACTCAACCTGGAACTACACACACACACACAAGAAATCCACTTCTTGGACTGTACAGTACAAATAAACAAAAGTCACATAAACACCACTCTATATTGGAAACCTACTGACTGCTATTCTTACCTTCATCCCTTTAATTTCCATTCAGGTCACATCACATGATCCTTTCTCTACAGTCAAGATCTAAAATACAACCATATCTGCCCCGATCCCTCAGACACAGGGAAAGACATACAGTATCTTTATAAAGCATTCTTAAAATGTAAACACTGATTTTTGGAAGTGAAGATACAGATTGACAGAGCCAGATGACTACCCAGAAGCCACCTACTACAGGACAGGCCCACAAGGTAAATAACAGACCATCACTGGTTATCACCTACAGCCCCCCTCCCCCCAGCTAAAAACCTGTCTGCACGTCACTGACAATCTACAACCAGTCCTGGAAAACGATCCCTCACTCTCACAAACCTTGGGAAATAAAAGAGTCCTTGCCCATAGACAGCCCCTCACCAGCAGTGATACAATGCACCACAGAAACACAAAAGCTTATGCCCTAATAAATCTGTTAGTCCCTAAGGGTATGTTTACACTACCACGCTAGTTCGAACTAGGGTGGTAATGCAGGCAACCGGAGTTGCAAATGAAGCCCGGGATTTGAATTTCCCAGGCTTCATTTGCATAAAGCCGGGCACTGCCATTTTTAAATGTCCACTAGGCTTCCTAGTCCAAACTACCGTTACTCGTTTCACGTGAAACGAGGAGTAATGGTGGTTAGGACTAGGAAGCCTAGTCCGAACTATCTAGTCCATGCCGCGTGTAGCCGCGCGGCATGGAGTCCGCACTAGCGGAAATTTAAAAATGGCAGCGCCCAGCTTTATGCAAATGAAGCCCGGGAAATTCAAATCCTAGGCTTCATTTGCAACTCCGGTTGCCTACATTACCACCCTAGTTCAAACTAGGGTGGTAGTGTAGACATACCCTAATTTTTCAAGGGTCTCTGTTTTTTAAAATTTCAGGTGTGATCAGATCCAGGACTATACATACCTATAAAGAATGATAGATGCCCAGGTATACTCCCAAGCAAGGACGTAGTAAGAAATGTAGTTCTAACAGCCTATAGTAAGAGTCATTCATCTTATTTTAAGATAACACTCTGAAAAGCCAGTAGTCAGATATGGGAGTAGGGATAAAGTAAAAGACCAGATGTTCAAGAGAGGGAGGGTGAAGGGGAATCATAAGGATAAAATTCAAACTTGGTCTTTCTATTCAGACTATTTTAACTAGCCATATTTAAATTGCTCTTGTTCCAGTCTCGGAATATTTTCTTCAGTGATATTTTTTAAATAAATATGTACTAGTTTCTAATGAGTTAAAAAAAACTCTTCCTTTTTTTCTCTGTATGTGCTAACAAAATATTTATTCTGTATCTTAGCCCTGATAAAATAGAAAACAAAAATCTAGTGATGTATTGTTAAGAAAACTGGCACATTTCACATGCTGTACCATGCTGAGTCAAGGGCCCAGGCTGCCCACAGTTTGTTTTCTCAGTTTCCCCTCTTGACCGTAATGCTGTGAGGCATCATGTACTATTTGCTTGTAATAGTGTTCAAGCTTTATGAAATCAAAGGATTACATTGTGTCTAGATTAACTGTGTCAGCCTGTACTTCTCCGTGCAACACTTGTATTGTCAGGGGTCTAGAGATGTACAAATAGTTTAACCTAGAAATGAGGTGATCCAGTATATGACACATGCAGCTCCAGGAGAACCTTTCTAGCAGCTTCCTGAAGTGTGAGCAAGATGGAAAATGAAGATGCACTAACCATAGGCATTCTGAGACCTTGTTCTATTGCAAAGCAGCACAGGGACTAACCTGCGTATCCAAAAGAAACCTGTCATGTCAGAGAAAATCCACAGCAAAATTTTCATTTTCAATCTTAGAGAAACTCTCTATTTGCGCCTTGTGGTGATTAGTTTCCAAGCCTTTGATGGTCTTGTATGGAGGCATATGGATTCTCATTTCCATCAACCCTATTTAACATGACACCAGAGTCAAAGTTTTAATTGGCACACATGGAATTTTTTCCATAAACCAGGAAGGGTGAGTGGGGAAATCATGACAACTGGTTTCACTTTTTCCATCTTTGCTTATGTTTAAAATAAATTTCCTGACTGCTCCAGGTGGCACATAGGTGCCAAAGATTTTCTACCAGGACAATAACATTGCCCAATAAATTACTGCAGCACTGACAGAACGGGTCAAACCAGATTCACAGACTGATTCATTTGAGTGCTAGTACGGACGAAAGTGTTAAATGTGTAAGCGTGTATTCAGAAATGCAAACTTAATGAAAACTAGTGGAATGCTACTGATACTGTTTTCATTCATCTCATTCCTGTAATAATGAGGGCTATCAATTAATGAGCATTAATGCCTGCGGTTAACTCAGGGAAGAATTAATGTGTTAAAAAATTAATGCACATTAATTGCAGACATGTCTGCGCAGTACTTCCCCTTTGAAACGCCTCCTTGGCATTTCAAAGGGGCAGCGCAACATGAAGCTCAGGTCAGCTATTGTCCCCAGCTGAACCCCAGCTCTATGCAGTGCCGCCCCTTTGGAACACTGCGGTGGCATTTCAAAGGGGCAGTGCCTCAGGGAGCTCAGGATCAGCTGTGTGGTGCTGCCCCTTTGAAATGCTGCTGCATTTTTTTTATTATATATGGAAAGAATCTGGAATGGGGGAGGAAAGGAGAAGGAGGCTGAGAAGGATGGGGCAGAGACTGGCAACTACCTCCAGTTGGTTAGGCTTTGGCTTCTCAAGGGGTCCCACTGCCATGTGTTCTCAGGGCCCCGGTGGCCCCTGGAGGGATAGAAGGGGAAGGCATGGAGGTTGGGGGTGAAGAGGTGCATGGTGGCCACTCCACGCACAAAGCCACAAGTTCCATCACTGAGGTGAGGGAGGAGCACATGAAGTGCTGGCCCCATGTGGTCTTCCTCTGCTCCCAGTCAGCGGCCCACTCCTGGCACTCCTCCTTGAGCCTCCAGACAAGGGACCGTGGGCAGGCCGTCTGCTCAGGCATCAGGTCCTCACAGCTTCTTTTCTTCCTAGGGAACCGATGGAGTGGTGGAGATGGAGTGGGAGGTGAGGGACGTGTAAAGCTCACAGAGGGCCCAGCTGTGAAGAAAAGTTACAAAGACAGTTGTCCCAAGAGACACTGTATGAAGCCGAGCCCTAATCTCTGAGTTGACACTGAAGGTTTCAGTTGAGATAATGTGCTTCAAGCAAGACCTTATGTTGCCTAGAACGTAGCCAATTTCCTGCAGGGGTACAGATGTCCCAGGGGAGCATCATTGCACTCACAGCTTGGGGACAAGCAGACATCAGAAGGTGCTGGCCAGGCCAAGAGCCTACGGGCCAGGCAAGGGGCAGCGTGGCTTCCAACTGTGTCCCGCACATGCAGGGTCCAGTGCTGGCAGCATCTGCAGAGTGAGTACTTCTATCTCTGTCATCTGCAGTTGGTGAGGGAGTTTGAGGGTAGGTCTAGACTACATCCCTCTGTCAGCAGAGGGATGTAAGTTAGACATACCGATATTGCAAATGAAGTGGGGATTTAAATCTCCCATGCTTCATTTGAATAAAAATGGCTGCTGCATTTTGATGAGTCAGCAGTTTGTCGGCAAAAAGCAGCTGCCAAGACGGGGTTCGGGTGAAAAAGAAAGCCGTTGTCGGCCGATCCCTTATCCTTTGTAAAACGAGGTTTACAGGATTGGCCGACAAAGGCTTTCTTTGTCACCCGAACCCCGTCTTGGCAGCTGCTTTTTGCTGACAAACTGCCGAGTCATCAAAATGTGGCAGCCATTTTTATTCAAATGAAGCACGGGAGATTTAAATCCCCGCTTCAATTGCAATGTCGGTATGTCTAATTTACATCCCTCTGGCGACAGAGGGATGTAGTCTAGACATACTCTGAGAGAGGTGTGAGAGAGCAGCCGACGCTACTTGCCAGAAAGAGCGCTAATGGATTGCCCTTCTCTTCCTGTACCTGACAGATTCCCATGCACAAGAGCAGTCTCTGCTGCATTGCCGTGCTTGACTGGAAGCGAATACTGAGTTTGGGCATGAGCCTGTGCCATGTGCAGCACTACTGTGTGGTTCTATGACCTAAGACTCCTTGTGGGAAGTTGTCCCACCACATAGGCCAGAGTAAGGCAGGCCTCTCTAGTAACCTTGTGAGAAGGACCAAGGGGTTCCTATGTGAAACCATCATGGGACTGAGTGCTCTGGAGTGGCACTCCATGTGCACCCATGTACATAGGAAGTTGTGCAAGCCCCAGGACAAGTGGGCTAAGCAAGGAATGCCCACTCCCTCGCCTCCGTGTGTATAGAGAGAAAGTTATAAAACTCTCCTGAAGTGCCATCGGGGGGGGGGGGGGGGGGGAGGAGGATCGGCTCCAGGGTGAGGAGCGGGTCCTGTCTGGGGGGCATGGTCTCCTGGCTGGCCTCTTTCTCCTCCCCCTCATCTACAACCCCTCCCTCCTGCAGGCTAATGCCGGGTGTGTCCTACCTGGACTCAATACCGACAGCAGGGAGGGGACCGGCGACCCTCCCAGGACACCATTCAGCTGCTTGAATTAGCAGCAGGTGTGCGATGCTGTATCAGAGCGTCTGCTCTGCTCCGTGGCCTTGTGGTAAGCCTGCCAGAAGTCCCTGACCATCATCCAGACCGGGTCCACGGTCCAGTTGTGGCCTCTTTCAGCCAGGCTGGTTGCGATTCAGCTGTAGACAGCCACATTTCACTTACTGGTGAGAAGATCCTGGTGCTTGGTCTCCTCCCCCCAGACCTCAATGAAGTCCAGGATCACTGCACCAGTCCAGGCTGGAGTTCTGCTGCAACCCTGGTCAGTGGCAGCTGACAGAGCAGCAGGAGTGCTAGCAGCAGTGGGAGGCTCTGAGGCAGCGTTGGAGTCACTCATGTCTTCCTGAGATGCTGCTGTGTCACATGGGGCTTTCACAGCTTGCCATGTGAGACAAGCTCTTCTCCTGCTGCCTGGAGTTTTAAGCTCTGCAGGAGAAGAAGAGCAGTGGAGATGCCAGAGTATGTCTAGACTACATCCCTCTGTCGCCAGAGGGATGTAAATTAGACATACCGACATTGCAAGAGCGGTCAGAACTGCAGCTGTGAGAGGCCTCTAGAGGCCAATTATTTTGAATTAGCAGCACAGAATCATCCACGCTAACACTATTTTTAACTAACTATTATGAAATTAGCATTATTCCACAAGGAAAGCAGGTGAGATTTCAAAATAACCAGCCCATTATTACAAACTTACGAGTTTGATAGTGTGGATGCTTCCTTTGTTAATTTGATACAAGGGGATTTATTTCGAAATAACTCCTTCATGTAAACCAGGGTTTAGTGACCGATCCATTTTCTTTCAAGAAGATGGGATTTTCCCTCTTTTCGTTGTGTTTATTGATGGTACAAGTGATCTTCCTACACCCTATTCATACAATGGTCCAGGTTCTCAGCTAATGTGAAGCTTCTGAGAGCATTCACAAGCTGGTTTCTGAAGAAAAATATCTGACTATTAAAAAAATGTCAATTTCCAAGGACATGTCAGTTCTTCTTTACTTTAACTTCTTCAAAGAGCTATTGTTATGATACGCAGATGTGTGGCACACTGCTGCATGCCATCCAACAGAGGACTGCAGTTCAGTAGTGAGTAAAGGAACACACACACACACACACACACACACACACACACACACACACACCCTCCATCAGCAAAGAGGAAAACTAGATAACCCCAGAGGTCATTCTACTTTGTAAGGCTCTCCTACCGAATTTGAAAATGTGTGAAATCCTTGTGGCAGGAAGACATTATAGATGCAAGTTTTATAAATTTTACAAAATTCTGTAATGTTCTTTTTAATATTTATGTAGAGCAAAAGCCTTTTAAACAGATGTGTCGGTGGTCTTGCAATGAAATGGCAACATACAAACATAAGAATGATCATACTGGGTCAGACCAACGGTCTATCTAGCCCAATATCCTGTCTTCCAATAGTGGCCAATGACAGATGCCCCAGAAGGAGTGAATAGAACAGGGAATCATCAAGTGATCCCTCTCTTGTCACCTATTCTCAGCCTCTGACAGAGACTAGGGACACCATTCCTACCCATCCTGGCAAATAAATATTGATGGATCTATGAATTTATCTAGTTATTTCTTGAACCATGTTAAAATCCTGGTCTTCACAACATCCTCCGGCAGGGAGTTCCACGGGTCAACTGTGCGCTGTGAGAAGAAAAACTTCCATTGATTTGTTTTAAACCTGCTACCTATTAATTTCATTTGGTGACTGGTAGTTCTTATGTAATAGGAACAAGTAAATCACTTTTCCTTATTCACTTTTTCCACACCAGTCATGATTTTATAGATATCTATCATATCCCCCATCAGTCTCTTTTCTAAGCTGAAAAGTCTGTCTTTTTAATCTCTCTTCATATGGGACCCGTTCCAAACCCCTAATCACTTTTGTTGCTCTTTTCAGAATCTTTTCCAATGCAATATATCTTTTTTGAAATGACGGGACCACATCTGTACACAGTATTCAAATGTTGAGCAACATTGGACAAACCCAAACAAGACAGAACTTTACATGATTTATTTTTTAACTCGAGTTGCAAAGGCCTCTGGTTTGAGCTGAAGGTCCTAAATTCTATTACACACATGCCTTCACACATTCCATGCCGTCCAGTGTTGGGCCATAAGGGCATGTCTACACTAGGAAATTATTTCAAAATAGCTTATTTTGAAATAACTCCCAAAACAACTATTTTGAAATATAATCTTTACATTATAGGGAAGCCTTGAAATTAGTCCGAGGTAGGCTTCCTTAATGTGGATGCGCTGCCTCTACTCGGAGCCCCAGGAAGCACTGGGGAGTAATTACTTTGACTGACTCTGGGGAGTAGTCATTTTGAAATAGTACCAGTAGAGGCTCCACACTATACCTATTTCAAAATAACTATTTCATAATAAGCATTGTTTCTCATGGAAAGCAGGAGTTATTATTTCATGATACGCAGCCCATTATTTTGAAATAATGGGTTTGGTAGTGTGGACACGCCACTTGTTATTTCAAAATAAGGGGAGTTATTTCAAAATAACTCCCTAGTATAGACTGGAGCTAGTTGGTCTGTTGGCCAGATGCGATAAATGGTAACCTCTGGTAGGCCTCCAAGGGTGTGTCTAGACTACAGGGTTTTGTCGACAAAACTAAACCTGTGTCTACACTACCGCTGAGTTCTGTCGACATAACATGGACAGAACTCAGCAGTTTTGTCGATGCTGGTAAACCTCATTTTACAAGGAATAACGCCTTCTGTCGACAGAAAGCGTTATTGCATCTAAACTGTCCTTTGCATCTACACTGCCATGTCGACAAAGCAGCTTGCTTTGTCAACAGAACTGAATGTAGTCTAGACGCTCTTTGTCGACAGAAGCTTTGTCGACAGTATCTGTCGACAAAACTTCTGTCGACAAAAGCCTGTAGTCTAGATGTACCCCAAGTGTTTATTTACTGGTGTGACTGCTAAGGGTTAACCCTGGCCAAATGCGGGCTGCTTATTGCCCACACCAAGCTAATCTGACCTCCTGTGTTGCATAGGCCAAACAATTACCCTAACATATTTCCTAGACCATATCTTTTAGAAAAACATCCAATCCTTGATCGCAAAATTGACAGGATAGAAAATCTACCATGAACCTTGGGAAATTATTCCAATAACTAATTGCCCTCACTGTGAAAAATTTACACCTTATTTCCCCTCTAACTTTATCTAGATTCAACTTTCAGACACTGGATCATGCTATACCTTTCTCTGCTAAATTAAACATTTATTCCCTATGTCAATATTTATAGAGTGTAATCAAGTCACCCCTCAACCTTTTCTTTATGAAGCTAAATAGACTTAGTTCTTTGAGTCTCTCAAAGTAAGCATGTTTTCAAAAACCTTTAATTATTCTCCTGGGTCTTCTCTGAATCTAATTTAAAACCATTCTTCTTGAATTATGGGCATAAGACTTGTACACAGTATTCTAGCAGAAATCACACCCCACTGCCAAACACAGGAAGTAAAATAACTGCTCTACAACTACTCGAGATCCATTGTTTAGATATCCCAGAAACCCATTTGGTCATGGTGTTACATTGGCAGCTCACATGCAGCTGGGCAGCCACCATGATCCTTGAATCTTTTTCACAGTTGCTGCTTCTCAGGACAGAGTCCCTCATGTCCTCCTCTGTTCCACATGTATAGATTTTCATTTAGCTGAACTAACACATTTTGTTTGCTTGTGCCCAGCAAGAAAGATGGGCAGGAAGGGTTGTATGTGTCATCCCCCTAAGCCATGGGGTGGAGGAGCAAGGAGTCAGAGACCACCCGGCTGAGACGTCCTATCCATTTGATGGTTCAAGGTAACCACCCTACACTCCACGCTTTGGGGGGCACTGCGGGGGCCAGGGTATCCTGAGAAATTAGTGGGGACTCTGGCACTGGCAGTAAGAGTCAGACCCATCTCTGCACTCACTACCAGCATCAGGAAGTGGAATGGCCTGGCCCCAGCCTGCTCTGCTGCCTGGTTCCCACCTGCATCACCTGAGGAAGCGGGCTTGTGGGAAGGGGGTGGAACCGCCCTGACAGTCCCCAGCAGTGGGAAGCAAAGTGATGTGGCTGGGGAGCCAGGAAAGCAGAACAGACTGGGTCTGAGTTGTTCCTCTTTCTGGTGAGTTGGGGGGATCTGACCCCTGCGGCCAGTACTAGGAGCCCTGCTAGTGTCCCAGGCAATGTTGCTCCAGAGAGCGGGCTTGGGGGGAAGAGGTGGAATGAGGGTTGGGGGAAAAGGGGGGAGCAGAGGCAGAGGCTTGAGGGAGAGGGTGGAGTGGGGGCAGAAAAGGGGCAGGGAGATACAGGACTTGGGGGAAAGGTGAGTTGTTCTGGGCCCTGAACCCTCCTAGGGGCAGTTCTCCTTTGGACTAGAGGTGGCATGGGGAGGAGTCATATGAGGGAATAGGTCACATGGCCGCTGCCCCCATCGTGTCCCTCCCCAACAGTTATTTATGGTACCTAGTTTAGCAGGAGATCCTGAACACCTGGAATCAATGACTGTCTTTTTCATTATTTACCACTTCCCTAGTTTTTGTCATCTGTAAACATGAGCAATGGTGATGTTATGTTCTCTTACAAGTTATTGATAAAAAAAAGTTAAACAGTGTAGGATATAAGAATGTACATACTGTGTCAGAACAAAGGTGCATCTAGCCCAATATCCTGTCTTCCAACAGTGGCCAATGAGAGGTGCCCCAGAGGGAGAGAACAGAATAAATAATCATCATCTGATTTCCAGCCTCCTATCATCCATTTCCAGCCTCTGACAAACAGAGGCTCAGGACACCATTCCTACCCATCCTGGCTAATAGCTATCGATGGACCTAACCTCCATGAATTTATCTAGTTCTTGTTTGAACCCTATTAAAGTCCCAGTCTTCATAACATCCTCTGGCAAGGAGTTCCACAGGTTGTGCTCTGTGTGAAGAAAAACTTCCTTTTGTTTGTTTTCAACCTGATACCTATTAATTTCACTGGGTGACCCCTAGTTCTTATGTTATAGGAACAAGTAAATAACTTTTCTTTAGTCACTTTTTCCACAACAGTCATGGTTTTATAGATATCTATCATATCCCCCCTTAGTCTCTTCTTTTCTAAGCTGAAAAGTCCGAGTCTTTTTAATCTTTCTTCATAGGGGACACATTCCAGACCCCTAATTGTTTTTGTTTTCCTTTTTGGTACCTTTTCCAATTCCAATATATCTTTTTTTAGATGAGGTGACCACATCTGTACACGGTATTCAAGATGTAGGAATACCATGGTTTTAAATAGAGGCAATAAGATCATCTCTGTCTTATTCTCTATCCTTCTTTAATTATTCCTAACACTGTTTGCCTTTTTGACTGCAACTGCATATTGAGTACATGTTTTCAAAGAACTATCTGCAAAGACTTCAAGATCTCTCTTTTGAGTAGTTACAGCTAAATTAGTCCCCACCATTTTGTATGTATGGTTGGGATTATTTTTTCCAATGTGTATTACTTTATGTTTATCAACATGAAATTTACCTTGCCATTTTGTTGCCCAATCACTTAGTTTTGCAAGATTTTTTTGAAGTTCTTCACAGTCTGCTTTGGTCTTAACTACCTTGAGCAGTTTAGTATCATATGCATGATGATCCCTGAAAGATGAAACTGGAAGCACATCTACCTCATGTCAATTCCCTGTTTACAACTACATTTTGAAACCTAGTTTTTAATCCATTCAATGTGGGTCATGTTAATTTTGTAGTATTCTAGCTGCTTTATCAAAATGTTATGCAGTAGCAAGTCAAATTCCTTACAGAATTCTAAGTACACGACACCAACACTATTGAGAAACCAAGTTTGGGATCTCATCCAAAAACAAAAGCAAGGATCTATTGCATGTGATTTTCATTATTTTCATTACCCTCCTTTCATTCTTTATTAAACTTAGTCTCCTAGCAAGTATCTGTTGTTTTGCCCAATATTGGCATCAGATTGTTGATCCTAAAATAGCCTGTAAATCAACATTAACAGGTCATTGAGTTCCTCAGACAGATCTTTTAAAACCCTTGGATGCAAGCAATCAGAACTTGCTGATATTAAAATGTCTAACATTAGTAGTTTCTGTTTAATACTAGATGGTGCTGGGTCAAGCCATGAGGGCAGGGGACTGGACTCAGTGACCTCTCGAATTCCCTTCCAGTTTTAATGTTCTATAATTCTGTGAATACCCTCCAGAGATACTAGTGGAATGAAAAGAGTGTTCTTATCAACCTATGTCGATATCCGTTTGTTTCTGCAAATACAGAACAGAAATATTCACAGAACCTTTCTGCCTTTTCCACATTGTTACTTGATAAGTCTACCGTTTCCCATTTAGTAGTGGACCAACATTGCCAGAACACTTTTGATTCTTAATAGATTTCAAAATCTACCAAACTATGAAAATTAAATCACCTTTCCTTTTCTCTCTGTTATTAGTGATATTGGACAACAAAGCATGGTGAAATGACTGGAGACATTGAAATCAGCCTGTTCCAGTAGCTCTGCAGATACTGTGCTGCCACCTGAAGAGACATTAACTGCATACACAAAGAATCCGATGGCTTAAAGACTAACACTTTTGACATAAGCTTATTATGCTTAGAAGCTTATGCCAAAATAAACTTGTTAGTCTTTAAGGTGCTCCCTGAGGGTATGTCTAAACTATATCCCTCTGTCAAAAGAGGGATGTACAAAATGAGGAATTCGGGATCTTTCAAAAAAGTTTTTTTTAAAAAAATAACCGCATCTAGACGGTGCTTTCACTTTCGAAAAACCCTTTTTCGAAAAAGCGCTCCGACGCCATTATGCAAATGAAGCACGGATATTTAAATCCCCACTTCATTTGCACTTTCCACTTGCCTAATTTACATCCCTCTTTCAACAGAGAAATGTAGTCTAGACATAGCCTGAGATCCTTGCTATTTTGTTAAAACAGTCTAACATGGCTACCTCTGAAACCTGCATGTGGTCTCAAGTCAGCAGCAATAGGACTTGCTAATTTACAACTTTGGTGGCAAAACTGTAAAGGGTTTTACTTTTATATATATTATATATATATATTTTACAGATTCATATCAACCCAACTAGTTGCAGCCATTACTACCCTCTTGATAGGACAGGGGGCTTGAGATAGGGGAAATGAATCTCTCTTCCTTTTAACCCAGTACCAACATTCTATTCTACGTGACCGGACACAGTTTAATAGATAGTCCACACTCCTTCAAGGCATGGAGAACAGTGATTTGAAGGTGTGTATCTGAGGCACAGGGCCTTCAGGATAGGGTGCTGTAACCTCTTGCTCAAAGCTACCCCAATTTTCAAAAGCACGTGACTTCTGAAAATGGAAACTGAGATCTGAAGTCACCAAAAGTCAGGTTTTAAAAAATATACTTAGATGGCTAGCAGAATTTTCAAAAGCACCTGAAGTCTTTGTCTAACCAGAGTGACAGCAGAAGTCACCTGCATTATTCTCCCAAAGCCTATTGGAAATGGATTGATTACACCACACAACATTTAAGGTGTGTCTACATTGGCGCGATCAAAGCAGCCGCTTTTGCGCAAAAACATGCTGCCTGTCTACACTGGTGGGAAGTTCTTGCACAAGAACACTGACATTCTAATGTGTGAAATCAGTACTTCTTGCACAAGAACTATGATGCTCCCACTCAGGAATAAGCCCTCTTGTGCAACTGTTCTTGAGCAAGAGGCCAGTGTAGACAGGCAACATGAATTTCTTGCACAAGAAAGCCCAATGGCTAAAATGGCCATTGGCGCTTTCTTGTGCAAGAGAGCGTCTACACTTGCACGGATGCTCTTGTGCAAAAGCACATCTCTTGCACAAAGGCACATGCCAGCGTAGACGCTCTCTTGTGCAAATACTTTAACTCAAGAACTCTTGCGTTAAGGAGTATTTGCGCAAGATCATGCCAATGTAGACGTAGCTCTATGTCAGTTATGGCACTGTTATAGTGTGTTCTCCAAAGTGAAGGTTACATTTATATTCACTAACATACTGTAGGGGTTCCCAACATTATAGTTCTACTAACATTTAACCAGCAGTACTTGGATCAGTAACTCAATTATATTTTTTTAAAGGAAAACGTGCATGCTTTATTGAAATGATTGAATTTTGCAAAAATAGCCTAATTTCTATTGTTAATTTTAATATTTAAAAAAATACATTGTAATTCCATCAAGTGTATTTATTTCTTCATCCCTATAAACTCTTATCTTTCACTGAGTTTTAAGAAAAAAGGGCTATATGCTCTATCTGGTTTGCAGTAATATTTCTCTTTCAGTTTCAAACCTTAAGCATTGCTTTAGCTGTGCAAAAACAGAGTGCTACTCCTAATTTCTCCATTTTAATCTCTTCTCTGTTTGGTTTTATGAGAAGCAATCCTATTCCAGACACATCCCATTTTCCTACAATAACCAAGCCCTTACTTTCCTTTCACTTGCAATAAGAGGAAGCTGTATACTGAATTCGGTGATTCTGGGTCTTACTGTTTAGGAGGAGTTCTTGATGAAAAAAGACAATCAGACAAAATCTCTAAAATATATAGTAGATTTGGACTGTTAAGGTTTCCTTGTAATGAGAATATTTTCATGAAGACAGAGTGCTGATTTATTTTCTGTTTTGCTCTATGGGCTTTTCTTATATCCCTATAGATATAGAAAATTGCAGAAAATACATTTTACTCTTGGCTGATATTCCCAATAGTTGTTTTATCAGGTTTGATGATACTTTTTTTTAATTTTGCCTACATATTCACACAAACACACTGAAGTGAAGGAGTCTCAGTGACTCTGATGTTTTTTCATTGACTCCTGTATCCTCTCATACCTTTGAATGATGTTTTTCCTTCTTGTTTGATCTTCCTTTACAGGTCCTGTACCAGTTCTTTACCATCTTATCCTGATATGAGTTATAATCAGAGAGAAACATTGGTAACTTCCCATCTTTGAGTGTGCATGTTGAGACAATTTCTATTAAGAAGCAAACATGCTGTATCTCTGGCAACAACAAATTCACAAAGTTCAGATTTAATGCAGTGATTTTCCACCCACTTATAATTAGTTGGATACTATCAGTTTCTGTGTTAGCGGCTGCTATTTTTCATTATTTCCTTGGCTGAAAGTCCTCTCTCATTTCATTTTCAAATCCAGCTTTCCTAATCCCTTTCTATACTGTGGATTTTGATGTATTCAGGTAAGACCAATCAATAATTGCTTTATTTTATGTTAATTAGCTGCACCGATGTTTTCTCTACCACAGTTCCGTCATGTTGATCACCCAAACTCTGCAAGAATAGTATTCGGAAAGTTGTTTTCATCTCTTATGGGAGACGTGTGTGAAGCATCTTTGCTGTGTACCTGTCATACGAGTTTCTGATTTCTTTTACAATAGACTAATAGAGCAGACAAATACATGCTCCGTTTCTATAACACTTTCCACCAGTAGATCTCAAAGTCCTTTACAAAGGAGGTTGGTATCATTATCCCCAACAGTAAAAAATAGGAAACTGAGATGATTTATTAGGTGTATATGAATCAAATCTAGGGGCCCTAACTCAGATCAAGGTCTCAGTGTGCCAGGTTCTGTACCTATACCTTGTAGAATATAGATACTGAACATTCAGCGAGCATAGGTAAAAATGGTGGTGTGAATGGTGATGCAGAAGGTAGGTAAATAACTGGAACCCTATATACCTGACTGCCCAGGGTATATATCCTGTGGAAGCAGCTCCTTCCACATCCACACTGCTGTGTGTAGCAAGGTAGCATCCTGCTGCCTCCCCACTGCAAGAGCCTTTCACTATGGCTCGTACCTGTACTCTATATGAAGGTGCAATTGTAGACACGTCCAAGGACACAGACACGTAAAAAGTGCTTAGAACAGGGATGGTCAATAAGGATCTCACGGGCTGGATCAAGTTCACCAGGTTAGCCCCTGGCAGGCCACCAGACACTTTATTTACCTAGGGGTCTGCAGCTTAGGTCACTCGTACCTTCCGTTGGCCACAGTTCACAATTCTCAGCCAATGGGAGTTGCAGAAGTGGCTCGGGCTAGGCCACTGTTTTCCACAGCTGTTCCTGGCTCTCACCCCTTCCCACAGCTTAAACCGTAGCCACTGAAAGCTGCGAGTGGCCATACCTGTGGACACATGGTTAAATAAAGCATCTGGATGCCTGCAAGCAGCTAACACTGGCAAACCATGTCTGGCCCTCAAGCCGCTTATTGCTCACCTCTGGCCTATAATCTTAGTAGGTAAGACTAAAGGGAGAAGAAAGTATTAATATCCCCATTTTACAGAGGGGAACAAAGGGCACAAAAGGGTTAAATGACCCGTACAAGATCTCACAATAGAGTGTGGGGCAGAGACAGGAACTGCAGTCTACTCTTCTAAAGGCAGGTCTTCACTTGCTACGCTGGAGATTGCTCTTCTGGCATTTGATTTACCAGGTCTAGTTAAGACCTAGAAATTGAACACTGAGGCAGCTTTGGCACCAGTACTCCTGGCAGTCACGAGCATTTATTCCAATCAGCCTCAATCTGTGAAAATGGCACCACACTCGGATTATCGTTGCAAAAATGATTCTGGGATGCATTAACAGGTGTGTTGTAAGCAAGACACGAGAAGTCATTCTTCCACTCTACTCTGCGCTGGTTAGGCCTCAGTTGGAATATTGTGTCCAGTTCTGGGCACTGCATTTCAAGAAAGATATGGAGAAATTGGAGAGGGTCCAGGGAAGAGCAACAAGAATGATTAAAGGCCTAGAGAACATGACCTATGAAGGAAGGGTAAAAGAATTGGGTTTATTTAGTATAGAAAAGAGAAGACTGAGGGGGGACATGATAGCCATTTTCAGGTATCTAAAAGGGTGTCATAAGGAGGAGGGAGAAAACTTGTTCATCTTGGTCTCTGAGGCTAGAACAAGAAGCAATGGGCTTAAACTGCAGGAAGGGAGGTTTAGGTTGGACATTAGGAAAAAGTTCCTAAGTATCAGGGTAGTCAAACACTGGAATAAATTGCCCAGAGAGGTTGCGGAATCCCCATCTCTGGCGATATTTAAGAGTAGGTTAGATAAATGTCTATCAGAGATGGTCTAGACCCATGGTCACCAACAGGTCGATCACGAGGCCTTGACCAGTCGATCGCGAGACGTCCTGTCCACCCACCCCCCGAGAAGCCCCACTACCTACCTCAAGTGAAAATGGAGATAGTGTCGGCTTCCCAAGGATGAACAGAAGTCCTGCAGCTTAGCGTCACTTCCGGTGATTCTGGAAGTGGGCTTTCTGCTCTGCCAGGCACTGCGGGAGGGAGCTTCAGCTCCCTACACTGCACAGGAGGGGTGAGTCGGTCCCGGGTCAGGTGCGTGCGGGGTTTCCCTGCATTGTTGGGAGGGGTGCTGGCCCCAGGGCAGGCGCACACGAGGTTTTTCTGTGCCATGCAGGGGAGGAAGGGGGGATGTTTCAGCCCTGGGACAGGCCCACGCAGGCATTTTCCTGCGCCACGGGTGGGCAGGCTTCGGCCCCGGTGCAGGCACATGTGAGGGGGTAGGGTCGCCCCCAAGGGCTCACCTGAGTGGGCTTCCCCACTCGGCGGGAGGGGTTGGGGCTGGCACAGGCATGCAACGGGGCTTCCTTCCTTCACAGGGGAGGAGGGTCGGCCCTGGAGGAAGCTCGTGATGGAGGCTTCCCTCCGTGGCTGGTGTAGAGGACTCCCTGCCCCCGAACCTTGTTCCCTCTCCCCTGTCCCAAACCTGTCCCCTGCCTTCCTGCCCCCCTCTGTGGAAACCTGTCCCCCACTGGCACCCTGGCCCTTGCTGCAGAAACCTGTCCCCCACTGGCACCCTGGCCCTTGCTGCAGAAACCTGTCCTTCTGGCACCCTGCCCCCTCTCCCCTGCCCCCACTGGCACCCTGTTCCCTGCCCCAGAACCCACTAGCACCTCTCCCCAGTACTGTGTCCCCTGCTCCCAACTGACTTTTCTATGGGTTAGTGACCCCTGACTCAAGGCAGGTTCCCTGCCATTCTCATAAATAAAGACAATGCAGAAACTTTTTGTGTTTGACATAGTATTTTATTTAAAAATGAAGCCTTTGCCAACAAACCCCCAATTTGGGCCAAACCCCCATCTGGCCACAACCACTCCTGCACTCCCCCTTCCCCAGACCCTAGATTTGAGCCTATCATGCACTGGAAACCCCTGCCCAGAGCCCCTCACATACCCCAACCCAAATTCCTGCACCCTCACATCCACAAGCCTGTGGCTTGCTTAGTATCCCAACACTGGAGCCCCCTCCCCGAGCCAGTGTCCCCTTCTCCACCTCCTCCTGCATCCAGATTTCCTCCCAGAGCTTGCACCTCTCACCCCTTCCCACGCCCAAATCCCTCATTCCCACCCTAGAGACTACACATCCTGTCTCAACCAAGCGAGGGTCTGGCTAGACTGTAGGAGTTTTTCTGGATTCTGGAGATATCCCAGAAAAAACTCTTCTGCCTTCAGGGTTGCATTTGTTCTTCTGCTTTTTTTTAGTGGAAGAGCAAACATGTTCTTTTGGTCACCCCTATATTCCTCTTTCCACGAGGAATAAGGGGGCTTCCAAAAGAAGGGTTTTTTTCTTACCTTTGGTCCAGTCTAGACAGGCAAAATGTTGGAAAAACCTCTTCCTACAGAAATTTTTTTTTAAAAGCAGCAGTATAAGGATTGGGGATAGCAAGTGATGGAGAGGAGAATAGAGAGGGTGGGGCTTCAAGGAAGGGGCGGGACTTCAAGGAAGGGGCGGGGTGGTAGATCTTGACTTGGTCTGTCATTTAAAAAGTGATCTTGGGTGTAAAAAGGTTGGAGACCACTGCTCTAGACAGTATTTGGTCCTGCCATGGGGGCAGGGGACTGGACTCGATGACCTCTCGAGGTCCCTTCCAGTCCTAGTATTCTATGGTACGACAAGTCAAGCTATGTGTTTTACGTAGCTGGAGTTGCACACCTTAACCCAACCATCCAGGTCTAGTGTAGACCTGGCCTAACTCCTAATCCAGTGCTTTAGCTCCAGGAACATCCTTCTCCTCAATAGAATGCTTGGTTTCATTGATCATTTAAAATATATCATTGTAAGAGAGACACAAAGCCACCTTGGGTTGCACTAACTGGGCCTAGGTTCCTATTATTGTTTTCCTCATCCTCCCGTATTGCCTTCCCACCCTTCCTCTAGTTTATTGTGACTTTCTGTGTCTTGTCTTGCAAGATCTTTTGGTCAGGGGTCATCTTCCCCTGTGCTTACAGAACAGAGGCCAATCCTGGTTACAATTACTGCCATACAAATGATAAATACTGTTACCAGATCATCTTATTCCTTTGTTGGATGTGGCGGCACGACAACAATCTTCTGTGGCTCAAACAAAAATACAGCAGAAGTTTATGAAGTGTGTCACTGCTTCGTGCTCTTTATGGCTAAACACGGAGAAAAATCTACTAAAACAAGCCATTTCGAAGCTAATGGACATTGTAGCTCAGCTGTCACAGTTGAAATAAAATAATCTCTCGCTTCAGGTAACCCATGCTGTCTTGTGATTCGCTCATGAGACTGTGTGTTTTCCTTTTCCCCAGGGGAAGAAGTTCACATATATACCCTTTCAGCATGGATAACTTGCAAAAGGCCACGCAACTTCTCACAGTTACAGTTCAGAGAAAAGAAATAAGTATATTGAACAGAGAAGACACAGAGTCTGGAGTTCTATTGTTTGTTCGTTCTTTTCCTCTCTTTCGGAGCTGCCATTTTTGCATGACCTTGGTCAGTCACATTATCTCTCGTGAATTCAGCTTCCGAGAGATATAAAAATAGGAATATTAATGTTCATTGGTCTCACAGGGATGTCGTGAGGCTTAATTCCTTAATGCATATTCATCACTGAGTTTTCAGATGAAAGTCTCCATATACATGCAAACTATTATTGCGCTCCAATGGGTTTTTTGGTTACCATCCAAAATCACCAGCAGGAGCAATTTTGCCTGTGGAGTAACTGGGGTATGGCCATGCTGAAAATGAATGAGAAAATAGGATGAAAATAAATTGACATTTACCTCAAATTATGCCCAAGACACAGCAGTTAAATTAACAGCACAGCGCTTCTGTCTTCCTGAGGAGGGATGCACACAGAGCTATATCCCACAGTTCTCTGACTGTGAGGAGCATGTGCCAGGAGGAAACAACAGAGCCAACAACGTCATGACTTTAAGGATGGGAAAATCACGGGACAACCAGACAGCTATAGGAAAACACTGAGGGACATTTCAAATGGGCCCTTAATTAGGGACTAATTCTGAATTTCACAGGTGTTAAGGGAGCTTAGCATCTCATTATTAGGCCTTTTTGGGCCTGACCTCACTACATTTCCATTCAGTTCAGTTAGATTTGCATTGGACCCGTCACAACATACAGGGTCACAGTCCATCTTAAAACAGGAGGTATTTATTAACTAAAACAAGTAAAACAATCTTCCACGCAGCTTGAATTCCAGCTGTCTCATTGTTTAACAGGGACCACATCCACCCTGGAATTCTGACATACAAAGAAATCTAGTGGCTAGACCATGTATTACAAACAAACATACAATTACAAAGCCCTTAATGAGAATACACGTCGCAGAAAATATAGACAGATAAGCGGTAACGAACATTACTCACCATGGGAAAAAAATGGTAGTCAATTTCCCTTTGATGACAACCAATATACAACTGTATTTTTGCTGCAGATTCTGAAGTAGTACTTGCTAATGATAATATTTACATACAGGATATTGGCAAGGGAAGCAATCTTACACATTGGAGTGGTGATTCTCACCTACAGGGTACACCTGGGGTACATCAACTCATTTAGATATTTGCCTGATTTTACAACAAGCTACATAAAAAGCACTAGCAAAGACAACAAACTAAAATTTCAAACAGATAGAGACATGTTAATACTGCTCTGTCCTTTGGACACAGAAATGTAAGTATAATGTTTATATTCTAATTGATGCATTTTACATGGTAAAAATGAAAAAGTAATCCATTTTCAGTAACAGTGTGCTGTGAACCATATTTAAAGAGTGACTTTGTAAGTGAGATGACACTTGCGGGTATATGAGATAAATTAGAATTCTGAAAGGAATACAGAAATCTGGAAAGGTTTTAAACTACTGCGTTAGATGACATACAGGCAAAATAGGGATCAGATTTTCAGAAGCGCTCTGCACCCATTTTCAGAAGTCCACAGCAAGCCACCACAGAAGTGCAGTTTTTCGAAGAGTTCAGGATGTTGAGTATTCAGCTCTATGAAAAATCTGACCAAGTCGCCACAATGGAAGCTTCTGGATACTAAGTATTCTTAAAAATCTGATCTTTCCTTTAGGAGCCTAAATAGGATCTGAGCACTTTTTAAAATCTGGTCCTGCTGGTAGATTGAATTATTTAAAATCTGGCTCTCGGCTTTTTTGCAAAAAATCTCATATGAAATCTTGGCACCATTGAAGTCAATGAACATTTTGCCATTGGCTTCAAAGCAGCAAAAATGTCACCCCTTTTTTTAATACTGCTTCTGAGCACAGGGTATCAGAATATGAACAATTCCACTGTGTTTCTTGTCCACTAGTACCCAACGTTCTACAGCAGTGACAAATTATTGTTAATGCAACTGTATTGCAATTTCTGAGGAGTTCCACACGGATGGCTAAAACATCCCCTGGGGAATATGACATATAATTAAATGGGAGGCTTCGGGAATTGAACACACATCACTCAAACAAAAATGCAAGTTATAGGATTAATTCCTCCCTCCCACTGATCTGAAAATGTGCATCTCAATATCATCCTATAACAAAGTATTTAGCAGTGTTCAGCCAATCAAGTAAATGGAGTGGCTGAACACTCTCTCTAATTGTATATTTAATTGGTCACCATGCTGAGGAGGTAGCTACTCTTAGATCATTTTGTTTTTATAGCTAGACTATCCTGTTCTAAGTGCCAAAAGTAAGATCCTGTTATTTCATCAGTCCTTTGTATGTCCAATAGCTGTTCTTCAGGATGTCATATTACCTTGATTTAGCCACACCAAATCACATTAACTGAGGAGCTGGGCTGGCCTTTAAAGACCAAGTCAGAACAGAGATAGCTTTACAGAAATATACAGCCTTTGAATCTCACATAAATGAACAACTTTGATGCATTTTCTGCATTAGATGTGAGAACCATGTCACCCTGTTTCAGATGCTAGTCATATTTAATATTCTATGTTCCTGTATTTTACTTTCCACATTTTAGCCATAAACGTGCTAAGAGATTTTGGTAGTGATAAAACTTAGAGACACTCCAAAGTAAACCAGCTAAATATGATTTTACATCTTGTTTATGGTTCTGACCATTAATGTAAGCCCAATTAACTGAGTAGAGAAACTTTAATCAAGCCATGCTGGTTTATTAAAGAAATGCAGATTCCTCTGGTAATGAATGAATCACATTGTTTCAAACTGGGTGGAATCAATTTACTTCTACCCCCCTTCCTGCCCATCCATAAACCTTTTTCTATCAGACGACAAAACAGGTCAGTTTTTATTTCACTTAGAGACCATTCCATCAACTTGAAAGGCATGTTTGACCCCATCCTACTAATGCATTATTGACCATCTCCAAGATTCTAGAGGACACATATGTTATTAAAGAGTTTATTTTTACCTATTATTAGAATGCAGGATTGTATTATGAGAGTGCAGTCTCCATCCACAGATGAGCAGTGAAGCAGTTAAGAGCCACAGCTGTATTGTGGTGTAAGCATCACAGCAGATGTCCAAAGTTGCCACAACCTCCAGCAGGATATTATGTAGTACCACACTGTTCCTACTAGTACTCCGGTACTGAAAAAAAGATCCATTTGTGGAGACTGAGACAGATTCGAGCAAAGCTAGTTCATAAGTGGCTGGAAACTGGAATTTCTGTTCTAAAGAAAAATCAGTCATAAAAAAAAATGTTCCAAATGGGAACAAAAAGTTGAAATGTTGACATTTTCTGTAAAATGAGGTTTTTCAGGAAACAATCCCTTGTTTGTGGTCAATCAGAATATTTTGTTTGGCTATAGTAAAAATATTTCTCATAGACTCATAGACTTTAAGGTCAGAAGGGACCATTATGATCATCTAGTCTGACCCCCTGCACAGTGCAGGCCACAGAATCTCAACCACCCCTCTTAGAATAATCCTCTCACCTATATCAAAGATATTGAAGCATTCAAATACTTTGAAGGACCCAACATGCAGAGAGTCCTTCAGCTGTGATCTGTGCCCAATGCTACAGAGGAAGGCGAAAAACCTCCAGGGCCTCTGCCTATCTACCGTGGAGGAAAATTCCTTCCTGACCCCAAATATGGCGATCAGCTAAACCCTGAGCATGTGGGCAAGTCTCACCAGCCAGACACCAAGAAAGTTCCCTATAGCAACTCCTATCATCCCTCCATTGACCTATTTCCAACTGATAATGGTCAATTAGTTACCAAGATCATGTTATTTCATCCAACCAACCCCTTATCATAGAACTGGAAGAGACCCCAGAAGGTCGTCAAGTCCAGCCCCCCGCAAATTCATTTAGATTTGTTTAATATTTTATTTATATTACACAGAATCAATTTCAAAATGCATAGCAATTCCAAATTACAAATAAGTGTGTCCTATTGCAATTTTTCTCAATACAAAATTGATGTATTCCTGTAGAATGGCTGCATTTTGAGAAATAGGCAACTCCAACAGGGGAAAAAGCTCCATTGAGAAATGTTCCATCAGCTCTAATTGTGCAGAATTAATGCTGCATGTATTTTTTCCCTATGAGTTCTTTCTTGTTTAGTAAATAAAGGCCAGCAACTCAGTCACTGAAAGAGTAAAGACTAAGCTCACTCTTTAGTAACTGTTGCAGAAAAAAAGAGGGAAGATTGACACCAAAGAGCTGACCACCAGCTCAGAACGTTTTTACTTGCTCAGAATGCAGGTGCTAAATTCTTCATCAAATTGGATGCATCAGCAGGATTTTGGCTGATTCCCATAAGCATAATGGACTGCGAGATTTGCATTTCAAATGCATCCTTAGGCAGATCATATTTCTTGAGTTTTCCTCTGAGATTATGTTTCATACCAGAAATATTTCACCATACAGTGTCTCAGATGCTAGAAAGGCCTAAGCGAAACCATACCTTGATGACCCACTCATCTAGGGCAGCAACACTCCAGTATTCAGTAATTTGCAACAAGAAACTATCAATCTTAAAACAGAACAACCAAAAGTATCAGCTTTTGAACAACTAACCCTCAGAAAATAACCACAAAACAACCTGGGTTCTAATGAACATCCTATTACTGTAACATCCTCCACCTTGGGGAAATAACTGATGCGATTCAAACAATACTTAAAATGCAGATTCTTGAAGATAAAGGACATTTACAGATTGCAAGGTGTGCGGCAATATGTCAGTAAATTAATATTCAACTATGTGGCAAACTCAGCCTCAGAAAATGCCTTTCCAAATACACAGAATGGACATGAATGCCCCAACACAAAAGATGGCTGCAAACTTATCACAAATTCATGTAAAGTATACATTTATATTTGGAGACAAATTTAACTATCAGTTATCTGATGTAATTCCAGAGCAGTTTTCCTCAAGTTGAGAAATCAGTGAAATCATTGAGTTCCACTAGATTTACACCACTGTAACAGAATGCAGAATTTGACCATGAATCATTTTATGCCCTTGGGAAATTTAAAATTTGGATGGGAAAGTGAAATTTGAATGTTTCCAGGTAGATTAGCCCTTGCTTCCTCCTCCTCCCTTCTTCAATAATTGTAATATATACTTTTAAAACACTCATATTATTGACAACATTTTTTCCTAGTACCACAAAGACACAATGCCAACCTGTCTGTAAAAGAGCTGAAAAAAAATGATTCTTCCTAAAAGATTTTCACAGCACAATTTTGTTTAGAGGGATCTCCAGCCTTTATGACAGGTCTGTACAGTACTATGCTTTTTGGCAAAAATAAGAAACACAGATTACGGCAGGAGCGCTTTTTTACAATAAGGGTAAATTATAAAAATTGTTCTTTCAAATGAGTTGAGAAATTTCATGTACATTTTAAAAGAGACTAAGTCTGTAAATATGATATAAAGTAATACCTGTTACTTCCTACCTTCATGGGAAACAGTATGAATCAGAGACTCCATAAAGTAGTTTAAGGGCTTCTTCACATTGTAAAACAAAGTATTCTACATTTTGGATGAGCTAGGATAAAATATTTTGGATTTCAACTTCCATTTATACCCCTTTTTGGATTGGTGAGACTTCATGGAGACAACAAAATCACATCAATTTAAGATTGACATAATGACCTTCAACCTAGCCTACATGGAATAGCTGATATTCCTTGAAGCAGGGACAAAAGCCACAATCCCCATGAATCATACACTGCTCGTTGAGAAACTGCTCGTTGAGAAATTGTTTCCCCCCCTCTACACAAACACATGCACACACATACACACTTTTGGGATGATGTGTATAGCTTTTCATCAACCGACAAAAACATTTTATTTTTGAAGTTGTAAAAAAAAGTCCACTTTATCAAAAAAGCTGTTTTTCATTGAAAAAAAGTTGCAACAGAAACATTTGAGTATCTGTAATTGTAAAGTATTATATAATTCCCATAAAATTAAATCCCATACCACTGATGTCACTGGAGTTTTGCAACTAACTTCAGTAGATGCAGAATCTGGTCTTTCAAACAACAGGTCCCCATATATTTTAGAGAAAAAGTAGTACCTTTCATTGTCCCAACTTCTGTTTGTGGGAGAGAAGCTTTTGAGCTTACACAGAGATTTTCTTCAGGACCCCGGTAAGTTTAAAGCTTGTCTCTCTCATCAACCCAAAAAAAAAAATATTTCTTCACTCACCTTGTCTCTAATATAATGGGGCCAACAGAGCTACTTAGGCACAAACAATATACAGTAGACTTCCGATGATCCGGAACCTATGGGACATAGGTGGTGCCGGATTATCAAATATGCCGGACTATCAGGAGGTACTATAAACTAGTTTATATATATATATATATATATATATATGTATATATACACACACACATACATACACACACTGTATACATTATATACTGTATATAAAGTGTTCTTAACCCTTTTTATTGTATATACTGTATACAGTATACTGTAATGTTTTAGTTTTTTTAAGCCTTTTTTACCCTTTTTGTTACCTTGTGACTCATTTTTGCCGAAGCTCATTCCCTAGGCTCTTGCCATTTTGATGCTGGACTATCAGGAGTGCCGGACTATTGGATGCCGGACTATTGGAGTTTTACTGTAACATTGTGTAATAGAAGATGCCTTTATTTGCCATGCGATTGAAATTTAAAGAATGTTTATTATTTTAATTGTCTTTGTGTCTACATATATTAATATTGAACCACCTGTAAAATGTTTTCTTTTAATTCTTCTTGTGCACTTGTAACACTTATTGCATCATATACGTAAGTAGAATAAAGCAACTTTTCTTTAAAAGCACAACATTTTTATCCAACTACACTCTACGGCCATGTCTACAAAACAGATATGATCGAATTAGCTGTAGTCAGTCTTCCAGGGTTTGAATTACTAGGTCTAGTGAAGACATGCTAATTTGAACTCAGAGGGTACTCCTGTTGATGTGGTTGGTCCTGCTTCTATGAGGAGTAAGGGATGCTGAAGAGAGAGTGTGCTCCCATTGTCCTCCCGCTGTGTGGATGGCGCCAAAATTCAACTTAAGTTACTTAGCCTTAAGCTACGCAATTAACGTAGCTGAAGTTGAGTATCTTAATTTGAACTTATCCCTTAGTGTACACCAGGGGTTAGAAAAGGTTCAGAGAAGGGCAACTGAAATGATTAGGGGTTTGGAACAGGTCCCATATGAGGAGAGATTAAAGAGACTGGGACTTTTCAGCTTGGAAAAGAGGAGACTAAGGGGAGATATGATAGAGGTCTATAAAATCATGAGTGGTATGGAGAAAGTGAATAAGGAAAAGTTATTTACTTGTTCCCATAATGTAAGAACTAGGGGCCACCAAATGAAATTAATGGGCAGCAGGTTTAAAATAAATAAAAGGAATTTCTTCACACAGCGCATAGTCAATCTGTGGAACTCCTTGTCTGAAGAGGTTGTGAAGGCTAGGACTAGAACAGGGCTTAAATGAGAACTAGATAAATTCATGGAGGTTAATGCCATAAATGGCTATTAGCCAGTATGGGTAAGGAATGGTGTCCCTAGCCTGTTTGTCAGGGAGTGGAGATGGATGGCAGGAGAGAGACTGCTTGATCGTTACCTGTTCGATTCACTCCCTTTGGGCCACCTGGCTTTGGCCACTGTTGGCAGACAGGGTATTGGACTGGATAGACCTTTGGTCTGACCCAGTCTGGCCATTCTTCTGTTCTTAGGGATAAGAGAAAAAGAGTAATTCCTGATTACATAAAGGAACAAAACCTTGAACTACCCAGACTAACAGAAGCTTACTGTCAGGACTCCTGTTTGTGCATTTTTAAAAGTGACAAATCACATCACCGAAGACGAAATGTGATGAGCATAGAAAAAGAGTACTCAGCAATTTAAATGTATAGAGCTTTTAAGGTAGACAAAAACTTTAATTATTCATACTGCCAATGCCTTACCTGAACGAGATGTGTGAAGACATATGCATCTCTATTATTTTTTTTTTTACATAACCAAAGCTTTGATTTTACTTATAGTTAAAAAAAGCTCCAGAGGAAAGTTAACAGTCCATGACATTGTTTTGCATTGTCATCAGAAAAATGTTCCAATGCTGTAGTTTACAATACTTAATGTCGCACATGTTATCTGAAACCCAGTGAACCGGAGGAAAAGTTTTGATTCGAACTCAAATTTGACTTTTCACATTGTGACACTCATCACTTTTTCAAAGGTAATAAAATAGGGTATCTTTAAAGTTCCGGCATTGTCTTAGAGGTAGATGCACATGAAATGGGTCTTGGAAGGATCAGCGTGTTTTCTGGGCTTTGTCACAAGCAAATAAAAAGTCTTGAAATTTATTATTACATTTTGTAATCATCCCAAAAGACTAAAACAACAGATTCCCCCTTCATAGCAAAACTTGTGTTTTGGAACTTCTGCCTTCTTTCATCCTCCATACTCCTGCAGTTGTGTATGGTACTTTGGCCGGAGGGCCAACTCACACAATAGGCTACTCCTTCTCAATACCGCACAACTGTAGCTGTCGATATAATGTCTTCCACCACTCCTTGGCTCCTTTTAAACCTTATGCTTCTTTCACAGGAAGGAGGTTCCCAGACTTCTGTTTGGGGGTTGGTGAGGGCTTCTCAAAAAGCTCTAAATGGACTCAAATACCACTTAAGTTTCAGGTTTCAGCTTTTGGTAGCTCCTGCTGCTTTTCTGGAAAACCATCTTACAGGGCTACTTCCCTGAAGTCTTGCCTCTGTGTCAAAACCCACCATAGAAGCCTGTGATGGGGTGTGCCAACCCTGCACTGGTAGTTAAAGAGTTAACCAGGCTTGCTGGGCTGGGAAGGCCTCTCCCCTGCAGACCTGCTGGGCATGCTCCAGCTGCAGAGTCCGTATAAAGGCCAGTGGAACAGCTCAGTTGGGGCTGACCACTGAAGGGGAAGGAGCTCATGCCAGAGCTGAGGAGCAACCACCCCCGCAGAATCAACCAGAGATGCAGCCACCGGCAGAGCCCCCATGAGACCTGGAGCCACAGCCGCTGCAGCCACCCCTGCAGCCACCGCGCCTGCCACGAGCAACCACCACAGCTGCAGCGCCAACCGTTATGGCACCAGCCACAGCCGTTCTGGTCACCGACGCCATGCCAAGCGCAGCCACTGGTGCATTCATCAGTCCAGGTGGGGTTGGGGCCAGCCAGCAGGCGGAGGTAGGAAGCAGCCCAGGGCAGGGGGCAGGAGATAACCCGGTGAGCTCAGCATGCTTCAGGAACAACTCCCTGCTGAGCCAGTGGTGGGAGCCACCTGCCACTGATAGGGCCCTGGGCTGAGGCCGGGTGGAAAGAGAGGGCCCGGGTCCCCTATGCCCACACCCCAGAGAGGGGAGCCATTTGGGAGCAATACAGACTCGGCCCCTAGGCCACCTTAACCTCCAGCATGGGGGAAGGATAGACTAGGCCACTGGTCCATATTGACCCCCAGAAAGGGGGCAGTACAGACTTGGCCACTAGGTCGCATTTAGCCCAGACAAGGGGCAATACAGACTACCCGCCTCCCAGCAAGGGGGCAGTACAGACTAGGCCACTAGGCCATATTTTCCCCTCCTAAAGAGGTGCTGGGCGTGCAACCTCGTAACAAAGCCCAATACAATTCCAGGAGATTTTCAGCATAAATCTTAGTCCAGTTCATCTGCCAGGCGGTCTCTTCCCAGGAGGAATTCCAAAACATATACTCCCTCCCCTCCTGGATCTCTTCCTCATTCTTCTGAGCAACTCTTTATGAAAACCACCCAGCTCCTCCCCACCTTGGTCTGCTAATAAGCTAAACACACCCTCCGTGTACCAAGTGGGCTGAGCCCTCAGACTGCCCTTAACCTTTTCATTGCCAGGGAGGGGGTGACTACACCTCTCTCAACCTGAGATATCACCTCTGTATTTGTACTGTAAAAAAAAAACCCACAAAGCTAAGTCCTTTATTACTCTTATACGCTATGTCCCTGGTCCAGCAATCTGATCTCTTAGGCTATGTCTAGACTGCAGGGAAGATTCGAAAGAGGATATGCCAATACCGCAGGAATTGGCATATCTTCTGATCTCACTTTCGAAAGTGAAAGTAGTTTAAATTCAGCTTTTTCGGCAAAGCCCACCCCTTTGTCGAAAAGCCGAGTAAACCTAATTTTTTAAGGAAAAGTGGCTTTTCAAGAAAGAGAGGGGTTGCCGAAAAGCTGCATCTAAACTACTTTCACTTTCAAAAGCTCCACTTTTGAAAGTGAGATCAGAAGACAACAGTAAATTCCTGTGGAATTTGCATATCCTCTTTTGAATCTTCCCCGAAGGCTAGACGAGCCCTTAGGGTGTCTAAAGTCACGATTCTGCAAAAGCATAAAGGTTTGCCTGCACATAGCAGATTGCCAACTCAGAACTCTTCCTAGATTGTATTCCTGACCTCCACTACAAGCAATCACGAAACATATATTCATCAAGGAACTACTGAATTATATCAAGAACAGTTACCGTAAAATACAGTAATTGTTGTAAAGACACAATATAACTCTTGTTGAAAAACTATAATGTATACAAGTTTTGACTGAGAAGTTCAGTTGATTATCTAACTTTGTACTTGGTGTGAGAGGAACACAATTTAGACTCCCCAGGACTCACGACCTTTACTGTGTCTAAGACGTTACTGTAATTCTGAATGTTCCAGGACTTTAGAGAACTCCTACTAATATACATCTAACTCAGTGATTCCCAACCTTTTTCCCATGGAACCCCAAAAATAATTTTTCATATCCCAGAAAAAGTTGGCAGTAGGGAACGCAATTCAATTACTGCTAAATTATTGTGAAGAAAATTTATTTGTAAAGAGCTGTTTATATATATATATATATATATATATATAACAGCTTACATTGTAACAAACAAAAATTATTTATTTCTTCCACGATTTCTCGCGGAACCCCTGACGATGGTCTGCAGAACCCCAGGGTTCCATGGAACCCTGGTTGGGAAACACTGATCTAGCTATTTGAAAGAACTTGACCACAAAATCCTCATTTTTTGTTTTAACTGTACTAACTCATGGAGAGTTTGAATTCTTTAAGAAAATTCTGTCACAAATTAGCACAGGATTTGGTGGCGATGGCAGTCTTCCACTACCCAGACATCTATTGGGAAAATAATACAGCAGGGCACAGATTATCTAACATGTTCTTGGAATGTATTCAAGGCCATTTACTTCAGAAGGTGGAGAAAGCTACTGGGGAGAGGCTGCTCTAGATTTGATGTTGACAAATAAGGAGGGACTGGTTGAGTATTTGAAAGGGGAAGGCAGCTTAGGTCAGGAGAAAGTGATTATGAAATGGTAGAGTTCAACATTTTAAGTAATGGTAGCTGGGAAAACAGCATAATAAAGGCCAAGGACTTCAAGAAGACAGATGTTAGCAAACTCAGGGAGTTGGTAGGTAAGATCCTCTGGGAAGCAAGTGTAAAGGAAAAAAAAACAGTTCAAGAGAATTGCCAGTTTTTTCCATGAGACATTACTAAGGGCCCAAGAGTAAATTATCCCACGCAGGCCCACCAAACGGGGGGCAAAGGGGCAACTTCCCAGGGGCCCAATGATTGTGGAGGGCACTGAGCTCCAGGCTACCACAGCTGCTACTGAGGTAGCTATGGTGGCCAGAGCTCTGGGACCTTTAAATCACTGCCATGGTCCAGGGTCTCCAGACAGTATGGAGGGCTACCTAGCCCCATCCCCCTTCCTTCCTCCCGAGGCCCAGGAGCCAGCCAGGCAGTTGCCCCCACTGATTCCATTGCACAGAAAAGAAAGGTAGTATGGTAAGAGTCCACCCTGGTTTAACCGGGGCATATTTGATTTGTGTGACATTAAAAAAAAAAAAGAGTCCTACAAAAATGGAAACTAAGTCAAATTACCAAGGTTGATAATTAAGGGACAACATTAGAAAATCCAACACACAAAATGAGATTAAACTAGTTAGAGACATAACAAGTAACCAGAAATCATTCAACAAATACATTAGAAGCAAGAGGAAGACCAAGGACAGGGCAGGCCTGTTACTTAGTGAGAGAGAGGGAGACTGGAACAATAGCAGAAAATGTGGAAATGGCAAGTGTGCTAAATGACTTGTGTTTCAGTTTTCACCAAAAAAGCTTAGTAGCAATTGGATGTTGATCATAGTGAATGCCAGTGAAAATGAAATAGGATTACAGGCTAAAAGAGGAAACAAACAAGTTAAAAATTACTTAGACAAGTCAGATGTCTTCAACACATGATGACATGATGAAATAAATCCTGGACTGCTCTGAGAGATCTTTTAATCATTAGTCATTATCATTGAAAAAAATCAGTCCCCATGGATTGAGCTGGTTCCCACCTGAGGAAAGCAGGATAAGAAATGCCCTGAAGGAAGGAAGGTAGGTGAGGTGGGGTGGGTCCTCATAGACTTTAAGGTCAGAAGGGACTATTATGATCACCTAGTCTGACCCCCTGCACAGTGCAGGCCACCGAATTTCACCCACCCAATCCTGGAATAATCCTCTTCAAATGATGGTTTAAAGACCCCAAGACACAGAAAATCCTCCAGCAAGTGATCCGTGCCCCATGCTACAGAGGAAGGCGAAAAACCTCCAGGACCTCAGCCAATCTTCCCTGAAGGAAAATTCCTTTCCGACCCCAAATTGCGTAGTGGATTGATTCCAGAGGACAAGAAAAGGGCAAATATAGTGACAATCCACGCAAACAAAAATAAGGAAAACCCAGGGAATTACAGATCAGTCGACTTAACTTCAGTTCTCAGAAAGATAATGGAACAAATAAGCAAGTTTCAAACACCTAGAAGATAATAAGATAAGTAACAGTCAACATGGATTTGTCCAGAACAAATCATGTCAATCCAAAAGTTTTCTTTGACAGGGTAACTAGCCCGGTGGTGTGGAGAGGCGGATGCAGTATAGCTGGACTTTACTAAGGTATTTATACGGTCTTGCATGATTTTCTCAGAAACAAATTAGACTGAACTAGACGACTTAGTTTCCATTTTTTGTAGGATTCCATTTTTATGAGTTTCAGAAATACTGGTGCCCTAGGCAACTGCCTGTTCTGCCTATGGCTAAGGGCGGCTCTGGTTTCAGATAGTGGGTGCATAACTGACTGGAAAACCATTCCCAGAAAGTAGATATCAGTGGGTCACAGTGAAGATGGAAGGACATATCTCTTGAGATCCACATGGTTGAGTGCAGAGTTCATTTGTGTTCAATTTCTTCAATAGTTTAGATCAGGGGTCGGCAACATTTCCCAAGTGGTGTGCCAAGATTTAACCCTCTGGCCCTGGGATGTTCTGCTCTCCTGGGAGTGAGGGAAGGGCTCTCTCCACCACGTGCCCTGCTTGGTCTCCTATCCTAGGCACTGCTCCAGCTTTTCCTGCAAGGAGGGGAGGAGCAGCACACGTGAGCTTACCCAGAAGCTGAATGCAGCGCGGAGCCTCAGGGTTCCCTCCCCTGCACTAGCTCCAATCTTGGGGAGAGGGGTGCGATGTTGGATTGCCAATATGGGCTGGGGTCAGGGTGGCTCTGAGAGGGTGGTTCAGGGAAATGGGCAGGGCCAGGGGGAAGGGGTTTGAGATGTCCAGCCTTGGTGGGGATGGGGTCCCATGGAGGTCCAGTCCCGACAGGGACCCACGCGCCAAAGGGCCAATGAGGCTTTAGGGTAGGAGGACTCTCCCACATGTTTTCCTCTTCCCTCAGTCGCACCAGTCACCTCCTAGCCCTGGAACCACAGCCCGGTCAGCACTCAGCCTCTTGCTCAGTGGTTCTCACACTTTTTGGCCCATGGATCACTTGGCTTATGGACCACTGGTTTACTATGCATTGTGTGAAGAAGTACTTCCTTTTGTTTCTTTAAAACCTACTACCTATTAATTTCATTTGGTGACCCCTCATTCTTGTGTTATGGGAAGGAGTAACTAACTCTTCTTTATTCACTTTTTCCACACCTGTCATGATTTTATAGACCTCTATCGTACACACCCTTCGTCGTCTCTTTTCCAAGTTGAAAAATCCAAGTCTTATTAATCTCTCCTCATAGTCATTCCATACTGATAATTTTTGTTGCCCATTTCTGAACTTTTTCTAATGCCAAGATTTATTTTTGAGATGAGGCAACCACCCTCTGCGCAGTGTTCAAGATGTGGGCATACCATGGATTTACATAGTCTCTATCCCTTTCTTAATGATTCCTAACATTCTATTTGCTTTTTAAACTGATGCCGTACATCGAGTGGATATTTTGAGAGAATTAGCCACAATGACTCCAAGATCTCTCTCTTCAGTGATAACTAATATAGTCTCCATCATTTCATACATGCAGTAGGCATTATGTTTACCAATACCGATACACATTACTTTGCATTTATCAACATTAAAAGCCATCTTCCATTTTGTTGCCCAGTTGTCTTGTGCGGTGAGATCCTTTTGAAGCTCTTCACAGTCTAATTTGAACTTAAATATCTTGAGCAGTTTTGTATCATCTTCAAATTTTGCCACAGCACTGTATATCCTTTTCTATGAATATGTTGAATAGGACTGGTCCCAGTACAGACCCCTTCAGGACACTACGAGTTAACTATCTCTGTTCTAAAAACTGACAATTTATTTCTACCGTTTCTTTCCTATCTTTTAGCCAGTGATCAATCCATGAAAGGATCTTCCCTCTTATCCCATGACAACTTAATTTATGTAAGAGCCTTTGGTGAGGGATCTTGTCAAAGGCTTTCTAGAAATCTAAGTACACTATCTACTGGATCCCCCTTGTCCACATGCTTGTTGACCACCTCAAAGAATTCTAGTAGGTTAGTGAGGTAAGATTTCCCTCAAAAAATTATATTAATCTATGTGTCTAACAATTCTGTGGCATCACATTAGCTATCCTCCTGTCATTTGGTGCAGAAGATGATTTACAGGATAAGCTCTCTCTCTCTCTCTCTCTCTCTCTCTCATATACATAAAAACATTTTTCCTGTGGGCCGACAGAATGAAATCATCACGTTATCTGCAACCTCATGCCGCTGCTCACCTCCACCCTCAATTGCTTGCTGTGGACAGCCTCAGTGCTGCCCTCTCCAGGCATGGGCTGTTCTAGCTCCAGCTACTGCTTTTCAGCCCAGGGTCTGTGATGCAGGGAGGAGCTGCTAGAGCTGGGCCCCTTCCTCCATCTGAGGCTGACACCTCTCACCTCCCTCTCTGGGCTATGCCAGGTCCTCTCTGCCAGGCGAGCTTGACCCCCTCCCCTCACCCTGGAGGTGCCGCATTGCCTAGAGGAGCTGCCACCACAGCTGCACATGGGCAAAAGCGTCCCCACCTGCTGAGCCACTCAGGCACTGGCTCAGGGTAGTCACATGCAGGGTGGAGGGTACTTGGAGTCTGGCTGCCCAGAAAAGATGCGAGTCTGGGGCAGAGTTGCTACAGCCCCAGCACAGGCGAACCTGCCCTACTGTAGTTGGTGCTTCCTGCACCCTGACCCCCCTCACCCAAACCCTGGGTCAGCAACAAATCTGTGCCTGCCTTAGGTGCCTGGGGGGAGTTTTAAATGTGTATGCAGCAGGGTGGGCTCAAGCTATAAGAAACAGCCCCCCATCCAATATATGCTGGCTTATTCATTAGTGTGTGTTGCATTGGCCCCCGGGGGCTGTCTGCTGGCAGCACGATGCAGTCCCAATCTGTTCAGTCTCTCTTCACACACAACCTTTCTGGATCTCTCATTGTTTTTACTGCCTGGCTTGCAAATCTGTCCATGGCTGCTACATCTTTTTAGAGGTAGGGTGACCAAAAGTGAACACAGCCAGCCCTGCAGGTGAGAGCAAACTCTCAACTTATCGAGTGGCATGAAAATTAAGATTCTTAATTAATCATAGTTAACTCAAGAGATTAATGCAAAACAAATTTGCTAGATTTTAAAAAGCAACGATAGGTAGTACCTGAGCAATAGTTTTGGGAGCAGCGTAAAAGCAAGTAATTGGCCTCCACATCCCCCAAGCCAAGACCCCACAGCCCCTCACTCTCCACCCTGCTGAGACTCAACACCACAGCCCCTCAGTCACCTCCTCCACCAAGATACGGGATCCCCATCCCTCTCACAAGCCCCCCGGCCACTTACTCACCTCTTCCACTGAGACCCCGCATCCCCAGTCTACTGCTGCACTCTCTCACCAGCCAGACACCCACCCCCAGAGAGAGGGGGGTTGGTGTGAGTAGTGAACAGGGGTGCAGCCCTCTAATAAACCATAGTAGGAAGTTCTGCAATTTCACTTTTGAGTTCTTTCAGAAATCTTGGGTGAATTCCATCTGGTTCTGGTGACTTATTACTGTTTGGTTTATCAATTTGTTCAAAAACCTCCACTAATTAGGTTCATAGTAGGTCACAAGCTAAATATGAGTGACTGTGGGGAAAAAAAAGGCAAATACCATTCTTGGATATAATAGCGTTGTAAGCAAATCATTACAAATAATCTACTTTACACCATACAGATTAGCAGGGCTCGCCGAGCTGTGGCGAGCCCCGCTCATCAGCCGTGCTGTCCGGCGTCCTGTGCATGCGCAGATCGCACAAACCCGGCTCTTTCAGGTTGCAATCTACTCGCCACGGGCGAGTCGATTACATAGATTGTCTAACCCTGCTGATTAGGCCTCAAACGGCATACCATGTTCAATTCTGGGCACAATATTTCAGGAAAGATGGGGACAAATTGGAGAAAATCCAAAGAAGAGCAACAAAAATGTTTAAGGGTCTAGAAACATGACATATGAGTGAAGACTGAAAAAAAAGGGGATTGTTTAGTCTGGAAAAGAGAAGACTGAGTTTTGAAGTACATGAAAAGGGTGCTACAAGGTTGATGGAGAAAAATTGTTCTCCTTAACAATATTTTCTCCTTAGGATAAAACAAGGAACAATGGGGTTAAATTGCAGCAAGGGTTGGACATTAGGAAAAACTTGTCAGAGTGGTTAGCAAAGCAACATAATGTCTCCAGAGGTTGTGGAATCTCCATCAATGGATATTTTTAAGAGCAGGTTAGACAGACATCTATCAGAGACAATCTAGATGGTGCCTGGTTCTGCCTTCAGTGCAGGGGATTTGACTACCTGACCTCTTGAGGTTCTTTCCAGTCCTATGATTAAGAAAAGGTTGCTAAGCATTTATTCTTCTTACCACCAGTTGGCCTTAGATTCCTTTTACTGATGTCAGTGAGTTAATGCATTTGTTCATCCAATAAGGAGATGAAGGCAGCACACTTTATATTAATGGTTCTTCATCTTTTCCAGACTACTGTGAAGCCAACTGACCTTGACCATCTTCAGGAGTGATTGAACCCCTGACCGTAGGAGCTAAACCCATGAGCTTCTACACATAAGCTAAAAGCTGACTGCTTCTCAGCTAAGGCTACAGGATACACTTCACTGTCTTGTCAGTGTTCTCAGTGACTCTAGGTTACATAGAAAAGGGAATCCCAGTGTCTCTGAGGTCTACTTAAGATCCTAGTCTCATTAAGCAATATCAAAATGCCATGGTGGCTGCAACCCAGGGTGAACACATATGATTTATCTAATATACTTCAAGATGACCAATAAGTTCAGGGCTTACACTTACAAACTACCCCAAGAGCCTAAATATTAGGACTCGTCTGTCAATCACTGAGGAGAGAGGTTGTGTATCAGAGTTATCATCACCCTAGGTATCCTTTTGTTGCCTGCATTGTCTCTACGGTCTCCTGCTTCAATGTCCCCTCTTCAACTCTCATTGAACTCCAGCAGGGCAGAGTCCCTAAAATGTTTTCCTTCTAGGGTTAGTATTTTTTTATACACAGTTAGAAAAAACTCTCAGTCCAGAGGCTTCTATCATGAGAGAATGCACCTCTCCCCTTGGCCATTCCCTGACTTGCACAAAGAATCTTTATTTGTTTTTGGCAGGCCACTCCATAGCCCTCCCTGGTAGAATTATTTCAGGCTCTCAAACAGCCACCTTTCTCCACAGGATCCATCTAACTTTTCGCCACTGCCTCACCCATAGATTTATCTCCCAGTTTCCTGTTCCACTCTGGCTGTTGGATCAGGTCAGATCCATTCTGTCAGGCCCATCCAATGGCTGTTAATACACCAATTCCCCTTTAAAGGGTCCAATCCCTGTGACAGGGAGCAAGTAGGCTCTACCACTAACAATACTGCAAGGCTACGTCTACATTGGCCCCTTCTCCGGAAGAGGCATGTTAATTTCCAACTTCAGAATAGGGAAATCCGCGGGGGATTTAAATATCCCCCACGGGATTTAAATAAACATGGCCGCCGCTTTTTTCCCGGCTTGGGGAAAAGCCGGAAAAAAGCGTCTAGACTGTTGCGATCCTCCAGAATAAAGCCCTTTTCCAGAGGATCTCTTATTCCTACTTCAAAGTCAATCACATATTGTCACTTCAAAGTCAATCCTACTTCAAAGTAGGAATAAGAGATCCTCCGGAAAAGGGCTTTATTCTGGAGGATCGCGCCAGTCTAGACGCTTTTTTCCGGCTTTTCCCCAAGCTGGAAAAAAAGCGGCGGCCATGTTTATTTAAATCCCCCGCAGATTTCCCTATTCTGAAGTTGGAAATTAACATGCCTCTTCCGGAGAAGGGGCCAATGTAAACGTAGCCCAAGAGATGGATACAATTGCAATAGGAGGCAGATTCCCAGAGCTTCCTGTGAAGATGGAAACCATAGAGAAATTGTGACCTATTTAACCATCCAGAATGTGTCTCTACTGAAATTATTTGCTCATGGAATTCTCCAGTCATAGCAGATTGTGCCATTTCCTAATAAATGTTATTCTATAGCCCATATTAATTGAATCAGCATGGTTGCTACAGTACTTAATGTGTGATGCAGCCCCAAACACTCAGTCGTGTGACTGTTGCCAGTCAGATATATTAATTCCTTTCTGTAAAGTTGTGTTTTAGCCTTTTAAAGCAGAAAGGAGATATACAACTTTCCAGCATTTATGAGTTCTGAATCATCCTTTTCCTTTTTGGCACAGGTTAATACACTCAGAGATATGGTTGTAAAACGGACAGCTGGGTTATCTTAAATTGACTTTGCAGATCATCGTTAGAAATTCACAGAAGTTATTTCTCGCCTGCCACCTCAGAAATGAATCTTATTCATTCATACGTTTTTTAAGCTAAAATAACCCTGCCCCTCTATCAGAGTAAAAGAAGTACTCCGAGCTGGATTTTTATCTACGGTACATTTACGTAGCTCCATGTGTCTTTAGTGGAACTGTGCTAATTTATTCCTGATGAGAATCTGACTCATCAAGAATGGTCACTCACCCAAGGCATCAGTATCTCAACTGACTGTATTCAAAATCATTCAGAAGTCATATAGTTCAGTGGCTCTGAAAATGCACAAACAAACCGATGTCATTTATATGATATTGTTGTGAATTAAGCTCATGTTAAAATTGGGAAGTCTGAAAACAATTACAGTATGGCATGGGTAGAGCTACGTCTGCTCTATATTCACCTTGCTTACTTCTTTATAAGCAAAGATATCATGATTCTTGACGTGAATATGGAATATTGCCTCTGAATTTCATCAAATGTGGCCCTGAAAGCACTTCATGAAATTTGGTAGGAGATGTATAAAAGGTAGAAGTCATATATAATAATAGCTGCATCCTCCTTAATCCAATTGTGGCAAGCTGCTAGTGTCAGACTTTTTGAGGGTCTAGATGGAAAGAGAACATAAAATAAAAATAAAAGATTTTGATGAAAATTAGTGGGAGCAGAAAAGTGAGTTTTTAAATAGAGAAAATATTAGGTCTCTGGCAAAAAATGAACCACTCGTGACTTTGTGCTCTTATCTAAGAGCTGTATTTTCCCCTTACTTCCAGAAAGCCAATTTAAAGGATTTATTCCACAATAAAAATCCTACACCATTTATATAATAAATAATGTAAAGCTGCAAGAATTATCTTAGATACCTGAGAACACAAACATTTTAAATTAACTTAAATATGACATTGTAGATAAGGCACATTAAATATTAAACATTATACATTAAAGCAACACAAATCAATTCAAATTACTTAGAAGCAGCAGCACCCCCTCCATTCGCATGTGCAAAAAATTGTAATGTTGTTTGGCTGAAAAGCAAAGGTCATTTGAGGTGGTGACAGTAATGGGGGGAAATGCTGGTTCTATCTGGAGATTAATATTTATAATATACACCAGTGCCCACAGGTCTGGTCAGGTTCAGATTGTGCTAAATACTGTACAAACATTAGCTCTACTATAAAGTCTACAGATTTCTTATCACTATATAATAGACCCATTTCCCTGAAATGCCTTTTTCACAGGAAAACACCAATGATTTCAGATGAATTTTTCAAAAGAGAAAGTCTGGTGGCAGTGCCTACAAAAACTGTATTCTAATGCTAAGCAGTGTTTAGAGTAATGGGAGAGGTTCTCACATATATATAATTGACTTAATAGGATTTAAATCAATGGCATTGACACCCATTGACATCTGCTGAATCTAGGGCTAGAGCTGCTAAGGCAAGTGTTTTCATTTCCTGGAAAAAAAAAACGAACATTTGAAAAATGGTTGAAGGCCTCAATTGGAATGGAAAGGTAAACTCTCAAAGACCTATGCAAACTGGATAACCAAAATTTGGGAATGGGTTGGCTCAATCAAAGTTTCATTTTTATGCTGATTTTTTTTAAATCTAATTAGCTTACATTTTTTAAACAAAAATATCATTTCTAACTGGAAACTGGATTTTTATTTGGTAATCTGCAGAACAACATTTGGAAAGTTTTGAAAGTTTTTCCCAATGTATTTCGGAGCTGGGAAATTAGAAGAAGCCAACACTCTTTCATATACCACTTCAGTTTTGAGAAAAGGGTATTTTTGACCAACTAAGCTTTTGTTTAACAATTCCTAGCTATTTCAAGTTCTGATCCAATATGTGCTATATGTATTATCCACTTGATTCTATGAAAATATGAGTCTTAATGATTTCATTATATTTTAACATTTTAAGGTTCATTTGTGTTGCGTTTCTGCTATATTTGCTCTCGTATTCTGGTGTTAATACCATTTTTTGCATCTTGCTTTACATGTGTACATTTATCATTACATATATTTCTCCATGCTACAGAATGTGTAGTTAGACACTATGCATATAAAAAACTTTTAGGAAGTACACTAAAAACAAATTGTGAGCTTTCCCTGATGGCGGTGAAACAATAATTAACTAAAAAATGCTATTCACGAGGTGTATTTATTCATTCTAATATCACGAATGCTACACCATACTTAAATATCTTGACAAACAGAAGCAGGTTGACTTTTGTTCCTTTAGCAATACAGAGCCAGCTACTCTTTAGCTGATATAAATTAGAGTAGCTCCACTCTGTACACCTAACAAATATCTTCTAATCCCCCTGAAAAGAAAACCAAATCAAACAAAAGCCACTGCAAGAATAAAAATAGTACAGGCAGAAGTCCAACAATAGACTGCAGGCTATTGAGTTCATTGTATTGAATGCATACATGTGGGATTACCTGACTCGTGAGTAGGTAGCATATGCACACATTCAGTGCAAAAAGGTCACGGCCCTCAGAAACAGAGAAAGGAGTCTTGAGACCAGAGTGGCTAAACTGGCGGCATTAAGGATGTGTCTAGACTACAGGGTTTATCGAAAAAAAATGGCCTTTTTTCGAAAAAACTTCTTCTGCATCTAGACTGCTGCCGCATTATTTCAAAAGTAAATCGAAAGAATGCAGCAGTTTTTTCATCCGCAGAAAACTTCATTTTATGAGGAAGAACGCCTTTTTTCAAAAGTCCTCTTTCGAAAAAAGGCGCTATGTAATGCAAACTGTGCTTTTTCAAAAGAGAGCATCCAGACTGCTTGGGTGCTCTCTTTAGAAAAAGCGGCTTGCTTTTTCGAAAGTACTGGTTGTAGTCTAGACTCTCTTTTTCAAAAGAGGCTTTCTCTAAAGTATCTTTGAAAAAGCCTCTTTCAAAAGAGGCTTGCAGTTTAGACGTAGCCTATGAGAGGTACATAGAGGAGACTTTGCAAGACAGAATTAAGTCGTTTCAAACCCAGTTTGACAGTCTCCACCACTGAGGGGGAAAAAATCTTGGGGAAGGAAAACAAAGCCAGAATGGAGGGAAACAATCCTATTGTTGGGACCCTCCTTCCAAATGATGTCATAGTGTCCGCTCATGGTGAAGAGTTGTCTCCAGGGAACGGTACCATTTGTTTGGAAAAAAGCAAGTAATAGTACTGGGAAATTCAACTGAGAAACATAATAGGGGAGGATTTTAGCTGTCCCCCTACTGACTGGTAATATGTCACCTCAGGAAAGGATGCAGAGAGAAAATGTCTAGATATCATTAATGTTTGCTTCTTGGAGCAGCTAGTTCTGGAACCCAAAGGGAAGAGGCAGTTCTTGATTTAGCATTAAATTTCACACAGGATCTAAGACGTAAATAAAATTAAGCTTCATGGGAACAGTAATCATAATCAAATTAAATTTAACATCTTTGTGAAGCATATGGGAAAACCAAAGAAATCATCATTAAACTTAAAAATGCCCAACTACACAAAAATGAGAATGCTAGTTACACAGAAGTTAAAATGAACAGTTGCAAGAGTGAAATGCCTATCATCTGCATCAAAAACTTTTAAAGGCATTATGATAGACACTCCAATGATATATAATCTCAGTCTCCTTTACGAGACCCCCTCAAAAAAGTGATCCAGAGTACAAAGAGTAAAATAAGTGGTTACAGACAAAAAGGCATCTTTTAAAAACTTGAAGTCAAATGTCACTGTGGAAATTAGAAAGGAACAGAGTCTGATAAATTAAGTGTAAAGGTATAATTAGGCAGGCCAAAATGATTTAAAGAGCTACTAGCAAAAAATAAAACTTAACAGCAATTTTCAAGTACATCAAATGCAGGAAGTCTGCCAAACAGTGAGTGAGGTCATTGGATGACCAAAGTACTTAAGGAGAACTCAGGAAAAAGCAAGTTTCTCCACAGTGGAGAACTAAGTGAATTCTTTGGCATAGTCTTCACTGAAGAGAACGTAAGGGATATTTCCACAGCGAAGCCATTATTTTTAGGTGACAAAAAACTGAGGCACTGTTCCAAACTGAGGTGTTGATAGAAAAACTTTTAGCACAAATTGATAAATTAAGAGAAATAAAGTGAAAAGCTGTTATTCACCCAAAAGTTCTGAAGGAACTCCAATATGAAATTGCAGAACTGCTAACTGTGCTGTGTAACCTATCACTTCAAGAAGTGTTTGTGCCAAATAACATTAATGATCTGCATGTAAAAATGATTTGTAAAAGAGACTTCAGAGGTGATCCTGGCAATGACAGATTGATAAGGTTAACATCAGTCCCAGACAAATTGATCAAAACTATAATTAAGAACAGAATTATCAGAAACATAGATGAACGTACATTGTGGAAGAGTCAATGAGACATTTATGGAGAGAAATCATATTTCACAAATTTATCAGATTTTTTGAAAGGGGTCTGCAAAAGAAAACAAAGGTGATCCAGTGACTTCCAGAAAGCCTTCAATAAAGTCCCTCCCTAGAGACTTTTGAGCAAAGCAGGCAGTTGAGAGATAGGAGAGATGATCCTCTCAAGGACCAGGAACTAGTTAAAGATAAGAAACAAAGTATAGGAATAAATGGTCACAGTAAAGAAGGCTTGTATGAAGGCACTGACCGGTGGATTTTTGCAGCATTTGGAATCATTGGGTGGAAATATGGTTCACTTGAAATAGCCACATCCTGGCATATTTAAACAAGAAAGGTCAGAATTCTGCAGACTTTCTATGATTCATCAGTTTCAGCCACTAGGTAAAGGACAAAAGTGTCCTTCATCATGGGGTGCCTGCTCTCCACTGGACTTTAAGGAGTTAATAGAGCCCTTGGCTATCTACAGGATTCCTGGGATGGGACCTGGAGTAGGGGTGGGCCGGGTCTCCTCCCCGACTCCACTTCCCACTGAGGAATTGGCTGGACTGAGTGACTGCGACTTTCCCTCAGAAAGGAGACAGCACAGGGTGTGGTACAGATGGAGTTCTTGTCATGAAGAGAATGCCATGGTCCTGGAAGTGACATGGGTCCCCGGAACAGAAGTAACTGTGCTGAGAGGCAACAAGAAGGGACACACTAGGTAGCAGAGCTGAACCATGGGGTCACGCTGTAGAGGTTGCCACAATGGTGAGAGCCACCCTGTCACAGCCTTCAACATAAGCCAAATTCTGTACTCTTGCTCTCTCTGAACAGCACCTTTTAGCAAATAAGCAAGGCTGCTTGCAGAGTAAGATCTAGTCCACTTGAGCAAGGGTATCGCTTCAGAGGATATAAGGTTACATTCGAAGGGGCTGCACACAGGTGTCTATTCCAGATGCTATTCTTGGACTCAGGCCCAGCCAAGGAGTTTGCGGGGCCCAACGCGGCATGTTATGGTTGGCTGCAACATGTGGCCGGGCTGTTCCCAGCCAGGGTAGTGAGTGAGCAGCTGGGCAGGCAGCCACCAGGAAGCGCGGGACCCTGACAGCACGGGGCCCAAGGCAGCTGTCTTGCTCTAAGGTGGGGCCTGCTTGGACTATGTTCATTACATTCATTGTCTTATTCTCTTCCAGATTCTCAAAACACTTTCACTGATGCCTGTAACATACTTCCAACCAGCTTTCGTTTAGTAAGGGGTAATGAAACACGATGATTCACTGGCCACCAGAGGGCTGTTTTCACTGGTTCCTAGAATGGCAGGATTTTATCAGAATAAAGACAGGGCAGAGGAGATGCTGTTTTAATGCAAATGTGTTTAATAATCCTTAAATAGTCCTAGGGCTAAGGCAATGACTATATTTCTCTTTCATCAGCAAACACACTTCACACACTTTGTTTTTCAGTACAGTCAAACACAGTGATGAGCACTAGAACTGTTCAGTTACCACATAATTAATGACAAGGCATACCATTTATTTCAGGATAACAGTGACTGATTATTACCAAGATACAGTAAAACTCTAATAGTCCGGCATACAATTGTACGGCACTCCCGACAGTCTGGCATCAAAATGGCAAGAGCCTAGTGAGTGAGCTTTGGCAAAAATGAGTCACAAGGCAGTAGGGGCAGCAGCTGAACTGAGTAAAACCGGACGGGACCGAGTCAGTCTGCCACTGGTATTGTGTGACACTGGACAGTGCTTGTGCTATAATAAAAAAGGTTAAACACACTTTATACTGTGTGTGTGTGTGTGTGTGTGTGTGTGTGTGTGTGTGTATATATATATGTATATATGTAGTTTATAGTACCTCCTGATAGCCTGGCATATCCAATAATCCAGCACCACCTAGGTCCCAAAGGTTCCGGATTATTGGAAGTCTACTGTACTATGTTTACAATTTCTCTTGGCCCTGTGACAGTTGCCTTGTATTTGCTTTCTTCTTTCCCTTGTATTTGTGAGTCTCAGGAGTGTTTTGGTTTTTGTTTTGTTTCTGGATGGGTCATCCTACAGTTGTTGAACCGTCACCACTGCTGAACCTTGCTTTTACATCTTTAAGTGTTTTAGGCTACATTTTCTAGTACAATCTGAGAGATTACTCACACTATTGGCAGACAAAATTATTAATGTTTGAAAACTCCTTCAAGTATGCATTCAAGTGGCATTTCCTTGCCTAATGATCGGATTTGCATATGTAAGTACACATTCCCCATGTAGAGTCATTTAATGAAACCCTTTAGTAATGTGGGCCTTACCTTAAAATAGAAGAAAGAGGGAACTTACATTTCTGCTCCAAAAACTTTAGGGTTACTCAGCTAGAAAGCTATGGACCTCCAATTCAAGATAGAAAAGGATGACATTTGGAAAAAAGATTAATTAGAACAAATATTTAATTTCATTTTTTGAACAAGTGACATCTAAGCAGGCACGATTGTGTGGGAAAAACAAAGTAGCTCAGGCTACTTGGATCTTTAAGGAGCATGAATAAGACACGTTTTCAGCACAGTTATTCATAATGTAGCTTTATGCCTTAGATATATCAAAAGTCCTCTTTTCGCACCGCACGACTCATTTGTTTTGAAGCTGCTTCTTCATTTGCATAACTGTAAGATGCACCTTTATGCCAAAGGAAAATAGGCTCTTCACATAAAGAGCACTTCACAGTTTTAGCACAAATACAATGGTGTTTGTTCCTAAGTAACCCAAAATATTATTTTATGAATAAGGGAGAAAAAAACCTTCCTCCCAAATGCTCACATTTGTGATTATGAAATTGGCCCTTAAATAGACAAGAGGAAAAAGTGGTCACATGGAGGATGATTAAAGAGGAATCTTCAAAATACTGCATTGTGGCCGATTAGCGTGATTCATTGTTATCAAGTGGAGTCATGTGATTGAAGCCTAACAGTGCTTTACAAGTGTATCCTTGGTTCTCAGAGGAATCTAGGGACTGATTAAGCTCCCAAAGAAGCCCGTTGTAGTCAGCTGGGGACAACTGGCCATTCCTGCCAATTTCAAGGGGAACGGGATTATGACCCATATTCCTGCCCAGTGGAATTCAGAACAGATAGTTTATATACCATCTGAAGCGAGTTTCACAGCTTTGTTAGTCAACCACTCACTTGCACTGACTGCACATACAAAAGTAAAATTATTTGCTAAAAGCCTATGCCATTGTGTGGGAACAAAGGTCATTGTGTAGTTGATCTTTGGTCTTGGGATGGCCCAGTTGGCACAACAGTGCCAGTGCATGTGAAAACTCAGTCCAGTCAGACCACAATCTTAGAGTAAATCTTTGTAAACTTTCCAACTCCTGATATACACAGAAGTTTGAGGAGTTCATTATAGCCATCAATGGGAAATGTGCTTTGACTTTTTTTTTTTTTTTTTTTTTTTTACTTATAAGTGTGTTTAACGTTAACTACTCGTAACCTGCAACTGTTTTATTAAAGTTCTTCGGGGAGCCATCAGAATGCCCAGGCACAATATTAACTATTTTAAAAGTACTAGTAGGACTTAGTGGTTTATGAGGTTTGGCCTATTACAAAGGGTGAGTGTTTATATTCACTGTCATTTATGTTAATTCATGTTTTTACTGCTGTGGCATAAATATTGATAAATATGACATGCATGTTTTTTCTCAAGCAATACAGATCTCTAGGTTTCTGGTGGGAGGCTGCTGATTTGAATGTTGCTACATCACATTCACAGTATTAGATCAACCAATTAGTCTCTTGGCGTGTGTCTAGATTACAGGGTTTTGTCAACAAAAGTGGATTTTTGTCGACAAAACTATACCTGCATCTACACTGCTGCTGAGTTCTGTCGACAATGTCGACAGAACTCAGCAGTTTTGTCGACGGCTGTAAACCTCATTCTATGAGGAATAACGCCTTCTGTCAACAGAGTTCTGTTGACAGAAGGCGTTATTGCATCTACACTGTCCTTTGTGTCTACACTGTCATGTCGACAAAGTGGCTTGCTTTGTCGACAGAACTGGATGTAGTCTAGACGCTCTTTGTCGACAGAAGCTTTGTCAACAGTATCTGTCGACAAAACTTCTGTTGACAAAAGCCTGTAGTCTAGACGTACCCATAGTTATTTCATCCATTCACTTGTTACTGGAGAATGATAAAAAATATGAACTACTGGTAAACATCTGCATCCACTGTAAATTACACATGGAACAGTTTGGGGTTCATTTTGATATGATGTAAACTGACCCTGCCACTCTCCCTCATTGACGCTCACTCCTTTCCTTTTCTCTAGTCCTCAGGGTATCATCATGTCTTATCACCTGCTGAAGCAGGACCAATCCCAACTAAATCATCCCAGCCAGGGCTTTGTCAAGCCAGGACTTAAGAACCCCCAGGGTTGGAGATTCTACCACCCATTCCAATGCTTCACCACCCTCCTAGTGAAATACTTTTTCCTAATATCCAACCTAGACCTTCCCCACTACAACTTGAGACCATTGCTCCTTGTACTGTCACCACTGAGAACAGCGTCACTCCATCATCTTTGGGACCCACCTTCAGGTAGTTGAAGGCTGCTATCAAATCCCTCTTCACTCTTTCATTGGGCACACATTCTCTGGATAAAAATACAACCTAAACATTGGTATTTTGTAGCATTTTAAGAGAAATTATCTATTTCAGACAGATATCAAAGGGGTAACTCTGTTAGCGTGAATCTGCAAAAAACCAAAAAGTTGTCCTGTGGCATTTTAGAGCAGGTCTACACTGGGGAGTTATGTTGAAATAAGTTATTTCAAAATAACTTATTTCAAAATAACAAGCCGAGTTTCCACACTACCAAGCTTGTTATTTCAAAATAATGGACTTGTTATTTTGAAATAACAACTCCTGCTTGTGAAGAGGAATAAGCTTATTTCCAAGTACTGGGAGTTATTATTTTGAAATAATGTATTTCAAAATAACCTGGTAGCGTAGACACAGCCTTCAAGACTAGCTGATTTATTTGGGAATAAGTTTTTGTGGACAAAGACCCACTTCATCATACTTACATGTTTCTCACTCCCTTTGCCTTTTCTTGAGCATCTGTTGGAGAAACACTGCAAAAACCAAGCAGAGAATCCCATTCTATAGAGGTCCTCATACTGCAGTAATCAAAATGGTATTTGAGCACCTGCTAGAACTTAATTGAGCGTTGTGGCTACTGATTTAAGTTTTGTGTCTAGCATCTGTCACCCGTCTTTTTCTTCCTTTCTTTCCTTGCGGGGGTAACTATGTTTTGTATATTTGCTTATTTATAAATACAGGCAGGTTGAAGAGAGCCAAGAAAGATGTAGGGAAGTTTTTAGACCTAGTAGGAGTTTGTTCTATAGTCTTGTACCTTACATTAAGTAAATCCTGTTTCCCATACAATGTCTGAGAAATAAGTGCTGAATAAATTGATTTATTGTCATGGAAGCTAAAATATACTGTGTAGTAAAAAAGTAAAGACATTCAGTCCATTTAGCTTATCTGGAAATTGGAAGGAAGTCATTTGATCACAATCTAGAAGTACCTATATGGGAAAAAAATTCTGATAGAGGGCGAGCAGAAAAGGCATAATGAGATCCAATGATTGTAAGCTGAATAAATCTACATTAGAATAGAAATATTGTATGATTGTTTAAGCTGTGATTATAACTGCATCACAAATAAGAGACAGAGTGGATTTGCCAGCACTTGCATGCTAGGACTGCAAGACTGGATGTCTCTCTCAAAAGTTGGGCACTGTGGAGACAGAAGTAATGAGTTTGTTGCAGAAGTTCCTGGGTGGATGGAGGCACGATGGCCTATGTTTTACAGAAGACCAGGCTACACACAAAAATCTATTAATCCATTCCCAGACCTAGGAGAAGGGCCCTCTAGTTGCAACAGGTTGCAGCTGAGGAAAATAAAAGAGGGAGGACCACCTCTCCTTTTGAAGGAGGGCAAACAGATGGTTAATGGTAGCTGGGTACTTGTTAATGTAAGTGCTGGTGCTCCATCAACACTACAGTGACAGGACAGTATCAGAGTGGAGATATGAAGGTCAGGAGCAGGTTAGAAGAGATGGATATTATTTGCCACTACGAGAAAGAAATGCCTGGCATTATGATTAAATAGTATCCAATAAAGCATGAACGCTTGATGGCATCCCACTTCTCTAGGCCTGGTCTACATACGTATCTTTGTCCCAAATTAGCCCCCCAAGGTCGAATTTGTAAACAATGCGTCCATTCTACCAAGCCTGTTATTCCAGAATACGAGGCCGTGGAATTCAAACTCTGTAGTCCTACTTTTCATGAAGAATAATGCTATTCCCAAATTTGTGAGTCCGAAATAGCGTTAGTGTGGCCACTAATTTGAACTTATTGGCCTCTGGTAAGTCCCCCTCAGTTCCCCAGAGTGCATCCTAGGGCTCTGAGTCTGAGGTAGCGCATCAATAAGTTTGAATTAGCAGCACTGGAATGTCCACATTAGCGTTATTTTGGACTTACAAGTTCGGGAATAGCATCATTCCTCATGAAAAGCAGAGCTACAGAGTTCGAATTCTGTGACCCCTTTGTGGTATGGACACATTGCTTAGAAATTTGACCTTAGGGCCTTATTTCAGACTAATGTCTTAGCGTAGATCAGGCCAGACTGACCTGCACATGTGAAAAAAGAGTCATGATTTCATCAAAATGTCTTAGCCAGCATCAAGACATAAGCAATTTCTCATGTAATTAAAATGACATAGCATTGCTATCTTGGTTTATTTGTGGTTTGATAGGATTAAAGGAAAAAACAAAGTGATTTTTCAGGGAATTCAATTCCTATTCCACATGAATTTAATTAGACATTATTTCTCAAAACATTTTAATACCCTATTTAAACAGGGATAAACTAGGGCTTTATTGAAACCAAGTAAAAAAAAATAATTTACTGCAATATTTGGCCCTAAAAGAGAAATTTATCCTTATTTTAAGAGCTAATACAGGATTTATGCCCCTTTTAATCTCTAAATAAAGAAGTTAAGTGGGTCTTAAATCAACAAAGGTAAAATAATTTCGATTTTTTTTAAATTACTACCATACAGCCACCTCCATTTTACTTTTTAAATTTCTTATTCATATAAATTATATTTTGATTATAATTAATTTACACTTTAGTAAAAAGTCTCAAGTCTTTAATTTAGCTTCACAACCTAAAATTTAGCTAATTCTTGAGAAAAATGGCATGGATAAATGCTCAATTAAAATGTACTTAACCGCACATGATACTGAACCTATCAAAATGTTCTCAAAAGACCAGGGGGAGGGAAGGGAGGAAATCTCATTAACTATTTCAGTTTTATTTTCAGAAATGACTTAGGCCCAGATTTAAAAAAAATGTTCTGAGGCACTCAGTTTCAAGAGTGAAGTAATATATACTGCTACATTCCATTTTCAGAAGCGATTTAGACAACTAAGAGAAATCAAACAGGCTCTGATAGCGTCTACATCATTTTTAAAAATGGGATTTTATAGGTCTTTTGAACATTTTACCCTACTTTTTCCATGTAAAATTCCACTTGTCTTGGAAGCATGGCCACAGCAAACACATAGGCTATGTCTACACTGGGCCACTTATTCCGGAAAATCAGCCGATTTTCCGGAATAAGCTGCAAGCTGTCTACACTGGCCCTTGAATTTCCGGAAAAGCAATGATGCTCTACTGTACAAAATCAGCCACTATTCCGGAAAAACTATTCTGCTCCCGCTCGGGCATAAGTCCTTATTTCGGAACACTGTTCCGGAAAAGGGCCAGTGTAGACAGCCCAGTAGTCTTTTCCGGAAAAAAGCCCCAATCGTGAAAATGACGATCGGGGCTCTTTTCCAGAAAAGCGCGTCTACATTGGCCACAGATGCTTTTCCAGAAAAAGGGCTTTTCCGGAAAAGCAGCCTGCCAATGTGGACACTCTTTTTCCGGAAATACTTATAACGAAAACTATTCTGTTTTAAGCATTTCCGGAAATTCATGCCAGTGTAGACACAGCCATAGCCTTCATATATATCCCAATTTCTATCTTGGGCATCATATTTTTGTTTTATCTCTAAAATGGGAATAGCAATCATTCCTTCACTCCCAGGAAAGTTCTGAGGGTCTAAAAATGTTTTATATAAGTGTATTAAGTCTCAAACTACACTTATGAAAGTGTTAGGAATGAGTTGATTTTTCAACATCCTTATTAGTACTTTGCCTCTACTAAAACTATTAGTCATGCCAATTAGATCCAGTCAATGGGGATTTTTTAAAATGTGGATGATTGTGCACTGGGAGACAGACAGACCCTTCCAAATTATTTCAAATACACTATTATAGATAGTAACCAAATATTTCTAATTTCATGCTTATATTGAGGGGATAGATAGATAATGACAAATGAATTTGCAAATGTGCAGTAGTTACATTGTAATTTGGCAGACTACTTCAAATTCATTATCCTTGGATTACTGTACATACAAAAGGATGATTTCCCTACTTGTGAGACCTTTGGCTTCTTTTAAGGAGATTCCATGAACAGACAAAATAATGCTAACTATATTTAAGTTATCCAGCCTAAATAATCCTTCAAGTTTCTTGCTCTAAATGTATAGACAATTACAGAGTCTCTTCAGTTATTACCAATAAAACCCACAGATCAACCAAAGTCAGGCTTCCCAGACTAGGCATGGTAGAAACAGAGTAGACAGTCTCTGACCCTAATAATTTAAAAGTAAAGTAGATGAGATGGACAAAACGTAAGGGGAAAGGGATAGAATGTACAAACAGAACAATGTGATGGTAGCAAAAATCATGTTAGTTCCAGCTTTTGTTGTTGTTGAGGGAGTAAGGGTAGGGTGTGGAGGACAAGGGAGTGATAGTTCAGCGTGATTAGAGAAACTGAAAGCAAAGGGAAGAAGTGAGGGATGTACAGATGAGAAGGAGAGGGAGGCACATATCCATATAGCTAAATAACAGGTATAACTATAATATTTGTATATATTAACATTATAATTATATATATCAACACTGGACATATATTAACATTATTTTAGCAGTATTTTTAATTTTAAGTTCTCCAGCAATGAGAGTTCCAAGCAAAGCCCTAAGACAAATATTAGCTGTCATTTTGAGAAGAGTAAATACAGTTTCAAGTACGCTTACTTGGGAAATAGTGAGATATATCCTTATCTCTGATAAAATATGTTATTAAAGCTTGAGTGTATTAAATAAGTGTAATTTAGATATATATTTTAGAGAGTTTGTGCCTCTGTCTGTGAGTCTGAGTGTGTGAAAGTGAGAGTCAGAGTGAGGGTGAGGGTGAGGGAGTGTGTGTGTGTGAGAGAGAGAGAGAGAGAGAGACTGACCTGCTAGCCCCCTGACCTGAGCTCCTCATCCCCTACCCTGATGCCAGCACCACCCACACTACTAGGCCTCTGCCCTGAAGGACTGGAGCAATGCTGGGTTAGGTAAGTCTTTTAGGAAACAAAATATAAGTTAATTGTAATTGCTCTAGAGAGCATCAGAGAAACATGGTATGAGAATATAGTTAATGTTTTAAAGAGTAGGTAGAAAGACATACAAGGGAATGGATCTAATTTGTGTAATTGTTTGTTAACTTTCTAGCCAAACTGATTGTCCAAACTATGCCAGACAATGTTTACACTGGTTTAACACTACCAAAGATGTCATCGAGCAAATAAATACTGAAATAGAGGCCTCAGTTGCCACATCAAAATGATTCCAATACAGCAATGATTCATTTAATTGCTTGAAGATGGCTCAAAATCTGTCATGGTCATAGAATTCTATACCAGGAAAGGACGTGGAGAGGTCTAAGAATCAGGTCTTCTAAACACTTCTCTAGATTATCCATGACAGTTGATGGTCTGACCTACCCTTTAAAACCTCCAACAAATGGCCATCAGAGCTTTCTTGGGCAAGAGAGCGTCCACACTGCCAAGGACATTCTTGAGCAAAAGCACATGGCAGTGTGGACGCACTCTTGTTCAAGAACTTTTGCACAAGAACTCTTGCGCATAAAGTTCTTGCACAAGAAGCCTGCAGTGTAGACAGTGTCAAATTGAGGACATATCAGTGCACAACCATAGCTCAACAATTATTTCTTGTGTCTTTCAAAGAATAGACATGCTTATGTATCCAGGCTGATACTTTGTTTTGCAGTGTTATGCTGTTCATTCATATTTTGCTTGTGATCCACTATGACCCCTAGATCCCACAGTACCTCATTTGGATTATGTACAATTGTTTGTTTCTGAAGTACTTTGCATTTTTCTTTATTGAATTTCATAGGATTATAGAATACAAGAACTGGAAGAGACCTTGAATGGTCATCGAGTCTAGTCTCTGCCCTCATGGCAGGACCAAGCGCTGTTGGATCATCTCTGATAGATGTCTATCCAAACTGCTTTTGAATATCTCCACTGATGGAGATTCCACAACCTCCCTAGGCAATCTATTCCAGGTTTTAACCACTCTGACAGGAAGCTTTTCCTAATGTTCAACCTAAACCTCCCTTGCTGAAATTTGAGCCCATTGTTTCTTGTCCTATCATCAGTGGCCAAGTAGAACAATTTTTCTCCCTCCTCCTTGAAATATCCTTTTAGATGCTTGAAAACTGCTATCATGTCCCCTTTCAGTTTGCTCTTTTCTAAGCCAAACAAGCTCAAATCGCTCAGTCTTCCCTCATAACTCAAGTTTTCTAGACTTTTAATCATTTTTGTTGCTCAAATAGAATTTAATTTTATTTACTTCACAAATTTTCCAGTTTGTCCAGATAATTGTAATTTTTATTTGTTTTTTCCAATGTACTTGCAACTGCCCCCTAGCCAGCTTGGTATCACCCATAGACTTAAGTGTACCCTCTATGCAATAATCTAAGTCACTGATGATGTTACTGAATAGAGATGGACCAACAATTTGTCCCTGCAAAACCCAACTTGTTATGCCCTTCCAGTGTGAATGTGAGCTACTGATAACTGATTGGAAAACCATTCTAGATAATAGTTTATGCACCCAATAGAAGCTCCATTAGGCTCTATTTCCCTAATTTGTGTATGAGAAGACAGTATTTAAAGTCAAAGTCAACATATACCACATCTACCGCTGTTCCTCTATCCACAAAGCTTGTTACTGGGCAAAGGAAGCAGTTAGGTTGGACTGACAATTTTTTTCTTGACAAATCTATGCTGATTGTTACTTATCTTTTCTTTTAAGTTTTTGGAAACTGGTTGCTGAAATATTTGCTCCATTATTTTAAAGTTAAGATGACTAGTTTCTAATCCCCCAGGTTATCCTTATTTTCCTTGTTATAGATGAGCAAATACAATGCCTTTTTCTAGTCCTCTGGAATCTCCCCCATATTCCCTCACTTTTTAAAGATAATCACTAATGTTTGAGAAATCTCCCCAGTCAGCTCTGTATGTATTCTAAGATGTATTCCATAAAGCCCCAGTAGCTTGAAAACATCTAACTTGTCTAAAGTTCTTTTTTCCTGCTTTAATTACAAATGTTAATTGATTTTCAGTGATAGTCACTCTTCAGATGTCCAATTGCTAGTAAACATTTTGGTGAAAATTGAAATAAAAAAGTTCATTTAGCACTTCTGCTATTACCACTTTTTTTTGTATTGTTCCTATACCACCTCCCAGCCTTAGGTAACTGGCCTACCCTGCCCTTCATCTTCCTCTTACTTCTAATGTGTTCGTAGATTTTTTTTTTTAATTGTATCTATTAGCTATGTCCCTGGCTAATTTAATGTTATTTTATGCCTTGCCTGTTTCTTTCTATTTATATACATCCTTTCTAATTTGACCTAGTTTCCACTTTTTGTAGGACTCTTTTACAGTATTAGATCATTGAAGATCTCCTGATAAAGTCATACTGTCTTTCTAACACAGAGAGAAAGTTCATTCTTGTCCTTAATAATGAGTCTTTGAAAAACTGCCAACTCTCTTAAACTATTTTTACACTTTGACTTGCTTCCCATGGGATTATACCTAACCACTCGTGAGTTTACTAGAGTCTACCATCTTGAAATCCTTTATCATTCATGGTTTCTACTAGGGTTGCCAGGTGTCCAGTTTTGAACTGGACAGTCCAGTATTTGAACTTTCTGTTTGGGAAACAAATTGAGAAAATATAAATGAGAAAATATAAATGTCTGGTATTTTCTAAATAAGATGTAATGTAATATCAAGTGTGTCCAGTATTTTTGTTGAAACCATCTGGCAACACGAGTTTCTACACCTTTCAAAGTCTGACTTGTTTTCCTCTTTACCTATCAAGTCTTTAGTAATGAACTCTACCAGTTGAAATTCCTTGGTTTCAAGTTCATCAGTCACCAGCTTGGGCATTTGTAGTTTCCCTTGATAAATTCGGGCAGAATTTCAAACAATTGGCAAAATTATTTCTATGCCTTACACTTCAAATTTTGTCAATTGTCAGACTTTACTCTCACTTTTCTAACAACCCATTTTATAAGAGTTTGTTTTTTCCTGTTATAGACTAATAGTCTAGTTGCACCTTAAAGACTAACAAAACAGGTAGATGGTATAATGAGCTTTTGTGGGCACAACCCACTTCTTCAGATGACATGAGTGTTAGAAGTCCAGATCCAAGAATAAATAAGGGAAGGGGTAGGAAAAAAAGAGAATAGGAAAAAAAAGAGACTGAGTAGATAGATCAAATAGTTACAAGAACTGATAAGAACCATTAGGCTGATAAGAACCATTAGCACCTTCTTTGGTTGGTTGGTTAAGTCAGTAAGATGCGGAAGATAATGTGCAATCCCAGTTCATACCATTTTCATAAGAATTAAACTTGTGAATGAAAACCCATTTATGGATGTCTTGCTACAGTATTACTTCTTTATTTGGGTTCTCTCTCTCAATAAGGGTATTTCCTAAATTCATGCTCCTTTCCCACATCAACTTTACATAAGAACAGCCATATTGGGTCAGCACAAAAGTCCATCTAGTCCATCAAGTGATCCTTCCCTGTCACCCATTCCCAGAGGTTAGGAAGACCATTCCTATCTATCCTGCCTAATAGCCATTGATGGACTTACCATCCATATACGCAAATATCTTTTCATACTGATGGGCATGAATACAAAGTTTAAGGCAAGACTACACAACACACAGGCCCCATTTAAGTCAATTCTGCTGAGATGAATAAAATGCAATAGTTACCCGATTTCCATCCATATGATGGCACTTTTCATGAGCAATGACAGTCCAGAAATTTAACTACTAAAACATAACAGAAGACCATTATATTGACTACTTTTTTGTTTTTGCTCCCACCCACAGGCCGCGTGTTGAGCTCCGTGTAAACCCAAACCACACCATGGGCCACAACAAGCAGCCTGTGGGCCTCATGTTGAGTAGCCCTAATTTAGGTTCTTTTTTGAATCCTGTTAAACTCCTGGTCTTCACAACATCCTCTGGCAAGGAGTTCCACAGGTTGACTGTGAATTCTGTGAAGAAATACTTCCTTTTGTTTTAAACCTGCTGCATATTAATTTCATTTGGTGACTCCTAGTCCTTGTGATTTAGGATCAAGTAAATAATGTTTCCTTTTTTACTTCCTGCACACCAGTCATGATTTTATAGACCTATATCATATCCTCCTTTAGTCTCCTCTTTTCTAACCTAAAAAGTCCCAATCATATTAATTTTTCCTCAAATCACGGCCACTCTCAACCCCTAATAATTTTTTATGCCTTTTCCTGAACTTTTTCCAATGCCAAGATATCTCTTTTGAGATGAGATGACCACATCTGCATGAAGTATTCAAGATGTGGGTGTACCATGAATTTATATAGAAACAATAAGATATTGTGTTTTATTCTATATCCCTTTTATAATCATGCCTAACATTGTGGGTGTTTTGGTTTTTTGGGGGGGGGGTTGTTTGTTTGTTTGGGTTTTTTTTAAACTGCTGCTACACGTTGAGTTGTTGCTTCCAGAGAACTATCCACAGTGACTCCAAGATCTCTCGAGTGGTAATAACCAATTTAATCCCCATCATTTTGTATGAATAGTTGTGTAAGCAGGGGCTGAACTGCTGCTTGCTGTCAGCCAGCTGAAAGGAGGGGTGGGTGTGCCCACTACAGTTGTTTAGCTCTACAAGGTAATTAACTGTTAACTGTTGACATGTAAACACTGCTCAGGAGAGAATCCAAGGTGTGGCTATGTAAATCCCATTCAGCCAGGGCTGATGGAGGGTCAGTGTTGGAATGGAATGTGGAGAATTGTATATAATTTGGGACTGTTGTGGGGGTCACTAATCATGCTACCCCTAAATGTGGGAACTGTCAAACATGCCACCAGTGCTTGCAGGAGAGACACCACCATCATGGTAAGAGGTCTCGGAAGAACAAGCCTCCCCCCTTCCAGAGTTGAGTGAACAGAGCTGGGGGAAAGGGTTAAAGGACTTGAGTCAGCCTGCTTCACACCTGCCAGGTGTGAGCTATAAGACTGGCCCAGCCTGCACCTTTCCCCCTTTGTTTTAAGGACAGACCTAAAGCAGACTCCCTGAGGAGTCTGTTTGCTAGTCCAGTGAAAGCTGGATTCATTTGAGAGCTGAAATCACTGGTTTGGCTGAGAGTTGAAATCACTAAGCTGAAATCACTGGTTTGGCTGAGAGCCAGACCTACTGCAGCCAGTAGAGTGGCAGCAGGCGAGGAGCGGCGACTAGCGGTGTGGCGTGGTGCGGCGGCAGGCGAAGAGCAGCCATGCGTGGCGTGGAGCGGCGGCAGGCGAGGAGCGGCCATTAGCGGCGTGGCGTGGAGCAGTGGCAGGCGAGGAGCGGCCATTAGCGGCGTGGCGTGGAGCGGCGGCAGGCGAGGAGCGGCCATTAGCGGCGTGGCGTGGAGCGGCGGCAGGCGAGGAGCGGCCATTAGCGGCGTGGCGTGGAGCGGCGGCAGGCGAGGAGCGGCCATTAGCGGCGTGGCGTGGAGCGGCGGCAGGCGAGGAGCGGCCATTAGCGGCGTGGCGTGGAGCGGCGGCAGGCGAGGAGCGGCCATTAGCGGCGTGGCGTGGAGCGGCGGCAGGCGAGGAGCGGCCATTAGCGGCGTGGCGTGGAGCGGCGGCAGGCGAGGAGCGGCGACCAGTGGAGTGGCGTGGAGCGGCAGCAGGCGAGAAGCGGCGACAGGTGCCCAGCGGAGCGTCCAGAGGTGTGGGACGAGACAGCTGGTGAAGCGTAGCGGAGTTTCGTATAAGGTGCCCCCTATCTATCTCCCCACCCCCCATTTCTACCCAGGTTGGGAGGTGAAACCCTGTGGGTGAACTTTGGGACTCTGGGTGGCACAGAGACTTTTGGGGAGTCGGTGGACTTCGGGCGAATCTTGGCCGGGGTGGGGGCTCATGTTTGGGTTATGAACTCTGTTTGTGGTGTTTTCTCCAAGCTAATGCCGTATGAATTCTTCCTCTGTTTCATTAAATGTTCTTTCCCTACACTCAGACTCAGTGCTTGCGAGTGGGGAAGCATTGCCTCTCAGAGGCGCCCAGGGGTGCGTGAATTTCCCAGATCACTGGGTGGGGGCTCGAGCCGGTTCTTTGTGAGATTGACCCCAAGATATTGAACCCAGCCCTGGTTCCTGCCAGGCCTACCCGGCAGAAGGGCTACAGTTGGGATTATATTTTCCAGCTTCATGATGCAAGGTAGCAAGTTATGCTCAAGGACTCATGCCAAGAAACACACCTTCACAGCACTTTGGGAAATACTTAAATGGCAAATGAAAAACAAATCTAGCTGCTCAGAGGGATGGCTTCTGACAACAGCGATATGTCCTTGCAGAAAAAGGAGTGGAGTGTTTGTAATTGTCTCTTTCCTGTGCCTTGCACTGTGGAGTCGTAGGTTTTCATGCAATTGCAGTGCTCCAAGGGAGACGCAGGGATTAACGCCTTGCCAGGTACATTAATCCATCCACATTTATGGCAGGAGGAAGCATTAGAACCAGAGGAGCACAATGATTATCCTCTAGAAGTGAGCAGGAAACATGGGAAGGATCCACTACTTGTTCTGAGTAGCATCATTTCTGCCCTCCTCTCTGCTCAGTTGCTGTAGGAACAGTCAAGCTTTCACTCATCTGCTCCCACCTCTCTGTAGAAGAGGGCGGGAAGGCAATCCCATGAGCTGTAGCCTGCTGTCCGCTTGCGCTGAGAACAGAATAGTGTGAAGATCTTGTGTCCTGGTGTGGCCATGTAGGACTAGGCCACAAGTTGTCGCTGCCAGAGCCATACCATTCCTATACAGACATGGAGGTTGTCACTGGAATGGGAGCACACACCATTAACCATTACCCAGAGCAGTTTCTGCCTTTCAGACTTCCATTTCTTTCTGCCCAGCATTGTAGAAATGTGACAAGTCTCACAAGAAGAGGAACTGGCATTTAGAGCTGGCCATCCTAGGCCTGCCGATCAGAACCAGCTGCGTGACACCACACAAAGAAACCTATTAGCCTCTTTGCAGGAAGAGAAACTGCACACGGTTGGCTCCCAAAACATGTCTTGTCAATAGGATGATGGTTTATTTGCCAAGGGATTCACTTAGAGCCAGTTACAAACAAAGTATCGTGAGCTGTTGTCTTTTCTGTAACACATGTAATATGATATCTGGGCTATATTCTGTTAATTGGGCAAGATGCTCCTGATGCTCATGTTCATTGGGATCCAGGTCAAATTTCTTATAAACCCAGAAAGGACATAGGCGTGCTCTGCCTCGCAACCTCTCTATTATCCAGGATTTCCTACATATGCTCTTTTTATAAATGTAATTGATGTACCCACATGTACCTGGAAGCAACTCTGTTACCTACCCCAGCCTACCTCGTCAGTTACAGTTTTCTAGTCTGCTCCTAAAAATAAAATAGATCTCAAGCTAATGGATAATGGAAGGCAGTGGGTTATCTATACTTCCCTCTCCTTACCACCTAACTTTTTACTTTGAACCACAAACCAGACTTTTGGGTAAAAAGGTGCAATACCATTTGGCTCTGTGCTCCTAACTGCCTTCTCTGCTTTATGTGATTTTTGTATTTTGGTATCTCGTCTTTTTATGATGCCTCCCGAAATCTACTTGTAACTGCAACAGTGCACAGCTCACTTCAGACATTTGTTTGCTCGATGATGTTAGTCCCCGACAGCCTATTATACCACAGCTACACAGAGTAGATGCTGGTTCTATTTACTTCTACTTTATTGATATTGATCTTCAAAGACCTACATGGATCGGTTCCCAGGCCCTTGAGAAAGTTTCTCCTTCTTATGCCTCTTGCAGCTGTTGAGCTCAGCTAATATGCTTTCACTGTCAGCAGGAGCTGGCCATAAGTGTTTTGCTGTCCAGGGTGGAAAAATGTTTGCTCTCCAATCACACTGGCAGAACAACAACAAAAAAAACCATTATACCACAAACACATACACACTCCTGAATTATGTGCAATCCCCGCCCCTTGATTTAGTGTCCCCAGAAGTTGGTACCCCCTCCCTGCTCCCCTGTCCTTAAGGCTGGCTCTGACTTCCTAGTATGGCTGAGGGGAATGTTTTCTATTTACAAACAAGCTCAGTAGCTCCTCTATGAAAAATTTCTGCCAGACTCAGATAATGGACTTTCCTTTCCCTGCCACTATCTAGTTTTTGAACTCATCTGATCTTCACCCACAATACCAATTTCCGGGGGTACACACTGTGGGTCAAGATCAGCAGCTGCTCTCACTAGTACTGACACAGTCTGGGTGTTGAGTCACCTCGGTGACCACAGATTGTGGTTTTCCCAAAGATTTTTACAGTTTCTAATGCCTGGTAGATAATAGCATCCTCAGTATCTATGGGCACTTGACCCAGCATAAGCGCTCGGCTGGGTGGCACTCCTACACCTCTATACCAGGACAGTAACTTAAGGGGTTCCATGATGTACCCGATAACAGATTTAGTAGCACAAATCAAGGTTTTAAATACCAGCAGATCTCAGAAAACAATCATAACTCCAACACTATTAAAGAAAGCAGGGACAATTTTTCTTGCAGCAAAATTAGAGGTGGTAAAGGGGATCCCAGCGGTGCCTCCAAAATGTAACCCCCTTTTTCCTCCCCGAGTTACTGGGGAGCAGGTCACACTCACAGGTGTGCCTGGGCGCCTGGTGTTTTAACCCAAAAAAGAGATCCTGAGTACCCCAGTGGTGATGGTGTTTAGCTGGGGAAAGCCCTATCCACTCCCTTGCTGCAGTCCCTTGCTGGCAATGAATGTAAAGTGGCGGTACCTCCACCTGGCTGGCCTTGTACACACACTGGTGCCTTGAGAGCCTCCAGGAATATACTCATTCCAACATAAAGCTGGATCTAATTCCAGAACAACTACAAATCATATACATCTAATAGAATACTTTAAAATAAACCATCTTTACTTAACTACACAGGGATTAACAGATTAGCAAGGAATAGCATTAACAAAACACATAAAAATAACTGAAGCTTATATAGCTAGACAACAGTTACTCCACCCCAGAGTGTGCACACCCTTAGACTCAGTCCCAGACACTTGCTTGTGTTGGCGCGCTGATGTTGCAGCTGTAGTGAGGGTTTGGTCCAGGCTAAACAGCAGCTCTGTCCCCGGCAGCACTCTTCCAGCAAGGCCCAAACTTACTGCCTCATGCTGTGCCTATAGGAAGCAGCCTGCTAACTCCCAGTTCCAACAGGCATCTAGTAGCTGCATCCAACAGCCCCTGCACTGGGTCAATGTCCTCGGCAGCAGCCTGACTCCCCCTTTGGCTCCACAGTACAAGGCAGAGTCCCAGACTGCTAGGCCTCTTCTTCAAGCACATGGAGAGAGCAGTCCTCTCTCTCACAAGAGTCCCTCCTACCTCTTTTGTTCCAAGGGCTCATGGGAATTGTAGTCTGGATTGTAGCACCCAGGGTCTTTTTAGAATAAAACAGAGGCCCCTTTATTAAGGGGACTACATAAGGGAGCACCTTGACATCAGCACCCATCCTCTCTTTTCCCTGCCCTGCATAGCAAACAGGAGGCTCCTGGGGAAACAGCTCAAGGCAAAGGGCCAGAGATGTGCAGCAGTGGGAGGAGGAGCTGAAGTGGTGTCACTTGATAGCCATGTGGCCAAACCAGTCAGGATCATCTGTCAGAGGCTCCAAGATCTACCAGTAGATCGCGATCTACTGGCTGGTGACCACTGTCCTAAAGTTATCCTCAACCTATCTTTCTCATAAGCATGTAAAAATTAATAAACATCTCTACCTGGTCAATGTGTTCACTTCTCCGGGACTTGGTTTTCACAGGGTAAATTCATCCCTTTGGTGATATCTATTGCTTCCACAAGTCCTCCGAATAAGTATATGTGTCACCCTCAGACACAACAAAGCTTTGAGGTGACCCAACAATCCTAGGGAATGAAATTCTGGCCTCAGTTAAATCAGTGGGAGTATAGGTGCTGAGCATTGAGCTGGACATGTTTACTTCCAGCTAGTTGGTAGTCACAAAAAAAAAGGGGGGGGGATGTTTTTTGGCATTATGCTACTTCTTAAAAAAAAAAAAAAAAAGATAGGAGCAAGTAAGTGACAGTCTGCCTGTGACTAAGAAAAAAAAAAAAAGATTTCCATAAGATGGTGACCATGTAGGATAATAACCCATGGCTGAGAAGCAAATAAAATTGGAAAATTTTCAAAATTCTCAAATGGGAAATTGCGGAACTATGAACTGTGGTCTGTAACCTATCCTTTAAATCAGCTTCCGTACCTAATGATTGGACGATAGTTAATGTGATGCCAATATTTAAAAAGGGCTCTAGAGGTGTGCCCTAGCAATTACAGACCGGTAAGTCTAACGTCAGTACTGGGCAAACTAGTTGAAAATATTAAAAAAAAAAAAAAAATTCAAGTGTCAGACACATGGATGAATAATTTGTTGGCAGAAAGTCAACATAGTTTATATAAAAAGAAATCATGCCTTACTAATCTGCTAAAGTTCTTTGAGGGAGGTCAATAGACACGTGGACATGGGGGATCCAGTGGATATAGTATACTTAGATTTCCAGAAAGCCTTTGTCAAGGTTCCTCACTCAAAGGCTCTTAAGTAAAGTAAGTTGTCATGGGATAAGAGGGAAGGTCCTTTCATGTGTTGATAACTGGTTAAAAGACAGGAAATGAAGGGTAGGAATAAATGGCAAGTTTTCTGAGTGGAATGGGTCTGTCCTGGGACCCATCCTATTCAACTTTTTATAAATGATATAGAGAAAGGGATAAACAGTGAGGTGGCAAAACTTGCAGAAGATACCAAACCCCTCAAGCTAGTTAAGACCAAAGCAGACTGTGAAGAGCTTCAAAAAGATCTCACCAAACTAAATGATTGGGTCACAAAATGAAATGTAATGTTGATAAATGTAAACTAATGCATATTGAAAAAAATAATCCTGACTATATAGTCTCCATCATATTGTATAATTTGGCTACAACTACTCAAGAGAGAGATCTTGGAGTGATTGTGGATAATTCTCTGAAAACATCCATTTAGTGTGCGGCGGCTGTCAAAAAAGCAAATAGAACATTAGGAGTCATTAAAAAAAAAGTTAGAGAATAAGACATAAGATATTTTATTGCCTCTATATAAAGCCATGATATGCCCACGTCTTGAAAACCATGTACAGATGTGGTTGCCTCATCTTAAAAAAAAAAAAAAAAAAAAGATATATTGGTTTTGGAAAAGGTTCAGAAAAGGGCAACAAAAATGATTAGGGGTTTGGAACGGGTCCCATATGAAGAGAGATTAAAAAGACTTGGACTTTTCAGCTTAGAAAAGTGGAGACTAAGGGGAGGATATGATAGAAGTCTATAAAATCATGACTGGTGTGAAAAAAGTGAATAAGGAAAAGTTATTTACTTATTCCCACAATATAAGAACTAGGGGTCACCAAATGAAATTAATAGTCAGCAGGTTTAAAAACAAACAAAAGGAAGTTTTTCTTCACTCAGCACAGTCAATCTCTGGAACGCCTTGCCAGAGGATGTTGTGAAGACTAGGACTTTAACAGGGTTCAAAAAAGAGCTAGTTAGATTCATGGTGGTTAGGTCCATCAATGGCTATTAGCCAGGATGGGTAGGAATTTTGTCCCTAGCCTCTGTTTGGAAATGGATGGCAGGAGAGGGATCACATGGTGATTATCTGTTATGTTCCCTCCCTCTGGGGCATCTAGTATAGGTCACAGTCAGACAGGATACTGGCCTAGATGGACCTTTGGTCTGACTCAATATGGCCATTCTCATGTTCTTTTTGGATTGCAGCAGTGTCCTAGTGAATTTTAATTACAGGGAGGCAAATTTCATTCTCTTCTGGGTTTAGTATCTTAAGCCACAAAACTTGGAATGGCCAAAATTAGATTCTATTCTTACTAGCTGAAAGAGAAGAAGAGAACGTGCTGAGGGTGTTGAAGAGATCTGTTAGCAACAGACTTGCTATGACATTTTAAAATCAGGAAAAATCACTGGAAAGGCTCTGGGTTTTCAACACATTTTTTATTTCACAATGTTTAAAACAAAACTAAAATAGCTGTTCTCAGCTGAGACCAGAATATTTTGATCTTTATTGCTGTTTTCTGCCAGCTTGTTAGCAGTAAACACTGGGCAAAACTCTAGTCCTAGTCACACACAAGCAGCTCACATCTATTTCAAATGGATGAAGTGATATTGGGCCCACTCTGTTCATTGTTATGGGCAGAATCAGGAAAGTTTTTAAAAGATTGTATTCGTTTCAGTTTCAGAAATAGAAGTGGGAAAAACAGTTTCTGCTACTGTAAAACATGATATCAAATAACTATCATAATTCCAAAAAGTTATTGCAATTTATAGGTACATTGTGTATAAAACCTCACATAAAACAAACCTGTTTTTGAAAAAGGATTAGTGATAGGAAGAAACTTGCAAATGGTGAGAGATTTCATTTTCCCAGTTATTTAAAATCAGCAAACAAGTAGGCAGGTAACTTGAGCTCATTCAAAATTGATTTTTAATTATTCCAGCCGGTGACTTCTGCATCTTTACTGACAGCAAAATCCTAATTATAAAGCAAACAAAAACCAAACCCAACATCCAGGTAGAATTTGTACTTTTCTTGTCTTCAATTCATTCAAATAGATGGATCTCTCTCTGTTTTACATATGCAAAAATATTCCATCTTTTAAAAGCCAGGGAACAGAGGTAATTTTGGTTTTGTACATCTAAAGCATGCATCATAGGACCTGTCAAAGTTCCATTTCATCCCCATCAGAACTTCTATAGTTGGTCTCCTGGAGAAACTTAAGTGGTGTTTAATTATTGTGTAGGCCTTTTGGGCAGAGGTGAATTTCACCCATAACGAAGAACGTAAGACTACCTGTAGTTATTAAGTCTGCCAAATTCAGACCTCATACATTTCCACAATTCACTAGAGATCAAGGAAGCACAAAAAAAATTGTAAACCTAATTATTTTAGTTGCAACATTTGAGATATTCTGGGATTTTTAATTATATCATAGGTGAAAAACATCAAAAACTCTTATATGTTCTCATCCAATTCCATGCAAATGGAGGTATTTTCATGTACAGGACAATTTCTGGGGATTGCGATACTCGGACATGGGGGAAATATTACTGTCACAGGCACATCACTCACCACTGTGCTGGCTCCTCTTCCTAGATGCTCTGATGATTAGGACTAGAGGGCAACACATCCTTAAGTGGTTTGTGTGTCATCTCCCTTTCCTCCGGTGGTTTGCATCCCCTCTCTAGCTCCAGGAACCACAGCATCTTCTTCGTGAACTTCGGCCAGGTCACTCCAGGATAGCAAAGTCCACTTTCCCAAGCAGTCCTAGGAAGTTTATCCCTTCCATTGCCTCAGTGCCAGTCCCTCAGGGGAACCCAGTCATGCCCTCTACTCTCGGTGCCAGCTCAACAGTTCCGAGTTTTCCTTTTCTCATCCCCACCGCTCCTTCTCTAGATTACCTCCTACCCCTCCTAATACCCTTTCTCTCACTGGATGCACCAGCTCTAAAACCCTCTTTCCCAATCATGAACACTACCTAAAGCCTCTCTCAGAACCCCTCGTTTTACTGCTTATAACCCCTGTACTTTATAAAGACCTCTCCTGTTCCGACACACTGAACTAATTCCCTAACAGTATGTCTACACTGCAGTCCTCTTTCGAGAGAGGAATGCAAATGCAGCCGAGCAAAATTGCAAATGAAGCGCGGATTTGAATTTCCCGTGCTTCATTTGCATAATCGCTTCTGGCTGCTATTTCGAACTACCCTAATTTGAGATAAAAAACGCCGTGTAGATGTGGTTATTTTGAAAGAAACCCCTTCTTTCAAAATAACCCTTAACCATTGGAGTAAGAGTTATTTCGAAAGAAGAGGTTTCTTTCAAAATAACCGCATCGACATGGTGTTTTTTTATCCCGAATTATGGTATTTCGAAATAGCAGCCAGACTCGATTATGCAAATGAAGCGTGGGAAATTCAAATCCACGCGTCATTTGCAATTTCGCTCAGCTGCATTTGCATTCCTCTCTCAAAAGAGGAATATAGTGTAGACATATCATAACTCCTCCTCCAGGTGTGGCCTGTGGCCACATTAACGACTTTTGAATCCTTTCCTCCAGTTGGTGGTTACCCCTATCAGAAGGACTTTTGCCTGTGAACAAGGGTTTTCTTTTTTTTTTTTTAAATTTGTTTTTTTTTTTATGCAACTTTGATGCAAATATGCAAGGGGCAAAGCTGTTCATTTTCCTGGAAATTTTCCTAGTCAATATTTGTGTCATGTTCAGAGCGAAAGACTTAAGAGTTGAGCTCTCCATGACACAAGTTACAAACAGCCCTTCCCACCCCAACAGGACAGTCTCAACATTTGTGCTAACAAGAGTTTCCGCTGAACAATAAAGAGACATTTTTCCACAGTTTGCAGTAAGAATTACTCACACAGTCTTGCTTTGATGCTCCATTTATAGCAAAACCTTGGAATGTACCAAAAACACCAGCTAGGATATCTTAGAACAATATAAAGTGACATATATACACCATTGTACATGCAGAGTGTATTTCTATTATTGTATTTCTTACCCTTTATGGGCATGGTCACACTAGGCTCTTCAAGTTCCAAAGCTTCTTGTTTTTTTTAAAGATTCATTTACTGAGCTGAATGTTACTGTACATGTTGTTCCACTAACCCATTGTTGCCTAAACCATTGACACCAGTTACTATGGAAACTGTTTTTCAAAGAAGGAAATCTGACATGAGATTGAAAGAAAACAAGTGAAGGAGAAGGCACGTGTTCATTAGCAAAGCATGTGCTGGGATGTGGTGTCTCACTTTTTGGGTTACTTACTATCATATTATGTTTGTCTTTATTAAATTAATGCTCATTTCTCCTGTACTGCAAACTCTAAAATCCTCCAAAAAAGCTTTTGTCCAAGCTTCCACCATCTCTTTCCCTCTAGCTTTGTTACCCTCAAACTTTCCCCCTTCAAGTCCATTCAAAATACTGCCACTAAAAGTATCTTCCTGACTTGTCTCACTTACTAGACCACCTCCATCTTAAATCCTGACAGTTTCTCCTAGCTGTCCCAAAACACAAAATTCTCTAACTTTCAAAGCCCTTCACAGTTTTGTTGTGCTCTTGGTAACACAAGGTCATTTCTCATCTTCAGCCTGCCAACAAGGCCAGCCTTCAACATCCAATTGGTCCACATCTTCCACTTCTACCTTCATGCATCCTCTCATGCCATCCCTTATGAGGAATATCCATCTGAAATCCATTAAGGCACTCCTTATGGATTTGTGAAGTCACCCCTCAAAACTGACTTCTGTCTACTGCATACAGAAAACTGACCTCTGCTACCGTAGCTAGTTGCAACTGTGGCTAACAATTGGCTAAGAGCAAGGTGTGGGTAGAACTGACAGGCCCCTGAGCCAGATGGGGGGTGGGGGAGGGGAGGGCTCCACACACCTAGAAGGGGTGGAGCCTCAAGTGGAAGGGGTGGAGTCTCAGGTGGAAGGGGCAGGGCTGTAGCTAGCCTCTTCCCACCCCCACCAGCCCTTCAGCAGCTCCTAGAATTCTAGAGATTTAAAGGCCCCAGAACTGTGGCTACTGCCAGAATAGCGATGGCAGTGGCCAGGAACGCTGGGCCCTTTTGAATTGCTGGGCCCTGGGGCAGATGTTCCCTTCCCACCAACTCTCTCCCCCCCTCCCCCCCCCCCCCCCCCCAGGCAGGCCTGGCTAGAAACTCTGCACACAGTTCACCAGTAATAAAACATGCTACAGTCTGCCTCTTTAACATCCCCTAGTTTGCTTCAGCCACCTTTTGTCTTTTGTGGCAGGAGCTATAATTAACTGTGTGTTCATACAGTGCCTAGCACCACGGGGCCTGACCTGCATGAGGAATTCAGGCCCCGCTGCAGTGCAAGTTAAACAACAGACAAGTGATGCATACAGATGTTTAAGAGGAGTAATATTTGCCAGAGTTCATGTCTGTCTCTAAGGCAACTGTCAAAAAAGAGATTTACAGACCTAATTGCAGAGGGGGAAGGAGGAAAGGAGACAACAGCCAAAAATCACTGCTTCACTTCCCTGTGATTGAGAGGGCAGGCACTTTGGATAAGAATAGATTGTTTAGTGTCATTCTTCCCTCAGTTTCTTTTGTGGAGAAGATGTGATAAACCTACACTGAACTCATCCAAACATCATCAGATTTAATTTCATCATCAAGAGGAGGACATGGCCTTATTGAAGTAGCTTGAAACTAGGGTCCTTCATTTTTAATTTAAAAGTGAAGAGCTACAGTTCCCCTTTAAAGTAAAAGCAGAACTGACCTGTATTTTGAATGGATTAGAACTGGTTGGGAAACAATTTGTCCAATGGGGTATTTGACATTTCGAAACCTTCTCTTGAATTGGAACAAAGTTTTTTCTTGTGGTTTAGAAATGCCTTTTTAATAAAAAGGTTAGATCCATCAAAATTACTCAATTTTGAAAGCAAAAGCATAAACAAAAAATAAAATACGCTAAAAAGACTTCTAGCAGAGTCAGCACGTTCATGGGAAATACGGTCATCAACGCAAGTATTTTTTGGTGAAAAACTTTTCAGCTAAAAAAGTTTTCCACCAGCTCTAACAAATCACGGGTGGCCACTCAGCTCTCAATGGAAGTAGAGCAGTCTAGACTCACCAATGTATCTGTTGGAATCTCCAATCATTTTGTGAGACAACAGGATGCTCCTTTATAGGTCTTAGAATGAAATACAGGACCAAATTGGATTTCATGTATCTTTTCCTGCTGCTCTAACTTGGTGTAAGTTGGAATTTAATTCGTAGTTCTTATGATCTGTTACACATTACATGGTAAATCTGTGTTGTCCAGAGCAGCATTACACAAAGGCTACGTCTACATTGGCAGCTTCTTGCGCAAGAACTGTTTTGCGGAAGAGTTCTTGCGCAAAAAGTCTTCCACAGAAGTGCGTCTACACTGGAATGTGCTTTTGCGCAAGAGCATCCATGGCTGTGTGGACGCTGTCTTGCGCAAGAAAGCTCTGATGGCCATTTTAACCATAGGGGCTTCTTGCGCAAGAAATGAATGTTGCCTGTCTACACTGCCCTCTTTTGGAAGAGCTCTTGCGCAAGAGGGCTTATTCCCTCATGGGGAGAGGAAAAACTCTTCTGAAAGAAGCCCTGTTTTACAACGCTGTACTGTAAATTTACTTGCGCAAGAACACTCGTGCAGTGTAGACAACAGGCAAGTTTTTGTGCAAGAATGCCTGTTCTTGCACAAGAAGCTGCCAGTGTAGACATAGCCAATACAGTTATGGTTAGGAATTTAAAATAAAAGGATGTAATATATTTCTTGTGGACATGGAGAAACTACTTTGGGTAATTTATTCGATCTCAGCCAGCTTCTGTTCAGGTGTTCCAAGAAGGTCCAGAGGTTTGCCCTTGTGTAACAATTTATGTGATTTAGGCTTATGAGTACACAGGCAATTTCTCTTTTTAAAGGCATTTCTAAAGTGATGTCTTCACTTCCCTGAAGATCAACACTGCAGCAGTCAATCTTCTGGAGTTCGATTTAGAGGGTCTACTACAGACCTGCTAAATTGAAAGCGGAGGGCGCATCCATCGATGCTGGAACTCCTACTCCTCCCGAGGAGCAAGGGCCATTGACGGAAGCATTTCTCCCATCAACCTCCTGCTGTGAGGGTTGTGCCAAAGCTCCACTTGCAGTACATTGAATCCAGCAATGTTTTTTATGTAGATATAATTGCGTACCATAAGCCAACCTTCCCCCATAGTGTGGACCTGGACTAAGTAAATTAAAGTAAGTCTCATATAGATCCACTCTCATTTTATATGAAAGGGAATATTCCATCAGTGCTGCAATTTCATATATTGCTTCTAAACAAACTAACTTTAGAACGACATTGTCACCTCTGTTCTTATCCATTAGACTCACATTTAGCCCACTGCGGTGACAGGAGTAAGACACCCACACCTTTGTCTCAGATTGTACGTTACTCAGCACACATGCTTCATAAAATGATGTCTAAAGATAAAAGCTTAATCCTTTATTTTTATTGGTTTTTCATGCTTATTATAAAATTTCATATATGTCAAATAAAAGCAGACAAATTCTTGTCAGGAAAAACAAACAAAAAATCCCTCCATCATAGCACAACATATGGCAGGACACATGAAAGTTTTAGGAAGTTACAAATGCAGAAGATGATTGGTATTAGGAGCCACTGCTGGGATAGAGAAGGCTTGATATCCTATGACTTTCATAGGGCTTGATATCCAGTCATCCACCAAAATGAAAATCCTCCTTGTCATGTTATATAGCTGCAGTTATGCTATGCTACCAGTAGATATCTGCATTAAGCAGAAAAGGGAGTGGTCTTAGAAAGAGAAAGATGGTAACCATCTTGTAATCTCTAATAAATCCCCAACCCTGCCCCCCCCACCCGAAACGCAATCGCAGTGATGATACTGTAGCAATTTTATCACAAGTCTTAAGATATTACATGTTTTTGTTTAAGGCCCCAGCTCTTGCAGATGACCCCGAGGTTTTTCAACTTTCATTTTAAAATAAAATTTTAAAAAGTAAATTCTTAGCCCCTGAATTTGTGGAGAAAAACTTTTAAATTAAATTTACATGTAACCTAAAAGCTACAAGATTGCAAGTTGAGTATATTCAAATTTAATATACATTTTTAAAGCAGTGTTTCAGTGTGGCCAGCTCATATTTTATTGTGATTCACAATAGTAGGTTTTTTTCCTAAGAGCCCAAATTCTGCAAAGGAAAGAAATTGCATCCGAATCTGAGCTTTTAAAGATGACAAATAAAAAACAAAGCAAGTCCTTCCCTAGCCCTCTCGCTCATGGTTATGAAAAAAGAGCTTCAAAATGAGATTTGAATGCCAATCAAAGGCTCAGGAACCAGAAGACATGAAGAGAACTTCATTGTAAAAGTCCCTCAAGATTTAAGCTGATCTCACTGTTCTATTTCTGGGGCTAGCAGAGAAGAGAAACAGATGCAGAGGGAGCTGATGGAAACAGCTGTCTGCTGCAGTAGCATTATTCTGTCTGCAAAACTCAAACTAACAGGAAAGTGAGGCTTTGGACTGAGGAAGGGGAAGAGAACAGAGGCCCCATAATATTTAAAGGGACAGGACATCACATGATTTTGCATGTCTGACTTATGTTTTATTTTAATACCTAGGATTGATGATAAGCATGTGGCTCCATATATTAGTACAACTGTTCATGGAAAAGCTAATCTATTATGGACAGAAAAAGAAAATTTGAGGCCTGGAGAAAACATTATCCAAAAAAACCTACTGACTCACTGTGAGACCATCTTACCACTCATAATCAACATCCAGCAAAGTGGAGGATGTCATGATCCCTCCACAGTAGAACCATCCATCTCAGCTGATGACATCATGACAATTCTCTTGTGGCTGTACAATCTGATCTTCAAGGAGCTGCATCGTGATTAAATGTCTCATAAGAATATAGAGGCTCCCACTTTTTGTTTGTATGATTGTTTGAAAAACAACAGGCTGGGATTATTACTTAATGTTGACATTCAAATGCTATTCTAATATTTCTGGGATAGCTAGGTGGACCTCCTCCCCTTATACAACCACAGTAAGTACGAATGGGGCAGTTGTCTGTGAGGTACCCATTGAAGATTTGCTACGATGATTGGTCTTTTCTTTTAGCATCTCTATGTCCTAGGTTGACATAGAAATGAACTGAGAAAAATGAGCGATCATTGTTAGTTATTTAGCTCAGACATTCTACTCCCTTCCCTACTCATGAAAACATTCTCCGTGCAACTCAAAACCAGAAGGTGGTTGAACGCTCATCAACATGAGCAGTTACACGTATGACAAATTTGCCTGCTTTTCCACATGCCTGCCTCCACATGGTGAATAGTGATAGAAATGTAGCTGTGTTAGTCTGGGGTAGCTGAAGACCACATGGTGGTCTTTCTTGAGCAGCTTGCAGTTTAATAAGCCAGTTTGCCTCATCGAGTTCAGGAGCCTTTTGTTCCCATAGGCTGGGATGAGCATGGTTACAACACTACCAACAGGTTAAAGTTATGCAGGCAACATTTAGGGCACCATTTCTACCCCCCTTCCCTCACCAGGGTGAGAAGTGAAAATTTTAGGAAGGACTGCCTCAAAGAAGTCATCTAGGTGTTGCTGAGCATTGCTGCTGTCCACCATTCGAACCCCAAAACACCAGGATCCCAAGCTTCATGTGCTGCGTGTCTGTGTTGATCAGTAACTGTCACAATATCACTTGCCTGTCACTGCAGGACTTAGTGATAAAAGTGAATACCTGCGTCTGAGGTTTTTTTTTTTTCCCTTTTAAGTGAGGACCATTGGATGGGGGCAGTTGAAGTCTTGGAGCTGCTGAATTTGAAGCTGGGAGGCATGCGTGGTCACAAAGACTAGGACCTTGGTTAGCTGCCACGGACAGCCACTGCCATCTTTTGTGCCTTGTCAGGCCTGATGTATTCCATCATGTTACAGCAGTGCAGGGCCACCATCCTGAGGGGATAAAGCAGGCCACTGCCCTGGAGCCTGGCCATTTATGAGGGTCCGTGAGCCCTGGTTTGCTGTCACTGTTACCGCAACCACTGCAGCAGTTGGAGTTTTGGGCCCTTTTACATGATTTCCAGAGCCCCTGGCAGCACAAAGGGCTGGCAGTGGGAAGCTAGCCCCCAGCTCACCTCTTCTGCCCAAGGCCCCTTCTGGGAGGGCCTGTGGGTACCCCCCAACCTTTCCCAGGAGCCTGGCATTTCTACTCTCAGCCACTGACCAAGAGTTCTCCTCTGCCTCCCCCACCTAAGCACCCTTCGTATGTTGGGGACAGGCTCCTCCCACCTCCAAATCTTCTGACAAAAATTTAGCCTGCCAGTTGGAGCTGTGTCCTGGGAAGCAGCTGCTGACACCACGGGTGGTAGCTGGTTGTGATATGGGGACTAATTAACGAACCATTCAATGAGAGCAACCTCCTTCCAACCCCCATGAGTGCCAGAGTACAAGAAAAGAAAGCACAACCAGAGGCTGAGCACCTCAACTTTTAATTCTGGCTCCCAAATGCTTGCTTCCCAGCCTAGCTCTCAGCATCTCACAGGGAAGGGGGCTAGAAGCAGACATGTGGGAATGGCCTGAAATAAAAGGCCTTTGGATCCAGACAAGAACTGAACTTTGGCTGATAGGAACAGAACAAGCATTTAGGCCATACACTGGCAAATATTGTTCGTAAAGAAGAACCTGCAAACTGAAATATTTGCCCACCCAACTGTCAGCCTTAGCGATGGTTTGTTGCTTTATGATGGCTTACTGACTTATGGCGGTCTTTCTACAGTAGCTGGAAGTTAGATGAGACAATCTGATCTTCCATATAATGCTATGGATGCTTGATTAGTTTCATTAAAACCAAACCCACCAAAACTGTAGTTCATTTTGTTCTGAATATAAAGGCATGTATAGTTTAGGAAAAAATGCTTACAAATAAATTAAAAGGGTATGTTCCAGTGGAATAAAGAGCAACATTGTGAGAACCCGGGACTTACGAAAGGCTTGGCCATCTGTTTATATATTTCATTTTTCTTTGCACAGTTGTCTGAAAGGTAATCAGATCACCTACATCAATATCACTTCTATCAGTATGTCCTCATTTGTCTTCCTAATGTTACTAGGAAACTGTTGATTTTACTGCATGTTGTCAGGGACCAATCATTAGTGGCTAGACACTATTCCCCTCTCACTTGCCTTCACCCTCCAAAAGCAGCACCTAAACAAAGCAGAACAGTCTCTTCCAATGTCTCTTTTCTCCTTTTACATGATAGCTTGGCTCTTCTGATATGTTTAAATGCTAAATTGAAAAGGATTCACTGGCATTTTAAAAGCCTGTATGCACACATCTAATAATGCTGGCATAGTAACTGTGCTAACTGCAACTTACCCAACAAACAGAAACAAGGATTTAATATCAGGGATTGGATTGAGGAATTCACATTTTTCAAAAGCCCAATGAAAAGCATGCTCCTGAAAGGAGATGAGATGTGTCCACTTTAAGGCAACTCTGTGCATAGCCATATAATCATGCAAGTTCATATCCAAGGCTAAGGAATGAAGTTAGACTCAGAGGCCAGAGACTCAGAGTAGGGATGTTAAAATTAGATTAATCAACTAATTGATTAGTTGATGGATTTTCCATCGACTATTCAATTAGTCGATCAGGGTGCTTCCACTTTGAAATGTAGCAAAAGCCCCGAGGCATTCTGCCTTTGAAATGTACACAAGCCCCAGAGGTGACCTCTTGTATATTTCAAAGGTGGAATGCCACCCCTGCGCCCCTCCCTCAGAGATGGAGCTGGGGGGAGCCAGTTTTTAAGCCAGCTCCCTACAGCACCTCCTCTTCTTCTCCCCTCCCCTTGCTGCCTCTTTCTGATAGAGGCAGCGGGGAGGAGGAGAAGCGGCTAGTCGACTAGTGTGTCGACTATCCAATAAGCTTTTGCTTATCGGCTAGTCGATTAGTCTCGTACATCCCTTACTCAGAGTGCTCTTTTATGTGAATGAAGCAGTACAAATGCTTTAGTTTCCTTTTATTAAGCCTGGTTTATTTTAAGTGAAATTCACCCAAGCATGGAGGCATGGCCCATGCCATAAGTCAAACCTAAATTAGGGCTAGGTGTAGGTGGATCAGATGCAATTTGCTATGTTGCCAAAAGGTTCTCTGTGTCAGGTGTCATAAGGCCAGTGTGGTGGGAAGAGGGATGATGACTGGATAAAGAGGCATTTATTGCTGAAATACTTTGCTGCCTGCTATTCCCAACCTGAAACACCAGGATCCCAGGTCTCATGTGCACAAGTTTGATGCAGAACCAGCAGGAAGGCATCAGCAGTAGTTGTAGCCATTATTCTACCCTACAGGAAGGAGTAACCACACCAAAGTAGTAGTAGCTTGCTTGTGTACTGGTGGGAAGAATAGATTTTATCCCCCACAATTTCCCATGAAGATCCCTGCATACTTGGTCCTTGCACAGTGAGGGATGAATTTGAAGTTTCCAACACTTTGCTTTAAAGAACAGCTTCATAAAAAAAATTACTTATTCTAGCTTTTGAACCCTTGGCAAATTCATACAGAAAATATTATTGTAATTAACAAAGCAGAGGGATTTTCGAGTCCTGAAACTACATTTCAAATTCCAGTTTCACATATTTCCATCCCATAAGAAGAGATCCTCTGGTTTATTTATTTTTTAAAATTTTTTCCAGTGGATGCTTTTGGTCTCCATGGAAACTACTCAGCAAAGAAGGTTTGAAGTGTTACATATTATTTAATATATCTTATATTCACATAAATGTTGCCAGAAGATCTGTCATATCTGTTCAAGTGGAAAGTACCATGGGAATTAAGCAAAGGAATGCATTAAATTGAAACTCATTGTAGCCCATCATTGTTGACACTGCTGTCCTTAAAAAAGAACTTCAATGTGACTCCTGAGAACAATTCTAAAAAAAAAAAATTACTAATTTCACTATAAAATGCACCAATTATTAGTCCGTTAGCTCATCGTAAAAAATACATATTCCATTGTATAAGCCTATTGAATTCTGACTGTGTTTTAAACTAATCTTACTCATGTGATACTTGTTTATCAATAGAACTTTACATTAAATATTGCTTGTTTGGATCAGTATTCTGTGATTATTAATGCAGATTATACATTAAATATATAAAAATGCCTCTGTTTCATCTCTATTGTCAAGGTATGACAGCTAGCTGAATTCCTAAGGAATAAAAATTGCCAAATAACTCATCTTTCCTTGTAACCAAATTCAATCTTGCACATGCTCTGATATTAAAGAATGGAGAACCTTATATGACTTCCATTTGTAGTAAAGGGTTATATTAAATGGTTGCTTGAGTGTTTGAAACTCTACACTGAAATCCCCTGGATCCAAGTTCGCTGCAATAAGCTAATTCTATTGAAGAGTGATTTGTACATCATAGCCACATACCACTATATAAAATAAATTTGAAGTTCCATTGAGGGACCAGTAGTCTAAATGAAAACTAGACACCTGAGGCAGCTGCACTACTTGATAAAGAAAGTGTAAAGCACGCCCATAGGAGAGACAAAGGAGGAGGTGCTCTGGGGCCTGACAATTGAAAAGAGTGCAGGGCTTCAGTCCACCACCAATGTTACTGTGGCAGTGGTGGCAACCAATACCCCGGGCTGTTGGATTGTTACTGGAACGCCGCATGGTATGCTCCAGACAGCTCTGAGGACTGCCTAGGGAGGGCCTGGCCTGTGCCGAGCACAGCTGAGACTGGCTGCCACCACCCACATCTCTCTCCCTCAGTCTCCACCCCTTCTGGGAGTACGTTGCCCTTCTTGGCTGAGCAGTTTCCATGGAGACCATATTGCCCAAAGGTCCGGCAAGTTTTTCAGTCCCCCTGGTGCAAAGTAATTCTTTTTGCACACTTGATCTGATTTCCTATTTTAAAAAATAATACCATTTTACAAATGTGGCAGTTTCGATGACAAAACTATGAGGTCATCATGAGAACTATGGTAGCATTAATGACCCTTTGTTAGCTACTGACATGACTGCATGACTTCATCTCTGTGTTAGTCCGCTTGTACAAATTATGCAAAGAGAAGAAGGTCTTACTAAGAAGAAAAAAAAAATCAAATGCTGCTTCTTAGCTGAGCTATATTTGGGTCAAGCAAATTGTTAATTTGGGAGGAAAATAAAACAAGCCATAAATGCTATTGTGAGTGACAGAGGCTTTAAAACAGGATGCTACACTACATATTGATATTGCAATTATGGAGGGAGAGAGAGAGAGAGAGACAGAGACTCACACAGTGAGGAAGTAAGCAATTTACAAAGAGTCCACAACTCGCTCACACCTTTGAAGTCTGATGCAATGCCGCTCCCCTCCCACCCCATCCCGGGTGGAAAAAAAGGTGCTTTCATTTACTTTATCATCTCCTTTGAGGGCTCTGATGAGACAATTAACTCTCAAAGAAACAAAGATGATACAAATAAATCAGCATTCAGTGAAACTGTTTAACACAAAAACAAACAAAAAATCCACATTAATAAATCCAAAACAAAGGGAAGAGGCGCTAAGAGGAATTGAGAGACATAAGGCAATTAAGGTAATACCTTCTATTGGGCCAACTTCTGTTGGTGAAAGACTAGTTTACACAGATCTCTTCTTCAAGCTTAACTTTCAGAACTGTTGAACACTCACAGTGGCAACTGATGTCACTAGGAGCTGTGCTTGGATCATATGAACATCTATAATGCAGAGTACTTGGAAAATTCAGGTCCTGGACAACAAATAAAATTGGTGGTAATTTTTCAGCCTAATCTCTGAGCCTCCGTTCTGATCTTGTAAATAGCACCTTCCTACCTCACAGGGTTGTTATGTACTTCACCCTGCTGAAGCTCTGATGCTACAAGCCCACGTAGAACAATCACCAATTCTGTCTACACAGCAGGACTTGAATATATATACTGAAAAAGGCCTCCATGTTCAGCATGTGGTCCCAGAAAACAAAACATTGAACAGCTTGCTCCTTAAGCGAGCACCATCCTTTCTTTGCACCAAATGAAGCCAGGGTCCTGGAAGGAAGATGATGTGATTGCACAACAAAAGACAGCGTCCTAATGAATACACCCCACAGCATGAACTAGCAGCCTTATTTCTGGAATTTCCTAATTTAGAAGTGCTCAATTTTAAACCATTGGAAATTCCATCATGTGGCAGCATATTCCCAACACACACATCAGCTAGACTGAAGCCTTTAGACCCACTGAACAGGACTCTGCCACTCCAAGGGAGCAATTGGTAGCAATAGTAGGTTGTCATCTCCTATGTGGAGCAGCACAGGGGGTGGGAGGGGACATTGGGACATTTTTCTAGTGGGCATCACAGATTTCCTGACCGCAGAAGAATAGTGAAAGTAAGGACTCTTGGGTTCATTTTGCTGTAGCCAAAACTTTCTGCAGGAATGCCCATTTTAAAAGGAAATTGCATCCAACTTGAAAAGTATATTGGTAAGATCAAAACCTCAGTTTCGAGTTGGAATGGTTTGACTTTGTTTTAAAATATTCTTTTATAAAACACATTTTAAGAACAAAACAGTATTTCAGATGACTTGAAAAGTATTTCTCAAAACTTTTACACTGTAGGAAATAGAGCCCCAGACTCAGTACACCCTAATAACGAATTCTGACGCGTTGTTGTTTCTGTCGCTACAGCAGCATAGGGGAGCGGCTGACCCCACCTTCACACTTGAGGAGGGGGATCATGGATCTACAGTACAGGACTTTGGGGGGGGGTGCATTTGCACCCTTTACACCTCCCTTGTATATGGGCCTGTATAGATCCTGAATTATCCTTTATCATCTAAGCTTATATATGTAGTCACAGTAAGGCCAGCACAGGACTGTCAGTTGTGCTCATTAAGTGAGCAGGAATACCATCCCTGATGACACTAGGAATGTTAAATTTAGATTAATTGGCTAATCAAATAGTCGATGCAATTTGCATCAACTATTTGATTAGTCGATAAAGGCATCTCCACCTTTGAAGTGTAGCAGCAGCCCCAGGGCTGTTGCTACACTTCAAATGCAAAAGCGCTACAAGGAGCATGGGGCCAAAGAGCATCAGTCCCCCACTGATCCTGGGCTCCATGTGGCACTGCCACTTTGAAATGCTGCACGGAGCCTGGCACCAGGTTCCCTGCAGCATTTCAAAGGGCCAGTGCTGCATGGAGCCCAGGGACAGCAGCTAACTTAGGGGCCAGCTGATAGAGCCAGCAAGAGGGGGAGGGTGGGAGCGACTAGTTGACTAGTCCTTCAGATCCCTGGATGACACCACTGCACGCCTTGTTACAGAACTCTGCCACTTTGTCCTCACCCACAACTATTTCTGATTTGGAAACAATTTAGATCTTCAAGTCAGCAGCACAGACATGGGCAGCTGCATGGCCCCATAATATGCCAACATCTTTACGGCTGACCTTGAACAACGTTTCCTCAGCTCTCACCCTCTAGCTCCCTTACTCTACTTATGCTACATTGATCACATCATCATGTGGACTCTCAGGAAAGAGACACTTGAAGAATTTTACAGAGATTTCAACAACTTCCACCCCACTGTCAGCCTCAGCCTGAACCAGTCCACACAAGAGATCCACTTCCTTGATACTACAGTACAATTACATAACGGACACATTTCCACCATCTTATACCGGAAACCTACTGACCGTTTGTCAGCCGATGGTCAGGGCAGTGTATGCGCGCGTGTGTGTGTTACACCCGAGTCTTCAACTGCTGGGACGCAAGGTCCCGTCGCAGCCGGGGAGGCTGACGGGCGCCCCAAGAAGTTTAATGTCTGTGTCTTTGACCGCTAGGACCGGGGTCCCATCGCAGCGGGCAGCCAACAGGCTGACAGATGCCCCAAAGTTTACAGGAAGAGCTTATTACATCTCAGATTTTGACTGCTAGGATACATGATCCCTTCGCAGCGGGCAGCCTAGAGAAGACTGAGAAATGACCCATGGATCTGTCCTCTGGAAGCGACACGATCCAAATGCCTAAGCTCTCCCTATACCTGTCCCTTATGACCGGCTGGAGTTCTTTTAAATTGCGTGTGGTTCTGTTACAGCAACTGAAGGAGTCAGGTTAAAATTTAACCAGTTACAGGTTTATTAAGAAGGCTTATAAAGCATGTGGTTACAATGGCTATTGCTCTACTTATTAACTGCTAGCAAATATAGATCTTAAAACGGTTATAAAGGAAAGAGCAGGATAGAAAATAATGGTTCCAAGTGACAGCTTAATCTTTAAAGAGCTCTAACATTATGTATATACTTAAACAAAGGACACATACAGGTACAATTTTTACCCCCTTCTGTGCATCTCGACTCCAGCAGGTCAGGCTAGGGTCGGTCCCTCAATTCCTCAGAAAGACGAATACGAGGTGGGTGTCCCCATGGAACCTCGGGAAGTCAAACACCTAACCTGGCCAGCAGGTAGATGGCAGAGCGACGCTCAGAGTGAGTGTGCTGCTGGAACCACCTTTATACCCCTGGGGGCTCGTATCCTCTTTCTTATCTAAGATGCCAAATTGTACTGGTCCGTTTTTGTGGTGCCAGTTCTTACAAGGGAGTTTCAAATAATTTACACTTGTAAGGGAGAGATAACTAAATTAGGAGTACTGGACATTCTTTGCTGGGCGGGAGATTCCTTCCCTCCCCCCTTCCCCCCGGACGAGTGTGTGATCGTATCAATATGGGTTTCAGTCAAGGGCACTCCTCGGCAGCCTCTTGGTCAGCGATTAGTTCCACCACCCTCTTATCTCTGCTTACAGTTGTCCAGGGTCACCGGGTGAGCTAGCATATCTGGGCTTCCTGTTCAAGGCTTTCAAAGACTGTGCTGTTTTACTGCTCTTTGTTCCCTGTATGCTTCCAGGCAAGCAAAGATGGATGTTACAGGGGTGGTTCATGTCTGGCTACACCGTTGCACTTACCTTCATGCCTCTAGCTACCATCCAGGACACATTTCTCAGTCTATTGTTTACAGCCAAACCCTAAGATACAACTGGATTTGCTTCAATCCCACAGAGATTAACATCTACAGGATCTACATAGGGCATTCTTAAAACTGAAATACCTACCCAGAAAAATGAAAAAACTGATCACCAGAGCCAGAAGAGTACCCAGACATTAGCTACTTCAAGACAGGCCCAGAAAAGAAAACAGGACACCATTTATAACCTGCAGCCCTCAACTTAAACCCCTACAATGCATTATCAACTATTTACAACCTATACTGGAAAATGACCCCTCACTCTCACAGTGCTTGGGGGAAAAAGACAACCTACAGATAACTGCTACTCACCTACAGACAGCCCCCTAACCTCAAACAAAAATTGTTTCAAGAAACCACACAGCACTCCATCACACTCATCCAGGAACCCACCCCTGCGATATAATCACAGGACCTAACCACATAAACCACCATATAAGAGGCTCATTTAACTGCACATCCACTAATGTGATCTATATCATCAAATGCCAGCAATGTCCCACTGCTATGTATATTGGCCAAACTGGACAGTCTCTATGAGAAAGAATTAATGGACACAAATCAGATATCCGAAAAGGCAACGCACAGAAACCCGTTGGGAAACATTTTAACTTACCCAGGCACTCGTTAATGGATCTAAAAGTCACAGTATTATTTCAGGCCAATTCCACAAGCCAACTCCACAGGGAAGTCTTAGAACTTAATTTCATTGATTTCGATCATGGAGGTATGAATAAAGACATTGGCTGAATGGCCTGCTACATTCCACATCCTAATCATATAAAAAAAAATGGGTACTTAAGAACAATTAGTACCTTCTCTATCAGTTTCATGTAGCATGGACACTCTAATTGACTATTCCCCCCCCCCCCCACACACACACACACACTTTATTCCTTCTCCTGCTCACCCCTACCCTATTTATTTAGAAATGGGACCTTTAATAACTCCATTTATCCAAAGTGGGTTGTGCCCATGAAAGCTCACGATACCATCTACATGTTTTGTTAGTCTCTAAGGGTATGTCTACACTACCCCGCTAGTTCGAACTAGCGGGGTAATGTAGGAATACCGCACTTGCAAATGAAGCCAGGGATTTGAATTTCCCGGGCTTCATTTGCATAAGCGGGGAGCCACCATTTTTAAAACCCTGCTGGTTCGAACCCCGTGCAGCGCGGCTACACGGGGCTCGAACTAGGTAGTTCGGTCTAGGCTTCCTATTCCAAACTACCGGTACACCTCGTTCCACGTCCGAACTACCTAGTTCGAGCCCCGTGTAGCCGCGCTGCACGGGGTTCGAACCAGCGGGGTTTTAAAAATGGTGGCTCCCCGCTTATGCAAATGAAGCCCGAGAAATTCAAATCCCGGGCTTCATTTGCAAGAGCGGTATGCCTACATTACCCTCCTAATTCGAACTAGGAGGGTAGTGTAGACATACCCTAAGGTGCTGCAAGACTATTCATTCTTTAAGTTTTACCAGTTGTGATCTTGTTTGTCATTTAGCACCTGTCAACTGAGAATTAGATCCAATTCAAACTTGGAACAACACTTTGAAACAACTTTCAGTTTTTAACCATACATGACCAATGGTCAGTGTAAAACATATGGCAGTAGTTTTCCATGTGTTAACTTAGCAATAGCAACATAAAGCAGAGCTATTATGAGTTTAATATATGTGATACAGTTAAGTTCATTAACCTAATAATTACTAAGTCTACATTACTTTGCCTTCACATAACACTAAAAACAACTTAGAGACTAACAAATATAATATATCAGCAGCTTTTATGGGCAAAACCCACTTCATCAGATGAGATGGCATAGAAACTCATCTGATGAAGTGGGCTTTACCCACAAAAGCTCATGATACAATATATTTGTTAATCTCTACGGTGCCACAAGATTGCTCATTGTTTTAAAGTTAGAAACTAACACGGCTACCCTTCAGAGACTTCTCACATAACACTGTAAGTCCAGTCAGTAAGTGCAGAAGGGTCCTTAATAGATAGGGCTATGGATACATTAGCACAGTGATTTTTAAACTTGGGCCACAGGGCCGCCAGGATAAGCTACTGGCAGGACCATGCCACTTTGTTTACTTAACATGTCCATAGCCATCGAGCCTCGCAGCTCCCCTTTCCTGGAAACGGCAAACTGCAGCCAATGGGAGCTGTGAGGCTCTATGACTATGGACACGTTAAGTGTGTTGGCCTGCCAGCGGCTTACTCTGGCAGCCCCACAACCCAGGTTTAAAAAACATTGCATTAGTATGTGTCTTCTATTTCATTATTGTGATTAAAAAAAGTGGCAAATACTTAAAAAAAAAACCCCTCTTTAACATTTTCTTCCCGTATTATATCTCCTGGGGGTGGGTCAACATTTTTGTTTCGTCTTTCAAGTACACCCATAACATACAGTTATGTATTTCCCCAAAGTAATGAACCAACTGGAAATAAATCGCTTATAGGTGAGGGTATTTATGTTTGCATCCAGTTACATATGCCAAATGATAGCTCCTCATCTTCTTTTTGTGCTTTCATTGATTTACACTGGTGGCCCTTAATAGGTCTCTCTCATCCACTTCATTCAAATGAGCAATGGCCCGTGCATTCACACAGAACTCATTCTATGGTTTTGTGGTAAAACATCTCTTGAACACACAAGAAAGGAAGTTTCACTGGGCTGGGTAGCTAATTGAAAAAACAGAACATCAGACGCTCAACTCTGGCATTAAATGGGAAAAATCTCCCCTTTGTCCTGAAGAGGAGGGAGTAGTAAGTGAGGCAACGTGAGAGAGAGTAATGGCCAATCTATCAAAGAGGGCCTAAGCCAACATTCCCTGTACACTTATATTCAGACTGCGACATGTAGTTTTATGGACATACAGATGCCATCTTTCACGTTCTACACAGAAGGAAGATTGATGCAGCAATGGAGGCATTGCATTCTGCCACAGTGATTTTTAAAGAGGTACGGTAGTACAGTGGTTCCCAACCACCAATCCGTGGACCGGTGCTGGGCTGCAAACTGCTGGCTGCCAGGCCTTCTCTTCCCATTTTTGGTAATGCTTTGATACACCTCCTCCTTTGGATTCCTTCCCTGTCCTTCTGTGCCAACCTGGTTTTCAGTATCTACTCATTATGTTAGACTTTGCCATCTAGTCATCTATCAAGGGCTGGGATGCTTAACGGGAATTCTATTCACCTTTTTAGCAACCAGAGTGATATTACTGAAATGGTTTTGTTACTTGGTAAATTTAAGGAAAAATAGGAGCAGCAGTATGGGGGAACATCAGCCCTATTCTTTGAAGTCTGCCCTGAGTATAGCATCCTCAGTTTGGCTCATCCAGGCACAGTGTCATACGTACCCCCATCAGTCTGATAATGGACCTTCAACATCTGTACTTGCGTCTGATTTAGACTGTGAGACTCTGAGGCACAATGCCACGAATACTGCGCGTGCGCACGCACGCGCGCACACACACACAAAATATGGCTCATGTGTATATGCAATAGAATCTATGCCCTGAGAGCCACATGCTAGAAGCATTACTGGTTTGGGGATTTCAGTTGTGTGGCAAATGAGGCTGAAGGTGCCTCCTCTAATGGCCACTGATGTCCATGGAAAGATTCCCATGGAGTTTGGTGGCATCTGGATCATACCCAAAGCATCAGTATTAGCAAACACGCTTCAGTTTACGTAAACACATTTGATGGTGGAATTCTAGTTGGACAATAGAAATGAGTACAAAACCTTTCCTGCTCCAGATTAGGAGAGAAAACATTGCAGGCCAAAAAAAAAAAGTAGCTTTGTACTTTACATAATGCAAAATTAACTAGGTCACAATAGCTCTTTAAATGATACTGTATTTACTTTTAAAATTCTAATTTAAAAATCATGCATTATAATGCTGCGTGGTTTGTTCCTTAGGAAAGTCTTATATCTATATGTGCAGAAAGAGTCAGGGTAGGGATATTTTTTCCTCTCTTTGTATCATGAAGTTCTGTAACTAGCTGGTAGGATCCCTTGCTAGCTCCAAAGGAATGGGGGAGGGAGGAATTGTGCTGGAGTGAATTGCATCCTCCGTGTGGATTGAGTGCATGTATTCCTGTTCTATCTGCATGGAGAGCAGAGGAATTGGGGGCCATGAAATGCACTTGCTGATGCAGGGCGATGCTGGGGGCTGCTGTGATAATGCCTTCTATAGCTGCCATTCTGAGAGCAGAAATAACAGGCCAACACCTCTATGCCTGTGCCAGGCATACACAGGGTAAACTCAGCACTAGCTCAACATCAATACTGCTCATCTTACCCCATCACCAGTCCCAATTTACCCTTCCATGCCTATGTACACAGAGCTGGCACACATACCTTTCTCAATGTTGCACAGGACAATCTTGACATGAGTGTGGCCAATGAGTGAACTCCCTGAATGGCTACTATGTGGGGCTGAAGTAGCACAGAAAAAGCCTTCCACCAGTCCTGAGTGAAATGCACTTTGAAATATCTGACCATTAAAATGATACCATATTTGAGAGATCTTTAACTTTTGGCAGTGAAAACTGTGCTTCTTCCCTTGCAACTCAGAGTATCCAGCAAAACAGTTCTTTTAATATAGGAAACTAAAATAGCTAAGCAATCAATCAATTACAGGAAACTTTTGGCAAGATCCAATAGTGAATTGTAATTCTCCAGGCCTAGGGCCTGTAATTTGCTATATCATAGATCCATCAAAAATGATGGATCTGGGAGGTTTCCAGGACTTGTTAAAACCTTTGAAATCTATACAAAGGTTTTCCACTTTGGCAGAAGCAGCCCACCAGAATCAAAGCAGGTTATTTATGCAGACAGCCAGTTCAGCTGTAGGTCTAGAATTCCTCCCAAACCAAGAATTCTGTACCTCCTTTTAAAAGTGTCTTTCATCAGATGATAAATATATACCCATACTCCTTCTTAAAGACATTTATTTCCTCCTGAAGTGTGTTTCTGAATGCACTGATCTTTGTAATACTTTGTCATTAGCAAATTCACACACGTTTGGTAAATTTTATAGGTAATGGTCCATAATTTTCCCTTTATAGTTTTAAAGAAATTTCACAGAAAAAGAATTTGGTCATGCTGCATTGACTCACAGTCTAACTAGTAGAGTGTCCTGTCTCGTAGTGGCCATTGCTAGATGCATCAGAAGTTGTGCATAAATGCCAACACCACACATACGTAGGTTTTGTGGAGGTTTTGTTGTCTGAGTACCCCTTTGTAGCAGATACCCCTTGATTCGCGGAACCTTGTTTCAAAACTCTTCAGCCTACCCCAGCCACAGGATGACCTGGCCTTTCCAGCCAAGCCACAGCATTCAACCTCTTCCATTTTAACAGTCACTTGCTCCATGTTCAAGAACTGAATCAAGCAAAAGAATCCTCAGTCCAGTCTTCATCTTCCTTCCTCATTGGTGGAGCCCCAGCTACAGAAGTTTATAATCCACACTGCTTAAGAACATCTCGGTGGTTCTTCTCTCATCAGAGAGAAGAGACCTGCCCTCCTCCCAAAGGCTCCAACAGGCCACATTCCTAAGTCCTTGTCCAAGACAGGGTTCTTTTCCCAAACCAGAGTCTGTCTGCTCTCCTTCAACTGTTGGACATAGCAGGGCAGTATTAAAATGAGCCAAGAGCTACTATTTAATCTTCTCCAAGTGAGCATGTAATGAGGCAGAGTAGCTGCCCACTAACTTGGAGGGCTACAGATCAGGATTCCTGTAACCTAGCAGCAGACTGATCTGCTGCTATGAGAGCCCTGGGCTGGGACGCAGCGGAGAGGGTAGACCTGTATCACCCCTGCCACCACAATCCATGGGTGGCAGTCTCCCTCAAACTGCTCCAGGCCAACCGCCTGTGCTTGTCAGACCTCTGCTAGAACAAGGAGACCTGATTGTTTGCCCCAAATTGAACTGTGTGTGCATGTGTGTTTGTAGCCCTGCCCTGAATGGCCTGATGATTGTTGCTTGGCTGGAGCATAGGCCCAAGCCCCCTAAACTGCCTTTCATTGTTTGTTTGCTCCACCTTGAACCAGGGCCTAGACCTATACACTATTAAATGTTTGTTTGTTGCCCAACCCTGAACTAGGGCCTACTCTCATACACTATTCACGAATTGTGTGCTGCCCCGCCCTGACCCTGGGCATAGAGTATGACAGAGTGGCCTGAGGCCCAGGACTAGTATAACCTGCCCTGAAGGGGGCTACAGGACACAATATTTATATACTCCATCATAGACTTGAATTCAGGCTAATACATAAACAGGAGTAGACCCACATTGATGATAATTGCTTACATGGAACACATATCTAAATGTTTTCCTGAATCATGGCCTTAATTTTCAATTTCCCTCACATTCAGTTTCATTCTTTCCTTTCAACTCTTTGTGTGCACAAGTTAATGGTACAGGATATACAGTATCTTGGCCTCCGGTGTTATTCTTTCTGTTAACTCCAGTACTTGTAAATGGACAGGAATATGGTTAAAAGTAAGTTTTATGGTTAAAAGAGGCCACAAAAGTAAAGTCGGGGTTTGTTTGTTTTTCTATAAGCATATTTCCTGTCTACAAAGCATTCCTTGGCAGGTGGACCACAGGTTATGACATGCTTGTAGTCATGTGCATACTGTAACCTTACAACAAGGAATTTCTCATTTGGTTTTAAGGAATCGGTGTTAACAATAAAATTCTAAAACATACATGCAAAAGCGCAGTTTCACTGTCATGGTGCGAGTCCACTAAAACTAATCTGCAAATTGTGGGTCACATCATCCTCTGCTGAAGCATTGTCATTTACACCACCCAACGTGTTCCCACATACACATTACGTTAGAAGGCTGGTATGTTAAAAAAAAAATCCATAATCCTAAACTCTCAAACACTAAGACTTTATCGAGACTAAGGTTTTGACACAGAACACCTGCTTTTTTTGTGGGGGGAGGAGAAGAGAGGGGCAGAAGAGTGGGCAGGTAGCATTTGATTGAACGTTGAATCTACAGATTGGGGTGATGTGCGGTTCATTGTATTTTCCATCGAGGATATCTTTAGTTATTCCTGATTGACAAATGAGATGTTGTGTATTTTGAAGGCAAACGCTATATCAAAAGCGACCATTACTGTCAAAGCAGTGATAGACTATTTTAATTAAAGGTATAAGAGGTACCTGATAAGAAAGAAAGCAATGTTAACGCTGCAACTGCCTATAAAGCTATCTAGATGTTTTAGACATTTACCTTTATTATGTGTTGTTGGCAACAACAACAAAAAATGTTGCAGGCTAGGTGTTAAGCTTTTGATCTGACAGCAGTGTATTACTGGGAGAATTGAGAGGCTCAAAGCAATATTTTATTCTCTGCCATGATCCTGTGTAAAGAAAGCTCTCCTGTGGCATGCTCAATAGAGAACTACAGAATGGCACAGTGCTTCTTTTCTCTTGGATTGGTCTTAATGGGGAAATCAAGAGTTTCTGTTTCATAGCAGGCAGTACGTCACACAATGGACTCCACTGAGAGGCTTAGAGCTCACAGCATTTTGGAAACAACAATTACCCACAGTTTATCTAATATAATGCGCACCCATGTATAACCCGCGGTTTCTCTTTTTTGTGTACAAGAACCCTTAGATTACCCGCGGATGTGTATAGCCCACAAGTCCTGCATTCATCCACTCACCGCACTCACGCCCAGGCCCTGCACAGCCACAGCCTGGCACAACCCACCCTCCTCCAGGCGGGGGAGCAGAGAGTGCAGTGCAGGCACACTGGCCAACCTGCGGGAGGGGAGCTACACTCACCCCCAGGTCCCACGCAGCTGCAGGAAGGCACAACCCACTCTCCTCTGGGTGGAGGAATAGAGCGCCCTCAGGCCCCGTGAGTAAAAATAAATGTGTATACACTGTGGACATGTATACCCTGTGGGAGGGGGGCAGGGTTTGTAAAAACATGTATAACCCATGGGTTAGATATGCTAATTTACGGTAGTTATTCCTTATGCTTCGGTATTGCTGGTCCTATAGTTGATCATCCCATTGAAGTCTATTAAAGGACCGTCCATAACCTGGGACTCTATTTAAGTTCAATTCCTTGCTCAATTACAGGCTTCCTGTGTGCCCTTGGAGACATTACGAGGTTTCTGAAAAGACAAGTGGCAAACCGCAGTAGGAATCTGCATTTCGGCCCTGTTTCAAGTTAGCTACACCGTCAGAGGGGTTGGGCTGAGAGGAGAAAATTTAGTGGTTTGGATGAAGCAGCAAGGCTTCCCCTGAGATGTTCCTTGACCTCATGGAAAGGGGGTTTAGGCTCCCAAGTCAGTGTAGCTGTCCGACATTGAGGCTGTGTGTCCTAGAATACATGCTGCTGCTCCTGGATGCGGGGCAGTGGGGCTCTGTGCCAGAATCAGCACAGCTATCCTTCAGCAGTAAGACCTAGTCCTTTTGGTGTTGATGACACGTGGTGGTGGGTGCAGTGTGAATTAGGGGGACCCAGGTCTGCCCAGATTTCCCAGCTTCTGACCAAATGCCTTGAGGAAGTGGTAGTCCTGTGTTCAGACTCACTTTTGCTGATGCAGTCCTGCTCCCTGGCCTACTTCCTAGTCTCCTTTCCAATGGCAGCACTCCCCCGTCTTCTGTGGTTTCTCTCTGCTAGGCTCAATGGTGGACTGGTAGTTCGCAGATATGAGGTAGTTTGCAGACGTTCCCCCGACCCGTCCCATCCCAACCCGGGGGAGGTGGGACTCTAACCCATGACTCTGTCTGCAGTTTAAGGCACAAGTCCATAGCATATATCTACTCTCTTCCCGAGTGAGCCCAGACTGAGATGATCTGCTCCTTATTTCACCCTGCCTCCAGTTGGAGCATGACAAGCGTGAGTGAAGGGGACTGGCCTCTTCAATCCACAGTTAATCCTAGATGGGCAAGTGCACAGTAGATACACCCCGCCATAGGGACATTCAGTGTGTGACTTCGGTCATGATAGATGACTATTTTTGTGTAACTCTGAGTGATATGAAAAGCTCAATTTTCAAGACCAATAATTTGCTAACAAAGTTACCATATTGTGGTGGAAAAGTGCTGCAAGTTTGCTTCATACATGGGGAAAATGCGGCAATAATAACGGTATTACATATCGTGGTGCATTGACTTTTGACAAGCTTTGACTTTTCATAGGCACTCTTGCATGGGAGTAGATTATAGATGACAGAAGGCACATTGGTTCACATTGGAAAGCAAAGGGAAGTTTCCAGACATAACAAAACCTATAGTTTTCTAGAGATGCAGAAGTCATTTACCCTGTGTAATTCAGAAGCAAAAAAAGCCTCCTAAATAAATAGGTCATGTTTCCTTGGTTTGATTTCCTTCTCAGGTTACTTCACACAGCCCATCACCACTCAATGTCTTATCTAGGCCAAACCTCAGATATGCAAGTCATCCAGGCAAGAATCACTGGGCACCAGGTGTGTGCAATGCCATGGGCTACATCTAGACTGCAAGCTTCTTTCAGAAGAAGCTTTTCCAGAAGAGATCTTCTGGAAAAGCTTATTTCGACAGAGAGCGTCCACACAGCAAAAGAGCAATGAAAAAGTGATGTACTTTTTCAAAAGAGAGAGTCCACATCGATTGGATATTATCTCTCATTTAAGACGTGATTAGTCTTGAAGGAGTGGCCACCAGGGTAATTTCCTGGGGGCCTCTTCTTTCAAAACAACTCCCTCTTCTGTGTCTACACACGCCTTTTTCTGAAAAAGCTTTTTCAGAAATAGGCTTCTTCCTCATAGAATGAGGTTTACTGCCATCAGAAAAACCATACTGTTCTTTTGACTTTCTGTTGAAAGAACTCAATGGCAGTGTGTACACAAGTATTGGTTTTCCCCGAAAAATGGCCATTTTCCCAGAAAAATGCTGCAGTGTAGATGTACCCATGAAGATTTACATCCAAAGTGTCCGTGTATTGAGGGAACTGCATATGCAGCTACCTTACAACCTGCAGTAACTCAGTACCTCCATGATGAGGCTTTGAGTGAGTGTCAGAACAAGCTAGGACAAAGAAGCAAACATTGGATACAATTCTCAGAGGTCTCTTGGTGAAACATAAAGCCTCCTCAAAACAACTTCCATGCCTGTCTGGGGAACCAGATGAAACATCACTTTACTCTTGGTAGTAACGAAGGAAGCTGTAGATTCAAAGAATTCGGATATCTTCTTTCCTCATCCAGGGACAGTCATTACCAGAGGGTACTATTGGCTAATGAGCATGCACATGCCTACAACCAAAGTTAAGAGGCTCAGAAAACTGCAAGAATATCAGACAGAATGGAATAGCAGCTTTGGCACCATCATCTGATTTGTCTCCCACTTCCTTCCTTCCTACTCCCAAAATAAAGAAAGGCAATGGTTTAAAAGACAAAAAGTGACTGCCATCAATAAATCTAACTTAGAATACACATCAGATGGAACTGGAAGCCATCCAAACTGAGCCCACTGGCTTCCAGAAGAATAAATCTCTCTCTCTAAGCTATGATCTAACTGCATGAATTATCTTGACCTACAGAGGGTTGGATTGTAATTGTTTCATGATCATAAGTTGAATTTGGCTTTCCACGTTAACTAAAAAGCTTCAGAGGGGTAGTCGAGTTAGTCTGTAACTAGAAAAAAAACAACTTATAGTCTAGCAGCACCTTAAAGACTAACAAAACATGTAGATGGTACCATGAGCTTTTGTGGGTGCAACTCACTTCTTCAGATGACTGGAGTATTAGAAGTCCAGATCCAAGAATAAATAAGGGAAGATCAGGGGAGGGGAGTGGGGGAGGGTAGGAGAAAAAATTGTGAATTGGATTGTTCAAGTTACAAGGGGCTGATAAGAACAATCTGCACTTCTATAAGTATCCATTGGTTGGTTGAGTCATTAGGATGTGGAAGGTAGTGTGTAAGCCAGCTGATATCTTTATTCATTCCTCTCTGATAAGAATGAAACTTGTAAATGAAGTTCCAACCCTTCCCCATGTATTTGGCTTGTGGAATTGGCCTGAAACAACACTGTGACTGAGATCCATTGAGTGGCCAGATAGATTAAAGTGTTCTCCAACAGGTTTCTGGGGAGTAGGGGGTGGAGGCCAATCCTCACCTACAGACAACCCCCTAACCTCAATCAAATTCTTTCCAGTAACCAAGCAACACACCTACATCATAATCATCCAGGAACCCACCCCTGAAACCATCCCTGGTGCCAACTCTGTCTACACATCTACACAAGCAATTTCATCACTAGACCCAACCACATCAGCCACTACATCAGGAGCTCATTTAACTGTACATCCACGAATGTGATCTATGCCGTCAAATGCCAGCAAGGCCTCGCTGCCACATATATTGGCCAAACTGGACAGTCTCTATAGGAAAGAATTAAGTCAGATATCTGAAAAGGCAACACATAGAAACCCTGTTGGAGAACACTTTAAATCTGCCCCGGGGTACTCATTAATGGATCTCAAAGTCACAGTGTTGTTTCAGGCCAATTCCACAAGACAAATACACAGGCAAGGGTTGGAACTTTACTTCATTTACAAGTTTGATTCTTATCAAAGAGGAATGAATAAAGATCTCAGAGGGCTTACCCATTACTTTCCATGTCCTAATGATTTAACCAAACAAACAATGGGTACTTATAGAGGTGAAAATTGTTCTTATCAGCCTCTTGTAACTTGAACAATACAATTCACTATTCTTTCTCTCTTTTTTTTTCCTTTCCCCTCTTTTTCCCCCTCTCTGACCTTTCCTTATTTATTATTGGATCTGGACTTCTAATGCTCCAGTCATCTGAAGAAGTGGGTTGTACCCACAAAAGCTCATGATACCATCTACATGCTGTGTTCGTCTTTAAGGTGCTGCTAGACTATTTGTTGTTTTAAGTTTTTCCATGCTAACTAAAACACCCAAAGATACAATTACACTGTTGGGAAGGAGAATTGATGAAGAGACCAACTGTTTAAAATGAATTAAATTCTATTGGGGGGGGGAGGGGAGAAGGTATGGCTGAATAAATAATACAAGTCTGTAACTGTCATATAATAAAGAAGGGGCAAGCGAAGGAATATTTGAGAGGATTGTTGAGGGAATAGATGCAGATTCTCCCTGATGGACATCTATGTGATAACAGCAGATGTGTGCAGAGTTGTGAGAATTCAGATAGCTCAGGGCTTTGCTTTTTTATTTATTTTTAATTACATCTCAAGGGAGAAGTCACCTTTTTTTTAAGCAACTTTCAGTAAAATGATTGAGGTCTATAAAATCATGACTGTTGTGAAGAAAAGAAATAAAGCATTATTTACTCCTTCTTACAACACAAGGACTAGAGATCATCAAATGAAATTAATAGGCAGCATGTTTAAAAGAAACAAAAAAGGGAGTATGTTTTCCACAGAACATACAGTCAGCCTATGGAACTCTTTACCAAAGGATGTTGTGAAGGCCAAGACTGTAACATGGTTTAAAAAAAGAACTAGATAAGTTCATGGAAAACAGGTCCATCAGTGACTATTTGCCAGGGTGGACAGATATGATATCCCTAGAGTCTGCTTGCCAGAAAATGGGAGACAAGGGAATAATTACTCGAGGATTTCCTGTTCTGTTATTCCCCAAGGTACCTGACATTGGCCACTGGGCTAGATGGACCTTTGGTCTGACCCAATAAGTCCAGGCTCATGGTATCATGAGACAAGCGAATGCTGCAGAATGCCATTTGATTTCAATGCCCTCTGAAAACAGGTTTTTGGCTTGAATAATTGCTTATACTAGGGCTTTTGCCTAGATAGAAATTATCATCCAAAACACACACACACACACCCCCACACCCTAACCAACATTATTGTATTAGCAGAAGTGTTATGTGTACACCTGCCTGAACAGTCTAAGAGGGATGGATGTTAGTGGTTTGTCCTGTTCAAGTTTTAAAAGAGGGATGATGCTAAATACCTGGTTCTAATGCTCACAAATAAGATCCCCTTGCCTCTCTGTTAACTATTCAGGCTTTTTGGGGGGGATGGAGAAGCATCACTACAACCACAGGGGCAGTATCAATGTGCCACATCAGGTTCAGAGCTAGATTGTGCATTTGGGCATAGTCTTGAGAAAGGAGTGGGACCAGTGCCAGACCGAGCCATACGTGCGCCCTGGGCAGCGGGCATGCAGGGCATGCGTGGCCCCGCCCCCAGACATGCAGCGCCTGCGTGGCCCTGCCTCCGGGCACGTGGCGCCCCATACCACTTCAATCAGGTGCCCCCCATAGATTGGCACCCCGGGCAACTGCCTAGCGGCCCCCCCCATTAACCCAGCCCTGGGTGGGACAAACTGCACCACTCCACTTGCAGCTCCAAAAGGAATGACCGTTTTTTTCTCTCTGGGGAGAGTGGAAGTAACTACCTCCAAAGACAACAGACTGTGCTGGCCAGCAAATACGCTGCTTGGGAGGATGGAGCAAAAGGCTTAGCCTGTTTTTCTCCCTTAGCCCATCCACCACAGCTTGGCTAATTCTCAGCCAGTGGAGATAGTCCCTTAGGCCTTGTCTACACTACAGATAAGATCGAAGCTGCGGCAATCAATCTTCCAGGGTTCGAAGTAGCGAGTCTAGTGAAGACATGCTAATTCGAAATGAGAGGGCATCCCCATCAGCACCGTTACTCCTGCTTCTACGAGGAGTAAGGGAAGCCGAAGGGAGAGTGTGCTCCCTTTGATTTCCTGCAGTGTGGATGGTGCCAAAATTCGTGTTAAGATACACAACCTAAGCTACACAATTTAACATAGCTGAAGTTGTGTATTTTAATTCAAACTTAATCGAATTAAATAAATGTAGACTCGGAGTTAGGAACTAGAGCCAGGAGTGAGTTAAAGCAGCCCCTAGGCTCAAACTGTGGATGGGTCTAGAGTATCTCAGGTTTGAGAATAAAGGAACAATAACCATTTCTATACATCATCTTCATATCTGTCTTTGCCAATATTGATTTCAATGTAGGTTCAATATAGGTCCTAAGATATGTTATTTTTCAAGTGAGTGTTCTATTTCACATCTTGGCAAGGGGTAGAATAGATTACTTTTAGCTCTATCATTCTGGGATTGCATGCATTTATACTTGTGCATGGATCAGGGGGTTCTCATCTCCTCGACCATGTATTTTGTGCCATATCACATCACATCACGTTCCCTCACTAGTCATTCTGAAAAAAAAACAAACAGTTTCTAGTGAAAATGTGGTAGGTATAACACCACCAAAGGGTAAAGTTAACCATGGGTAGGTCACAGGAGTTTAAGCAAAACAACAACAAAAATGGCCTCCCCTTTAACAATTCAAACTCATCGTTGGTTCAGAACAATGGAGTTCTTTGGAGAGCAGATGAATTCAATCCTCCATGCGTGAAAGAAATTCTACTCCATGGACCAGTAAGACTTATTACTTAGGCAGTACTGGTTTCCTTTCTTCATAACACAATGAGCTACGAAAGCCTTTTTTTACTCTGAGCTGCTACATTGCTGGAGTTTTATAAAAGGGCTTAAAAAAAGAGAGTTTGGAGGTATTGGCTTGAAATTTCAAGCTGCAAATTCAATCTTTGCAAAGGCACAGAGTTTCTTAGAACTGGGCACCATTGTTTAATTTCACTAAAAGGTAATAAAAGTCAAATATTTACTGTGATGTGCTCTAGGATACAGAGTAAAAAGGGGCTCTGAGTTAATACATTAAAAAACCCCTCTAGTATTAGCTTTAGATTTGTAAATCTTTTCATGCAGTGAATCCTTACCACCTGTCAGTTTCCTTTTCATCATTTAAACTGTAAATAGTAAAGGAAAGGAAAATTCATATTAATTGCTAATACGATACTCAGATTGTGAACTCTTCACGGCAAGGACCATATATTCCATTAATGTAATGGGACTGCTCAAATATATAATTCTGCAGTGTGCATGATGTCTGCCTTTGTGCCTCAGAAAGAGGACATGAGGCTATTAAAAGTTCTTCATTAGAAAGTCTGGATCTGTAGGTCCCTCTACCAAGACTTCTGCTTTTATGTATGGAGATCCCAGGTTCAATCTACAGCTGTGTTGGTCAAGATAGCAGCCACCATATTTGTAGGGACTACAATTGTACAGCACCCTGCACAAAGCATGCCTAAACCACACCCACAAGTGACTTTGACCAATATTCTTAGCCGGGTAGAATGATTTTAGCCTTTAAGAGTTTCTAAATGATTTATATGCTCAGCACAGTACTCATCATTATTATTGATAGTGGGCTGAATTTTAGCGAGATGTTTTTAGTGAGGTATCGAATGTTGTAGTCTCCTATCAAATATAGAACATTGTAGTTTGCTGTAAATTAACTATGGTGGGGAGTTATAGAAACAAGATGTACCATTCATAAAGAGATCTGAGACAAGGTACAGAAGTACAATCATCAAAATGTACAAAGACCAATAAATTTACAAGAACAACATGATTAATAATCTTAGCCAGGATGCATTAAATACTCAAGTTTTCCAAATGCTATTTTCTCCCACACATGATGGTCATGTTTGTATTGTGCTGAATTCAGAACAGGATCCACTGCATGTTACAAGAAAGTGGCTAAACATACTAATTTTCAAGATCATTTTTACTCCAAAACAGAATCAAGAAGGGAGCCCCTTTTCCTGTGTTGACATAACTCCTTCTCATTCCTTTGGCACTATATTGTAAGCTTTGAAAACACTAGAAAGGAGAATTAGTTAGGAATTGTTTAAGGAAAGAAGGAAAATGCCAAAGTTAAAGAAATCAAAGGTAAGTATTTATCATCAGATCAATACATGATATACAACACAGGCATATGATCTACAACTCCTCTCAGGGCTTAACCAGATGGAGAGTAAGTTTGTAGTATGCTAAGGTCTAAATCTCAAAACAGAAGTAGAGCAAAATGCACTAGGGAATATTTAGCACCCAGGAATAGTATCCACATAGCCAGTTAGTTCATAGTGGGCATTGGCTCTGTAGATTTACATGTAATGTTACATGGATCAAGACAAGTCTTCATTTATCAATAAGAATCAACAGGAACTGAATGAAGAGCGTGGAAATGCCATCATAAAACTCTTCCTTTCATGTCCTACATAAAGCCAAAACATTAACATAGAAATAGACTACAAACACATGCATGCATCATTATGGAATATTATAAAAGCAAGTTCTATCGTAACTGCAGTCCTTACCAGTTTCTTGAATCCCCTCTCCAGTTTACCAGTTAGAATATAAATTTTCGTAAACTATTACTAATATAAATGTAATGAAGCCACTGAGTGTTGGAAGCCCTTAATATGCTCCAGGTACTGCTGGGTTCTCAGGTGAATTTTTAGCCCATTTAGCCCAGAAATCTCATGCATTTGAATCTAATTAGTGTTCACCAGCTTTTCACAGAGACTAGGATAACCTAACTGGGAAAGCCTGGCATGCATCCCTTTATTGAAGCAGTTTTAAGCTAATTTCCCTAATTAATATAGATTCAAAAATTAAACCAAACCAGTTGAAAGCATGCCTTCAATACATATGTAAAAATCATAACTGAAAAATATTAACAGCTGATTTGGTTCCGATAATTCCAGAATCTTCCACAATATCACCTGCCTGGCTGACCAGTAATACATTGCTGTGGTGAGGCATCCCAACTAGGTAGTGAATGATTGTGAAATAAATTGTCCATACCCCTCATGTCAGTTTGGATTTGGTGCTAGTCATGAATTCAGCATCCCAGTCTTACAAGAATTCCACTTATGTGGTATCCACAGTCAGTCATGGTCTTCACACAATGTAAGTAGAGAAGACTGCACCTTCCTGTTAGATGGAACTCTTGTCCAGCATGGTGGGTTTCTAGAGCAGATGTTACATTAAGGGACCTTTTCATCTCACTTTAAAAGTCAATATTAACACTCCCTCTGACACAGAAAAGAGTAGGATCAAGTCCTAATTTACCATTTATAGTGATAAACTTAGTTCCCTTTAAACTCAGAATCTCCTCTTGATTCTTTACTAGATACACTTTTTTAAAAACTTAAAAAACAACAAATAGTTTGGTAGCACTTTAAAGACTAATAAAACATGTAGATGGTATCATGAGCTTTCGTGGGCACAGCCCACTTCTTCAGGTGACCAGAGTGTTGGAAGTCCAGAACTGTGCCCATGAAAGCTCATAATACCAGCTATATGTTTTGTTAGTCTTTAAAGTGCTATCAGACTATTTGTTGTTTTTTAAGTTTTGCCTGTTACAGACTAAATCAGCTAGCCTTCTGAAACATTTTTTTAAACTAACTTGAAACTAATAGAAGTTTCAATAATTATTACTTATGCCTACTTTAAAAAATATCCCTTGAAACTAAGTCAACCAGAAATCAAATATTGGAAATCCCTTTTGAGGCCAAATGCCAATCTTATCTAAGCCTTTCTATTCATAGATTCAAGTCGTTTCAAGGTCAATAATGCAATTGCAGATATGGCCACTAAGATGTCCTGATTGCGCAAGTCAGAGACCTGGGAATCTTGTGACCTACATTCATAAATAAAGTACATTTCAAAGAGTAAAATGAGGTGATTTTGCCTAAAGATTGCCATCTTGAATTCCAGAATCTCATTTATAAACACCATCGAATTAGAATGATGAAGTCAACATTTGAAATGCAGCTCAAATGCCAGCCTGTGCTATCAAGGTCTGCCAAGTCTGCAGACAGCTTGAAACAATAATTCAGGAAATGTGAGCTTCCTGTAGTCTTCTCAACGTAGTTTTAATTTTGAAGCTTTCTGGAGCAAGTGTAGCAGTAAGCATTTTTCACCCCTTTCCAGATTTCTCCTGTGTATTTGAATTTCTAAATGTGATCTACTGTTCAGCCACTAAAACAGGGCACGTTAGTAATTTAGATGTCTAGCAATTAAGCTGAATGAAAGATCTGAGAGGATGGTACTATAATGTTTCAGCTGCTGACTGGAAAAACCTCAAGATCCACAGAGCCCGCATACCTTTGGAAGGTAAAAAAGTATGCACTAGTTTTGACCAATTTATTTTAAACTAAGTTATTGCTGCACACAGCCATCAGAATAGATAGTATATTCTACCACACAACTCCATCTAGTGTCCTAGGAGAGCGATGGAGAGCGTTCACTCCAACCCTTGCACAAATGATTCCATATGACTTTCACTGGTTATCAGTATATTTACACACTTTCAACAGTTCACCCCTTTCCAATAGCCAATAATATTAAGCTATTTAACAAATTTGGAACTATTTTCTTAGACAATGACTGTTTAGCTCAGTAATGTTTCATCCTTATGATGTCTAAATATGAAACTATGCCAGGGCTACTCAATACGTGGCCCACAGACCACGGTACGGTTTGGGTTTACACATGGCTCAACATGTGGCCCACAGGTGGAATCCTTTGAACACTGCCTCCACTAACATGCTCCACAACGAGGAATCAATATAATGGTCTTCTGTTGAAATGCTTTTTATTAGTTAAATTCCTGGACTGCCATTGCTCATTAAAAATTCTGTCATATGGATGGAAATCGGGTAAATATTGCATTTTATGAATATCAGAAGAATGGACTTAAATGGGGCCTGCGTGTTGTGTAGTCTTGCCTTAATCTTTGTATTCATGCCTATCACCATGAAATAAAATATTTGCATGTATATGCAACTCACACTTAAGTTGCACCCTTGGCATACGCTGAGAGTATAATTGTGGCCCCCAGGGCTTCCATAGTTGAGTAATCCTGCTCTATGCCTTCAAATAGAAGATTCAATCTTAGCACCTGGAATCCAGTGAACAATTTTAAATGAATAAGGTCATTTGATAACTTGTTTTTATGGAAAAGTAGGTTGTGAGTGTACACAAAGGTAGAATGAAGTCGTCGTGCATGTGAATTCCAGGATATCTACGCCATTAGGTCTTGCTTCCAAGTTTACAGAATTATTTTTACTCCAGGGCTTCTGCGTATATGGATACACATCACTGTGCATACCCAAACCTCTCCAGTTTCCATGGGGGAGGGGGGGGGGGGGCGGATGGATACATGGTTTGTTCCTATTCTGTGTATTGTCTCAAAGAGTTCTAGACTAGGATAGTGTCATGCACAAGAAAACCCACATTCTTCACTTCCAAATTCACTCCCACCCTTATTGTTCTGTGCTATGACTGTAGATTAACACCTGGTGCTAAAATAGATGCATGGTAGAAATATAGATTCCTGCACCTTTCGGTTACTCGGCATTATCACCACCATCAGAACTCTCTTCCATGTTGTGCTAATGAATTCTGTATGGGGCCCTTGGCTCTTCAGTTAACATAGATTGGCATAAGCGTTTGTCATGTGCACTATTATTGCCAAAGTGTGCTTGTCCTTTGTCCATGGCCAGAATCCATGTGTTTGCTTACTAAACATTTCTGGAAAAAAAATACAAACTATGCTTCTGAGACTAACTGTGGAGGCATTGGGCACGTGACTAGCATGAGCAGATAGAAGGTTTCAGAGACTGGTCCTTATTGTTCTAGGCACTGTACCTGTAACTGAGATAAGCCTAGGCTGTTTGCGCCTACAGAAAGCTTTGAATCCAAGTATGGTGAGTGTTTGGCAGTTGATATAATATCCATGTGGATAAGTACAAGCTGACATGGAGAAGAGTGTAACAAACACCAGAGCACATCAACCACCCACATATTGAGGGGTTTGGAGGCATTAAAATCCTGATTTGTCAGAAGGAGAATGACGGGATGGCTTTCTGGATTGTTATAGGAAGCTTTTCCCCCATACATAAGTGTAACCCCCAAGGAGATTTACCTAGAGTCCTGGGGCTCTGTCTGCTGGCAGCTCAGGGAGAGGTGCACTGAGTTTGCCTTGGCTCCCCCTCCCTACCAGAGACAGAGTCTGCTGGCAACCCATAAGGAGTGAGATGCCCCTCCCAGGGAGTTCAGAAGGGGGAGGAGAAGCCATTGTTTGAGGGGTCTGGAGTCAGCCAGGACAAGGGGAGGACTGGCTGTGTGGGAGGTAGTAAGCCCCAGGCCTGCGTGCGGGGTTTCCCCCTGAGAACTAGCCTCTAGGGACCTGAAGGCAGGATCCCTCGGCTGGGTTTTATTTCTCCACTACTGATTCCCAGTTTGTGGAGTTTGCTGGGAGGCTTCCCCAGCCAGGCTGAGTTGGCTCTCCAGCAACCTGGGTGAATCCAGTCACCACGTAGTCAGCTCTGCTCTGCCTGCTGGTTCGGAGCTGCTGCCTGCTGTGTGTCTCTCTGAATGCTGGGGTAGGAGGTTAGTTTGAATTTTGGTGCAGTTGTGTGGCCTGCACCTTGAACCTTGCACCCCTTTGTGGTGAGGGGAAATTCTGGAACCGAAGCAGCCTGATTCCTGCCTGAAGAGGATCCTTGCCAGAAGAGACCAGCCCCTCTTCAGTAACTGAGTCATCTCTCAACCTGAGGCTCATTCATGGAGGTGTAAGTGCACCATCTTTTAAAAATTAGTCTGTCAGGGAATTTGTTTGGGAAGTTTATAACCTGCTGCATATTAAACCTATGGAAGGATTTACCACCTTCTCCCACTTGTGAGGCCTTTGGGCTGTACTGGAGTCAGTCAGCCCCACTGCTAAACCACTGCAGAGAAGAATTTTGTGGTCATAAGTCATCAAGGGCCCCAACAAACTACGCGTACCAACAGGATACTAATCTCACAGTTGCTGGACACCGGTGATCCTAAAAATAGTGTTTTACCCTGTTATTTGTCTCCTGTTTAATATAATTGTGTATGTGTTTGTGTTATTTTCTGGGAGTCTCCAACTATCTGGCAAGTACGTGGGGATTCCCCTGGGTTAGAATTTTCCTCCCAAGCTGCCCTGGTGACCCTGCCAGGAAGGAGTGAGGGGGGTGGAGGCACCGCCAAATAAATCCATTGGAAAAAATAAAGTTGAGTGAGTGACAGGATCCAGAAGAACCAAGACCTGTACATCAAAACCTGTCAGCAGATTGCCATTAAAGAAGGTAACCAGGTGAAAAGTGGTAACTATGTTGACAGGAAAATCCCTCCCATCAACATAGCATTTTCTACACTGGGAGTTATGCTGATCTAAGTCCATCACTCAAGAGTCTAAAAAAATTTCCATAAGCAAAACTTCCATAAGCAATGAAGTTATTCCAACACAAGTTTCTAGTGTCAAGCAAGCCTTAGTCCGGAAGGATCTTAAAAATGATAACAAGTGGCTTGTTCAGGACACAATGGAGAAGAAGCCAGCATCAGAACGAGTTGTTATTGATACAACATCTCAGTGGTTCCCAACCTTTGGTCCACATATCCTGGTGGTCTGCGATGGTACTGTAGGGGGTCCAGAAAGTTTAAAAGCAAGGATCGGATTCACTTTTCTCTCCCCCCCCCCCTTTTTTTTTTTTTAAACTCCACCAGGGCTCCATGCCCAGCCAAAGGCAGAATGCCAGGGCAGGAGCGGTCTTCGAGGGAGAAATTTCAGGAGAGTGTGTGTGGGGGGAGGTGGGGGACAGCAGCCATGAACTCCAAGACACATCTTGCTTTTCATCCCATTCCCTGGACTATCAGGAAGTGGTGGGAAAGTCTTGTATTCTGTGCATGCCTCACACACCAACCAGACAATGTGTGGAGGGAAAAATGAGGATCGGGTGTGACAATCTGTGCTACAACTGATGCACATGTTAAATGTGTACCTATATGCCAAATCTAACAAGCATATTACCTACGAGTTGTGTACATATTCTTCTGTTTGCATTATTCAATACATGTCACCTCAACGTTGTTACATTTCAATGTGGACACCCTATGTTAACTCTCAGTACTGCTATATTTATTTAGATAATCATTGAAATGTATAATAGTTCATGTTATCAAGTCATGGAATGTTTGAAAACAGCTATATTGTTTGCAGAGCGCATTTTGCATTGCTTTTTCCAACAAACAGATGTAGTCTAGCTGTACCCAGAGAGAGAGAGAGAGAATGAATATGCTAGCTGCTTTACTATTTCTATTCTTAATAAATGTGGCCCATTGCCTTTTTCTCTAAGATCCTGTGTGCTTCTTATAAGCGTAACACAGGGAGAGTTCGTGATGATGGTGAGTTTTGAGAAAGACCAGAGAAGAGCTCCTTTGGGAAGAAAACAGAAGTCTTCATAGCCATCAATTGTCAGGGTTCTTATCCAAGTCTCATCATTCATGTCTAGTGTATAGCCAAGAAAAATTGACAGGAGACAAATACAAATGTCTGTTATTGATTGCTGTGGTTCTTCTGGTTATAAATATACTCATAGCCTAGTCAGGTATTTTATCATTTCAAGGATTCTATTGAAGGAAAGAGCCAGGAGTTTGGGACTCCTAGTTATAAACTCTGTAGAAGTGAGTAATTGTTTATGGACTAGAAGTTAAGAACATAAAGGCCATACTGAGTCAGACCAAAGATCCATCTAGCTCAATATCCTGTCTTCCAATGGTGGCCAATGTCAGATACCCCAGAGGGAGTGAATGGAATAGGTAAACATCAAGTGATCCCTCTCAGGATCCATTTCCAGCCTCTGAAACAGAGGGTAGGGACACTATTACTACCCATCCTGGCTATTAAATATTAATGGACCTATCCTCCTTGAATATATCTTGCTCTTCTGTACCAGAATATTTTATGTGAGTGGATGCCTCATAACTAGTCCTTAGCCCCTGTCATTTACAGAAAGTAAGACAGGACATGGTGAATGAGAAAGTCTTGAAGTATTGTAACCCCCTCCCAGGGCTTTCCCCAAGCATAATGTAACAAGGCAGTCTGGGAAGTGCTTTTGTATGCGTACTAGTCACATCCCCACATATTGCCTTTAAAGTCCAATACCTTTTTTTCAAACAAACAAAAATGCAGCCCCTGATGGGAAACACAGAATGTCTTTAACGTTCAAGAGCAGTGATGTCCATGTTAATAACTTGACATTTCTGTGCCTTTCATGTAACTGATGACCTTAACACACGAGTGGAGACAGAAAAAGTGAGAGAGAAGCGGAGTGCTCTTCCTCCAGGTTTCTTAGCCAAATCACAGCTTTACAAGCACGGATGTTCGCTTGCTGGCACTGTGCATTCTCATGATGTATCAGGGAGAAGTGACCACTCGCAAAGGGAGAGAAACAGTAGCTGGAGAATAATTTATGCTGAGCGCAGATTACTGCATTGCAGTACCTACAGTGAAACCTTAGGAAAAAAATCAGCCTTCTCCACCCCCCCCCCCTTTTTAACGAATTAGGCTTTATGACAGTGTTTGCGGATTTTTATCGTGTGCTATACCACAGATAAGTACTGCTAAGATATTACTGACAATCCCATACTGATTCTCCAAAGGATTTCTAGGGGCAATGTAAGGACTAGTAAAGCTATTTGAAAAGTATTCTCAGAGGAGAGCTACAAAGTTGTATCTGCAGTATTGCAATAATGAAAATATATTAGGTTTTGTGAAGCATTTCTAAATATATATGTTTATTCTAGTTTATTTTAATAGCTCAGTGTGGGGGGGGGGGGGAAGGAGAGAGAAATCAAACAGTCAATTCCAAAGCATTGCATAAGTGTGGTGTCATTCTACATGGTGCAAGGTCCTGATCCAAAAACTCAATTCAAGTCCAGGGAATGACTCCATTGGAGCAGGCCCTAGCAGAGTGCTAAGATTCAGAAGGATTTAGTATACTAATCTATGACCTATCCATGTTTTCTCTCAGTTACTCCAGAGAAATATTGGTTGGATTAATAAATAAATAAATAAATAAATAAAAATCAATAACCCAATTCCTAAAAGGTTTTGCTAGGCTATTAGAGGCATAGTAGCTTTTGAACATCAGTTACAGTAAGAATGTCATTGTTTGTATTTATCCCGAACTATACAGGAAAGGGATTAAAGTCCCCATTCTGCAGTGATTAGCTATTCCTATTCCCCCTAAAAGTGATGATTTTTTTTTTTACTTGCGCTGAAATTAAGTGCATTCAGAATGTATACATGAAGTTTGCAATGCAATTCCTATAATTTAAGGAACAATTCTACTTGCCACATGGAGGACACAATAAGACAATTGTTTCAATTTTTAGGAATTGTCTATACCAATGGTTGCCAACCTTTTTGAGCATACAGAGCCCTTTTCAATCAATTACAATTTCACAGACAGTCATCCCCGGGGAAGAAAAGGAAAAAGGAAAGAAGAACAAGAAAAAGTAAGGATCGAACTCAACCACGGTGGGCCCAGTCCTTATATTTAAACTTTCCACAGATCCCCTCGCAATACCATCACAGACCACAAGGGACCGCAGACCACAGGTTGGGAACCACTGGTCTGTACTACACAGCTTTTAGTGACAAGACTGTATCGACAAAGCCCTGTTGCTAAAAGTCCACACATGCAAATGCTGTTTGTCAGAAGAATTTTGTCAGCAAAAGTGCTATCCCTCAACAAGTGGGTTTTGCTTTGTCTGCAGGAGAATGCTCTTGCCAAGAAAGCAGCAGTCACACTTCACTTACCAGGGAAAAACTTTTGTTATTGGGGGATGGGGGTGGAGTTGAGCACCTGTGACTGACAAAAGTTTTTTTAACTCAATTGGAACTGTAAACAGCCTAAAGAATAGATACCAGTCTTTAAAGTGCTGCATAGTCCTCTCATTCATTTCATATGAAAACAGATAGAGTGTCTGAAAACAAACAACGGGGAGCACTTTGGCACCATAAAGACTAACAGATTTATTTAGACAGTCTTTCATGGGTAAAAAACACTATCAGATTCATGGAGTAGCAATCACAGAAGTAGGGAGATATATGTACTAGTATATCAAAAGCAAGAATTTATGTATTGAATGTAGGACCAATGTTAACAAGGCCAAATCAGAGTGAATGTGGTTCATACCAAGCAGCTGATGTGGAGGTGTGGATACCAAGAGAGGGAAAAATCACATTTGTAGTGAGATAACCATTCTAAGTCTTTATTCAATCCTAATCTGATTGTGTTAAATTTGCAATTGCCTTGCAGAAGGTGTCTGAAGCAAGATGGCAGAAGTTTGATTTTTTCAGAGGTTAAGAGGTGTGGAGCAACAAAATTAACATATCAATGCAACAGATGAAAGTTCTTTTACTACTGTGTCTTCCTTTAAGAGTATCCCTATTGAATTCAGGGGGCTCAGTCATGCTGCATGGTACTCTTCATTATTAGAAAGAGGTAAGAATCTGGCTTAATATTTGTGTGTTAAGGGCCTTTTTGTCTGAGGCTTAGCTTCTACAACAAAGGAAGCTATGCAATAAACTCCCCAGTCACTAATGGTATCAACCTCTTTTCTCACACAAGAGCACCTGCTGTTTGCTTGCTTTCAAAACATCTGATTTGCTACTAAAGTCAGATACAGATTACCTAAAAAGTGTCAATCAAGATGACTGAGAAGAGAGACCAACAGTCACAAAAAGTAATGGAAAGTGAAGACAAAGATCAAGAGAACTACAATATTGAACAAGGCACCAACACTGTACAGCTGATAAAGATTCAGCATGTCCACAGTGCTCTACCTCACTTTCTGCAAACAGACACCTGAAGGGGAAGAGTTTATAGAAAATAAGAGATATCACAGTGAGGAATGAAAACCAAATAGTGTGCTGGTTTCATTTCACATTTTGGAGGCTCAGGTTTCTATGTTGTATTGTCAGGACTAAGCAGCTCAGTTGGCTTTTCATAAAAGAAAAATGTGCTCCTGATGAGTTCTGGTGCAACAGAACAAGATGTATGTCATTGCTGTAGAAATGGTACCATAACACGTATCACCCACTCAGATCACAGAAAGCGTTCATCCAAACGAATGCTGTATTTTACCTTCCAGCAGAGGCAAATGGTAACTGCTGATAGAGGGGGGTGAAGCACAATGTAAACTACGGTAGGTTCCAGTGATGTGTGGTGGGATCAGGGTGGGAACTCAAGAGACAATCTTTGATTTCTAGAGCTACTTTTGCATGGGTGACCGGCAGTCTATGTGGATGCCTGGTTGTGAAGATGGTGTCACCAGGAGGGCTTTGTCTTCCTTGACTACAGGATGCTGTACCAAGGAGGACTGCTAAGTAGGGATGGGGTTAACCTATCAAGGAAGAGGAAGAAATTATTTGGACACAGACTGGCTGACCCAGTGAGGGGGGCTTTAAACTAGGTTCAACAGGAGCAGGTGACCAAAGTCCACAGGTAAGTGAAAAACACAGAGACCTGGGAGATGGGTCGGAAATGGGAGGGAGCATGGGCTATAATAGCAGAGATAAAAAAAAAGGAGGGAGAAGGAAGAACTGGGGAAGGGGAGCAACAATCAAATCAGTATCTTAGATGTCTGTAAACAAATGAAAGGAGTTGGGGAAATAAGCAGGAAGAACTTGAAGTGTTAATAAATAAACAACTATAATATAGTTGTATCAGACTTGGTGGGATAATACACATGACTGGAATATTGGTATAGATGGGTACAGGTTGCTTGGGAAGGATAGTCAGGGGGAAAAGGAGGAGGTGTTTCCTTATATATTAAAAATGTATACACTTGGTCTGAGGTGGCGATGGACATGGACATAGGAGACAGACGTGTTGAGAGTCTCTCAATTAGGTTAAAGGGGTAAAAAACAAGGCTGATGTCATACTAAGGGTCTACTACATACCACCTGCCCAGGCAAAAAGAGGTGGATGAGGCTTTTTTTTAAAACTTACAAAGTCATACAAACCCAGGATTTGGTGGTGATGGGGGACTTCAGCTATCCAGACAATGTTGGGAAACTAACATAGCAGGGCACAGATTAGTTAATAATTTTTTGAACTGCATTCAAGATAATGTTTTATTTCAGAAAATTGAGAAAACTACTAGGAGAGAAGCTGTTCTAGAACTGACTTTAACAAATAGGGAGGAACGGATTGAAAATTTGAAAGCGGAAGGTAGCTTGGGTGAAAGTGATCATAGAGTTCGTGATTCTAAGGAATGGCAGAAAGGAGAACAGCAAGATACAGACAATGGATTTCAGGAAGCCAGTTTTTAGTAAACTCAGGCTATGTCTATATAGCAGTGTTATTTTGGAATGACTGATGTTATTCCAAAATAACAAAGAGCATGTATACACTGCAAGCCATTATTTTGAAATAATGTCTGACTCCTGTAGCCCTCATTCCTCGAGGAGTAAGGGACATTGAAGGAAAAGTTTTCTTCCTTCGACTTCCTGCGGTGTAGACAGCACCAACTGTTGAAATAAGCTAGTCAACTTAAGCTACGCAACTAACTTAGCTCAAGTTGCATAGCTTATTTCAGCTTTAGCCCTGTGATGTAGACGTGCCCTCAGAGAGCTATTAGGTAAGGTCCCATGGGAAGCAAGACTAAGGAAAAACAACCTAAGAGAGCTGGCAATTTTTTTCAAAGGGATATTATTAAGGGTCCAAAAGCAAACTATTCCATTGCATAAGAAGCATAGAAAGTATGGGAAGAGACCACCTTGGCTTAAACAGGAGACCTTACATGATCTAAAAATTAAAAAAAAGGAGTCATATGAAAAGTAGAAACTAGGTCAATTTACAAAGAATGAATATAAGCAAATAATGCAAATATGCAGGGGGTAAGATTAGAAAGGTAAAGGCACAAAATGAGCTCAAATTAGCTAGAGACAAAGGATAACAAGATGACATTCTACAAATATATTCGAAGCAAGAGGAAGATCAAGGACAAAATAGGCCCATTGCTCAGTGGAGAGGGAGAAACAACTACAGGAAATTTGGAAATGGCAGAGGTGCTTAATGACTTCTTTGTTTCAGTTTGTTCTCAAGAAGATTGAGAGTGATGGGATGCCCGACACAATGAATGCTAATGCAAATGGGGTAGATTTTGAAATTAAAATAAAAAAAGAACAAATTAAAAATCAAGTTAGATGTCTTCAAGTCACCAGGGCCTGATGAAATGCACCCTGGAATACTCAAGGATTTGATAGAGGAGGTAACTGACTTTTCAAAAAAGATAACTAAAAGCTCAGATATCTGTTCAATATCTTCATCAATGATTTAGATATTGGCAGAGAGTATGCTTCTTAAGTTTACAGAGGATACCAAGATGGGAGAGGTTGCACATTCTTTGGAAGATAGGGTCAAAGTTCAAAATGATCTGGACAAACCACAGAAATGGTCTGAGGTACATAGGATGAAGTTTAATGAGGACAAATGGAAAGTACTCCACTTAGGAAGGAACAATCAGTTTCACACATACAGAATGGGAAGCAACTTTCTAAGAAGGAGTATTGCAGAAAGGAATCTGGTGCTCGTAGTGGACCCACAAGCTAAATTTGAGTCAACAGTGTGACACCGTTGCAAAAAAAGTAAACATGATTCTAGGATGCATTAACAGGACTGTTGTGAGCAAGACATGAGAAGTCATTCTTCTGCTTTTCGCTATGCTGATTAGGCCTCAACTGGAGTAGTGTGTCCAGTTCTGGGCATCATATTTCAAGAAAGATGTGGAAAAATTGGAGAAGGTCCAGAGAAGAGGAACAGAAATTATTAAAGATCTAGAAAACATGACTTATGAGGGAAGACTGAAATAATTGGGCTTGTTTAATTTATAAAAGAACAGACTGAGAGAGGACATGATAGCAGTTTTCTGGTATCTAAAAGGGTGTCACAAGGAGTAGGGAGAGAAATTGTTCTCCTTGGCCTCCGATGATAGGACAAGAAGCAGTGGGCTTAAACTGCAGCAAGGGAGATTTATATTGGACATTAAGAAATACTTCCTAATCGTCAGAGTAGTTAAACATTGGAATAAATTGCCTAGGGAGGTTGTGTAATCTCCACCACTGAAGATATATAAGAGCAAGTTGGATAGACATCTATCAAAGATGATCTGACAGTGCTTGGTCTTGCCATGAGGGCAAGGTCCCTCCAGTTCTAGTATTCTATGATTCTCTAGGATTATACCAATTGGAGGAACAGAGATATTTGCCAGGCAATCCTTCAATATTATCTTTAGAACTCTTATGATACCAGCACCCCAAATTATGTCAGGAATGAGTTCTAATGTATTCTTATAACATTATTTTCCCTCTATAGCTGAATTCACTCTCTCCTCTGGGTTTACAAGGAGATATACAATTCCCAAGAGAACTAAAGTACCAAGAATATCATACATACCCTCCTGATGGTGATGATCAGGGCTTGACAAATGGCGGCGAAACCTACTTGCCAGCCCCGCACCGCGCATGTGCAAGACCTGCATTGTGCAGGCACAAGTCCCGCATTGCACATGTGTGCGCTGCTGGTGAATGGGGCAACCAGCTGAAATCTACTTGCCACCCAGCTGATTAGCAGAGCACCCACAGAGCCCACAGCTGGCAGCATATGTTTCCACTGGTGGTACACATCCACACATGCCTCAGTGCACATAAAATGTATTCTAAATGAATGGAGATGCCTATCTCCTAAAACTGGAAGGGACCTTGAAAGGTCATTGAGTCCAGTCCCCTGCCTTCACAGCAGGCCCAAGTACCATCCCTGACAGATTTTGCCCCAGATCCCTAAATGGCCTCCTCAAGGATTGAACTCACAACCCTGGGTTTAGCAAGCCAATGCTCAAACCACTGAACTATCCCTCCCCCCTTTGCACACAGATAGAAAAAATTAGAGGGAACATTGACCCCAACTTCCTGCCCCAGGCCTCAAACTACTTCCACACCCAATTCCCAGAGCCTGCACCACCTGCTGCATCCCCATCTCCTGCCCATGTCTTGAAACCTTGCCTGGATTCTGGACCCCTTGGTTCCAGCCTGGAGCCATATCATGGATCCCAAATCCCTCATCCCAGTCTCCACCCCGGAGTGCACCCCCCCCCCCCAGTGGAGCCCTCACCCTCCTGCAGTCCGATCCCTGTTCCAGTCCACAGCCCTCTCTCACACTCTGAACCCTGCACTTCTTCAGGAGTGTCTTTGATCACCAAATCCACACACTATGCCGAGTCTGAATCATCTCTCCACTGGCTGGTAGAAATCCTCAGTAGGAATCCATGCAGCATTTCCTCCGCTGTGGAGCACTGCTAAACAGCCAGCTCACCAATTAACCACTCAGATAGGTCACAAGAATGCAGCCCTAAAGAAAGCCTAGTTACAATATAAAAGCTGTTCCATATAAACAACATGGAAACGACTCTTTCCCCGTCTACATTTAAAGAAAACAGAAGAATCACACCAGCTGAGAAAGTGAATTAGAACAGTTTGACTAAATTCTGAACAATGTTCAAAGCATAGAACTAACTCAGAAGTCATTTTCCTTCCCAGTTTCCTTTTGCTGTAACTAACACTTCCCGTGTTCCATGGTAAAGGGTTAACAACATCACTAACCTGCTTCAGGGTGAGGAACAGCAGCCTGCTTTCTGCCCCTGAGCTCAGCTTCTCCCAGCTCACACAGGACACGTGGCCCTTAGCAAAGCAGCTGCTCTGCCTGCTTGCTAATGGTGTCTGATCCCAGCACTAGGCACAGAACCTATTGGAGCTGACCACACAATTACCACACCCAACTCCAGAAGTTTCTGGGTGTGGCGTGCTAAATCCACCTAGCAACAGTGACCCAGGCACAACTTACTACTACTTTCCCCCATAGGGGAAAGTAGGTCTCTTAAGGAGATATATCCCTATTAGGTACATGGGTTACAAAAGCAGTCACAGAACCGAGGCTGGGAAGGGTCATCTCTCCCTGGCATCCACAGCCCTAGAGGTAGGGAAAATTGCATTTTTTTACCTGCTGCTGCAACCTTGAACATCCTAAATTCCTCCATCTTCTCTTTCACTCCCACCCTGATCAATTGCATTTGTTATATGGCTAAATGATCAATTGCATGATTGCACACTTGCCAAAGAAACCTGATTGTTCAGAGCAAGATTCTGTGCCATGTCTAATCTTTGCCCCTCCCTTCCCTCATCACTACAAAGCTGACCTAAGTGAGACTCAACTATCTGACTTCAAAGCCATTTGATACTGACTTGTGTTTTTCTTGCAGTGTGCTGGCTTTCTACCTTCCTGGTCCTGATCCCTATCCCCAATCTTCCTCAATAATCAGAATGTTGCTTCAATCCTGCCCCTTTGTTTCCAATGTTTTCTGTCCCTGGTAAGCAGCTCAGAGTCTGCTTTTGTGACACCGAAACCATGCAGGGTTCTCGCTCTCAACTGAGGCTGTTCCCCAGTTAGAGCTAGGGATTAGGGATGTAAGTGACTAATCAATTAGTCAACTATCTGAGAAGCCAAAGTTTATTGGATAGTCGACACACTAGCCAACTAGTCGCTTCCCCCCCATGTTGCTGCCTCGATTAGAAAGAGACAGCAAGTAGAGGTAGGGGGAGAAGCGGAGGGACTTTTGGGGGGAGGCAGTTTGGGGCTCTTGTACATTTCAAAGCGGAAGCGCTGCATGGAGCCTAGGGCCAGCAGGGAATTTGGAGGGGATTACGTGGCATTCAGTCTTTGAAATGCACAAGAGCCTCTGCTGGGTCTGGAAGGGGGTTGTGACTTGGGGCACGGGTACAGGAGGAGGTGCACATGTTTGAGCTGTGACATAGGGCAAGAAGGGTTGTGACTTGAGGGGATGTGGAGACCAGAAGCCAGGGTTCAGAGGGTTTGGATTATGTAGGGTATGGCTGCAGGGGTTCAGAGGAGTTTGGATTACATGGGGCTATAGGGACAGGAGAAGGGGGACAGGCTGGGATGCCTCAGGCTAGGAAGAGCTTACCTATGTAGCTCCCAGCCAGCAGCCAATCCTGTCCCTCAGTTAGGCTCCCTGCCTGCCCAGTCCTCTCACATGCCATTTAAAGTGGCTACCTTAGGGGGACCTTGTGCTGCTCTGAGACACATAAGCCCTAGGGCCCAGGAACTTCACGTGCTGCCTGCCCTGTAAACAGGCAGCTCCTATTGTTCAGAAGCCACCCAATGGGAGCTTTAAGACTGGGCTGGGGGTGGGGTAGTGCACAAAGCCCGCCCCTGGTTCTGCTGCTCAGAGAGGCATCTGGCCCCCTCAGCTGGTTACTGTGAATGGCAGGCAGGGTGCATGACTGAGGGACCTGCTGGCTGAGAGCTGCCTAGGTAAGCATCTCCTGGCCAGAGCCTACACTTGACAACCCAGCCCCTGCTCCCCCCAGTCCTTTCCCCCTCCTTCTGCATTCCTACCCACCAGGGGCCATTTTGTTCACACCCTGCCCCTAGTAGCCCTATATGCACTGTACAGGCTGTGTGGTATGGAGTGTACAAACTCCACACTGGGGAGCAAGGAGTTAAGGGATTATTTTGGGCTCAGACAGCCCTACCACACCTGCAGCTTATGGGCCATCTGCTGAAGGAATTAAAAAGCAGGTAATTGGCCCATGCCTGGGGTGGTGGTGTAGCGTGGCAGAGCAGTAGGGGAATAGACTTGTAGCCCAGAGTGCCAGCAGGGCAGAGGGAATCCTGAAAGCTCTGACACGACTGAAGAAGGGGGTTTTCCTGAGGCAACCAGAGAGGGATGGAACCTCTGGCCCTTAATAATTCCCTTTTACTTCCTTTGGTTTGGATTTCCCCACTCTGTGAAGGCCTTTGACTAAACCAACTGTGAGGAGAAGGGGCCTCTAAGAAGAATGGACTAAAGCAGACTTAGTTGCCAGGCTACTAGTAGCCCAAAGGGCCCTGAGTTGGAGCCTGGTGGAACAGGAGGACCTGGGCTCCCTTCCTACAACTCCTTTCTCAGGCATGGGTTACAGCTGGGACCATGCTTTCCAACCAGACCCACGGTGAAGACCATTACATTCTCAAACACCACATAGGGTCAGATTAATGGCAAAGTTCACTTACTCCTGATTATTTTCAGGAATATGGGCATTGTGCAAAAGGGTTTTTCTTGTGCAAGAAGGGGCAGTGTAGATGCTCTTTCTGGTGCAAGAGCCTCTTCTGTAAAAATGGTAGCTCATTAGGTATGCAAATGAGGATATTTCCTGCTTAACCTCATTTGCATATTTCTGGCACAACAACCTGCCAATGTAGACATAGCCCCCCTGTTCAGTGACCATTGTAACAGATATGTGAGTAGAAAAAATCTGTTTCTGCCTTGGAAGTGTAACCTACTGGTCACTATGCACTAAGCATTCCCTTCTGATGGCTCTAGAGAGGATTCAAGTCTGTTACAGCCCTTCTTAAAGAGTGTAGTTTGAAGTTCAAGGAGTGGAAGTGTGTAGGTTATCAGTTTGGACCCTGTTATTAGCCAGGATGTCAATCATCACAGAAATAGTCCATTCTGAGTTCTCCTGAAAAGTATGGATATTCAAATCAGTTCAGATAATAACTCATCGAAACAGTATTTTTCCTTTCTAGTCATCTTTGTAGTCCCGGGTTCAAGTCAGAGATGGGAGGTAGAAATATCCAAGTAGCCTAAGTTTGCATCCTCAGGTGATTCAGACAACACAGGTAGGACATGACCAGGCATCCACATCACCTGGGCTACGTCTACACTGGCCCCTTTTCCGGAAGGGGCATGTAAATTTCATGAGTCGTAGTAGGGAAATGCGCAGGGGATTTAAATATCCCCCGCAGCATTTAAATAAAAATGTCCGCCGCTTTTTTCCGGCTTTTAAAAAAGCCGGAAAAGAGCGTCTACACTGGCCCCGATTCTCTGGAAAAAGCGCCCTTTTCCGGAGGCTCTTATTCCTACTTCAAAGCCTCCGGAAAAGGGCGCTTTTTCCGGAGAATCGGGGCCAGTGTAGACGCTCTTTTCCGGCTTTTTTAAAAGCCGGAAAAAAGCGGCGGACATTTTTATTTAAATGCCGCGGGGGATATTTAAATCCCCTGCGCATTTCCCTACGACGACTCATGAAATTTACATGCCCCTTCCGGAAAAGGGGCCAGTGTAGACGTAGCCCTGATGTTTACCCATTACTACTTGGAGTGTCGTCTTTTCAATTCTAGTTGTTGCACTTGTGGGGAGGGCACAGAAGTACTCAGGGCCAGCTACAGCCTTGTTTCAGAAGAGCTGCCTAACCACACAAAGGACCATAGTGTAGGCAGGCCTACTGATGGGGTGGGAAGGGGAAGAGGGCAGTTTCCTTGGGGCCTGGAGATTCAAAAGGGCCTGGGCTCCCAGCCTCCGCTGTTACTATGGCAGCCACTGTAGCTATGGAGGCAGCCGCTGCAGCCAGAGCCCTGGACCCTTTAAATGTGGCATGGTGTGCTCCAGGCCCTGCTAAGGGCTGGGGAGGTGCACCACGCTCTGGGCAGGATTAAGGGATGCCATGGGGCACTCCAGGCAGCACTCATGGCTAGCTTCTCCAGGCCTCACCCCTTCCAGGAACGCAGAGCCACTTGTCCCCCCATGCCTTGCTCAGGGGCCTTGGAAGTTATCGTTGCTTGTGGGTATAGGTGTGCATAGATGCCAAAGGCAAGCACCAGTTACTGTGCTTCAGCAAGGAGGAGCAGGCAAGAACAAGAATCATCATGAAAATATGCTTTAAAACTGCATAGGAAGGCATGGGTCGGGTTAGGTAGCCAGCAAATGCAGGAGGATGAGGGGAAGTAGCAGACAGAGGAATGATGCTCATGGAAGAAAACAGAGAGGTTTGATGGTTCGCAGAGGAAGCTGCTGCCTCTGAAGTTTAAAAGTAGTTCTCATTGGCAATGTGGAGATCCGCTTGCTGCTTCTGTCACCAATAAGCCTTTGGTAGATTTTTCAACGTAAAGAAGGAAGATTTTCCATGAGCACCTTCATTCAGAGATATGTGTGTGTGTGTTTTTAATGGTAAAGAAAATGTTTTCTAGTGCTACACAGGAACAGTAATGAGGAGACCAAGGGTTGGTTGGTTGGTTGGTTTTCACAACTAACTTTAGCTGGACCTCATTTAGGCTTGGTTCATCTGTAAAATAAGGACAACACTCTGGAAAGCTTTGGAAAGTCTCTGGTGGTGGGGGGTCTAAGCAGACCCCACAAGGTGGCTTACAGGCAGAGAAATGAGAGAGGAGCATCTTTAGCTAGCGTAGCTGTTCATAAACCCTTCATACTATCTTTGTACTCTGGGGCTTTGTCTATACTCGCGGCTTCTTGCGCAAGTACGGCCGTTCTTGCGCAAGAATCTACAGACCGTCTACACTGCCTGCCTGCTCTTGCGCAAGGAAATTTACAGTACAGCGTGGTAAGAGAGGGCTCCTTGTGCAAGAGTTACACTCTCTTTTTTTATCAGGTGTAAACCCTCTTACGCAGGAGCTCTTGCACAAGAGGGCAGAGTGAATGCTCGGCAGGGATGTCTTGCTCAAGAAAGCCCTATGGCTAAAATGGCCACCAGAGTTTTCTTGCGCAAGAGAGCATCCACACTGCCATGGGAACTCTTGCGCAAAAGCACAGCTCGCACATGGCAGTGTGGACATTTTCTTGTGCAAGACTTCTTGCACAAGAACCCTTCCGCAAGATGTTCTTGCGCAAGAAGCCGCCAGTGTAGACATACCCTGGGGATTTCGGAGCCAACTCATTGTCCTCACCTGTGCGCAGTGTTCCTATAGAGTGAGGGCCCAAACCTGTCTCCACTCCATACCACAGAGCAAAGGTAAAGAGAAGACTGAACTCCCTTTAGGGAACAGCGTGAGCACAGATTATCTCTGAAGGCTGTGCCTCTTTAACCTTGATCTACTTTGTATGTGACAAAGCACTGTATGAAGTCTTTGATAGCGCAGTGTTGTATTGAGGAGCTTAAAGATTTATGACTGGAAGTTACCAGATTTATTTTCAGACTGGAGCCTAGCTTCTTCCCCAATTTACATGCTTCCACGCTTATTGGCATTGTTGGCTGTTCCCTCTGCGTCAGCATCAGGATCACAATACATATAGAAATGGTTTTAGCAGTCGGTAACTTGCCATTTCAAACACGTATAAAGTTTCAGAAGAAGTTGTCCGTTCAAGGTAATACAATCACATCCTACCCAGGGAACAATGCACATTGCATAACTTTTTAAAATAATTGCTTATTTTATCCCAAACAAATGCACACAGAAGAAGAGTGATACATAATAGCAAAAAGCATAGAAGAAAAAAGCCGTGAGTATAAACACAGATGGCTGTATTGTTTGTATGCAAGGAAAAAAGGGCATTGTTGTGCACTCAGAGCAGCAATAACCTTGGAATAAAACATAATAAAAAGTACCAAAATATTCTATTAAAGTCTCAAGAAAGAAGCTTTGTCGGGGCTGGATCCTCAGTAAGGAGAATAACCTGCCAATTAATCCAGTAATTTTCATAGATGTGCAAATACACAGAGCTGATCCATTGAGTTCCGTTGATGCTGTTTACTGTCCAGCATGGCCAGAGTTGCTATACTTGAGCCTGTTTTCAAGGACAATAAAGCAATCCTCCCTCCCAGCTCTGCATCCAACGACCTGCTCTTGTAGTATAGGACAGTGGCTCTCAGCCAGGGATACAGGTACTCTGGCCAGGCCTTCTGACAGAAGGAGGGAGGGTGGGAGCAAAGGAGACAGACAACTGCTCCAGGTCTGGATGATACAAAACGGTGCAGAGCTTCCGGCTACCACTAGTGTGGCAGCGGTGGTGGATAGAGTCTCCGGCCCTTTAAACCACTTGCAGAGCACCACTCAGCATGCTCTGGGAAGCATTAAGGAATGGGGGGGCACACCATGGTCCGGGAGATGCTGGGGGCTGGTTACCTCAGCCTCACCCCTTCTGCTCAAGGCCCCACCTCTTCCAGGGATGCGAAACAGCCCCCCACCCCAGCCTTGCCCAGGGGTCCGGAAAGGCTGTCAGCCTGGCAGACTTCTAGGGTTATGCAAGGGTTTTCAGGGGGTTCAGAACTCCTCTAGATCAGTATTTCTCAACCTGAGGATTGCAACCCCTGGGGGGATGCAGGATAGCTTTGGGGGCTCACAAGTATAGGGCTGACATTTGGGATGTGAAGCCAAGCAATTGAGGCCTCCACAAGAAGGGGCCAAGCAAAGTTAAGGTACGCCTTCAGCCCTGGGTTGTGGAGACTGGGCTTTAGACGAGGCTGACAAGTAAAATGCAAGCACAATGTTTATATTCCAGCTTCCATAATGATGTCACAATGATATGGGTAAAAATGAGAAAGTTGCCATTTTTCAGTCATAGTGGGTGTGATACTTTCATATTTTGATGTCTGATTTTGTAAGCAAGTAGTTTTTAAATGAAGTGAAACATGGGTACAGAAGGCAAAACAGACTCCTGAAGGCGGTACCCTGGTAGGCTGAAAAGGTGAAGAGTCACTGATGGGACGAGAACCTGCTTTGGTTCTTAACAGAGACCTCCAGAGTAGGGATGTTAACTATTAGTTAATTGAATAGCGGATTAACCTCATGAATTCTTATTGGTTAGTCAACTGTTCTATAGTCCCTGGGCAGCCCCTGTCCGGGGGGCAGGTCTGAGCTCCCCGACACGGCACAAGCCGGAACTGAGCCGGGCTGCCTGCCCACCTGGCTCCTAATACACTTTAAATGCAGAGCTGCAGCGGGGGTAGGTCCAGGACCCAGTGCAAGCTGGGACTGAGCTGGGCTGCTGTCCAGCCTGCTAAAAATTAACTGGCAAGGGCTGTGGGGGGGAAATGCGTGTAGTCTATAGCATTAACTTATAAGCTTTTGTTTATCCGTTAATTGACTATACTATTGTATCCCTACTCCAGAACACTGTTCCAAAGGACAGTGGTATGCTCAGAGAAGCTCCCCAGTGGTACTACACACAGCATAGATAAGAAAAGCTTTTTAAAGAATTAGATGCTTAATAGATCCCTTTAAACTCTTGAGGGATGGGAACTTCTGTTAGAACCAGACTGTGCCCCTGGCATTTTGTTGGGGAGGGGCAGGACAGAACGGTAGGGTGCAGCCTGCTCCCTCTGTATCTGCTGAAGAGGTTGTGGGGAGCAACAGGTCCCTGACTTCTCTTTCCCAACACTTGGCAGTCAGGTGGGCACATGGACAGTGAGGGTATGTCTACACTACCACCCTAGTTCGAACTAGGGTGGTTAATGTAGGCAACCGAAGTTGCAAATGAAGTCTGGGATTTGAATTTCCCAGGCTTCATTTGCATCTTGCCGGGCACCGCCATTTTTAAATCCCCTGGCATTTTGTTGGGGAGGGGCAGGGCAGAACAGTAGGGTCCACGAGGAGTAACGGTAGTTCGGAATAGAGAGCCTAGTCCGAACTACCTACTCCGTGCCGCGTGTAGCCGCCGGCACAGAGTCCGAACTAGCGGGGATTTAAAAATGGCGGCGCCCAGCAAGATGCAAATGAAGCCCGGGAAATTCAAATTCCGGGCTTCATTTGCAACTCCGGTTGCCTACATTAACCACTCTAGTTGGAACTAGGGTGGTAGTGTAGACATACCCTGAGTGTGTTACCATGCTTCCATATCAGGTGCAGCTGGGCCTTCTCCTCAGGCAGTCAGCTACTTCACTGACTTAGGGATTTGACCCTGTTCCCAAACAAGAGGCTCTTCCTCTTCGAAACAATGCATTGTCGTCACCAGGATAAGCCCTTCTCCTCACAGACACTTTGCCCTGCCTAGGCCAGAGAGCCTCGCTGCACATTAAAACAGACTGTCTCTTCCCCCACTCAAATGCCAAAGAGGCTTTCTGCTGGCAGTCTCGGCTGGCAGCCCTGAACAAGAGCACATGTTCATGTTGAGCCCCAAGCCCAAACTGTTACCCTTGTCCCCCCGCACCTCCCTTAGCCTGCTTTTTTCCTTCTCTTAGTCCAGGTCTTACAAACAGTCTCACCAACCAGGGCCGGCCCACAACATTTTGGCACCTGAGGCGGGGAACCTCAAATGATGCCCCCATGCCACCTTTTCTCCTGCCTGCCCATTATGTCTCTTGTGCCCTCCTTCCTCCAGCACAGCACTCCCCCATCTCTGTGCATCTAGAGCAGAGAGAATACAGATGCACCAGCAGCTGATACAATTTTCTACACTCTGGGCCCTAGTGGCGCCCCCCTCCCCTCTACAATCTGGCACCTGAGGCGGCTGCCTCAGTTTGCCTCATGGTAAGGCCAGCCCTGTCACCAACTGTTTTCTTACCCCACTTCTTGGTTTTTCCTTCTCTTCTAATAATATTTCAGCACTGGGCTTCCCCTGAGAGCATCACTACCAGTGACTTCACCCCTTAAGCACTTCATTCTACCACTACCCACTTGCAGTGGGGAAAATCAAGCCAAATCCTGCTTTGTTTCCACTTAGGCCTGGCTTCTAGCCTGATACCTAATGGTCCCTGGGGAAGCAGAATTCCCAGCAAGCCTGTCCTGTAAGTATGCTGAACCCAGACCTGCCACTAAAGGGACAGCACGCCCTGTGACAGATGACAGCTGTGTCTGGACACCATTCAGGACAATTGTTCCTTCCACCTCTTTCAAACATGTACAATTTGTTAACAATAAATACTTATCTCCACACCTTATTCTGTGGTACCCCCTCAATAATGGGGTACACTCATTAGAGATCAGTGAAAGTTCAATTATTAACTCTAGATTGCCATTCGTATTTTAGGTCTGAGTAGCAACCTGCATATAATTTAAATATAGTTTCTGACTCTCACATCCAAGCACTAATTCATTCGAAGTATCCTGTTCTTGTTTACAACATCTTTAATATTTCACCACAGACAAAAATCACCAGCATTCAGTTTTACAAATAATGACACGTAATTCTGCAATTACACCACTGAGGTTATTGTACACATTTAGCAGACTGTTTCCCCCAGCAAAGAATATGAAAACTTACATAGGTAAAAATTCAAATTGGTATCATTGCCTGCTAATAAAAAACTAGAAGATATAACCCGTCTGCAGTTCTCTAGCTACATAACATGAAATTAAGAGCCACAGTTTGAAAGTTTGCTGGCTATGAATGCAGTAGGATATTTCAAAATCCTAGGTATTTTTTAAATATTCACAATCTCTGCCTGACATTAGAAAAACAAACAAACTCTGCTACGTCATTTTTTGTTTTACTTTATAACTTTGTAAAACTGAAAGGTTTATCAGAGAATTATCAGATTTGGGTGTGTTTGTGCATTGCTTAGTACAATCAGATCTTGGCCCCTGAATGGGACACATACGTTCTACTACAATACAAATAAATAATAGTAAAGCATTATACCAAAATGCACATTTCTTTCCACGTCAAGTGCCAAAATGATATTTGTCTTAATTCCAGGACTTCACACAAACGTGTATACATGGAGGCTGTGTCTACACTGGGCCACTTATTCCGGAAAATCAGCCGCTTTTCCGGAATAAGCTACGAGCTGTCTACACTGGCCCTTGAATTTCCGGAAAAGCAACGAATCTCTACTGTACAAAATCAGCGGCTATTCCGGAAAAGCTATGCTGCTCCCGCTCGGGCATAAGTCCTTATTCCAGAACACTGTTCTGGAAAAGGGCCAGTGTAGACAGCCCAGTAGTCTTTTCTGGAAAAGAGCCCCGATCGTCATTTTCGCGATCGGGGCTCTTTTCCGGAAAAGCGAGTCTACATTGGCTACAGATGCTTTTCCAGAAAAAGGGCTTTTCCGGAAAAGCAGCCTGCCAATGTAGACACTCTTTTTCCGGAAATACTTATAATGAAAACTATTCTGTTTTAAGCATTTCCAGAAATTCATGCCAGTGTAGACACAGCCGGACAGTTTAAGCAGCATAAAGATTGTACAGGACTTGAATGGGACTTCACGGGTGGAAGAGTAAATCTCAGCCTCATGCAGTGCTAAGCGTATCTCAGCCCAAGTTGGAATCCCCACAGCAAGATCCTGTGCTTGGCAATTACAGTTATAAGAAATGTGAAAATGTCAGAAAATACACAAAATAGTTAATAGATAAAACATGAGTAGGTGGCACAGAAGACTATGTAACACAGCTTCCTGGGTTTTCTAGACCCAGTCAAACTTGTGTGCACTGCAAATTGTTTCTGTTGTGCAATATTTTATTCCAGTTCCTAATAGAGAAAGCAGCAATTCCTAGTGCTGAGGTTACTACTCTTCTTCAAAAGCTCATTGTGTTTTTGTTCTGACTGTGTAATTCCTTTCCTGCCTCCCCTGCATAAGTGGCATCACAATCCTCGCAGGGAATTGAGCAGACGGTTCTCTCACAAACAGCACATGGCCTGTCGTGTGTAATTCCACATTGGTTCATGATGAGAAAGCTGATGTGCAAACAAAATAATCAAGGAAAATCCCATTCTGCATCTCAGACTATTATTTCTTAATTATGGGAACTATGCAGCATTCAGCTATAAAATGGACACTTTACAGTACACTGATTATACAAAGAGAAGTCACCTGTGTATTAGCACTGCATTGGCTTTGAATTCTTTCCCCCTTTCTTTTTCTCTCAGAAACTGTGGGATTCAGGGTCTCCCCTCCATTACAACAGTTTTATGCTACGGTAACTCCACCACAACCATCATCAGCCTAAAACTGGCATAATGTGCAGAGGTTCTAGATTTTGTTTCCTTGTTGCTAGTAAAATAAATACGTATTTTACTGACAGCAGAAATGATCTCTTTTCTTTCTTCTGCTACCCCTGCATCCTTCCCGCACTTCTGTCTCTAATGCCTTTGCAAATATATTTGCATGTTGATGCTGTTTACTGATAACCACGGATGCTTTAACTGATTTTGATTTTCTGAGCGTTTCAGAGATCTCTTTCCGCCCAAACTCCTTCCCCACTTTTATTTCATTCCCATGGATACCATCTGCCTAAGTATCATGTCCTCTGGACTGCTTTAGATTTTATTACCTCCAGTGCACTTAGCCAACAGTCATCTGGAAGGCACTGACTCTATCTAACCGACACCCTCTGGACCCTGTACTGCATATAACAATGTTATACCACTTTATATGGTCAAAGCAGAGCTCCACTTGACTTCAGTTACACTTGTGGTAATCCAGCCACAGGATGAGCACCTAGAAACTGAGAAACACACAGTGGCAAACTATGAAAATGATAGGTTCAGTGCTGAGCCTGGCCTCCCAGGAGCTTGCTGGCGGAGGCATGGAGAGAATCATGTTCTCCTGGGTAGCATTCAGCTTTATTGACTGGGCACCCTTCTTTCTCTTCCTTTGATCCTCAGTTTGATTCACCTTCCAATTTCTGCAACAAATGAAATGGCCCCCAAAATAGTAAGTGATCATATAATTATCCTAATGTGTATGTACAGGCAACCTTTGGACATGTCTACATTAGGAAATTATTTCAAAATAATGATAGAGATGTAGCCGTGTTAGTCTGGGGTAGCTGAAGCAAAATGCAGGACAATGTAGCACTTTAAAGACTAACAAGATGGTTTATTAGATGATGAGCTTTTGTGGGCCAGACCCACTTCCTCAGATCAAATCTGGGGAAGTGGGTCTGGCCCACGAAAGCTCATCATCTAATAAACCATCTTGTTAGTCTTTAAAGTGCTACATTGTCCTGCATTTTATTTGAAAATAAGTTATTTTGAAATAATACCTCCCCAAATAACTATTTCAAAATAAGCTTATTCCCCCAGGAAAGCAAGAGTTATTATTTCAAACTAACCAGCCCCTTCTTTCAAAATAACGGCTTGGTAGTGTGGATGCTCTGCTTATTATTTCCAGATAAGTGTAGACTAGGGCTTAGTGATGATCCAGAACTATTGTGAACCAAGATGTCAAAGGGGATTCTGTACATCACAATGGACTTTAATGTTTAAACAGCGCTTTACTAACATAAATTAGTTTCAAAGGGGTAGCTGTGTTAATCTGTATCTGCAAAACGAGGAGTCCAGTGGCACCTGAAAAACTAACAGATTTCCACTCCCTGCATCTGACTGTGTTTTTTACCCATAAAAAACTTATGCCCAAATAAATCTGTCAGTCTTTAAGATGCCACAGGACTCCTTATTATATAAACTGTTTTGTAATCATTACCTCAGTGCAGTGGATAAACATTATTATCACCATTCTCCAGCTGATTCAGAAAGATTAAGTGTCAGAGCCTAGATTAGAGTTTAGCAGTTTCGAGGTCTCAGTCCCACAATTGTGCCACTAGACCAGGGGTGGCCAATCCATGGCTCGCGAGCCACATGCGAGTCTTCAAAGGACAAATTACAGCTCCTGCACCTGCAGCTCTTCCCATGGTCCCCTGCTCTGACCTTTTTTCCTTGTCTGGGCAGGGCACTGCTCAGCACAGCGAGATTTGACGGTGCAGCCGACGGAAGCCTGTTTGGGCCACACGTGGCTCTGAAAGGGAGGGCAGCACTTTTTTAGTTTTATGTTTTTGTTTGTTATTTTTGCTCAACAACTTCTTTCCTAAGTTATTTTGAAATAGCATTGCAGTGTAGACATACCCTTAGAGGGAGACTGAGGCATCCACAATTCTTTCAGGGCAGCAATGCCCTATTCAGATGGGACCAGATCCTGGAACCTGCCCAAAATCAAGGTGCTTGTGACTGTGGTTATCCTAGTATCCACAATCCATTCCAGGAAGCTATAGATGAGACCATGAATAGCCAGAAAGTTATCTTGAGGATAATCCAGTGACAAATATTACCTTTATTTCAATGGACATTTTCATTGATATGCATAACTACAAAACAGAGGACTGAGGACTTTCTTTCTTTCTCTTCCCAAGATTAGCTCTGACATTTTTTGGTCATCCTCCACACAACAAAGGGAGAATCTTGTGGTTCATGAAGGATCCATAATGCTGGCTGAAGATAGAGGACTGAGCCCTTTACAATTAGCGCACCATCTCATGAGGTTCCAAACTCTGAAATGCTGAATACCCCATCCAGTTGCTAACCATCTCCAAATCCTATTCATTCAGTGGCCTTTGAAGCAACTGAGCATTTTGCAGGATTGGTCTCATTTCTCAACTGCCGGCAATAGTCAGACACATCCTACTGTGCAAACTTATTCTTTTTTTAAAATAAATTAATGGCCCCCCGTCTATTCTTTTCACATTCCTGTTCTTGGTAGCTGCTTTGTCTCAGTCTCAGCGTGAGAGAGGCCAAGCACAGCTTTCTATTTATACCAGTGGCATTGTAGAAGATGATCACTAGAAGCCTATTTCTGCCTTAATACTAAGTGGATCTACTTATTGTGTTCACCAAAAAAGTCATTTCCATGATGAAAATGCCATCAGCTGCACAGGAATCCCGATTCTTACCTTCCCTGAACAAGGCTGCCTCCTATCAGCCTTTCATTCTTACTCATCTATGCAGTGTTGAAAAAGAGCGCTGTGTAAGGTCAAAAGCTTGTCTCACCCCACTCCTACCCCTCAGATTATTAATCATCAGGACATAGACCTCTGTGGCCCATTAGCACTGAGAACCTTTTAATGGTTAGTTCATAATTAGGTTGCTAATATATTCCAACCCTCTTTTTCTCTGTCGTAAAATTGTATCTGATTTTCTAATTCCTCAGGTAATTTCTAAACACTTTCCAATAGGAAACCTAATTTAAAAAAAAAAAGTTAAGGAGAAAATTATATATTAATGGTCTCGATTTTTTTTTCCTTTTTAATCCCTATTGAAGTCTCTTTTAATGTGTATTATCTCATTGATATTATGTCTCTCTTTTTTTTCTTCTGTAATTTTGGACTGACTGAAAAATAACAGAAATGACAGTCTTAGAAAAGAGGTCTAAGGAATGACATTATTTAGCCGTATTAATTGTCTGCAGTTAGTTATCCCAATGTATGTCATGAATAAACCCTAAAGTGACAAAATAATCACAGCTGGGGGATGCTGATCCAAAGCCCATTGACATCCATGGGAGCCAATTTCAATACCGCTGAGTTTCCCTGTGCCCATACTGGCCCTTTGTCTCTCTTTTATCCTAACCTGATTTGCCTTGATGACTTCATATGCTAGCAGGTATCTATTTCTCATTCTGCCTTCTCTTCGATCAGAATTCAGTCTACCTCTGAGATGCCCGTCACTGCTTCTATTGGTCAGTAATATCCCAGGTTGTCTTGAGGAAAGGCAGGTATTAGTAAAATAGAAAAATCTCAGAATAAATAAATCAATGGAAATCCTGTTTACAGTACCCCTTCATAATAGCATCTCAATGACATAGACCAAGATCTCTGCCACCCCACTAAAGCTGGAACATGCATTCTTCTCTCCACCTGCCTCAGTTCTCTGGCAAGTGGGGAGGGCAGAGGAAATGGGATTAACTGTTATTCTAAACTCTCCCTTGCCCCTTTCAGAAGCCTAGAGCTGCACTTTAGCTCTCCTACGTGAAATGGGGTAATAGCATTTCCGTACTTCCCTAGGGTGTTGTGAGTATAAATATATTAAAGATTGTCAGATACGCAGACTCTATGTGGCCATATGAGTACCCTAGATAGATGCTGATACATTTACTTCAATTGAGTAAATGTTTAGCCCCAAAATAGACTCCTTGACTTCAATGAAAAAGTATTCATCAAGTGCTATTGAATTCAGAATCAGTCCATATATTCTTTGAAATTAACAAAATAATAATGAATCAAAATATTGATGTTGTGGCCTGTGGTCAAAGAGGGAACACTGTAAGTTTTTCAACAATGTTTCATTTAGGGCTGCTTATATTTCCCTACACCTGCTCTCCATAAACTCTCATGATAGTGAACAATAATTAACACTTTATTTTATTCTTCTTAGTTGAACTTAGGCAAATAGCTCTGGCTATTAAGTTTTATGGATCTATAATGACAGAAGAAAATCCCCAAATGTAAGCGACCTGTAAGGTTAATTTATTAAGAAACAACCAGTCCATTATATGGTGCAGGGAATTTAGTCTATCAAATCAGGCTAAATTAATTAAAAGTAGCATGCCGCCTTTTATAAATGTTGGTCTCAATTGTCACCCAATTTGTTTGCCATCAAGATGGTTTTAAAAAAAACCAAGCTGCTTCTCATAAGAGAGAAAACCTAGACACCTAGGATATGATGTATTAAATACAAATTTCCTCTCTCATGCCACCCACTCTGTCTCATTTGGTTGTTTTTTTTTCATTGAATATTAACTTCTGACTTTGAAGTGTACTGACGTTTGACTTTGTCCTTTCAGCTTCTTATTTTTCACGTGCTAGGAGTGGGTAACCTGTCCATATACAAAGAATTCAATGGCCTAATCTCCCTAATTACACCAGTTTTGCATCATTTATTTATTTCAGTGGTATAGCTTTGACATCTTATTCTTGAAGTGTAGATTATACAATATCTGGGCTCAGTGAAGGGAAAAAAAAAGCATGAGATCAGTAGGCCAACTAGGGCACATCTACATTGCACACTTATTTTGAAATAAGCTATTCTGGAAGAAATACTCTGAAATAGCTCATTATGAAATAGCATGTCTACACTACAGGGAAGCCTCAAAATTAGTCCGAGGCAGGCTTCCCTAATGTGAACATGCTACATCGATTTAGAGCCCCAGAAGGCACTGGGGAGTAATTATTCTGAATGACCCTGGTGAGGACCTATTTCAAAATAGCAGCAGTGGAGCATCCACACTACTGCTATTTCAAAATAGCTATTTTGGAATAGGCATTATTCCTTGTGGAATGAGGCTTACAGAAGTCAGAATAAGCCATCCGTTATTTTGTATTTATTTTGAAATAACAGAATTGCTGTGTAGATGCTGATTCGAATGGAGAAGCTAGGGCAATCAGCTAGTTATTTGAGGTCTTTGTAAATGAATGCAAGAAGCCTCGGAAACAAACAGGAAGAATTAGAAGCTCTGGCACAGTCAATGAACTATGGTTTGATTGGAATAACGGAGACTTGGTGGGGTGACTCATGTGACTGGTGCACTGTTGTGGAAGGGTACAAACTGTTCAGAAAGAACAGGCGGGGAGAAAAGTAGAAGGAGTTGAACTGTATGTAAGAGACCAGTATGATTGCTCAGAGCTCCATTGTATAGAGGGAGAAAAGCCTGTTGAGAGTGTTTGGGTTAAATTTAAAGGTGATCATGAGATGGTAGATTTCAGGATCCTGACCAAAGGAAGAAAGGAGAGTAGCAGAATAGACACTCTGGTCTTCAGAAAAGCAGACTTTGACACCCTCAGAGAACTGATGGGCAGGATCTCCTGGGATGCTAACATGAAGGAGAAAGGAGTCCAGGAGAGCTGGCAGTATTTTAAAGAAGCCTTATTGAAGGCACAGAAAGAAACTAACCTGATGCACAATAAGAAAGGCAGATATGGAAGATGACTGGCTTGGCTTACCAGGGAAATCCTTGTGAGCTTAAACACAAAAAGGAAGCTTATAAGCAGTGGAAACTTGGACAGATGACTAGGGAGGAGTATAAATACATTGTTTGAGAATACTGGGGAGCTATCAGGCAGCCAAAAGCACAATTGGAATTGTGGCTGGCAATGTGAAGGGTAACAAGAAAGGTTTCTACAGGCATGTTAGCAATAAAAGGGTGATCAGAGAGAGTACAGGGCCCTTACCGGATGAGGGAGGTAACTTAGTGTGTTCTTCATTTTAACCATTGTGCACAGCGATGCCCCAAACCTGCAGACATGTATGCACATGCTTCACTGTATCTCCATTGATACGTATAACTGTTGGCAAGATAAGGACCTTAGTTTTCTCTAACAAGTAGGGGACACAAATCACTTCACTCTGGAAAGACAAGATAAAACTAAAAAGGAATACAAGCATAAGCTGGTAGATAAGTTTCCCTGCTCATCTTAATGGACAGCTGTAATGCTGCATTCCTCCAACCAGATAGGTGAGGTTATAAATTCACATATCCCCTGAGATTATTCTAATATGACACTTTTTGCTAAACCTTTGAGCATTTACTGAGCACTGCTGGCATTTTTTGAGCCCCTGGAAGTGCTAGAGAACTCTGTTGTTGAGATAGGAAAGTACCCACATCCCTGTTTCTAAGATTCACAGTAGTAGGAGCTAGCTTTTTCAGGACCATCCTGCACTTAGTTCTCCTTTATCTTCTCTGGGAGCTCCATTTTACGATTCAGGGAAGAGGCTTGGTAGATTCCAAAGCCAAAACGACCATTGTGATCCTCTAGTCTGACCTTGTGCATAACACAGGCCACAGAACATCCCCATATCATTCCCCAGAGCAGATCTGTTATGGAAAAAATCCAGTCAACTTAAAATGGCCAGAGATGGAGAATCCCCGCGACTCTTGGTAAATTGTTCTAGAGTGTAATATGTAATTTAATCCTCTTGAGATATTCCATCTGGGCAGCCCCGCTGACAGTGTTGAGGATTCTGAAGGAGGGGTTCTGTATTTACCTCAAACGAGGTGCTGAGGGTTCTCCAGAACTTTGCTTTCATCTTGTATTCTATGTGGATATACTAATTTATTGCACTAGCTCATTGGCTCCTCTTCATGCCAAGCATACCCACAGGGCATCTGCACGCAGGATTACTACTTACAGTTCCCTGTGCCACAACTTCCCCCAAGTGTTTTTGTTTTAAATAGAATGATAAAAGCTAGATACAGATAATACTTTTTAGATGATCTAGTTCATCCCCTTGCAGGGATGTGCTTTATCCATTGATGTGGCAGTCACCACTTTCTAAAAATAGAATTAATAGTTTAGGGATCTTTTTTCCCTGATTCAAAACTAATTCTTCTGCTTTTCTTCCCCAAATTCCTGCTGCCAAGATTGGAGGCGTACCAAGAGTTTTCAAGACAGGCTACTTGCTAAAGGAGCCAAATAAGAGAATTCCATGCATTTTTCATCCTTTTAGGGATTTTTGCCACCACATTTCTTAGTGTGATGGAAAAGTTTCTACCACTGCCATTTCTGCAATGTCAGGAGATTGAATAGCAAGCTTGTCTTTTGCAGCATAGAAGAAAATGCAACAGGAAAATCCCTTGGACCATTTTCAGGACAAACTGTTCTCACCTGGCTATCTGTTCCTGTGGTGATGCATGATATTTTAGCCAGACTATGTAAGAAATGGAAGGCCAAGTCCAGAAATTGTTCCTCGGTTTTACATCTCAGCCCAGGCAAAACCCCCTAAATCAGTTTGGGAGAAGAGAGTTTTGCCTAACAAAAGGATTGAAATACCTTTTCTTCATATTGCCTCACTCCTTTGATATTTCCCTGATTGACTTATTACCAAACATAATAATAGTGCTTCTGTCTTTACTGGCTGTTGCTCACACATAGTCTATTGAGTTTCAAAGCAACTTTGTACCAAAGCCACATATCTTTCCTGTAATATATTCCAGTCTGTGTCTAAGTAATGAAAATCTCCACTTCTATACATCTGGGCTCTTCCTGTGGTTTTTATTTTATCTGTTCATTCATATTCAAGAGCAGGTTAGATACACATCTATCAGGAATGATATCGTCTGTACTTGGTCCTGCCATGAGGGTAGAGGACTGGACTTGATGATCCCTCTAAATCCCTTCCAGTTCTATTATTCTATGATTGATTCACAGTCTGGTTACTCTTTCTTGGACAGATCCACTTGGACTCTTGTAATTAGTTTATTCCTTGTAACATTTCCAAGTGCAATCAATATTTTTTTTATTATTGCCAGCTTCTCCCAAATCCATTTTTTTTAAACTACAAACCTCCTGCAAAATAAATCCTCATTTGCCAACACACATGCAACTTGCTTAGATATAATTTCAGTGATACAACATTGCTAATAAAAGGAAAATACTGAATTAAGCATAATTATACTTGAAAATTATGTTTATTAAAAAAAGATTCTGATCCACTCATTTTTTTTAAGCTTTGCAGAAAAAAATCAAACTTTCTCATTTGAAATGAAGCAAGCAATGCTGTTTGTTTTGTGCCTGGAGCTAAAATGTAGATTTCAGTGCATTTCAGTCTTTCCCCTCAGATGACTGCCCTGAACTTAGATTTCCCCCATTAGCTCTTTTTGCCATGCAGATAGAAATAGCAGGCAATGTTCATTCCCATGCTAGCAGATTGCTAATGTCAGGGGCTATGTTCTGGTGAGGCTGCGTGTGGGAAGCCATGGATGGGTAGGAATCTGCACTCTCTCCACCTTTTAAACCCACTGAAAAAAATCAATAAATAAACAGCAATACTGTTGGTGAAAAGAAATGGAGAAGGCAGAGAGCAAGTCCACTAAAAATGCAGTATACGTACAATTTTAAGGCCAGGGTTCTAAATCTAATGCACAGGGTTCTAAATCTAATGCACGGGCTTCTCTTGAGCTAAAGGATCTTCTTTCTCTCCAAATTAAATCCATTTTTAATAGAAAATAAAGTGCAAGGGGAGTGGAGAATGCCAAGCTAGTTCTGAATAATTGCAAACTTTAGGTTTGTACATGATGTAATTGGGAGCTGGATTTTGCAGTGATGCAGTCAATAGATAGCCCTACTCCTGGTCAACCAAGTCACAGGAGTCCACTACTCAATTGGAACAAATTGGGCTTTGTATCAGGGAAGTGACCACACTGTCATAGTTTTAATGTTGGGGTCTAAGGGCAAGCCTACATTAAAGGGGAAGGTCAAATCAAGATACGCAACTCCTGCTACATTAGTTACATAGCTGGAGCTGACGTACGTTAATTCAAGTGTCTCCACCATACTCACAATGGGAGACTAATGGGAGCAAATTTGCCCATTAGCTTCCCTTACTCCTCACAGGAGCAGGGACATCTTCTGAGTTTGATTGAACAGACGTTAACTAGACCTGCTAAACTGAACTCCAGAAGATTGATTGTGTCAGCATCAATCTTCCTAGGAGTGTAAACGTGGCCAACCCGTTGTAGCCAGACAGGAACGCCCCTTGTAACATCCATTTTTGCTTGCCTGGAGCATGCAGGGCACACAGAGCAGAAGGTCCAGGCTGTGTGACTGTGAATGGCTGTAAACAAAGATACGCCAATTGCTGACGAAGAGGCTGCCAAGGAGTGTCCTTGACTTAACCCATATTGATACGAACACACAGCCGTCCGCGGGGGGAGGAATCTCTCGCCCAGTAAAAGAATATCCGGCACTCCTAATTTAGCTATTTTCCTCTCTTGCAAGTGTAAATTAACTTGAAACTTGCTTGTAAGAACTGGCGCCACAAAACGGACCAGTACAATTTGGCCTCTTAGATAAGAAAGAGGATACGGGCCCCCAGGGGTATAAAGATGGGTCCAGCAGTACATTTACTTTGAGTGTCAATCTACCATCTATCTGCTGGCTGGGTTAGGTGTTTGATCTCCCGAGGTTCCAGAGGGGACGCCCACCTCGTATTCGTCTTTCCTAGGAATTGAGAGACCGGCTCTGGCCTGACATGCTGGAGTCGAGAGGCACAGAAAGGGGTAAAAATTGTACCTGGATGTGGTCCTTTGTCTTAAGTGTACACATAGACTTAGAGCTCTTTAAAGATGAAGCTGTCACTTGGTATCATTATTTCTATTTTCTATCTTTATTTTCTTTTTAACCATTTTTAAAATCTGTATTTGTTAACAGTTAAGAAAGAGAGCAATAGCCATTGTAACCATATGCTTTTATAAGTCTTTTAATAAACCTGTAACTGTTTAAGCTTTAACCTGACTCCTTCAGTTGCTGTAATAGAACCAAGCACAATTTAAAAGAACTTCAGCCGGTCATAAAGGGACAGGCGTAGGAAGAGCTTGGGCGTTTGGGTCTGTGTCACTCCCAGGTGACAGATCCGTTGGGGCACCTTTCAGCCTTTCCCAGGCTGCCCGCTGCGAAGGAACCCTGTGTTCTAGCAGCTAAAATCTAAGGTGTAATAAGCTCTTCCTATATAAAGGGGCATCTGTTGGCCTGCTGGCCACCCTCTGTGACGGGACCCCGGTCCTAGCAGTAAAGACACAGACCTTAAACCTTTTCTCGGAAACATACACACACACACTGCCCTGACCGTCGGCTGACACCCGTGGCTCATGAGTTCTCCCCCAAAAGTACAGCTCGCAAAGCCTCTCCTGTCCCCCCGCTCCTCCTCCTACCCCGGCTCCCTTCTGGCTTCCCTGTGCTCACCGGGTGGCGATTCAAAATGGCACCCAAGAGGGGAGCCTGAAATAGCCAAAAAGTCTAAGCTTCTTTCTTAAAGAAGCAGCCTTTTTTTTTTCTTTTTTTTTGCTTTACAAGTCTTGGGGGGGGGGAGGGGGCTTTCTTTCTTGACAATTCTGGTGCAGCTCTTCGCATTTTTTCTGCTGCTGTTTCAGGTCTCTTTGTTAAATGGGTTGGCTACCCCGACCTAAGACATTTCACTTGGGTTTTCAGTTTCCATTATATTGAATCTTGAAGAGTAGATATATATTAATAAGGTGATCTGCTACTATGAAGACGAGGGTCAAAAAGTGTCTGAATTAGCAGAATAAGCTTAAGTGCTGAAGGCTTACTTACAATTCCTCTTTCTGTCTCCTTGCAATCCTCGGTAGCATGAGAACCACAGCTGGAAATGGGACATCAGACAGTGTGGACCAGTTCTCTGAGGTTGTACAGAGAATCATTTTCCTTAGAAGTCTGCCTGGTGAGTCATGCTCAGGTGCTTAGTCATGCTTTGGTGTTAGGAAAGAATTTTCCCTGGTGGGTCAGATTGGTAATGTCTTCAGGGAAGAGAGTGTCGACTTCTTCTGCAGCATGGATTGCTGAGATCATCTGGGCATATCTCATCTAGGCAATTCCTTGTCATTCTAGGAAACTCGATATCCTTGTTCTCTGCATGTTGCACACAACAGTCTAGTCTCCTAGGACTAAATGAGTAAGTAATTGGTAAGTGAGTGAAATGGCCTATGAGCACAGACTGATCTAGTGGTTTCATGTGGCCGTAAGCTCCAGAAAATCTATGAATAGTTGGAAGTATAAGCAAATGACAGACTTGCTATTTAATCTTGTGCCCTCAAACACCATTTTTTCACTCTATCAGCCTAAAAGCAACATAAAACCTGTGGAGAACTGCTAGGAACAATATATTTCCGGTGGCTTCTGTTCTTAAAAATATTTTTTCAACATTCTTGTGAGTGGCCTTGGTGTGTTTCTCTGTGGGGGGGGGGGGGGGGGGTTATGAATTATTTTCATGTGCTCACCCAGTTGACTGGGCTTTCTTGGGCTATGACCTTGCCATGAAGTTACCTGTGGAACTCGAATATGCATACCTCTCAAACTGTCAAGGCCCACACGCCGAGGTCCATTATATGACAGGCAGCTTGTCAAATGGACAGGGCTCCGGACTGGGTCCAGGAGGCCTGGTTTCTCTTCCCAGCAGTGTCTGTGACTAACAGTGAGACCTTGGGTAAGTGATTTCACCTTTCTGTGTCCCCATTTTCTCTCCCAACCATTCTGTCTCTTGACTGTTCAAATATGAAACTCTTTGGGGGCAGTGGCTGTCTCTACCTATGTGCACAAATGCCTGTCACACTGGGGCTCCAGTCTCATTTGAAGCCGGTAGTTGCTGCTGAAATGGAAATAATTATCACGCAAAATTGATCAGACACTATACACTGTCATCATGTGGGGAAACTTGAAATGAATGGAGAGTCATTCCTTTATAGGAAGGTCTCCTTTCATAAACTCAGGTGCATGTGCCTTTATTTCTGATACTAGCAGATTTATCTAGCAATGCTTGATCCGCAATCTGGGAATTCCATCAAGAGTATTTTGTTTCTTTATCCCTCTGAAACTATTACCATTCATTATGCTTTAACCAAAAAGGGCTATAGTCAATTTGGTTTCCAATAATATTTTCTTCTAGTTTTCAAATCTTCAGCACTGCTGTAGCTGTGCCAAAAGAGAGCACTACTCCAAATTTCTCTAATTTATTTCTTTTCTGTAAGGATTATTGAGAAATAATTCCAGGTGCATCGTATTTTGTCTAGCCAATCTTGGTTCAGTGTCTTTCAATGTTCATTCAGTTATGGCAATTATGTATGTGTTTTGGCGCTTCTGTTTCATTTCTGTTTGGTTTTATGAGAAGCAATCACATTCCAGGCACCTCCCATTTTCTTGGCACAACCAAAGCCTTCTGTAGCTTTAAGTTATGATAAGAGGAATTTATATACCAAATTTGGTAGCCCTAGCTCTTACTGTTCAAATAGTCTGATCAAATAGACAGAGAAACTCTCTAAAACAGGGGCGGGCAATAATTTTCACAGGGTGGGCAACTTCAAAAATTTTGGTACATGGTCATGGGCCTGCTCGCCTCCCCCACTCCTTCCGGTGTGTGTGTATGGCGGGGGGGAGTTAGGTGCAAGGGGTTGGACTGGGGCTACAGAGAGAGAGAGAGAGAGAAAGAGTGTGTAAGTGTGAAAGAGTGTGAGACAGATTTTGTGATACAGTTTGAGTGTGTCACATATCAGAGGGATAGCCGTGTTAGTCTGTATCTGCAAAAGTGACAAGGAGTCCTGTAGCACCTTATAGACTAATATATGTATTGAAGCATAAGGTTTCATGGGCAAAGACCTACTTTGTCAGATACATCTGATGAAGTGGGTCTTTGCCCACAAAAGCTTATGCTCCAATCATAGAATCATAGAATCATAGAATAATAGGACTGGAAGGGACCTCGAGAGGCCATCGAGTCCAGCCCCCCGCCCTCAAGGCAGGACCAAGCTCCACCTACACCATCCCTGACAGATGTCTATCTAACCTGTTCTTAAATATCTCCAGAGAGGGAGATTCCACCACCTCCCTTGGCAATTTATTCCAATATTTGACCACCCTGACAGTTAGGAATTTTTTCCTAATGTCCAATCTAAACCTCCCCTGCTGCACTTTAAGCCCATTACTCCTTGTCCTGTCCTCAGAAACCAAGAGGAACAAATTTTCTCCTTCCTCCTTGTGACACCCTTTTAGATATTTGAAAACCGCTATCATGTCCCCCCTTAATCTTCTTTTTTCCAAACTAAACAAGCCCAGTTCATGAAGCCTGGCTTCATAGGTCATGTTCTCTAAACCTTTAATCATTCTTGTCGCTCTTCTCTGTACCCTTTCCAATTTCTCCACATCTTTCTTGAAATGTGGCGCCCAGAACTGGACACAGTACTCCAGCTGAGGCCTAACTAGTGCAGAGTAGAGCGGCAGAATGACTTCACGAGTTTTGCTTACAACACACCTGTTGATACAACCTAGAATCATATTTGCTTTTTTTGCAACAGCATCACACTGTTGACTCATATTCAACTTGTGGTCCACTATGACCCCTAGATCCCTTTCCGCCATGCTCCTTCCTAGACAGTCGCTTCCCATCTTGTATGTATGGAACTGATTGTTCCTTCCTAAGTGGAGCACTTTGCATTTCTCTTTATTAAACCTCATCCTGTTTACCTCTGACCATTTCTCTAACTTGCTAAGGTCATTTTGAATTATGTCCCTATCCTCCAAAGAAGTCGCAACCCCACCCAGTTTGGTATCATCTGCAAACTTAATAAGCGTACTCTCTATCCCAATATCTACATCATTGATGAAGATATTAAACAGTACGGGTCCCAAAACAGACCCTTGAGGAACTCCACTTGTTATCCCTTTCCAGCAGGATTTAGAACCGTTAACAACTACTCTCTGACTACGGTTATCCAGCCAATTATGCACCCACCTTATCGTGGCCCTATCTAAGTTATATTTGCCTAGTTTATCAATAAGAATACATCTGTTAGTTTGAGTGTGTGTGGCATAGTACAGACAGTGTAGAATAGACTGCGTGTGTGCTCTGCTTATTGCTAGGTGAGTTTCTGAGGGAAGCCCTCACTGTCCCTTTAAGACAGGGAAAGCTGTCCTGCTTTGTTGTCTCACCCTCTCCCCCGTTCTGCAGAGATATGATATGGAGGGTAAACATGACTGTGTGTGAGTGTGAGTGTGAGAGAGAGAATTTTAAATGCTCTAAAATATATAGAAGATAAATGACTTTTTCCCAGGCAAAATGCAAAGCATAGCTAAGTGCGGAAATAAAGTAGCCATTAGCTCTGGAAATTAAGAACATTTGAAAGATCTGCTTGCATGGATTCCTGTGAAGAATTGAACCTTAGTCTTCATAATCTTAGACTGCTATACAGCTATGTTAATAATGTGGTTGAAAATGATGACATTTCACAACTGATATACTGAGACTTTCTAGACTCCTAAACATGTCTATCATATTCTCAAAGTGGCCTTGATACGTTGAAAAATGTTTATAGTGTTAAGAATAATTGAATCCTTGCCTTATTACATATGGACTAATTTGAAAGCTCGTTATTTATTTGGCAAGTATTTAGCATAACAAATTAATCTAAAATGACACATGAGATAAAAGTAGGTAACTCCGAGTGAAAGCTTAAATCAAGATTAAAAGTGCCCGATCAAGCCTCTTTATTTTGACATTAGTAAAATCCTTTCATATGTCAAAAGACCTCAGAAGGGTATGGCAAAGCAAAGCAAAGCCAAAACAAAGGAAAGAAATACAGACGTAAGCAGCATGTGATCTAGAGCTCATTCTTAGCTGGTAGGAAAAACGTGACACATAATAGTATGTACAGTACCATTGTACACGGTTGTTTCTTTAAGAGGTGACTATGTTTCTCTGCTGCCTTAGGGTAAAATATTTTAGGCCTAAAGGCCAGAAGTTTTCAGTGTCTCTCTTCAGGGGAACAGGAAGATGGGGGTGTTGGTTGTGGTAGGTGGGGTGCTGGGAAAATACGGTGCGTCTACACTGCACCATTATTTCGAGATTACTAGTGTTATTTTGAAATAACAATGTGACCATCTACAAAGCCATTCCATTATTTCAAAATAATTTCAAAATAGCCAATGGCTTATTCTGAAATCTGTAAACCTCATTCCACAAGGAATAATGCCTATTCCGAAATAAGGCGCGTGTAGACGCTCCACTGCTGCTCTTTCGAAATAGCCCCTCACCAGGACCATTCTAATGTATTCCTCCTCAAAGCCTCCTGGGGCTCTAAATTGAGATAGCACAGCTACCTTAGGGAAGTCTGCCTCAGACTAATTTTGAGGCTGTTCTGCAGTGTAAACGTGGTATTTCAAAAAAACTATTCTCGAATAACTATTCCGGATTAGCTTATTTCAAAATAGCCGTGTAGTGTAGACATACCCAAAGTGAGCCCCTGACTAACTTTAATATATTGGTCATGAATCCTGTGCAGGGATTGCATCAGGCCATTTTCCTAGTAACCCCAGTCAGGTAGGTTCTGTTCAGCCAATCAGTGGAGGGGAGGAGTTAGTTTCTTCAGTCCCTGTTTTGAAGTCTCTGGCAGAACACATTTCACTTGGGCTTTTGCACAGGGAACCGGCATTCCAGGATTTGATCAGGGGAGCCTCCATGGGCCCCCGGGGAAGGTGTGTCTGGAGACCCAGCTCTGTGAGCCCAAAAGCCCACCAGTCAGTCCTCAGCAATGTCCAGACAGCAGCACGCTCCCCTCCAGCCTTCAAAGCCACCTGAAGCACATGGCATGGCACGGCACTTCTGACTCTCCAGGCAACCCCAAGAGCTGCCCAGTAGCAGCAGTGGTGACCAGGAACCCTAGGCCTCTTTGAATTGCCAGGCCCTGGGCAGTTGTTTCCTTTCCCCCCATCATGCTCGTTAGCTGTCCTGGATTTGGATCTTCAGCCTTTGATGCACCTGACCCTGCCATGGACTTTAATGAGTGATGCAACTGTGGAGAAGGGCAGGTGAGGGGAGCTGTGGGAGAAGTTGCAGAGATGGCTCAGGATAGCTGGTTGTGTGTAATGACAAGGATGTATGGAAACATTCATCTCACACAATATGCTGCCCGACATTTGCCAAGATACTATGGAGCACCTTCATCCATACTTGAGCCTACCGTGAAATGTCTGCTCTTTTCTTTCTTTCTTTCTTTCTTTCTTTTTTTTGCGGGGAACGGGTTGCTTCTTTATCTACCTATTTAGGGTGTGATTCAATAAAGCATTTAAGCATTAGCTTTCTTTTCAATAGATGAGTAGGTCCACTACATTCAAAGTAAAGCACATTCATATTCATACAAGCTCTGCTAGTTCAGGGCCTGATTCATAAAATAGACCAACTAGGGAGCATACACCCATTTGAGTGAATCGGGAAGATTTTCCTCACTAAGGCCTTTGTGAATGGAGCCTTGTTTATACAAGGACTTTGCCTTTGTTATGCAATGTTATTTTCAGTGCAACACAAGTCATAAACTACAGATATGAGGGATATCCATATGGAAATTTATGTATTTGAGGTTGTTCAGAAAAGCATAGGACAAAGTAGCTAGATAAACATAGATTAGCTATTTAGTATCTGAACTATTAATTGCTCTCAAAAATTTGAGAAACAATAACAAATAGATGCATTGCCTGTACCCTAATCAACAAGGCTCGGGGAAACAGAAGAAAACTCTATACAGGCAGTCCCCGGGTTACGTACAAGATAGGGACTGTAGGTTTGTTCTTAAGTTGAATCTGTATGTAAGTTGGAACTGGCATCCAGATTCAGCCGCTGCTGAAACTGATCAGTTTCAACAGCGGCTGAATCTGGACACCAGTTCCACTTACATACAGATTCAACTTAAGAACCCCAGGCGTCCCAAGTCAGCTGCTGCTGAAACTGATCAGCAGCTGATTCCAGGAAGCCCAGGGCAGAGCAACTCTGCCTCGGGCTTCCTGTAGTCAGCCGCTGGTCAGTTTCAGCAGCGGCTGACTTGGGGATGCCTGGGGCAGAGCAGCTCGGGTGCTGCTGGGTTGGTCCAGTAGAGTGGCCGCTCCTCGGTGCTACTGGACCAACCCAGCAGCACCCCAGCTGCTCTGCCCCAGGCGTCCTGATTCAGCCACTGCTGAAACTGACCAGCAGCGGCTGAATCAGGACTCCTGGGGCAGAGCAGCTGGGGTGCTGCCAGGTTGGTCCAGTGGCGCCAAGGAGTCCTGTGGTGCTGATCTGGAAGCTGGCCCGGGTCCTCCACCGCTTTGCTCAGCGTCTCCCTGGTCTGCAGACCAGGGAGACGCTGAGCAAAGTGGCGGAGGACCCGGGGCTGGACCCGCGGCCGCTTCCAGATCAGCAAGTAGCGGCCGCGGGTCCGGCCGGGTCCTCAGCGGCTTTGCTCAGCGTCTCCCTGGTCTGTTGGCTCCCCCAGCAGACCAGGGAGCCGGGGAGCAGCTTTTCTCGCCCCGGAGGAGGCGGGCGGCGGGACCAGGCGTCCCGCCGCTCCAGTCCTCCGGGGCGAGAAATCCCCGTTCGTAACTGTGGATCCGACATAAGTCGGATCCGCATAACTCGGGGACTGCCTGTAGATTTAAAATAACTAAAATACAATGAGACACCAGCACAGCAGGTCTCAGAATAAAACTACCAGGGGATATTTTAAACACTTTAGCTCAGTGGCTCTCAGCCTTTCCAGACTATGGTATCGCTTTCAGGAATCTTATCTGTTTTGTATACCCTCAAGTTTCACCTCATTTAAAACCAACTTGCTTACAAAATGAGACATAATAATGCAAAAGTGTCACAGTGCACTAGTACTGAAAAATTGCTTGCTTTCTCATTTTTACCATATCATGAAAAAATGAATCAATTGGAATATAAATATTGAACTTAACTTCAGTTTATAGTGTACAGAACAATATGAAAAAGTCATTATATGAAATTTTACTTTGTACTGATTTTGCTAGTGGTTTTCATATAACCTCTTGTAAAACTCGACAAACATCTTGATGAGTTGAAGTACTGCCTGGAACACCTTTGCATCCTTCCAAGGTACATTGATTGAGAACTATTGTCTTAGCTCATGCAGTGAATCAATCAGGTCCAAGTAGTAACAGATGCATTGCATTTCATTCAAAGATAAATTGTAACTCACAATGAAACCCTCTCAAAAAAGTAGCTTTACAAAGCCAGTTGCCTTTTAAATGAAATTCATAATTATCTATAATGTGCTTTACTTTTAAAAATCCCCTTCAGCCTTTAACAGTTTTAGCTACGTAACTCCCTCTTTCTTCCCTGGGTTACTCGGGAGCAGGCCACACTCACCTGTGTGCCTGGGCGCCTGATGTTTTTAACACAAAAAGAGATACTGAGTATGCCAGTGGTGATATTGTATAGCTAGGGATTCCCTATCCACCCCCTTGCTGCAATACCTTACTCCTAAAGGATTATACGATGGTGGTGCCTCCACCTCGCTGGCCCTGTGCATGCTCAGGCTACGTCTACACAGCAGGCTTCTTGAGCAAGAACATGTCCTCACTGCCATGGACGTTCTTGTGCAAGAAAGCTCTGATGGCCATTCACAGAATGGCCATCTAGAGCACCTCTGCTTTTTCCTATTGTCTGTCCACACGTGCCTTTTTGCACAAGAGATCTTGCACAAAAGGCTTATTCCTGATAGAAAGAAGAATAACTCTTGAACAAAAACTCCTATCTTCTGATGAACTACTGTACATTTTCTTGCGCAAAAAAGCACTTGTGTGGATGCTCCCTGTGTTTTTGTGCAAAAACAGCTGGTTTTGTGCAAAAACTTTGCAGTGTAGACGTAGCCTCAGTGGTGTGCTTTAGGAGTCTCCAGAAATACAATTATTCCAGTAATAATCTGGATCTGACTCCAAAACAACAATTATAAATAATCATTCTAATTTAATCAATTAGGTGTATAACACACCTTTACTTAACAATTTAAAGAAACAGGGTTTAATCAGGTCTGGCCTTACCATCAGGTGAACTGAGGCAGCTGCAAAGAATACTATGACCCAGAGAATTGAGACCTTTCAAAGTTTTGGCCCAAGCGAGGAGGTATGGGGGCATCATTTGAGTTCCCTGTCTCAGGTGCCAAAATGTTGTGGGCCAGCATTGGGTTCAACAGACTAAAAGTGAATACAATTAATTAACAAAGTACACTGAAGGAAAGGAAACGAAACTTATCTGGCATTTACCCTGCCACCATTTATCCCATCCAAGAGCGTGCCCTTCTCTGGATTCAGAGTCCCAGAAACTTGCTTGCATGGGTGCGCTTGAAGGTCTGCAGATGGAGAGGAGATAGCACTGTGCAGGTTCTGTGTGTGTCAGTCCAAGCTAAGCAGCCAGTCCAGGCAAGGCAGTCCAACAGCTCTGGTTCACTGGGCAGATCATTCTGCCTTCTGTGCCCTGTCCCAGGCAGCACTTTTCCACACAGTTGCAGTTACACAAGGTTACCTTCTATGAAGGTTTCTGCAGGCCCTTCTCAGCCATAGGCATAGCCAACATCTCTCCCCTCCGGAAACAATCACCAACAGCCTCTGAAGCAGCCTGCTAGATCCAAGCCCCAGCAGGTTCTTAGTAACAGGCTCTAGCTTCCTGCAGCAACTCCTGGACTGGAAAGGGCTCCACACCAGCAATCTGGCAACTCTCCCTAAAATGGAGATGTTCCCTCCCCCTTCTCTCTCTCTGCCTATAAGAGAGCAAGAGTTTTCCCCTCCTTTTTCCCAAGGGCTTATGGGAGTTATAGTCTCTGGGGCTAGATTGCAGCACAAAGGACCCTCCCAGTAAAAGTCAGAGGCTCCTATACAGGAGGCCCCTGCTTTCTGATGGCCTGATTTGCGACTCCCCGGCACTTACGAACTTTTCCGTAAGTGCAGAAGGGGCCAAAATCCCCCAACTTACATCCTTGGCCCCATATTTACAATGGTGTATGATGCCTGTCGTAAATGCAGGCTCGAATTATGATGCTCCCCGACTTGTGATGCTATTTCAGGAACCGATCACGTTGCAAGTTGGGGGCAGCCTGTAGTAAGGGGACTACAGCTGCTTTGACCACTGGGTCCCCTGACGGGCTGCTGGGACCCTTGCTCCTCTGCCAGGCTGCCATGCTTCTGTGGCCCCAGTTCTTAACATCTGGAGAACCATTTTGGTAATGTGTTTGATGTTAAAAAAATCCAAAACATTTAGGAAAAAACATAAAATCCTGAAAATTATATAAAAAAATATTGAAAATGTCTAGCAAAATAACTGTTTTTGCAAAAGGCCATTTTTCAGTTAAAAAAATGATTCAAAACATATTGACCAATCCTATAGCCAGGTAGATGAGAGCAGGGCAGGAGCGGAGGGAATGTGCTATGCAACTAATCTTCTTTCTTGCTGACATCTTTTTCCCTTTTTCTGTATAGCTTTGGAAAATTTACCTATTACATCGGTAGGCATTCACAATATGCTTCCCTAGACAAGTTCATGACAAAGTAACTACAGATTAGGCAGGGTCACATGTACCATGCAACGGGAAAGGTTCAGTTAAAAAGAGCTAATTCATTAGGTGTACATCTTAGGGGAAACATGAGCAGGAAACACTGGTAGGAGTGCGTCAATTCTGGGGAGGAGAGAGATGAGGTACATATGACAGCATTCCAAAGGATCAAGCAGCTTTTAGGAAGGGCACAGTCATAGCCAAGGATGGAAAGAGAGAAGCAAAACAAAAGCTTAAAGGCATTTCCCTGGGAGAAAACTGCAGAGCAGTTCCAGTTTCTCAAGACTCAAAACCCAAGACACGAGCTGCATAAGGAATGGTTCTTGATGGCACAAGGGAAATACCGTTTTTTGTGTGTGTGCAGACCAGAGAGAAAAGCTAATGCCTATGCAAACCTTGTTTCAAGGACTGAAACACGTTCTGGGTAAATGCACAGATTTCATTATTAGCTTTCTGTTTATTTGTTGTTGTTGTTTAGTCTGCATTTCCCTTCGTGTCGGAGCCAAATAATAAACTGCCTCAGTTGGGGAGCTGTGCATCCAGCTTCCTGGCCTTGTTATTTCTCAAGACACAGACATCCATCACAGGCTCCAATTGCAAAAGGAAATGGACCTGCTCACTAGCCAACAGAGTTAGCTGCAACTTTCCATGGTCTGCATGAGGCAGGTTGAAAAGTTAATCATGCTTGCTGCTTGTTTATTGCATGTAATGGCTATCTATCATAATAACAGGAATTCATATCTGCAGCTGTCGGAATATGAAGAATGTATGTGTTGGGGTTGTCTTGCTGGGATAGCAGTTCATATGAGTTTTTTACATAAATCACATTATTGGTGTTATAATGCATTTATTTTACTAGTCAAGTATTCTATAAAAATACTCTCAAGGTGATCCATGGTGACTTTGGGGAAATGATTTTATTGCCTATTTTAAAAATCAATATTCTGAAAAATATTGCAAATAAATAGAGATGAGACATCAAGCATACGGCCTTCATGACATAGCCCTGTGGCCTGCATAACCTAATTAAATGCCACATAATTTTAAGCTTTTATTGGGGAAAAAAATGTTAGGTTACTTACTGAGTGTAAAATGTCAGATTGTCTATGTGAGCCTGGAGAGAGCCTGATACAATGATTCAATGGTGTGGACTCCTTTTGTTCTGTTAATGTAGTTAAAGGCTCAGGGTTAGAGCCCAATACTGGAACCTCTTTGTGTATCTGACGTATTTACTCTCTAATCATTGTAGTGGGTGGGATACATACCCAGTAGGTATGAAACACATTGGGCTAAGAATTCTGATTTTCTGTAGAGTAGAAAATCCAGAGGGAAGACTATAGTCCTCAGTTTCTACCCTCCATGAGTCTGATACCTGTTGTCAGGAAGTGGGGAGTGCAACAGAGCAATCCCATCGGTGCATCTGGCCTGTAGTAGGCTGCCTAAGTGGCTATACCACCTGATGGGCTGGAAAAGTCAACCGTCAGGCTCTTGATCCAAGCAGCAGAAGTTCAATGATTGCTCAAAACATTTGCCTCACTGTGGTTCTGATAACGTCTGCTAGTTCCAGCACTGGATCCAGCCTTACTTTTCCCTTGTCTTGCTCTAGCTAACCTGCGTCTGACTCTGGGATCTGAATCCTGGTTCCTAACTCCTTTCTTAGGCCACTGGGTCTGTGTCTGGCAAACGTCCTGGTCACTGACACCTGTGACCTCGAGAGTGGCGTTCTGAACATACTCTTGGGCTCTTTTTTTCTTATCGACACATCTTTACCGCTGCAAAGCTCGTTAGGACCAGTCTAGCATCACTGCTGCAGCCTGCTTGCATGTCCTTAGCAGTGCCATCCTCTTCGTGTCTTTGGCAGACACACCTGGCTGACATTTGGTTTGATTTAAGTTTATTTTAAAGAAGATGAATGTTGGCCATTTCACTGAGCATTTCCAGCAAATGATAGTGGGATGCAAGGCCAAGTTTTAGAGAGAATACGTACAACGTACAGTATAGCTCATGAAAGGGGTCACATTGGCTAAAATCCTTCTCCCAGCAGCAGTAATGTCTTGGTGCTAGAATTAGGGATTCTGGGGTACTGCTGCACCCCCTGGTTTTAAGTGGTTTCCATCCTATGCAGGGTGTACAGTTTGTTTCTTTGGCTCTCAGCATCCCCAATTTGTTCCAGCCTGTGACAGGGCGCCTGCCCTGCACTGGCCCTTTAAGACCAGGATTCAGGCCCTGAGCCGGGGCTGGGAACAGAGGCCAGCTGAATCTGTTAGGGCTAGTGAGAGCCCAGCTGGCAGCTATGTAGTGCAGCACAGTTGGCTTGGAGAGGCCAGCTGAAGCCGTTAGGGCGAGTGAGGGCCCACCCAGCAGCTATATAGAGAAGCACAGTTCGCTGAGGAGAAGGCAGTGAAGGTCTGACTGCAGAGGAAGTAGGAGCGCCCAGGAGGGAGACCAGCTGGGGATAGCCAGCTAGGGCTGGGAGAGGGCCAGCCAAGACTCCCCCTGGCTAGGGGCTGGAGGCAATGCCCTGGGTTCAGAAGCGGATCACAATGCAGCCTAGGTAAGTGGGGCAGTAGAGAGAACCCCAATGCCAATGATGAGCAACCCGTATAGACTGTAACTTGCCCTGGAAGGGCTAGATGAGGACAGTCAGGGGGCACGGTGGGGGGGGCTGCACCCTGACACAGCCCCCCCAGCACAGCTTCAAGAATATGCCTTCACAGTGAGCTGGAGGGTGAAGGGCAATTTTGTTCTTGTGCTAATACAATTCTTCCCTTGTCTTTTTAGGGGAGGGCTGCTGTTTTAAACTTCTGAGCAGCTGCCCACTGCGAACTTGAGTTGGGGCAACAAATTTTACATCCGCTGCTGAACACTTCTCAATCTAAATCATCCTTCATTAACAATGTGGGAGAGATCTGAACCACTGTCCTAGCCAGGGGCAGATGACCATTTTGCGGGGCCCAGGGCAGCACAATTTTGCGGGGGCCCCCCTTTGCCATCGTGCATGTGCGGGGCTTCTTGAAGCATGGGGCCCTGGGTGGCCGCCCTGCTCACCCTGCCCTATATCTGCCCCTGGTCCTAGAGACTAAAGGCTCTGTGTCCCATAACTAATCCACTGCCTTAAGTTAAGTCATTTGAAGGGACATTTCTTTTATACTCATGATTAAAACATTGCTCAGAATTCATCCCATTATTCTTAAGAATGCTGATCTGACAAAAAACTGGGCCAGATCCAAGGTCCATTGACTTCAATGACTTTGGGATCAGGCCTATATAGCACGCTAAAATGAGTTATGCAGACTGTCTAGAGCTGGTCTGAAAATAGATTCTCCCCCCACCCCTACTTTTTGGAGGAGAAAGCGTGTTTGTTTTCAATTTTTTTTTTTAAAGAAAAATATTTGTTTTTTGAGGAAAGCCAATGCTGTCAGAGAAAATCTTCACTAAATCGACATGGCCATTTTTTCCATCAAAAAAGATTCAACAGAAAATTTTCAGCCTGCCCCAGTATCGTGCTACAATAACCTGACACAAAGGAGTTCTCTAGCATTTCAGTTTCATCTTGAACTCCACTTATGAGCTGAAATTCTGCCCCCACTGAAGTCAATGGGAACTTTTAAATGTTACTACACAGACAGATGGCCAATGCTACTTGTCTTCCGTACGTGAGTAATCCCATTTGATTTCAGTAGATTTGCTTATGTGAGGAAAGCTGTATTTGGCCAACAACTGACAATGAAGTTTCACATTTAATAAATACCTGGAAGATAAAGATCAGATAAGCAGAAACATTTCCGTCATTTCAAATGTATGTTTGAAAGTTTATGACCACTACCAAAGGTTATTGGCAGGACAAAAAGGGGAAACACACCATTATCCAAGCCATTTAAATGCTGCTTATGTGAAGAATCCATTTCATGCAAGACTGATAATCAGAACTACTGATGTCACTGACATATGAGTAAGCCTTCCTCATCAAGCATCACTACTGATAACATTTATGCAAGCTAAAGCATATTGCTTTTTAATGTCAAGTCAGGTAACATTGTCACCCGTAACACTATTATCTGTTGCCTTCTTTCATATATTTGTTCCCTTCCGCAAAGATATAAATTAATTTAGAACATAATGTTGTTACCTCACAAGAAGCATTTTCTTGCTTGGTCCAAAAATTCATTTTGCTTAGCTACTTGAATGAAATTGTCTCAGTTAAAGCTGTAGTAGAATTTTTGAAATTGATCTTTCAGGAGAATATTGGGTGCTTTGTTATAGAGTCTTGCAGATGTAGTGCTTTACATGAAGTAAACCACAGTCCATTCCTCATGGAATTTATCCCCAGTTCCCCTCCTTTATTTTGCTCACGTACCAAGAGTCCTCCTGCATCAGTATGAAGTGCAGGAAGTCCAGCAATAATGTTAATGTTTCAATTTTTACAAGAAAAAACTTTCAGTGACTGATAATGCCACATACCCTTTTTCTTTTGGGGGGAGGGAGGGCTCTCTATTGCTCTCTGCAGCCCAGATGAATAGTGCCCTTTTCCCTTCCCCAATACAGCGCCCATTGAATCTGGCTGGAGGTCTTAGTCACTAGGGGCATTGAAATTACTCAGAATTGTTTCAAAATGGCGCGTCCACACTTATTGGAGCCTGCCGCAGAATTATAGCCCCCGGAAGCCTCTGTATGGCTATGTCTCACACGCCACTCCTCTACTACCTCCTCCCTCACGGGATGCCAAACAAACACAGTGCACTGTGGTCGCCATTGTGGGTGCCACAGCATTTATAAGTGGCCGGTGTGGAAAGAGCAGTCACAAGTGCAGCCATGAGAGGCCTCTGGAGGACAATTATTTTGAATTAGCAGCACCGGTTTGTCCACCCAAGGGTAGGTCTACACTACAGAGTTTTGTTGGAAAAATGGCTATTTTTCCAACAAAACTTGAGTTATGTCCACACTGCGATTGTGTTCTTCTGAAAGTCAATCGAAGGAACAGAGTTTTTTCTGGAATTGGTAATCCTCTTTCTACGAGGAAGAAGCCTTTTTCCAAAAAAGCTCTTTTGGAAAAAGGCATGTGTGGATGGGTCAGAGGAAGTTCTTTCAAAAGAAGAGGAAAGAGGGAAAAGCACAGGTGCCCTGGTGGCCACTCCATCCTCAGTAATCACAGTTTAAATTCAAGATAGTGTCCATTCATTGTGGATGCTCTTTCAAAAAAGCAGATCACTTTTTCAATGTGCTTTTGTGTGTGGATGCTCTTTTTCGGAAGAAGTTTTTTTTGGAAGATCTAATACTATTTCTAAATAGCAATTTCGAAATAAGCATTATTCCCCAAGAAAAGTGTGAGTCCAGATTTTGAAAAAACAAGGTAGTGTGGACGCTCTGCTTGTTATTTTGTAATAAGGGGATTTATTCCAAAATAACTCCCTAGTGTAGACCAGGGCTTCCTGACCCTTAGCCTTCCCTGAGCCAGAATAGAGCTGGAGTTGCTTTCAGGTGGTGACTGGGAGATGAAGGAGAAGGACTATAGAAGAGCATTTCATTTAGTTATGTAATGAAAGGAATTAGCCCTGAGAAGGAAAGGATGATGTGACTTCTGAAAAAATGGGGAAAATATCAGTATTGGTCAAGCTGACTCTGCAGTTTTTCAGAATTTTTGGTGAATTTAAAAAGGCCATTTCAGATCTGTTCAAGAATGGAAATTTGAACCTGAGTCCCACATCCCATGTGAATGCATTAACCATTGGACTAAATGTTATAAAGTGGAGTTGGGGCAGGCAACAGTATCAGCAGCACTCCTGTCTTCTCTGTCTGTTTTATAACTATTTGTGGTAAAATCAGGAATAGCTCGGGTCAGCACAAACTGCAGTTTTTCTCAAATAAATTGTCCACGGCTTTTCAACAGGCTCTAGCTGGACCTGCTTTTAGGTCTGTTTTCCGCCCCCCCCCCCCTGTTGTTGCTTTCCATCTTATTTCTTGACAAAGGCAAAGGATAGCTAAATTTAAAAGAATTAGAGAAAGGAGGCTACATTTGCAACAGAAAATATTTTTATGAACGGATTAGGTAGCTTTTAAGGGAGGCAAATTGAAGAAACCCAAGAAGAGCTCGGTCCTACAATCCGCTGAGCATCATTTATGAGTTACTATGTTTCTTCATGTGCTTTTGAAATCAGTGTATGTTGAAGGTGATGAGCACCAAAGCATTTAAATCGAGAAAAGTATGAATTAAAACATGGCATTTCAGAGATAATCTATTTTAGTTAATTTCCTGCAGATAGGTGTTCAATTTCAAGGGGAGTTGTCAATGTTTAAATGTTGAGTTGGATTGGGCATGGAAATAAAATGCTCTTGGTGAGGTCTCAACAATGGTCAGCTGTTAGTTTTGAGTATTTATTTCTAACAAATGCATACATCATTTCCAATTATTTTTCAACTAGTTTAAAAATGTCATTTTTGCACAGGAAAAAAATGTCCCACAATTAAAAGAAAATAAAATTATTCAGAAACAAAACTGAAGGTTGAAAAGCTATCTGCCACTAGCCCTGTTGGGTTTTGAAAAATATTGTTGGCAATTTTGTTAGTTATCATCTTTGATTTTTAAGCTAAAAATCAGTGCTGAAAAACCATGTTTCCCAAACAATTTGTGTTTTGGTTCCCTGTTTGGGAAACCATGTTTCCCAAACAATTTGTGTTTTGGTTCCCTGTTCTATTTTTTTCTGTGAAAATTCAAATTTTTGACACAGCCATTTTCACAAAATTAGTTTGCAAAAAAAATGACCATATCTATTATTTGTGCCTAAATAGGTAAGAAATCACAATTAAACCCAGCAATATTATTAGAGTTATCAGAGTTTGACATGCATCTGACGAAGTGGGTCTTTGCCCACGAAAGCTTATGCTCCTACACTTCAGTTAGTCTATAAGGTGCCACAGGACTCCTCGTCGCTTTTGCAGAGTTTGAATGTATCCATTTGACTTTAACCACTCCACATATTGAAATACCAGTGGTATTTATTCAAAATCATTAATGGCCAAGGTGAACTCAAGTTTAACGAACAGTATTTAAATAACCATCTTATAATCAATCAAGTTTCATTTCCCAGTAGAAAATCCTCACACTCCTCATGGTTATTGTCTCTCAAACAGCTCTCTTATATGTATGTATGACCTTCCTAAGACAAAAATGTACTTGGTGCTTTTCTTTTTTCATATAGACACTGATAAGACTCTCTTGTTCTTAATACCTTACTGGTTTACCTTTTATGCTTCCTGTCTTACTTTCATATCTCTTTATTCTTAAAGATAAATGAGTGTTAGGGACACTGCTTTTGAACATCTGCAGTGTTGTGAGGGTTTTCAGTTTTTCTCCCCAGAAACATAGAATGATTTACTACTTGATGGCTGACAATACACAAATTTCTGTGACCTATCATTAAAGCCCTGCAAATCCATGGCTATCCATGGCTCATTTTTGCTGATACAGATATGGATGCAGATGCGCAGACAAATGTTGTATCTAGAACCCTGCAAATTTGTGGCTATCTGCTTTATATCATATCTGCATCTGCAGATATGGATGGGGATATAAGCAGATCATCTTTGCAGAGGCACATATTCATTTTATATTTGTGCAGGGCTCTATCATCATTTTCACGTTTTGTGTCTATAGTGACATCAGATTCTGGCTCACTCAACTCCAGCTCATATTAGATTAGATAAAATATATATGCCACAAAGTGGGAGACTTGTAAAGAGCAAACAAGCTTTCCTAACTGCCTTTTCTGACCATCACAGTGCCCATTGCCCTGCATCTTTGGATTCACCTTGTGCTTTTGTCTTAAATGTTTTCATCCTTTTCACATTTGTGTCCTAGTTTTAGCAGCCCAGAGAAGTGATTTCTTCTTGGGCTGACTATCCCAGGCTCCTGCTCGAGTGCAGGAATTTTCTGAGCTAATTGTTGAAGAGCTGAATCCCTAGTCTTTAACACAGTTTTCCCAAATATTTTCATAATTGGAGGACACAAAAACATCATGACGTAACACCTGCCCCACAGAACACACCATCTTGGTTTGATATAATTTCTGCTTTGATGTCATCTTTACAAGTATCAGAGGGGTAGCCGTGTTAGTCTGAATCTGCAAAAGCGACGAGGAGTCCTGTGGCACCTTATAGACTAACTGAAGTGTAGGAGCATAAGCTTTCGTGGGCAAAGACCCACTTCGTCAGATGCATGTAGTGGAAATTTCCAGAGGCAGGAATAAATATGCAGGCCAGGATCAGGCTGGAGATGATGAGGTGATCCAATCAAGGAGGATGAGGCCCACTTCTAGCAGCTGATCTGGAGGTGTGAATTCCAAGAGAATAGAAGCTGCTTTTGTAGTTAGCAAGCCATTCACAGTCTTTGTTTAATCCAGAGTTGATTGTGTCAAACTTAAAGATGAACTGTAGCTCAGCAGTTTCTCTTTGAAGTCTGGTCCTGAAGTTTTTTTGCTGCAGGATGGCTACTTTTAGATCTGCAATTGTGTGTCCAGGAAGATTGAAGTGTTCCCCTACAGGTTTTTGTATGTTGCCATTCCTAATATCAGATTTGTGTCCATTGATTCTTTTACGTAGGGACTGTCCTGTTTGGCCGATGTATATAGCAGTGGGGCATTGTTGGCACATGATGGCATATATTACGTTGGTGGATGTGCAGGAGAATGTACCAGTGACAGTATGGCTGATCTGGTTAGGTCCTGTGATGGTGTTGCTGGTGTATATATGTGGGCAGAGTTGGCACCGAGGTTTGTTGCAAGGATTGGTTCCTGAGTTCGAGTTATTATGGTGCGGTGTGTAGTTGCTGGTGAGAATATGCTTCAGGTTGGCGGGTTGTCTGTGGGCAAGGACCGGCCTACCTCCCAAGGCCTGTGAGAGCGAGGGATCATTGTCCAGGATGGGCTGAAGATCGCTAATGATGCGTTGGAGAGGTTTTAGCTGGGGACTATAGGTGATGGCCAGTGGTGTTCTGTTGGTTTCTTTCTTGGGCTTGTCCCGTAGCAGGAGGCTTCTGGGTACACGTCTGGCTCTGTCAATCTGTCTCCTCACTTCCTCGAGGAAGTGAGGAGACAGATTGACAGAGCCAGACGTGTACCCAGAAGCCTCCTGCTACGGGACAAGCCCAAGAAAGAAACCAACAGAACACCACTGGCCATCACCTATAGTCCCCAGCTAAAACCTCTCCAACGCATCATTAGCGATCTTCAGCCCATCCTGGACAATGATCCCTCGCTCTCACAGGCCTTGGGAGGTAGGCCGGTCCTTGCCCACAGACAACCCGCCAACCTGAAGCATATTCTCACCAGCAACTACACACCGCACCATAATAACTCGAACTCAGGAACCAATCCTTGCAACAAACCTCGGTGCCAACTCTGCCCACATATATACACCAGCAACACCATCACAGGACCTAACCAGATCAGCCATACTGTCACTGGTACATTCTCCTGCACATCCACCAACGTAATATATGCCATCATGTGCCAACAATGCCCCACTGCTATATACATCGGCCAAACAGGACAGTCCCTACGTAAAAGAATCAATGGACACAAATCTGATATTAGGAATGGCAACATACAAAAACCTGTAGGGGAACACTTCAATCTTCCTGGACACACAATTGCAGATCTAAAAGTAGCCATCCTGCAGCAAAAAAACTTCAGGACCAGACTTCAAAGAGAAACTGCTGAGCTACAGTTCATCTTTAAGTTTGACACAATCAACTCTGGATTAAACAAAGACTGTGAATGGCTTGCTAACTACAAAAGCAGCTTCTATTCTCTTGGAATTCACACCTCCAGATCAGCTGCTAGAAGTGGGCCTCATCCTCCTTGATTGGATCACCTCATCATCTCCAGCCTGATCCTGGCCTGCATATTTATTCCTGCCTCTGGAAATTTCCACTACATGCATCTGACGAAGTGGGTCTTTGCCCACGAAAGCTTATGCTCCTACACTTCAGTTAGTCTATAAGGTGCCACAGGACTCCTCATCTTTACAAGTAAGGCTCATAACAAGATGGATCAGGGAGGAGGGAAGAATAGTGATGTGTTTCCTCGGCAAGGCCTCCACATAAGCGCATCTTGGCTTGTTCCTTTGTTTTAAACTGGTTACTTATGTTCCTCTTTACATCTTGTAGGCTTTATGGCAGAGGTGAGTTAGTAGGAGGGGTTTGCATGCAGAAAAACAATATGATCAGGAGGTACAGTGAGGCTACGTCTATACTCCTGGTATTTTGCAGAAGAGGAAATGAAAATGGAGCTCTCATTAGCATATCTCGCGCTCTCATTTGTATATCTCATTCCGATCCTTTTTGCGGAAGAGGTTTTTGTGACAAAAAGCCCTGTGTAGACAGGGCCATTTGTCGGGGAAAAAAAACCTTTTTGTGCAAGAGCCTGTAAACCTCATTTTTTGAGGAATAAGGGATCTTGTGCAAAAAGGTTTTTTTCCAACAAATGGCCCTGTCTACACAGGGCTTTTTATCGCTAAAACCTTTTCCGCAAAAAGGATCAGAAGAAGATATGCAAATGAGCACTCCATTTGCATTTCCTCTTCCGCAAAAAAACCCTCAGTGTAGATGTAGCCTGAGGGTATTCCACACTGAAGGGGAAAGGACATCCACGAAAGAAAGAGATGAAAGAGTGGTATCCTTGACTGAGTATGTGTGTCACTGGGGTAATGTAAAAGTAAATCAAGTTATTCTCTGATGTAGGCCGAAGTGGTGCAATGCATCGTCTTGTAAGCAAGGACAAGAAACTTTCATTTGTTGCATGGCACAAGGGAGATCTAGCAAAGTGATACAACTGGGAGCAGCATAGCCAAAGTGAGAAGCAAAAGGGATTATTTAGATATGAGCAATTTTGACAGACTGGAAAGAGATGAGGTGACTAAATACACTTTTAGAAGAGCAAAGCACAACAAATATGGGTGTTTTTAGCAAGAATCAATCTTGTGGAGCTTTAAACCAAAAGTAATTGCTTCTCAAGAGCAAACATTCAAGATGGTGGCTGTGGTTTTACAGTCTTTTATAGTCCTGTGGGAACATGTGATTTAAACTATGGGACAGTACACATTTCAAGACTTGCTTGAAGTGACTTTAGCTCATGTGTTCTCATATATCCTTTTTAATTTTTTTAAATGAAAATGCATTGAATTTAGCTGTCCATACTCTATTTGTGTATAGAATATTTTTTCCCTTTACTAGTAATTGCTTATTTATGATTTTTCTTGTTGATTATTAGATCCCAGTTTCAATTGGATTGAGCTTCTCAACAGTAACATTTTCTCACATCACAGTTCTGATACCTATGTTGGCCCAGCTTTACAAAGCAGCAGTTAAAAGCCCAGAATGAAAATAAGGACAAGAAATATGTGGATGTGCAGAAACTATGAATGAGGTATGCAACCATTTCTGGGTTAAAAATACAGTTTTGCTGTACAATTTCTTCTGGAATTGAATACTTAACATTAACACTTCAGAGCATAATTCACTCAATTGAAACACACAAGTAAGTGGCATATCAGTGTGGTAATATCGAACATTTCACCAATTGTGTGTCTAGATAATTTTTAAAAAATCTGTGCTCTCATTCAGTCCCTCAAAAATGCCAGTGCAATTTAGTGCCATATAGCATAACCACTGTCATCATGGCCATCATCTCCTGAGGCAATTTTTGAACTTTGATGCTTGGCTCCTGTTTTCTTTGTGCTCCTCCAACTACTGTCTCTAGAAATTCATCCTGGCCTTTAATCTTTAAGCTCAGTAATTTTATTCTTGGAATTTTGATTAAACGGATCTTATTCAAAAGCAATTTCAGGAACGCTGACTTAATTAATATTATCGTTTTACCTGATCTTCTCTACTATTCATGAAAAACTTATGTTTTTCGTGTTACAGACTAACTCAGCTACCCTCCTGAAGCTTTTCTACTATTCATGTAATTATATATAATGAAACCACCACCAACAAAAACAACAACACACACACAACTCCAGCTCCATGACTACTTTATTAGAGAAGAAATCTCTGCCTCTGACAAATTTCCTTTTTTCTTCCTTTTCCTACTCTAATAATACTTTGTTCATACCTAGGGCTTTTCATCCTTAGATGGGGAAACTGAGTGAAATGACTTATCCAAAGTTCATCCAGGTAACCTGTGGAAGAGCTGAGAATAGAATCCACAATTCCTACTCTGCAGTTCTCTGTCTGCTAGACCACACTGCCGCGCACAAGTCTTTGTCACTTAAACATTCAGAAGCCTGATTTCTACAACTGCATGTATAAGATTGCTGTTGGTGTCCTTGGGAATGACAGGTGCATAATCATTTGGAGGATCAAACTTTAGTAATCTGCACCATCTTTTCCAGCCATACTGTGTTCTCCCATCTTTTCATGTGGTGCCTACCAGAAAGAGATCTCTACTCTCTATAGGGTACGTCTAGACTACATGCCTCTGTCGCCAGAGGCATGTAGATTAGGCTACCAGACACAGGAAAATGAAGCGGAGATTTAAATAATCGCCGCTTCATTTACATTTACATGGCTGCTGCGCTGAGCCGACAAACAGCTGATCAGCTGTTTGTCGGCTCAGCGCGATAGTCTGGATGCGCGGGTGTCGACATCAAAGGTATGTGTCGACCACCCAGGTAAGCCTCATCCCAGGAGGCATACCTGGGTGGTCGACACATACCTTTGATGTCGACACCCGCGTGTCCACACTATCGCGCTGAGCCGACAAACAGCTGATTAGCTGTTTGTCGACTCAGCGTGGCAGCCATGTAAATTTAAATGAAGCGGCGATTATTTAAATCGCCGCTTCATTTTCCTATGTCTGGTAGCCTAATATACATGCCTCTGGCGACAGAGGCATGTAGTCTAGACGTACCCTATTATAATAGTTGAAGTAATTACGCAGGAGAGGAGTGGGGAAAGAATCATTGGTATTAATTACAAAATACAAAGTAAAGTACAATCATCCTGAGTAGATGTGCCACAGTATGGCTCTTAACGAGTTTCCCTGTGTATTGGGCGGAGGGAGGGGAGATCACCACATGGCAAGGCAGAGTGGGGTAGAACAGGAATAGAAATGGCTGAAGACAGATCAGTCTAAATGAAGCATTTAGAGTTTCATAGATTTCAAAGCTGATGGGGTTAGTAGATTGTGCAGTCTGACCACCAAGATAACAAAAGCTGTGGAATTGTATCCATTTAATCCTCTACTTCAATTTTATATAAAGCAAGAAATTGTCCTAAGTTGATACAAAGCAAGATTTTAATGATACGTAGATAACAGAGAAGCAAGACAAGTAGAAAAGAGTTGAAGTAAATACAGTACAAAGCTAGAAAGAGTAACAGGGTATGAAGGAGAAAGATGAGTTTATTTAATTATAAGCATGTTAGTAACATGGGGTGATATTCTGGTCACATTGAAATCAGTGGCCAAATTCAGTGAGGCCATAATTTTACACCTAGTATGGGCCTGTCCTTAGGATTTGTAGGGCCCAATGGCAGCCGGGGGGAGGGACCAATTTTTAGAGCTGTGATTTTATGATCTTCAGCAACACACTGATGAAATACTTTTAAAGCAAATTTTAAACCCAGGTCCTATAGGCTACGGCCATGTCTATATTGTATAGCTTGTGTGTTGATAGTACTTTCATCACACAAGAGCCACCAAAAAGAAAGTTGCTAGGTCATATTTACACTTCCTTTCTGTCGGTATAGCATAGCTACATTAATAGCTCCCCCATCGAGAGAGAGAGCAAAACAATGTGGGTATGCTTCCCACAGTCCTGGCATCTCCTTCACGAGGCATTGTGGGAATGCCAATGTTGTGCCAGGCATTTTGGGAACATAAGTCTCAAGAGCCACCTCTTTGCCTCACGGCCTTCCTGGAGCATCTGACTGACTTTCGCGCCATTTCAAACTGTGACAATCCTTGCTGTGCACTCCACCATCTGCTGGATGACCCATGAGAAGTCTGTGACCCGTGATAAATCGTGGGTCACAGATGTCTCTTCTATGCTGTGTTCGATGTGCTTAGAACACTGCAAATTGTAGCAGACCCATTTATGAACTTAGTATCAGAGGAATACGCACATGCGGATGACACTGAGGGACATGGACACCAATGAAGTGGCATTGCATAGAGCTGTCACAGAGTAGCAATAGATTTGGGTGCAAATAAACCACACATGATTCATACATCTGAGACTGAGCGATGTACTGTATCTTTACCACCTCCCCACCGTGATAGGATCAAAAAGCTCTGGGGTGCTCCAAGGAGGAGAGCATCTTGAGCAATAGCCACCTCTGTTTCCCTGAGAAGATGTTATGAGGAGCACAACACGCTGAGCCAACCAGCAGGAAATGGATTTTAAAATTCCTGGAGCGTGTAGGGTGCAGAGCAGCAGAGTTCAAAGCACTGACCAGAGTGGTTAATCGGGCATTATGGGAATCATTCTGGAGTTCAGTAAACTTAAAAAAAAAAAAGCCTACTGTAGTATACACTGCATGCTTGACAGCAAAGGGAGGGGGAGAGACAAAAGTGGAGGTGGAAGTTTTTTGTCACCAAAACTAGGCATTTGTTGCAATTTGTCAGGTTGCAATTTGAATGATGTCTGGGTTTTGTCTCCAAAAAGGGTTTTGTGATGATAAAACTTGCCAGTGTAGACAAGCCCTAACACAGCAAATTCAGAAACTGACAGCATATACCTGGGGTTAGGAAATGGCTGTTAAATGGCCTTATTATCATATGAATGGCGTTCACAGGTTCAGTGTTCTGCTAATAGCTCTTTTCACTTTTAAGTTAACTAGATCCTCTTCAGAGGAAGCAGAGTCATGGAACAGGGATAGGAACAGGCAGGTGAGTGGACATTAAGACGTAGTGGCACCCCAAATTTTCAGGTGCCCCATGCAGTTGTGTATTCTGTATGTGCGTAAGGCCGGCTCTGACTTAATGTATTGCCCAGCACTTATAGAGGTTCCTGAGTATATAAATAGCAATGAAAAACTTTGTAAATCTTAGTAGTGCAGTAAGATAGTCAGACCTAGTGAAACAACATCAGCCCTGGTGTAAGTACGTATAACTCCATTGAAATCCAACGGAATTCATTTGGCCCAGTGTGTTTAATTTTTTAGTTCTTTGGATTATCCTCAAAGGAATATTTAAAGAGAACTGTAAAATACAAGCAAGTCTGAAATTGTTCTAATGAAAATGTTTGTGATAGCATTGGTCCTGCAAGCTCACTGATAGTCTGACCTTGCCCACAGCTCTACGCTACAGTCATAACTGCTCTCTCTCAATGATATAGGAGCCCCTATTTGACATCGGTGAAAGATCTGCCTCAGGCTGAGGGATATTTATAAACCCTAAAATCAAATTCTCTGTTCCACACCATGCCAACAGCAACAGACTTTATCTGCGATGGGGTTCTGTTGTGGTAGTGAGTACACAATTCTCCCCACCAGGATTCAGCATGGCAGTGGAATATCTTTCAGCTGTTATCACCCCTATATGCTCTGACAATGTTTTGACCTAAGTTGCCTCACTGGGGAAATCCCCAAATAAAAGTGATGCCATGAAAACTGGGACACGCTAATCATTTAAAATATTTGGGGCTTGTTGACGAGCGTGTGGATTTTGTGTGTGTAAAGAAGAAGATTACCATTATCGGACACCAGTTTAATGGGGCAGGTGATTACCCTGAGGTAAAGATTTGAGCTGAGTATGAACAGTGGATGCTGATGAATAGAAACAAACCATAAAAGAAGGACAAGTTGAATGATAGGTGGGTCTGCATTATGTCATTGTTTGTGGTGAATATCATCAACCAGAAAAAAATGATACTGACAGTAAGATGGCTTGGAACTAGATAAGACTGGAATCTCTCCAAAGGTCATACCCAGAACTGACCACATATTTGGGCTACAATACTGGAAGTATAATATGAATACAATTAAGCCTTCTAAATATTTAAAAGCAGCAAAATTCAGGTTTCTTATATATAAATAGTGGTGATATCTGTATTATATGAAATGAAGGGAAAATAGCCTGCATGAGGAATTTCTGGGAAAACTTGAGGAAAAGTTATATATTTCCTGTCTGAAAATTACATGGCCACTTCCCCCCCTCCCCAAACCTCTAAACCAAGTAATTAGACCCCTTCTGCTCATCAGTTATGCAGCTCCATAAACCAGATAACCAGCCACTGGGCAGGTGGAATTTTAAGCCTTCAGGGCTGCTGTAGGAAGTCACTTTCAATCAATTGGAAGTTGTCCGGTTGTTTAGTCACCATCCTTTAATTCATGCTTTAATTTGGCACTATTGTCAGATACAGTGAATTGTAAACTAGAGGTTTAGGGCCAGATTGGGAATCCCTTACACATAATGACAAGCATTTAATCATGTGAAAAGGACTATTAAAATTGGTGGGACAAACCATGTAAGAAGCTACTTGCCAGTGTGAATAAGAGTTCACAATTTGTTGCTAAACTGGGGATTTGCAAAACGTTTTGAAAGGCTTATTGCTTAAGGCTAGGGGACCTGGAGGAAAAATAGAGCTATTCTATGGGATAAGTTAATATCAAGGTCAGTGGATGAACCCTAGCTAGAGTTCACAATAATGGAGCCTGCCTTAAACTAATTTTGAGGCTTCCCCATAGTAGGCACATGCTATTTCTATTTTTTTGTTTTGAGCGTTTTTATTTTTTTAATTTAGTTATTTTGAAATAATTTCCTAGTGAAGACAAGCCCTTCACGAGGTCTACGTATGTATAGCTATACGAGCAAACAAAAATGCAATTGTTCTTGTCAATTCACTAGATAATTTAAACACATTTATATTTGACCATTATTACTCTTTTATTATAATGAGCTTAACTTTAGAAATGAAGTCATTTGGAACCAGAACACTGGATTTTTTTCATTTTAAAATCTCTAAACATTTTTCAAAATATTTTTTTCAAAATTTGAGTTGAGCTATTCATTGAAATCAACCTTTCCCTAAAGTTTTGGTTTTGACTAATTGGCATTTTCTGACCCCCAAAATATTAATGTCTTAATGCTAGGATTAGGTTATAGATGGGGGATCCAGGCCACAGAACAAGATTGAGATTAGAACCACATTAGGATCTGAGACTAGGGTTAGATTTGTGTCTGTTTGAGAGCCCATGGCTATATTTAATGTTAGGACCAATTAGAAGATTCAGGGTAGTTTGGATTCAAACTGCTTTTGCACCCTGAGCTGGGATTTAGGTTTTGGATGATTGTGGGTCCCATGCTAGAATTAGAGAGGGGGGTTGGTGGAGGTTGCAGGGCTAGAGTTATGACTGGGTTCATGTGAGTCCTGGGCTAGGGTTATGCTACTGCTCAAATGAGAGTCTCAGGGTTGGCACAGGATTGACGTTCACAGGGTAACATAATAGTTGGAGAGCATTTTGGGGACTAAACTCAAGTTAGGATTGGGGTCATGTAGAATTGTGGATGGTCTTGATGGGGTCTGGGCCTGGTATGTTTGGATTTCCTGGACTAGGATTAATGTTGGGGTAGGTTGGAGGCAGCTATGGATGTATTTTTTTTTTGGCCATCAGAATGTGCGTCATCAAATGGGTGACTTTCCAATGGATTTTATCACCCACTATCACGTGCACTTCTGAATGCTTTCCATCATCCTTGGGCCATGATATGTGTTTGTGAGAGTAGCTTCTGCAACTAGGATTTCTTTTTTTTTAGGTTGATGGGAAGCCACATCGTTGACCAACTTGCCTCCTTTTTGATTTGGGGTTGGATAATTACTGGTGGATAATTGAGAACACAATTGAATTCCAAGGCAGTCTTGTCATTAATTTTGAGGAATCTCAAAAGGCATTTGATAGTGTAAACAGAGCAACAATATGAAAAATTGTGCAACAATCTGGAATTCAAACAAAATTAATTAACATTATCAAGGAATTCCATGTCCACTCCAAATGCTGCATTAAAATGGAAAATGGATTAAGAACACCTGTCAGCATCAAAACAGGTATAAGACAGGGATGTGTTCTGTCTCCTTTTCTGTACATTCTGGTCATCGACTATGGATTAAAGAAATATGACAATGATATGCGTGGCCTAAAATGGAATAGCTCATAGCTATTTGATCTACACTTTACCTACAGCATTACTCATATCAATGAAGATGCCTCTGGATTACAAAAATGCACAAGTGAAGTTAAAAAAAAGTGATGAGAAGATAGGTCTGAGATTCATTGCAAAGAAATATAAAAGTCTTGTTAATTGGGAACTACAGGGATAGAAATCAAAACTGAAAAACAGAAACTGGAGAAGGTGGACTATTTCATATATCTTGGAGGTACCATCAATCAAGAGGGTACCAGTTCCCAGGGAATAAGAAGAAGAATTGAGAAGACAAATGCTGCATTTGTAAGAATTAAGAACATCCGTCAACACAAAAATATCTCCCTCAACACACAAGCGAACATTATCACCTCCATAACATATAGCAGTGAGACATGACAACTTACCAAGAAAGATACACAAAAGCTGGAGGTATTTCATTGCAAATGTCTGAGAAGAATATTGGGAATAACATGTAGAGGTAGGGAGACAAATGAAGTTAGAAAAATTATTGGAACAAGGCTCTTAGAAATAATCCACAAAAGACATCAGAGGCTACAGCATGTGCTGAGAATGGAGAAAAAATGTTTACCAAATACCATTCTTGAATGGAAGCCAGAAAATGCAAGAAGAAAGAAAGGAAGACCATGAATGAGTCTAGACTACAAAGTTCTATCGGAAAAAGATACGCAATTTGAATATCTTTTTCCATTTTTCTTCCGAAAGAGGCTTTTCTGACAATTGGCTCATCTACACTAGGCCAAATGTCAGAAAGAAAAGCTTCTTTCAGGACATCTCTTCTTCCTCGTAGAGCAAGGTTTACAGGGAGGCCGAAAAAATGCATCTGCTTCTCTGATTTTTTTAAAATTATTTTTAAAAATAGAAAATTGAAACTTTTTACCTGGTTTTTTTTGTTGGAAATAAGAAAATTACAGCCAAAGCCAAAGCTTTCTGATTTTTTCCCCCCATTCTGGTCAAAAAGTATTTTTTATTAAAACAGCTACCACTATCGCCACCCTTACAACAAAACTATTTTGATGGGAAAAAAATTACAAACAGTTCTAACACAGTGGATTTTATAGTAGCATTGGTCTTTCTCACTTTTCATGGTATAGAAACTACCTGGGATAGTAACTTTTCCATTATTTGATTGCATGCTTGACTGGGTGTTTGATGGAGTAGAAAGGGGAGAGTGAACAGTTTCACTGGCTGCTTTTTAGCAGAACATTGAAGTGTCTGCACAGAGTTGTCTTGGAAGAAAGAATAATATAAACTCAAATTGCAACACACATTTTTTTTAAAATACCATTTAAATGAGAAAACAGATTGCCCCTCTGTATAATACACAACAGTTTCATTCAATGGAAGCAATAGATTTGAATGTCAAAAGACTAGACACAGATACTAAAATAGGAAGAAGTTGGGTAAAGGAAGAAAATAGAATAGCAACTTGTGTTATTCATATTACAGTTATCATCAACTGAGGTAGTTATTATATAGCGCACAGCTATTCGGGCATATCTGCAGAATGAATGATGAGCAAAAATTTAAGACCCCGGAATTCAGCATAACGGATGGTTCGAATAGGAGAGGCAAACCCCACAAAGAATGGGTAAATGATCTAGTAGATTGGTGCGGAGCTAGTCTGCAGAAATTACGCCACTCTGCACTGGACAGGGAAAGATGGGAGGTATCAGACACCAACGAGCATTGAGTTCATGGTTGTTGATTATGATGATGATTAAATGGGAAATATTTGTCTTCAATAATGCTGGCAGTTGCTCTGGGTGAGGTTTTTTTTCTTTTACTCAGAGTTGTACCATGTATCTGTAGGGGAGCCTCAAATTCTGGGAAATGGAGGCCAGGCGGATACTGTCCAAGAATTAGAGCTGCTTGTCTGACAGGGAAAGCTAGTCTGGATCTAGCGTGGCTCAGGAAGAAACATGTTCCCTCCACCCCTCTTGTGGAGAACAAGGTCACTTTTTGCTGTATTGCCTTTCAGTACCTTTGGCTGGTACCCAAATTAATTTTTGGAAAGCCAAAACCTTAAAAAATCCAAGGTATATGTATTTTTTAAACTGAAATGTTTGCAGCTATGGCTCACAGACTGGGTATCTAAACCTCAGGCACTCACTTAAATGTTTCTGATTGAGGGTCATCACGACTGTAGTCTTTCAAAGACTGACCCAGCTTCTCTTCACAGGCCTCTGCTACTAGTTGCTGAAGGTTAGTGAGAGATATTGCCATCCAGGAGTTCTCTGCAGATGTAGGACACTTCCAAGGATCAGTCCTTGATGGTAAATCACAGTAATCTCCCTGTCTCTATCAGGGTTTTATGGTGTCACCCATAACTGAGTGATACTTTCTGAGGGTGGCTACATCTAGACTGCAGTTCTTTTCTAGGATACTGCAGGTGTCCAGGAAAACACTGCTGCGTCCAAGGAACACATCCCCTCCCTCCCCCCCCAAAGTTGGAAAAGCAGATGTGTTCTTTCGGCCATCCCTGTAAACTTCATTTCACAAGGAGGAAGGGATGACTCGAAAGAGAAGGTTTTTCCAAAATTTGGCACCATGTAGATGTGCCAAATTTCAGAAAAGCCTCTTTTTCTGACTTTTCTTTGTAGTGTGGACATAGCTAGTATGTCTACACTGCAAAGAAGCCTCTGCCAAAAAGCAAGAACAACCCCTTCCAAGCCCCCAACAACACAGCAGCCAGTCTCAGAGCTGGTGTTTCACACTATGGGGCTAAAAATAGCAGTGTAGACATTCTTGCTTGGGCTGGAGCCTGACATTATGGATATAGCCACACAGCAACGAAAAATCAACAGTTGGCTCCAGCCAGTTGACTTGGGCTATATCTAGTCTGCAGAGTTTTTCTGGGGTAACATCCAGGGAACGTGTCCAAAAAAGTTTCCAAAAAATGGTTTCCAAAAAAGCAGTTGTGTTCTTTCGGCATCCCTCTATCAGCTCCTCGAGTATTCTAGGATGCATTTAATCAAGCCCTGGTGACTTGAAGATATTTAACTTTTCTAAGTAATTTTTAACTTTTTTCTTTTTTTATTTTAACTTCTAAACCTACCCCATTTCCACTAGCATTAACTATGTTAGGCATTCCTTCACTATCAATCTTCTTGACAAAAACTGAAACAAAGAAGTTATTAAGCTATTCCAAGTTTCCCTGTTTTTGTTTCTCCCTCTTCACTGAGCCTACCCTGTCCTTGGTCATCTTCTTGCTCCTAATAGACTTGTAGAATGTCTTCTTGTTACCCTTTATGTCTCTAGCTAGATTGAGCTTGTGTTGTGCTTTTGCCTTTCTAATCTTGCCCCTGCATGCTTGTGTTGTTTGCTTAGATTCTTCCTTTGTAATCTGACCTAGTTTCTACTTTTTGTACAACTCCTTTTTGACTTTTAGATCATTTTCGATCCCCTGGTTAAGCCAAAATGGTTTCATCATACTTTCTGTCTTTCCTATGCAGTGGAATAGTTTGTTTTTGGGCTCTTAATAATCTCCCTTTGAAAAACTGCCAACTATCTTCTGTTTTTTTTCCCTTTAGACTTTCTTCCCATGGGACCTTACATACCAGCCCTCCAAATTTACTAAAATCTGCCTTCCTGAAATCCATTGTCACTATTTTTCTGTTCTCCTTTCTACCCTTCCTTAGAATCATAAACTCTATGATTTCATGATCACTTTCACCCAAGCTGCCTTCCACTTCCAAATTTTCAACCAGTTCCACCCTATTTGTTAAAATTAAATCAAGAACAGCTTCCTGCTAGTAGCTTTCTCAACCTTTTGAAATAAAACATTGTCTCTAATGCAGTCGAAGAATGTATTGAATAATCTGTGCCCTGCTGTTTTAGTTTCCCAACATATGTCTGGATAACCGAAGTCCCTCATCACCACCAAATCCTGTGCTGTGGATAATGTTGTTGTTTGTTTAAAAAAAGCCTCCTCCACCTCCTGTGCCTGGGTAGGTGATCTATAATAGACCCCTAGCATGATGTCATCTTTGTTTTTAACCCCTTTTAACCTAACTGAGAGACTCTCAACAAGTCTGTCTCCTATGTCCATCTCCACCTCAGTCCAAGTGTATTCCAACTATGTCATAGCTGTGTTTGTTTATTAGTACTTCAAGTTCTTCCTGCTTATTTCCCCTACTCCTTACTTTTGTATATAGGCATCTAAGATATTGATTTGATTTTGCCCCTCCCCCCAAATTCTGCCTTGCCCCACCTTTATTTCTGGTATTATAGCCTTCTCTCCTTCCCATTTCTGACCCATCTCCCAGGTCTCCATGCTTTTCACTTAACTGTGGGCTTTGGTCACCTGCCCCCATTGAACCAAGTTTAAAGTCCCTTTCACTAGATTAGCCAGTGTGAATCCAAATATGGTGTTCTCCTTCCTCAAAAGGTGAACCTTGTCCCTACTTAGCAGTCCTTCTTGGAATAGCATCCTATGGTTGAGGAAGTCAAAGTCCTCCTGGCGACACCATCTTCACAGCCAGGCATTCACATCCAGGATGCACCTGTCTCTGCCTGGGCCCCTACCTTTGATAGAAAGGACTGAAGAGAGGACCACCTAAGCTTCAGACTCCTTCACCCATACTCCCAGAGCCCTGTCATTACTCCTTATCTGCTCCAAGTCACACCTTGCAGTATTATTAGTGCCCACATGGATGAGAAGCATTTGGATAACTTGATTTTTACCACTGGGGCACTTGTCATTGGCCACTGTTGGAAGACAGGATACTGGGCTAGATAGACCTTTGGTCTGACCCAGGATGGCTGTGCTTATTTTGCATTGAAGTCAATGGGAGTTGCCCATGGATTTATGGGAGACAGCACTGGTCACTAAAAATGTTTGCTTTGCATATCTACTTTGTGCCAATGCCATGGAGAATGATAAAGTAATAAGAGTAATGTGGCTTTAGCTCTATTCTGTGAGGATAAGCAATAAAAGGAAGTGTATTTTTCCTAGATTCATTCTTAAGAAAGGTATGTTAAATCAGTTCACTACTGTCTGCCAGGTTACCATTCATAAAACTGGTGGCATAAAAGGCTGAAACTGCAGGCATTATCATCTATTACTCAGGGATGATTTAGGGTCTATCACCAGTCCAACTGAAGCTAATGGGAATTTTGCTGTGGACTTCAATTGGAGGATGATAAAGAAACCTGTATAATTTATATTGTGTTTCTTAATGCACATATCCCCTTTCATCTCTCTCAGTTCAATTACATTGACCCAGACATTAGACTGTTCGAATACCTTTTAGATTATTAAAGGACTAGCTGACCTCAGCGAAGACTTGAGTCCATTTTGCCTTAAAAATGTCATTATATATAACTTTTAATGTCTCTACCTTGTCACTTGCTCTCCGATGTATCGACTTGATGGTTAGAGAAATCAGTATCATTGACCTCCTGTCTTTTGATGATAATTTGAATTTAGGACACAAAACCAGAGCACATGTGCAATATTTTACAGTGATCTTTCTTATGGTAAGAACCACCACCAATCCCTAACACGATTAAAATATGGCTGTCAGCATGGTTAGTGAGTGGCTGTAACCTCCTTAAGTCCATGAGCTTATTTTACTGAAACCACCATTCTTACAACTCTAATAATAATGCCACAAGCACAGTCCAAATGTACCCCTTCATTTTGGCATGTTAATCATCATTGTTATTGCTATTCCTCTTACAGGGTTTATGGAGTGACCCTGTAATAACACAGGGGAATTGCACAGCAGCTAATATCTAATTTTCTTCAAGCACTCTAGTAGTTTAAAGTAGATTTTGCTTAAGGATATATCTTCAAATTGTTATTCAGATGTAAGCACTACACAAAAGGTTTTGTTTAAGTTTGCTGTTCTGTGTTTCAGCACGTTGATGTAAGACTTTTATCATGCTTCATTAAGTTGAGTAATGACTTTTCATCAGTATCTACATGACGCTCGAGTGCTTGTCTTGATAATAGAATTTGTTTCATTTCTGAAGCCTCAATTTTAAGCATTAAATAATACATCATTGACATGTAATCCTCAGAGGGCTAGTGCAAATGATTTTTAAGTCCAAGTATTAACTTTGCTTATGATCTAAAGCATAAGATTATATATAACATTAAAATGGCCTCTTAGCATAGGAAAACCTAAGTGAGCAAGATGGAGCAGTTAATGTTCATCTGTGCTGAAGCTTATCTAAGGTTACTTGTGGTAGTTAATTCTGCCATATAAAATGTTCTGTCACAGTCATTTTAAAGTGTTGAACCTTGCAAAAATCATTATGCAGTGAACCAATGCGCTGAACTTAAAAAGTGTCATAAGTGCCCCTGAGAAAAAATTGAGTAGCTCTGCATGAGAGCGATCAAGTTAATATCTTAGCTGTGAGCAATGCTATCTATGCAATGGTTTTTTACTGCCACATATCACTATACTATCTGAGTGTCTTCCACTTAAAACCAGTAGCAGTAGCATGAGCATTTTAAAATCTGGACCTCTAAGGAACTTCAGTACTAAATTGTCCCAAACATACTGATATAGCTGCTCAGAACAAATCCGACAAATCAGCTTTTCATCAGAATTGTGTCCATTCATTGAAATGGGAACATTCCGTGGGACTGTCAGTTTTGAGGAAATTTCTACAAGGAACTGTTTCTGACAGTAATCTGGATTCTGTTGGTATGGCTCTTCAACAGCTCACTAGGCGGGTTCATGGGGAGCTGCGTGTTTGGCAGTTCTGAAAGCCATGGCTCAGAGGCTCATAGTTCAGCAGCAGCCTTGACTATCAGTAGTCAGGGTCTCACTCAGGCTATAATAATAACTAGTCATGGTCTCCCAGAGTCTCTGGTCTGGAGCAGCCCACCAGCCAGTCTGCCGTCAGTCAGGGATTTCAGGATTCTCTCTCTAAACAGACATGGCTGGTGACTTTCCTGGCCATGCTATAGATACTATCACATGGTGTAACCTAAGAGCTTTGCTCAGCTAGAGTGATATTTATCCGAAGCATGTCTGGGTTTAAATGCCCCTTCATGAATTGTTTCCCTATTACACCTCACTCTTTAAATCAGTCTCAGTTTGGACTGTGGCCAGTTGTGACACTCTAACAGACAGAGCCTGCCCTCTGACTTGACTTAGCTTGTAAGCTCCTTGGGGCACAGGCAATCTTTCTGTATTCTGTCTGTACAGGAACATGTAAGAGCAACCATAATTTAAATAATAATTAGTAGCAGAATCAGATATTGGGGAGTGATATGTGGGGCAAGCGCTCAGTCTACAATATAGATGCTCTGAGGATACTGGATTTGGGCAACTGTAAAAGTAGCATACTTCTCAAGACGTCAGGAATAGTTCTGTAACATGACGTTCCATATTATTTATGAAAGCATGCTTATGACAGGAATATGGCATAACTGAGAGAGAAGGCTCATGTAACATATCATTGGAAAGGTTATGATTTACTGGATGTGATTATTCCAATTTGTGCCATGTATCATTTTTTATCTGAAGCTAGAACTACTGAACGTGTATTTGTATTCCAACTTTGTTATTGTGGGTGATACCCATCATTAACTCTTCAGACACTACAGTGGAAAAGCCAGACAGGGGCTGATGGCCCATCAGCCAGGAGAATGGACTGTGAAAAGGCTTGGCCTTCCTTTAAGACATTCCATGTGGTTATTGACACATTGAGGCAGTGATACTACAGAGTCAGGTGATCTGATCACATGGTACTAACCTGCATCTTGGACTGCTGAACTGTTCCACTGGTAGGGGGGAGAATCAAGCCTTATGGAAATTCTATATAAGAAGGTGCTTTAGTTTGTTTCTCCTCTGCTTCACCATCCATAGAAATACTTGAAAACACCTGAAAACAAGGGACTGGAATGGAAGGAGATGGGAAGAACTTGTGGACCCAAGCTAAAAAGATACCTGGCCTGTGAAGAACTCTACTCAAAGCAATATCCAGGGTAAGTAATTATTATTTGTAACTAGTTTCCTTAGTAAATTGAGCTAGGTTTGCATGCTTTGTATTATTTTCTTAGTAATCTGTTTGTTTGGTTTTTTTCCTGTTTGTTAATCCTTTAACCACTTAAAATTCACCTTTTGGTAGTTTAAAAATGCATTCCTTGTTTATAATATAACCCAGTTGATGTACTGTGGCAAAGCTCTCGGGTGCCCCAAGTGCCCTGCACTTCTGACAGATCGTGTTTTGCCTCTGAGGCTCACTGTCACCCTCCATGCAGCCTCTTTTTCCCAGCATACCTTCCTTCCATGAGTGTGTGCCAATCAGCAGGACTGGTTCTGTCACACTAACTTCTAACTGAGGGAAGGTGGAAGTCATGCATACCTTCCACTGCAGTGAGGGAGGAGGTGAAGTTCAATATAATTTTCTGGTTTTACTCCAAGGGAGGTGGATGCTTGGGCAAGTCTTCCCAGAGCTGATCTCCATGGTTGTGTCATTCTGCAGTTGGGTATGGCTGGAAGAGGCAGGTGAGCCGCGCTCAGCAAGACCAGCTAAAGAAGGGCCATGCTGACAGAAAAGGTGGACTCAGTGGTATCTTTAGCACATCAGGTGACATTCCAAGATATCCAGACCATTGCCTTTTTAATGCCTTTTGCCATCATTAATAGCTTTGCTTCTATGCTGCAAAATTACAAAAGCCAAGGACAAGGCCCTGAACCGGACAGTGTCTTATAAATATCTTCTCTGAGATAAAGTAGCTGAGAGACCATCTCCATTGGCAACAGAGAGGGATTACTAGGGAGTGTTAGGTGACTCCCGTGTGTACCAATGTATTTTCAAATCTTTGTTAATAGCCTAGAAATGTATTTCACAAAATCACACACTTCATACTGTTGCTGCTAAAACCCAGTGTGAGTGTAAATGTAGGGTCCTGGAACTTTGACCGCAGTAACTTGAACAAAGCCCAAAGTTTTAATAATATTAAAGATTAGGATGCAGATAAACCAAACCTTTTCAATACTTCTGAGACTGAGAGATGTATTTTATTGCTAGTAGCGTGTGAATAGCAACACATTAATGACTGATAGAGCGTCACCATGAAAGTCCCTATTAAGTGGAATCATTTTGTAATGACTCTAATGGGCCAGATTACAATTCTCCTGACAGCATCATATTAATCTCTGTGTCTCTGCCTAATAACAGGGATCTATCCGATCAAACAGCCTGAGTTCCATTCATGTTTTTGAACATCTCTTCTCATATTCATGCTGTGTAGTGATATAAGACTCTGGATGCTCTTTAAAATATATAATCTATTCTTTTAATTCATACTGTGCCAAACTGAGCATGGCAGAATGTTTGACATTTGGAATGATACAGGAATATGGATCAGATGTTCTATCCATTAACAAATTGACTCTAATGTGACAAAAACTGAAGCAATCCCCATGTTCCCCCATTAATTTTTTAAAAATCTATTCTTTAAGCTTCTAGTACATTAAACACAAAGGTTTAAGAAACTGAAAATACTTTAAGGTTCTGACTGACCCTTCCATACTTCTGCAAGACATAACTTCAGTCTTTAACACCTTTCATTAATGAAATTTATGGTGTTTAATAACATAGAACAAGTGTAAAGACTGACTCAGCATAGATAGGGACAGTAGAGCCCCAGGCACCATTTTGAAGCTGTGGTACAGATGCCATTTTAATCCCATTAATAAAAACGGTGAATACACATTTCTTCAAGCCACCATATGTCTTCAGCAGACTTTTATCCTTGATGAGTTCCTATGGGTCACAGATGATGTTTAAGGCCAAATGTTACAAATATTGGCATTTTGAATTGGAGTTCTTAAGAAGTGGGAAAGAAATGAAACAATAACAACAACAATGCATTGCTATTTCTTATGTATTTAATTAATTTCTTCACTATATCTAATTTTTCTGCTCCCTGAATCATGAATAGCCACTCACAACAGGTAAATGTAAAACACTAAATAACAATGTCAGTGTTTTACACCATTTTATATTCCGTTTGCACCAGGGTAAATAGTGACATAAGGTGCAGGACCTTTGGAATTTTAAGTGAAAGATGGGGTATTCTTGGAAAGCCAAAACATGCAATATTAAATATCTTGAGTACTATAGATCCACTGAGAGGTGTAGAAATGTATAATCATTCAGATTTTATGTTAACATTACCAGTAGTCCTTAAATTATACCATTACATTGTTTGCAGTAAAGGAAGGAGTACGGCAGAAAGGATCTAGGAAGGAGTACGGCAGAAAGGGATCTAGGGGTTATAGTGGACCACAAGCTGAATGAGAGTCAGCAGTGTGATACTGTTGCAAAAAAAGCAAATGTGATTCTGGGATGCATTGACAGGTGTGTTGTGATCAAGACACGAGAAGTCATTCTTCCACTCTACTCTGCACTGGTTAGGCCTCAGTTGGAGTATTGTGTCCAGTTCTGGGCACCACATTTCAAGGAAGATGTGGAGAAATTGGAGAGGGTCCAGAGAAGAGCAACAAGAATGATTAAAGGTCTAGAGAACATGACCTATGAAGGAAGGCTGAAAGAATTGGGTTTGTTTAGTTTAGAAAAGAGAAGATTGGGGGGGGGGGGGACATGATAGCAGTTTTCAGGTATCTAAAAGGGTGTCATAAGGAGAAGGGAGAAAACTTGTTCATCTTGGCCTCTGAGGATAGAACAAAAAGCAATGGGCTTAAACTGCAGCAAGGGAGGTTTAGGTTGGACATTAGGAAAAAGTTCTTAACTGTCAGGGTAGTCAAACACTGGAATAAATTGCAGGGAGGTTGTGGAATCCCCATCTCTGGAGATATTTAAGAGTAGGTTAGATAAATGTCTATCATGGATGGTCTAGACAGTATTTGGTCCTGCCATGAGGGCAGGGGACTGGACTCAATGACCTCTCGAGGTCCCTTCTAGTCCTAATGTTCTAGGATTCTATGACTCTATGAAAATTGGTTGTCTGTTGATACATTTTTAAAAGGTATTCATTTTTTTTATTCAAGTTCTTTTCTAAATTGTCTGCAAACCCACATTTAAAAATGAAACTGTTATATAAATTAATTAGTTATATATATACCACAGACTTTATATATCTATTTATCTATCTTAGAAATGTACATCTCTTTGTCTGTCCATCTGTGAGTCTGTTTGTTCAAGAACTCCTCCTAAACAGTAAGAGCTAGGGCTGCCAAATTTGGTATGCGACTTCCTCGTCACCTAACGTAAAGCACGGTCAGAGTTTGGTTTGCCAGGAAAATGGGAAGTGCCTGGAATCGACTTGTTTTCCATAACATAGAAAGGGAATGGTCTGTTGGGAGGGACACTGCCCTGCAGAGTGCCACTAGGGACAGCCACATCTTGCCAGCCACCAGAATGAGTAAGTGACCACCCCACCTGTGGCCCATTCCACATCACTGGAATGGGGATGGGAGAAAATGCCCCTGCCAGATGGGGGTGGGGGAGAGGAGAAAGCCCTGCTAGACTGTGTTGCGGGGGAGGAACTTGCAGTATGGGGAAGGAGAGAAAAACTGACTGGAAGGGGATGAGTAGGCCACACTGGATGGGGTTGAGTAGGCTCTGCTGGATTGGGCGGGCAGAAAGCCCCACCATATCAGAGGCGTCACAGCCTGCTCTCAGTACAACTGGGCTGCACAGTGTGCCTGCCCCTGACCGGAGCAGGCTGACCCTGGTGGTGCTTCTGGCAAAACTCTCTCCTTTGCTCCCCCAGGCCAGGATGGGGGAGCACCAATAGGACTAGCCTACGTGGCTCCCTGTGTGCCTCAGTCCTCCCCCAGCCCAGCCCCCCAGCGACAAGCCAGTGAGCATTGTGCATGTCCTCCCACCCTTAGCCAGCCTGGGGAAAAGCTGGAGGTCAGAGTGTGCAGCTCATCCCGCCCCGGGGACAGTGCATAGGCCCCCGTCCCTGGCTGACCCAGGGAGAAACAAGAGGGTGGGGTGTGCAGCCTTTGCCCCCATACCAGGGACCAGCCAGTGGGCAGGGAGCCCCCGTCTTATGCTTTGGACCACTCCCGGGGAGAAGTTGGTAGCTACCCGCATCCCCTGTTCTGAGCCTCCTTCCCCCAAGCTACCCTTCCTCCCAATCCCCTGCCCTAATTCCTGCACCTCCAACTTCTGCCCTGAATTGCCCTCACTCTTACACTCCATCACATCCCCAGCCCCAAGCGCCTCCTCACACTCCCATTCTAACTCCTACGCCTTCAGCCTTCTGCCCTGAGCTCTCCATGCCCCCAAGGTTCCTGCCTTGGCTCCTGCCCCCCTCCCCCCATTCAAACCTGCCCTGAAGGATCCAGGCAACGCTGGGTAAGTCTTCTAGCTATGTGATAAATTGATATAATTATATGTTAAAACTCTAGGACTAAGAGGAATAAAAGGTTTCTGACTTCCTCTGTGTCTTATTTGGAATTTTATTATGTTCTATTCTTAAGAATTGTTTCATTCGTTATGGCCTTTCAAAAATTGGACCAGCATCTCAGTGTATGAATTTCTGAAGCTCATATCCTGGGATAAGCCAGGTGATCCTTTTCTGGAAGTCAGTGAGCTCAGACTAGCTAGAGGAGCCCATGTTGGACATAGCAAAAGTAAAAATTCTATTTTTAGAACAGGCACGGTTTTGGGGAAAGCAGCAGGTTTGTAGAATGCCCCTAACTAGTACAAAAAACAGGCAAACTTGAATAAAGACGCTAATTATCTTACCCATTACAAAGATAGTTTCCCCAATTACCACCTCTAATATCATTAGCTCACAGACATTTACTCCCCCCTTCCCCCTCCCATCCATCCCCCTTCTGTTCTGAAATTTGATTTGTCCTTTTCATATGTGTTCATTTTTTTAAATGTATCCTTTGGTATATATGGCTGTGACAATTTTCTTCCACTATTTGATCTGAGGAAGTGGGTCTGGCCTACGAAAGCTCATCACCTATTAAACCATCTTGTTAGTCTTTAAAGTGCTACATAGTCCTGTATTTTGTTTCAGCTGCACCAGACTAACACGGCTACATTTCTACCACTATCCTAACTAGTACGTCTTGGCTTCTCGTTATATTTCACTTGCACAGGGTTAGGTGACTCACCACATACAAAAAGGATATTTATTGTTTTGCATTATTACTGCACTTTATATAACCATTCAGGATCATGAATTACCCTTCAAGGTAGCCCCCAAATTCAGCACATGTATTATAACTCTTTTAGAATTTAATTTTGCAGGCTCTATCATCAAGGAGTAGAGGTGTTCACTAACAATTGCAAAGTCTTTGGTCTATTATAATACATGACATCGTTTATGTTAGTGGCTTATACCATTCTAATATAGTGCCTGGGAAGGAGGAGATGTATGGGTGTGTGTGTAACTCAGATTCCTATCATTCACTTACAAACAAACAGTGAAATTCAATTCAATACTACTTTTGTATACCAGAGTTCCTGGGCCTCCCTGTTCATATGGAAGGGTGATAGCAGCCAACTTTTATTGGAATTTTTCCAGTCCCAATGAGTTTAATTATAGAATTTGCTTGTGTGAGGGACAGGCTGTGTGCAACAGATGGCATGCTCGGCATGCCACAAAGCAGTTGTGAGGAGAATGACCATTTTCATTGTGTTCACATTGCCCGTTAGTGTGATTGTCAGATTATTTCTGTACCCTGCATTTTTCCCTGATGCTACTTTTACACTGCAGAGTTTTTGCACAAAACCAGTCATCTTTGCACAAAAGCTTGTGGGACATCTACACTTCAAGTGTGCTTTTTGCGTAAGAAAATGTACAGTGAATTGACAGAACCGAGGGGTTTTTGCGGTATAGGTATTCCTCTTTCTACAAGGAATAACTCCTTCTTGCACAAGAGTTATTATGCAAAAAGGTGTGCGTGGATGGGCAGGATTTTTTTGTGCAAAAACAGCCTATCGCTGTTCTGATTAGGGTTGCCAGGTGTCTGGTATTGGCCCGGACAGTCCGGTATTTGCAGCCGCAGTCCGGTAAAAAACACAGAAATATTCTGTTTTTCTTAGGCGGAAGGCTGCTTGGGGCATTCCTCCAATGCTGCATCTGGTGGGGGCGAAGGGAGCGGGGAGTTAGGGATTTATAGGAGCAGTGACTTTTTTTGTGCAGTTGTTTTGTTTTTTTGGTTATCTTGCTTGACCAACTTTTTTCCCGCCATGTTCAGTATTTTTTGTAAAAGTATCTGGCAACCCTATTTCCGATGCACTTTTGCAGTGTGGATGCACTCTTGAGCAAGAAGTTTTTGTGGAAGATCTCTTCCACAAAAAACATCTTGCGCAAGAAGCCTGCAATGTAGACGTAGCCCTTGAGGGTACGTCTACACAGCAACATTATTTCAAAATAACTTTGTCCGCATCTACACAGCAGGCAGTTATTTCAAAATAATGTTGGAATACTGTCAAGCTGGAGGACTTCTTACTCCGACTCTTGTAACCCTCATTGTATGAGGAGTAAAGGAAATCGGAGGAAGAGTGCTCTAATTCAAAATAAGTACTGTGTGGATGCTTCCAATTTTGAAATAAGCTACACAACTGATGTAGCTCAATTTGTGTAGCTTATTTTGATTTAATCCCTGCTCTGTAGATGCACCCCGAGATTGTGTTAGTTACTTAATTTGAAGGAGATCCCATTCCATGGAAGTTATTTACACATATCAGTTGATCCAGTTTCGTTTAGGACCAGTTTAGTTTAGGACCAAAATTATAATATTGAATTTTGGCCTAAAGTTCATAGTATTATCCTTATTATACATTACAATTAAAATCTTCAAGAGTAATGTTAACCCCCCTGGAGATATTTTGGGCTAGATGCCTGAAGGAAGTTAGGCTTGTAAACCCTAAAATGTAAGTGCCACAATCCCTATATTTGATATCACTGCAATCCCCCAAATTGCTGCGTGACTGATGCCTACTCCTATCGGTGCTGAACTCATTTACAACCGAAGCTTTTTCTAACATTCTGCTTCTGGGCATGCACATTGCTGCATCACTCTAGGCCCTGCACACCAATCTCACATTTAAAGCCCAGTGAATCCTCAAACCAGGGAAGCTGGGTGTTCTTCTGCCTATTTTTCCCACCAGTCCCAGTCTGGTAGAGATGCTCAAACACCCAAACCTGACTCTACACAAAAAGGCACAAGGAGCAAAAAAGACACCCCCTCAAAATCACCTTTAGGGTACTCACCCAGAATATGGGAGATCCAGTTGAGTTTTCCTCTCCACGTGTTAGGAAGGTACTTGAACAAGGCTCCCACTTCCCCAGTTGAGTGCCCAATCTTTGGACTATATATTGATACTCTTTTCTCTGCTTGCTTCATATTTAATTAAAGTGGAAAGGCATGCACACAAGAGATGGAGAAAATTCCTATACTGGAGCATGCACCATACCGTCTGCTACCTAGAAACATCTCAGACTCCTAAGTGAGTGGCATCTAGATGTTCTGTATTTATATCCTCACTGACATGTCCACTATAGTCCTGCACCGCTAAGTATTTGCAGTGGTTTCTTGCCCTTTTCCACTGAGCCAGAGAAGAATAGAGATTGCTCTCCCCTGGGAGCTCAAAGCATACTGGGCTCAGGTAACACAATCCTCTTCCTGCCCGTGTCTTTTATGGTCTCGTTGGATGGCTAATTTTTTCACCTGTCCCCAGTCAGATCAGCTAATTTGTCACTTGTCGGCCAATCTGCCTTCTCCAAGGGAAGTGAGCAGAGGGCTGGTCCATTTGTTAGCCTACAGCATTTTCTCAGAGACCACATCAAAATATCTCATCATCCATTATAGGAATCAAGTCTCTAGGCCAATGAAGCAGCAGACCACAATGATACAATCACTAATAAACAGTTAATAAAGATTAGTAAATGTTTAATATAGGTTTTAACAGATGGATTATATTGCAATCCAACAGGTCCTGAGCTTGTTTATAATTATTTATAATAGCTTTGCTTATAACCATTTCTAGCAGACACTATTCATACTGGTTGGTAACATCTATTAATACTTTATTATCTCTTGAAGTGGGGTCAGCATCCACTTCCCAAGAGCGTCCTCTCTGGTTGCGTGCATCTGTGTTCTTTCAGTTCTTGTGTCCCCTCTCATTGGTTCTCAGGATAATTGTTCAGCAACTTAGCCTTCTGGTTGAGTCACACACACTATCAAAGATAATCATCCCAGGTATACAGTCCACTAGGACCTATGTCAATGGCTTTCTGGTCGTGTCTCTTTAGCTCTCCCTGAACTTAGTCTCTAAGTATTCCCATCACAGATATGGGGCCATATCCCCAGGGCTTTCTTCCTGGAGACTCGGTCTTCCTGCAACCCTCCGTGGACTCTGTCCCCACAACCAGCCAGGAGCTCCTTCAGTGCTCTCCTGGTCTTTGCTAGCAAACTGCTTATAATCCTGCTGTTCTTCCAGCCATGCACAGAATCTTTTAGCTCCAAGCAGCAACTGACTAGTACATTCTTCTACAGCTCCTTTTATATTGCCCTCCTGGCATCTGACTGGCCATTCCATTAGCCTCTCTGATTGCTTCCTTGCAATCACTCTAAGCCACTTGGAGGACTTCTCTGCCTAGCTCTCACAGATAGTAGACAAGCATAGACCTACCTCTCTAAACTAGGGAGGTTGCCACCCAAAAGGGTGGAGTGTCAGGGAGTAGGATCCCAGCCACACCTCACACCAAAAAGTGCCAATCTAGGGCCTTACCTGTGGTGGAGTGTTCCACCCCTGAATCAGTCGGGAATACTGATTCATGCACTGAATACAACACGCTTACCTGGATTCAGGAAGCAGACACACTAAAGTCAGCTGTCCCTGGGCTACTTCCCTCCCCTCTTTTCCAAGTGTACCTGGACCCGGTGTCATCTTCCATTTCCCCAGGATACACCACCAGTGGCAGTCTTAGCAACTCCTCAGCATTGAGCATACTTGGCAGCTCTGGTGAATTCTCAGGACAGAAGACATCTTCTGCAGTCTCCTTCTCCAACTGCAGGTAGAAGCATTTCTATCCCTCAGAAACAACAGCCCACTGAGCTGCAGAACCTGCCTTTTATATTTAGGGTTCCTGTCCTATTCCTCTGCTTCTGGCCGGGTTGGCATGGACTTCTTGGTTCTGCCTACCATCCCTTACAATCAGTCTCTGACCAGCTCTTTGGTACAAATCATATTGAGACACATAAGAGAGACAAGGCTTTCCCCCAAGGAACTTATGATCAGATGATGTCGTTTTACCATTGAGGCGCTGTAATTTAATTTGACTTTCTAGTTTTCGTCTTTTTACAGATGTCAACTCCACCAATATTTCTGAGACTCTGCCACCCTCTGGCTGTGTCTACACTGGCATGAATTTCCGGAAATGCTTAAAACGGAATACTATTCTGTTTTCAGTTTTTCCGGAAAAGGAGCATCTACATTGGCAGGCTGCTTTTCTGGAAAAGCCCTTTTTCTGGAAAAGCGTCTGTGGCCATTTTCGCGATTGGGGCTTTTTTCCGGAAAAGACTACTGGGCTGTCTACACTGGCCCTCTTCCAGAACAGTGTTCTGGAATAAGGACTTATGCCCAAGCAGGAGCAAAATAGTTTTTCCGGAATAGCGGCTGATTTTGTACAGTAGAGCATCGTTGCTTTTCTGGAAATTCAAGGGCCAGTGTAGATAGCTCGCAGCTTATTCCGGAAAAGCGGCTGATTTTCCGGAATAAGTGGCCCAGTGTAGACACAGCCTCTGAGTATTGCTCTCTATTGTCTGTTTCAATGACTACCCTTCCTCAGTTAAGATTTCAATAAGTGGTTTCCTTTGGCAGCCATCACTTCAGTGGATCCTGCTGCTGAAATGTCCTAGAAGGCATTGTTCCTGGACTTTATTAAATGTTTCTTCGAAAGACAATTTCTCTGACCAACATAAGCTTCAGAGAGCCAGAGGCCTGATCTTTCATTTTGTCCTAGTTAGAATCTAAAATTTTCTTGCCACTGTATGAATGCAAGGACACTAGCTCAGTCTTTGAGCGAAAAATAAGGAAAAACGGTGAATCCGGTAGCGTACACTTGAAGATGCTTTAAATAAAATAGGTGTTGACTTTCTTCCTGGTATTGTACAACAGGTCTCTAAATGTGATGATCATTGGAAGAATTAATCAATGATCTGCCAGTATTTGGTATTCTAGTATTCACCAAACATCTATAGGTATGAGTTCAGCAATGGTGTAAACCCACTCATCTCAGATTAACTTGGGAGGCGTTTGGCCCATTGTCTTGAAGAACAATTTTTTTTATTGACTGAGCCTGCAGTTAGAGAAGGTGAGGATAAGGTGTTTGTGGGGTGGGATAGTGAATAGAGTTACTGACAATATAGAGATTCTGACATTTAGAAAGCCCTGCAATGTGTCGTCTTAGGCAATTAAATCCGCTTCTGGGAGTTGGATGACAAATGTGTGCAATCATTCCGTTCAATGAAGAGCCAAGAATCTGTGACACAGAAGTTTAAATGGAGCCCAGTCATATCTAGCTTCCGCTCCCCCCAGAATAGCAATGAAAACCATTTTTTAAAAGATGGAACAGACTGTATATTTGCTGAGGGAGCTGCTTACTGGAAAGAACAAAAATTATGTGTATACGTGGCAGGGGATTGTTGTTGGGGTGGATTGGTTCACAATCAAGGTGGGTTCTCTACAGAACATGGGGTTTGGTCAACAGATGGAGGGAAGTGGGGTAATAGAACACGTCTGAGATTGCGTATGTTTGTGGTAATCAGAGTGGAATCATGGTAGTTGATAGGTAGGATGTTTTCGGAATAGGAACAATGATGAAGTTGCCAACCATGTGGGGTGTGAATTGCAAGAATAGGAAACATGTTCTATACAATCTGTTAACTGACAAAATGCATTAAACGACAGAGGGCCATATCTTCACAGTCTTCAGCAATCATCAAGCCAGCACAAGGGATGGGGGATGTGCAGAAAGGCTGGGGTGAGCTGTATGAGGAGATCATGCTTGGACCAAGTCCCCATGGGACTGCTGCAGGTGGCGTATTTTAAATCAGGCCTTAGGCTTAATGAAGTAACTCTCTGAGCCGGGGGGAGGTAATTAGCTCCCTGTGACCCCAGGAATGTGAGATACTGGCTTCCTATGTGCCAAATCACAGAACTGGCCATGTCTAAATAACAAAAGGCAGCCTGGCTTGCTGCAGCATGAACAGAGATGTGAAACAATTTACCAGTATTGGAACTCTCACATAGAGTCTCTCCATGAAGACAAGGGACCCTCCTGCCTTGGTGAGACAAAAAAGCAGTTTCAGTAACGGAAAAATAGACTAAAGCGCCACACAGAGTTCACCAAGAAAGTTTAAGGTGACTTTAGTTTTCCTCTTTATTTAAACATTATAAAGGTCAAGACTCAGTGAAATATTTTAGTGCCTAAACTATTACTGGACTAACCTTAGAAACGGATATACATAAAAACCACAATTTATTTTGTTTTACCTTGAGACCCCAGAAATTTCAGCTGAAGGGCAGGACTGCCTTTCACCCAAATGGGCAAAAAACAAGGGTCTAATTCTGATGTCTTTACCTTGTCTGAAGATCTCGCTGCCCCTAGATCCTGATCTAAAATCCACCGAAGTCCATGGAGAGGCTTTTGATCAGACTCTAAGTTCAAAATTCAGCAAAATGTGTGCTTAAGTGAGTGCTTCAGTGAATCAGAGCCCAGTTACAAAGTACTATAAAATACAGTGAGAAGAGAATGCTTAAAGTTAATCTCATGCTTAAGTGCATTGCAGAATAACAAGTTTCATCCCATGGGTTTGATGTAACCACTGATATATTAATATATGATACTTACTGTAAATAGTTCAGAGTCTGGTCCTGAATGTGCAGAAAAACTCCAGTGGGTATTTTAAGAATTACATGATGGAGGAATTTTTGCAATAGGTAGCGCATTTGTTTCTCATTGCATGTCATACTGTATGTTTCACTGATCTGTATCTGCTCAGTAGTGTTTGATGGATGTTTGCACTTTTGCTATGTGATTATTCACTTCTGAATAGCAATTTTAGACTTAGAGTCCCAGCAGCCCCTCCTAAATAGCCAAATGGAAGGTAGACTCAGGAAAAGGAGATGAGATGTAAAAGTCAAAGTGCTTATTCTCTGAATTTTACCACTGCCAATTTTTGTATCATCTGCAAACTTTATCCATAACAATTTTACTGCTTTTTTGAGGGTCACGGATAAAAAACAACATTAAAAGGTATAGTGCCAAGACCTGGCTCCCACAAGAAACATGCTTACTCAGCAATTCTTTATTTATCATTGCATTTTGACACCTACCAGCTAGCATTTAATCCATTTAAAGTGTGCCATATTAATATTATACAGTTCAAGTTTAATTAAAATATCAGCTGCGTAAAAGAAATCTGAGTATATTACATCAAAATTAATACCTACATTTATAATCTCGTCAGAGAAAAGATATCAAATTAGTCCCATGGGATCTATTTGCTATAAACCCCATATTGATTGGAATTCATAAAATTATCCTCCATTAATTCTTCATTAATTAAGTACTGTATCAGCTACTCAGGAATTTTCCCTAGCACTGATGTCAGACTTACCCATCTATAAAATGCTGGGTCATCCCATTTTCCCCCTTTTAAATATTGGCATAACATCAGCTGAAGAACCAAGCCCATCACAAGCTTCTATTGTAACCTTAGGCAAGTCAATGGATCTCTCCCAGTTCCTCAGTTCCCCACCTGTGAAATGGGGATAATGGAACTGCTACAGATATATTAAAGATTCAGAGCGAGAGCCATGTTAGTCTGTAACTTTAAAAACAAGTAGTCCTGTGGCTCCTTAGAAATTAACAAATAGAATCATGAGCTTTTGTGGGTAAAACCCACTTCATCAAGTGAGTTGGAGTGGAAATAACAGAATCCAAGGTATAGTGTGTGTGTGTGTGTGTGTGTGTGTGTGTGTGTGTGTGTGTGTGTGTGTGTAATAGAATATATTCCTTGTAGTCTGTCATTTCCACTCCAGCTCACCTGATGAAGTGGGTTTTACCCACAAAAGCTCATGATCTATATAATTGTTAGTGCCTAAGGTTCCACAGGACTACTCATATGAAAGAGTGTGAGGTGCTCCGATGCAGTGCTGTTGTTGGGGACTATATAAGTGCCATAGACAACTCTCTTTCCTGACGCACTAAGAACTGTGCTGCTTGCCTGGAAATGCAAGCCTTGGGAAACTTTGCCGTTCTCACTCGCCTCTCAATCCAAAGCACAGCTGAGGGCAAGCTCTTCATCTGGCCATCTTTTCCCTATTAATTTTTAACCAGCCTACTTGTCCTATTTTGATGACTCATCCTTGTTTGTGCAGCCACAGAAATAATGGTGCCAGATACTCCCCTGTCAGCCTTTCACTAATGTTACTGAAATCACATGAACAAATCCAGCTCACCGTTCCAGAAAGGCCACACAAAAAATAGTGTGTTTTTTTAATAGAGCTGATTGGATCTGCATTGAACCCATTCTTTTGAGAGAGCTTGGCCAGCCAGAACAATAGGGCAGGAAAGCAAGGGTTTTCTGCAGTTCAACCTTCCATTGCATTGTTGAAAACAAAAACAAATTTAGTCACAATGAGAATGTCCAGTAGCACGGCCAGTCTTCACTGTCATCTTGAATCTTCTCTTTTGTTGTGAAGGGTATGCATGTGTTCATTTTAAACAAAATGTGGTTTGGAAAGTAGGTATGCATAAAGAAGCATGCTGTGGCTCACCACCCTAGGAACAGCCTAGAAAAGGCCAAGGGGGGGGGAGGGCGAACTCAACATGTGGAGTGGAGAAGTAAAAGCAATGTGACAAACAAAGCCATATATGGAAAGGTTGAATCTGATTGGTTTAGAAGTTTGTGTTATATAACCTGTTATGTAACTGCCATGTGCTATAAAACAGCAAGGGGAGGGGCTCCTTGCTTGAGGGGCTCTGGCTGCTTTTAGTACCAGGGGCTCTCCCTTTGTGCACATTGAATAAAGTCTTGTTGAATTTAATTGAAGTATCAAAGACCCTTGATTATGCCCAGCACCTGACTCTCTGGGAACCACAAAATCCCAACAGTTGTGTCTCTTTACTATAAATCACCACCAGTGCTTTCCATATGTGACATGCATCAAGGGCCATAAGCTAGTGATTGCTAAACATTTTATTTCTGCATTCTTCCTGAACGGCTATTGTCTCCTGACTGTAGAGGAGTAAAATATTTTTTTTTAGCAGAAAATTACTGTCCCCTCTGTGGAAGGAGACGATGAGGCTGCTTTGTGTCATATTTATTACATTAGCATGCTTGTGCTGTACTCGCCTCGGACAATCTGTTGCTCAGTGAGCTTGCTGTAAGTGTAACAGTATTTGATGCAATGGGGAGGGGGGCAATTGTTTCAGACAACTACTGTACAATCGTGAAATGGGAAAAAATAAAAGCTGTCAAGAAATGGAGCAATATGCTGGAGCTGCCTAGCTGGGGTTCTGCTCTAAGCTCTGCCATTGGCTCCTCACCCATACACTCTTAGTGATAGATCCAGCCACCTTCAGGAAACTAAAAGGGAGAGGAGGAAGAGGGAGAAAATTTGTTCTTCCTGGTTTCTGAGGATAGAACAAGAAGCCCTGGGCTTAAACTGCAGCAAGGGAGGTTTAGGTTGGACATTGGAAAAAGTTCCTGTCAGGAAACACTGAAATAAGTTGCCTATGGAGGTTGTGGAATCCTCATCTCTGGAGATATTCAAGAGCAGGTTAGATAAATGTCTATCAGGGATGGTCTAGATGGTACTGGGTCCTGCCATGAGGGCAGGGGACTGGACTCGATGACCAATGGAGGTCCCTCCCAGTCCTAGTATTCTAAGAATCCTCTCCCCCACCCTTTAGGGAAAAACACTCTACAGCCGGGGTGGGCAAAAGGCTCTCAGCGGATCAGATTCGGTCCACTAAGCCTCTGGATCTGGCCTGCGGCTGCCTCACTGGAACCCTTACGCACAGCGCAGTGGTAGTGGCAGTCACTTTAAAAGTGGATGCTCTATTCTGGGAGTGAGAAGGGAGACTCTGTGTTCTGTCCCGTTCCTCAGCAAAATGCCTCAGCTCTCATTGGCTAGTTTCCAACCAATAGGAGCTGAGATGTTTTGCTGGCAGCAGAGATAGCCAATGAAGCCTCCTCTTTCCTCTCCTCCCCCTCCATTTCTTCATCTTGGCCGGAGCAGAGCCATGTAGAGTAGCTTGCAAAGGCTGCTGACTGGGAGCTGCCTAGGTAAACGCCTCCCAGCCAGAGCCTGCTTCTGTCACCTCACCCTCTCCCCCCTCCAACTACCTGCCCCAGACCACCACCCCCCAAACTCTCTGTACCTCTTTCCCCTAGGTCACAACTCCCTCCCAGACCCTGCACCCCCTCCTAGAGCCCCTCCCTCAGGCTAGAATCCTCTCCTGCACCCATACTTCCTCTTGGACCCTGCAGCCCAAGCCTCTGCCCCAGATCACATCCCCCTCCTTCACCCAATCTCCCTTTCAGACTCCACACCCCCTCCTGTACCCCAGTCTCCTATCCCAAGCTCCCTTCTGCACCCAAACTGTCCCATACCTCAAACCCCCTCAGTAGAAATGCGGCCCTTGACCACTTGCCAAAATCTTGGAGTGGCCCTCCCATTAAAAATAATTGCCCACTCCGCTCTACACCTTAGCAGAGGTTCTGCTGAACTGTTACCTTCATAGTATTTTTCACGAACTGCTCCTTTTTGGAAACTTGTCCATTCACTGCTCCCCCGTGACTCTCACCACACACTTTTGTAGCATCCTTCTTCTTTCTCCTTATCAGCTCCATTTCCACTTTCATTTTCATGGCACCCCTCTACACTCCCCATTAGCTCACCATATTCCTCTTCCTTCTGCACCCTGGTCTCCTCATTCCTCCCACCAGCATAAAACCAGATCCCACATACATACCTTCCCCTGAACTTCCTCTCATCTCTGGTGTTGTTTGCCCCAACCCTGGCCCTGCCATCATCCCTACTCTCTTCTCCTCTCACACTCAACCCATTATCACCTCAGTCCCTGTCATAACATCAGTCATAACCTCATGCCTATCACCCTTTTCCTCCCTCCCCCTTCTCTTGCTGTCTTTGGAATGTCAGTCTCTAAGGCTACGTCTAGACTGCAAGCCTCTTTCGAAAGAGGCGTTTTCAAAAGATATTTTCAAAAAAGTCTTTCGAAAAAGAGCATCTAGACTGCAACTAGTACTTTCGAAAAAGCAAACCGCTTTTTTGAAAGAGAGCACCCAGGCAGTCTGGATGCTCTCTTTCGAAAAAGCACAGTTTGCATTACCTAGAGCCTTTTTTGGAAAGAGCACTTTCGGAAAAAAGGTGTTCTTCCCCTAAAATGAGGTTTTCTGTGGTTGAAAAAACTACTGTGTTCTTTCGATTTACTTTTGAAAGAACGCAGGAGCAGTCTAGATGCAGGGGAAGTTTTTTCGAAAAAAGGCCACTTTAAAAAAAAAACAACAACCCTGTAGTCTACACACACCCTAAGGATATGTCTACACTGCATGCTTATTTCGAAATAAGCTATTCCAGAATAGTTATTCCAAAATAACTTGTTTTGAAATAGCATGTCTACACTGCAGGGAAGCCTCAAAATTAGTCTGAGGCAGGCTTCCCTAATGTAGATGTGTTATCTTGATTTAAAGCCCCAGGAGGCACTGGAGAGGAATAACTTAGTCCCTCATCAGGGCCATTCTATTTCAAAATAGCATCAGTGGAGCATCTACAAGTGCCTTATTTTGAAATAGCTATTTTGGAATAGGCGTTATTCCTTGCAGAATGAGGTTTACAGATTGCAGAATAAGCCATCTGTTATTTTGAATTTTTTCTCAATAACGGAATGGCTGGGTAGATGCTCACATTGTGATTTCAAAATAATAGTAGTTATCTTGAAATAACGGTGCAGTGTAAACGCACCCTAGGAAAACTCACAGCCAGCCACAACCTCTTTATATCAGGGCTCTCAAAGAGACCTGGACCCCTTCAGCTGATGCTGCCTCTGAATCTGCTCTCTTACAGAAGCCTCTCTTTCTCTTGCTCAGGATTAGACTGCAGTTACATTATGTCTTCTCCCATTCCTGCCACTTCAAACCCCACCCACTCCTTCCTACTGTTTCTCTTCCTCTGAACCACCCTGCATCTGACTCTTCTCTCCCATTCCATGTGCATACCCTTTTTTTAAGATTTCTCTGTTGGCAGAATTATACATACTGGCAGAAGTCTTGCAAATGCTTGCACATATGCTTAAAATTAAGCATGTGAGTAACACCACTGAACTCAATGGGAACCACTCGCATTTAAAGTGATGCACTTTTATAAATCTTCACAGGATCATTGTTGGAACTTAATGTTTATAATATGGTAATTTTACCAACAGTGGAATTCTCTGAGTCAACTATAATACTAAATGTATTTTTCAATTATATAATAATATTCATTTGAAAATCTCAAAGCATATTAAGAACACTAATTAATTAGTTTTTGGAACACCACTGTAATATTAACTAATTAAGATTAGATTATTACAGACATTTTACAGTATGGTTAACTGAGACATTGTGATATTAAGTGCACAATCCCAAACCAACTGGGACTCTTTTGATTGACTTCAATGAGTTTTGAATAATTCCTAAATTACTTTCCTCAGATTGTGTGGATGCCTAGTGGTAGAGCAGGTAATAGATCCCAGGAAACTGGCAGTGCCCTTCCTTAACCAGTAGAAACCTTGCCAATATAAGAATTATCCTTGGTGAATAATAGGAACATAGAAATGATGTCTGTTCCTTATGATATATTATTTCTTATATGCCAATAATAAAAAATGATACTTTAAAATTGAAGTTACCTTCTAGTGTTTAATTAAACTTCTAGTATCATAATCATAAATTTGTTTTTTGGCTGCTCCACTGTATCTCCACCTCTATCAAAAGACATGTCAAGTGAGAATTCTCCAGACTTATTAGATTTGTATTACCATAATAATTGATTCTTATGAGCTGGATTTGCCTATATGACATTTCTCAGTATGCCCACCATGAATAACTGTCTTGTGAAAGCTGTAGAAATGATGAATATTGTGTAATAAATTATTCTATGATTTGCTTTAATTGCATTGAAATTAAAGAGATTGACTATTCATTGGTCTGAAATATGATTTCCTGCTCCCCAAAGAAAACCTTATCCTTATTATCTTGTTTATTTTATTGCACTTTTATTGTAATGGGTAGAGACCAGGACCCATTGTACTAAGCACTGTAAATATGTAATGTAAACCCAGACCGTGCTCCAAAGACCTTCCAGTCTAGGGCCCTGAACCAAGAACACACTGATGCACATGCCAATTTGAAGCATGCCAAAAGTCTCATTGACTTCAGTGGTACTGCTTAATGCTTCATATCATGCTACTGGCTCTCACTGGTACAGATTAACATTAAGCACATGCTGAAGTACATTGCTGAACTAGGCCCTCTAACAAAAACAGCATATTTTAAAATGACAGACTGTGAGAACTATTTTGATTGTATTTAATTACATGTTAAGAATCATTTTTAAAAGCCATTGTCAGCATTATTAAAAGTAATGGGGCAATGGATTCAGAATTACTGATAGCTTCTACCACCACAGAGATATCAGCACTATTTAACTATCCATGCCATAAGGGTGCTACATAAATTATCGCTAATGACTTTCCTTTTAAAGTCTTACAATGTATAAATAGTGTCTCTTCCCCCCCCCCCCCTTCTTTTTAAACAAAAGCCCTGAAAAGCATAAATACACAGCATTGGATCATATATTTGTTGTGCTTGCCCTGGAGTTTTTGGTACAATACAGGAATATTGTAATAGTTTTTTTTTAAAGTTGCATTTACAGGTTGAACCTCTCTAGTCCAGCACCCTCAAGGCCTGACCAGTGCTGAACCAGAAAATTTTTTGGACCATAGGAGGTCAATATTGTCTAGCAGCATCACCAACATTTCCACTGCTTGAGGGGCTGTTAGAAGATAGTTAGAGGTAAATTAGAGCTAAATTACAGAGCACTGAGAGCCAGGATTGGTGGCTATAAACAAACTTTATGGGATCATGGGAAACTTGGCCATACCCATGGTAAGTGGACATCCAGCTAATTAAAATCATGCTGGATCACAGATGTTGCAGACCAGAAAGTGCCAGACTAAAGACTAGAAAGGTTCAACCTGTACTATGATGCTAAACGAGATGTACAGGGGGCTTCCGAAAGAGGGTTTTTTTCTGACATTTGGACCCGAGTAGACGAGCCAAATATTGGAAAATCCTCTTCCGGGGGAAAAAAACGGAAAAAAAATATGCAAATACGAGTGCAATTTGCATACCTTCTCTGAAAAAAACACCACAGTGTAGCCGTACCCTCATTAACACTGATTGCTGTATTATTTAAGCACCTTCAGCAGGAGCAAGTATCCCTTGCACTTTCTTTTTCTGGTTTGAACCTTCCCTCTCTCATTATCTCTTCATGAATGTCATCTTCACATTGTCTCTCTCTCTCTCTCTCTTTCTCTCCCTCTCTCTTTTAATGCCCTAGGTTTAGCCCTTAACATTTTTCAGTGGGAACTCCCTCATGGTCAGTTTCAGCTTTTCAGACTCAGAGGACATATTTCTGCATTTTCCTTGATTGGTCTCTGATGCACATGCCTCTCCTTCCATCTGCCTCTTTTGACTCTCTCTGCTTCTGGGAATGCTAACTGCCTACTACTGAATATTTTTGATATTGAAATTCTTCTGAGCAGAAAACTGATTGTAGGCCTGATTGTGACTCCAGTACTCTAATCCAGACCTTTATACCGTTTTCAAGAAGAGAAACGATTGTCATGGTTGACCCTGAATTCTTTTCATCCTCCTTTTTCCTTCTTGGAGAATATGCCTGTTGTCTTCATTAGACCATAGCCAGAAATAATTCCTAAAACAAGTAGCAGTTGTTTGAGGCACCTGGACCTCTGCCCTGTATGAGAAGAATTAGAAAATCATATCAGAGCATAACAAATTTCTCTTCAGGACACATCCCTGTTTCCACCCTCCTGAGGTTAACTTACCAAAAGAGCTCTTCTAAGTGAAAAGATTCATGCCAGAGCTGCGACTCCAGTGCCTCAGACATTGTAGTGCAAGTGCAGGGACACCAAAATAATAGTAACAGCGCTGAACTGAACGGATTCAGCAGGCACAACAGAGCCTTGAGTGACATTTAAAAGATACCTACAATTAATGTGAGGGATTGTGCCCCACCTACAATGTTAACATGCACTCTATCCAGAAGTCATTGAAGTCAATGGAAAGATATCCACTGATTTCACAGAGCTTAGAATTGGTCCCATAGTCACTACTTATTGCAATACTTATATTTGGGGGGTGGGAAGGAAACCCAAGTTAACCACATGAGAACATGACCAAATCCTCTTTCAGTATGAAAAATATGGCTGATTTTTCTCCATCTCTCCTGTGCTAATGCATCTCTCTTCGTACTCATGCTGGGTATGTCTAGACTACATGGCTCCATTGATGGAGCCATGTAAACTAGTTTACCCAGCACAGGCAAAGAAGCGGGGATTTAAATAATCCCCGCTTCGTTAAAATAAACATAGCTGCCATGCTGTGCCGACGATCAGCTGATGTGGCACAGTCTAGACCCTTCCCCAGCCGACCGATCCCTTATGCCTCGTGAAACCTCAGGCCTGCTGGGACAGCTCAGTGGTCCTGGGTGCACAGTATGGTCCCTCTGCTCTCCTGCGGCTCAGTTATCCCTGGAGACACAGTGGGTGAAGCCCAGCCCCCTCTGCAAGACGAGGATGACCGTGCCCTGCACCATCAGAGCTTACACGTGCAAGGGTTGCTGCGTGATCCGTGGACAGCAAGGCCCACATATGCAGTCCCTGGTTTCCGTCCCATTACCCACTTCCCCCCGCATAAGGGGACAGTGATGGCACTCACATGTTGATGCCTCTCCGGCCTCGGACGACACCGGCAACAGGCCTGCTGGGACAGCTCGGTGGTCCTGGGTGCACGGCATGGTCCCTCCGCTCTCCTGCGGCTTCTGGCTCTCCTCCTCCTCCTCCTCGTCCTTCTCCTCCATGCTGTGGTCAGGGCCCTCTGCCCCAGGATTGATGACCACCTGGGGAGCATGGACAATCCTGCCCCCCAGGATGCGGTCCAGGGTGTCAAAATCAGGGCAGGAGTCTGCCCCTGGTTGGGAGCTGCCCCCTATGGCCCTGGCATACGCCTGCCGCAGCTCCTTGATTTTCATGAGAACCTGCTCTTGGGTTCACATGTGGCCAGGCTGGCAGCTATCCTGCCATAGACGGCCACGTTACTCCATCTAGTGTGGAGATCATGGACATTGGAGGCATCCCCACAAACCTGAATTAGGTCCATGATCTCCGCCCTGGACCGAGAGGGTGCCTACTTTCTCCGGGACCTGGCAGGCTACTCGGAGCTGGCAGACTGCTCCTGGGGAGCAGTGGAGGGCTGGCTGTCAGTTGCTTGCTGGCTCATGTTTTGGGGCCACTGTGTCAAGGGCAGTGTCTGCTGGCTATGGGGTGGCAGGCTTGGAGCTGGTACAGGCACTGTGGCCAGAGTCTGCCCCTTTAAGGGCTCTAGGGATGGGGGGAGGGAGAGAAGTGTTCTTGGTTGAGGCCAGAGTGGCTCATCTCATTTGCATCTTTCTAAACTGGAAATAATGCCAACAAAGTGAGAGGAGATTCAGCCCCCAAAAGTCTAACAGCCTCAGAGTGAAGATCCAGCTTATTCTTTCAGGCAAATGTTAATAAGCCTCTGATAATTAGAAAGTAAATAATTTATAGACATGCTTCTGTAGTTGCTCCATTTCAGGAGACAGTAAACATTAACAACCATGCAATTTAGAACAATCCAAAAGCAGTGAATGAAAACTTAATAGATTTGAATACATTGTCATGTGTGAATATTAGGAAGTTTGATATTTTTTTTATTGTTGTTTACTTTAGTGTTTGTCCTCCCCAGCTCCACATAGCCAATGCAGGCTTGTGGGCAGGCCAGCTATGTCCCTGGAGACCTGATAGTAGAAACCCCAGTACCTGCTTCACTCCTGGGTGGTGGAGCCCAATTCAAAGGCCCTGTGCCTGGGGCTGTCATCCTTGGGTTTTAGTTTTGGGCCCCAATGCCGGGGAGTTTTGGCTTTAGCCCTCCCTTCCTTGGGCCCTGGGGCTCAGACAGACTCAGGCTTCAGTCCCTCCTCCTGGGGTCACAGACTCGTTTTTGTTGTCAGCAGGGAGTCACAGTGCAATGAAGTATGAGAATGCCTGGTCTAGCACCTCATTTCAAAGAGTCCTTTGAAGTGCACGTCAGATCCTAGAGTTTAACCAGGCCCTCTCCTGAAGAGAGGTCCATACAGTCCCACGATCACACTTAAAGATGTGCATCTTGAATACAAGAAAAGCCTAAAATGCTTCAGCCGTAATAAATAAGTGTCATCTGGTAGGTTACTATCAGAGCTGTCCAAAGACTTGCTTCCTATTGGAGGGTTATGTATGTAGCACTGCAAAGACTGTGGCCCTATCTGTGGTAGGCAATATGCCAATGTTCACTGAACGTTGGAGAGGGAATGAGGTGTTCTTAAGCGTTGGCAAACCAAATCCAAGTCATCCTTGGGAATCTTTAGTGCAGTGGCTTTCAAACTTTATTTCTCATGACCCCGTTGAAAAAGAATTGTTGATACCCGCGACCCAACATAATTTTGATTGGAGTACGGGCTTGGGGTTGGGCTGAGGATGAGAGCTTTGGAGTTCAGAAGGGGGTTCCAGCTTTGGGGATGTCAGGGCTGGGGCAGAAGGAGCTTACTCTGAGCAGCTCCCAGTCAGCAGTGCAAGGGGGGTGCTAAGACAGCTTTCTGCCTCTTCCTGCCTCTCAGGTGATCAGTGGGGGTGCTGTCTGTCCTGGTGCCTCAGACTATGCTGCGCCCCAGAAGTAGCTGGTTTCCAGCCAGTTGGAGTGCGGCGCTAGTGCGGGCAGGGGCAGTGGGTGCAGCCCTGTGCACTCCCACTCCCCCACTCCAGGAGCTGGGCCTCTTGTCGGACACTTCAAGGGCACAGCATAGTCTGAGGTGCCAGCACCCTCACTGATCACCTGATCCCCCTAAAGCAACGAGACCCAGTGTCTGACAGTCCCCAACCCAGTACTGGGTCATGACCTGTAGTTTTAAAAACCACAGCTTTAGAGCATGTGACCAATGTCTAATATAATTCTCCTCAAGTCTGACTGAAATTGATCAGAAGGTACAATGAAATCTTTGGAAACCTCATGCACTTTAGTAGAGTTGGGATATGATCACCACAGGACGAGGACTTGAGGTCCAATTTCTATCAGAATAATTCAGGATTGGTAACTCTCACCATATTTGATTGTGTGGGTGTGTTTATGTGGGAATGTCATCTTTCGTTAAGAGAGAGAAAGAAAGAGAGAGAGTCTGTGTGTGTAGAAGGTGTTCATCATGACTGGTTGTAGAGAAAGTTTGAAAACGTGACCTGAATGCAGCCTTGAAGCATTTCAGTAATTCCCATGGCAATTAAATTAACTTTGAGAAGGGAAATACACATACCATTCTAAAAATAGTTTATTAAAATAGCAATGTCATATGCCAATTAAGTACAATAGAGCCCTGAATCCAAGGGTTTATGTATTCTTGATATAGAATCTGTCCTGCTTACTAAATCAATGCAAGACCAAAAAAACAACCCTGCTGGCGTCATATTTTTATGTATTTCATAAAATACAAATATATATGTTAACTACTGGGCTCCGTCCTGCTTACTTTGAAATATTAATGACAAAACTGTCACGTGGTCCCATTAGGAGCCGCATTAGGTGTATTAACTTTTCAGTGTTAACTCTCTGATCTGCGGTTGCTTTAATTTTTTCCAGAGGCTGGTTCAGCCCGAAGGAGTTAGGCAGAAAGGTGACTGAGAGCCACCTTTACCTTCTTCCCCATACTCACTCACTCTCAAAATACTGTAATACCTCCTAAAATGCAACCTACTTCTGTCTATGTTCACAGCAGCATGATTGGACCCGGAACTGAGCACAATAGTCAGCACTTGCGTGAATTGCAATAATTTATCTCTTGTAAGAATTATTGCCAGATTTGTTAAAGATTCCACTATTTTTGAAGTGGATGCTTAATTTCATATATATTACACAGGCTTGATATTTTATTAATGTGAATTCACAGACTGTTTCATTTTGAAGACTTTAGGTGCATGTTAACAAATCTTTCCAGCATCTTGTTTATGCAGCATACATTTGCTTTGATAAAGGCTCTGTTCAGCTGAGTTTTTCTGTGGCCCTTCTGAAGGAGAAACTCATTGAACAGATTTCTTGATATTAATACACTCTGACTACAGTACGTAAGCATAAGAGACATGTAGGGCCAAAGAAATTCCAATGCCTCCTAGGAAAATTGGCTCATAATACATGGGTATTAACTATGGGTCCAATCTTGCTGATTTGAACACAGATGTAGGTGACATTTTAGGCGGCATTGCCATACTTTGAGAGCTAGTGAATAGCACTCTTTTGGATGCTTTTGCTAGTCCTATTTATCTTTAGGCATAAGAGTTATATTTTGTGAAAATACTTTTTGTCAGCTGAGATGCATTTAAAAAAATTATTCAGCTGCTGAACATATCAGTGGAGAAGTCTGTTCTGTCTCAATAACTGTCTAATTATAGTCGTCTTAGAAATAGTAGCAGTCCGCAGGTATAGCCAAAGCAAAGAGAGAAGAATTAAATGATGCCAAAAGCCTTATAAATTGTGCTTCAGACACAGTGCAGAGTGGCTGTGAATGTTCAGACTTTGACTGTGAACAATTGCATTACAACTCACTTGTCAGATTTTAATTCAAACTTTCTGTTTCACTTCAATTAGTGGAATGAAAGTTTAAAAAAAACACATTTACTGGAATGATCACTGATAGTGCTGTAGGAGCTCATAAACCTTAGAGATACAATCAAATGAGAGAGAGAGATTGTAGTAAAAATGAAATACAGTCCAGGCAAGCAAAATAAAAATTTATTTGGGGTTAATTATGAATGAGCCCAGGTGCTGTACATGGATTAAGAAATGCAGATTTTCCCCTGCAACACAGAATGGTACCAAAATTAAATTTCTCTGCAGAATATCAAAAATACTGGCAATAGTTTTAATCCTTACAACTTTTTTTTCCCATAAAACTGTGTTTGGATGAGTCATTATAACCAGTGACAAAAGAACAGCAGATACACATTTTTCTTCAATTTTTTCCTGTTGAATATTGAATGTGAAGATAAATCTCTGTCTGCTCCTAATATTTTTAGGGAGTGAGAGTTTGTTTCTCGGGGACATTGTCGAAGATTTATCACATGATGAATTTTTTAGAAGTACGTTGGAGGTACAAGAGTCTCCATGATTACAGAGAAGTGTCACTTTAAGTCATCCTCTTCCTATAGCTATAACTAGAGCACTTAGTGCTCCAGCAGCGATTTAAAGGGGTGGAATTCCAGCCACTGCTGCTGCTACTTACGGTTGCCAGGTGTCCGGTATCGACCTGGACAGTCTGATATTTTTGCCTCCTGTCCGTAAAAAAGAGCAGGCATCTAAAATGGACACTTGGCAACCCTATGACATACTCAGCAACCGCCCCCCCCCCGCTCCCTCTGCCAGGCCCCCCGATGCTCCCCCCTTACCTGGTTCCACAGGGGCTTGTCTTGAGGCTGGAAAGAAAAACAAAATGGCTGCTGGGAAAAAATGCCTCTTCTTAAAGGGGCCATGCTGATTTTTAATTTTTTAATTTTTTTTGCTTAATAACTGCTGTCAGGGGTCTTTTTTTTTTTTTTTTTTGGTCTCCCCCTTCTCAACAGAATTTTTTTCCTGTTTTTTTTTGGGGGAGGGGGTCAGTATTTTTGGTTAGACCATCTGGCAACCCTACTGCTACTGCAATCTCTGTGGTAGCCCTGACAGCTGAATAGTGTTGGTAATGGGAGGAGATAAACACAAAGAGCCAAGCTTTAAGCAGCATTTGGAGAAATCATGACCATGAAGCTCCTCCATTTTATTAAGCTCCCCGCTGCCATACATCCTAGTCTTCTCGGATACCTGGAGTACTGGAGCTCTATAACCACCATACCTTAGCATTTCTTTATCATATTAAAGTTTAATTATAAACTAATTAGAATATTTACCCTGCTCAGGTCCTTAACTCAATTAATTTTTGGATTTTGAAAATAAAATGAAAATGTACGTGTTCATTTGAATCATTTCTCTGGCGTGGGACGGGATGAGAAATTCAGTACGCAAGCTGCCCTGGGGAGAGAGGACAACTACACGCCTCTCTCGCCACAGCAGCTTGGGACCAGGTGAGAAGTACCTCTCCATGGCTGCTGCAACTCCAGCATGCATCTCTGGGGGAAGGGTGCATGCCCCCCTGCTGGGACAGGTCCAGGTTCCTTTGCTCCCTGTGCACCTCAGCCAGAGTGAGGAATGCAGCAAACTGCACTTTCCTGTTGTTCCCTGCAGCCAGCATTGTCCCCATATGAATCAGGGGGAGGGGGGTGTCATAACCTCCCCCACATCGTCCCTAGAGGGCACCTTGGAGGTACTGGATTGTGGGAGGTGTCCCCAGCCAGCCCGATTCACCTGCCGGGTTATTGTGTCTCTTTTTTGTATGGTTTTATGAGAAACAATCCCATTCCAAGTACATCACATTTTCCTGGCACAACCAAACCCTTACATTGCTTTAAGTTATGATCAGAGGAAGCTGCATACTGAATTTGGTGGTCCTAGCTCTTCCCATTTAGGAGGAGTTTTTGAACAAACAAACACAAAGACAAACTTAAATATATAGTATAGGTACACAAACACTTTCAAAATAACCTGAAAATACCTTTAAAGTATTTACTGTGTTTCCTCATCAATGCCAGGATGTTAGTCCTGAACCCTGTTCTTTGAGGGTGTCAGATCAGGTTTTCACATCTCTTGAATTTGTGGGTGGAGTTTTCTAAGGCGGTGCTTACTTCCTCACGTAGTACCTGTAGGTTCCAGATTTTTTTTTCCCCCTGGCAAATACTGATGAGGAACTGATTCCTCCAGAGAAGTTCTATTGGAGTTGCCTGAAGCTAACACATTGGGTTTTCTGCCAAAGTTCAAAGAGAAGTTCTATATGAAATAACTAAAATGCAAATACTTGGCCCACGCAAAGTTGTGCTGAATTTTATGTAGCCTTCCTGTGTAATAAGGTCAGACACTCCTGGAATAATGAGAATGGTACTTTCAGTACAATTTAGGGTTTTTTTCACAATGTAAAAACTAAGCATTTTTCTGTAAAAATGCAAATTCCATTTTGTTAATGTTGTTTTATGTGGATCCACTGATTTCTGGATAAATGTTTTTTGTTTGTTTAATTTGCTTTCTCTACCTCCACATAGCTATAAGGGAAATGTGGACATCTAGCACCATGTTCAAAATCAAAGTCCTGTGGAAACACTAGGAATGTTACAGAGAAACATTCATGCCCCTTATGTGAAGTGACTACTGCCCCTCAGGAATCCTAGCTTTCTGTGATATCCCCCTCCACATGCTCCAATTAAAAACAAACAAAAATCTGTGTTTTTCTACAGTTAAAATGAAATGCTGAACTTTAGCTATCATAGCAACATCTACACACATAACTACCTATATATATGCCTCCCTTGAACACAATGTTTTAATAGATATATCTACAATTTTTAAGCAAGTTTGGAGCCTACCAGTACCATCATTATAATACAGCAAAATTTAGAGAATTGCAATTTGTATTTCTTCCATACCAAATCCTTCTAGGTCTGTATGCTGCATTTGCAGAATTTTTTTAAATGCACAAAATATAAAACTCCTAGACTACGTCTTCACTGCAGCACTAAATTAGGATACCGTGGATACTGGAGGTATCCCGAAATAGCTATTCCGTGTCTTTTGAGCGTGCCCATTATTTTGAAATATAACAGGCTTGCTATTCTGATATCTCAGTAAACATCATTCCATGAGGAGAAAGGGATATTTTGGAATAGCAATTTCTTTCAAAATAAGTCTAGACAGCACCAAATCTCGAAATAAACTATTTCAAAATTGACTCGTACAGTGTAGATGCACCTCCTCTCCCTCCTCCTCTCCCCCCCCCCCCCCCCCCCCGTCAGCTCCAGGCAACAGGATTTGGGCTGTCAGCTGAAATGTTATGAACACGTGATATCTACTTGGCCTACGCAAAGTTGTGCTGAATTTTATGTAGCCTTCCTGTGTAATAAGGTCAGACACTCCTGGAATAATGAGAATGGTTTTTTTCACAATGTAAAAACTAAGCATTTTCTGTAAAAATGCAAATTCAATTTTTTTTGTACATAACACACATTTCTTAGATCTCTGCTCAACATGGCAGATGGTGGAGCTAAAAGTTAATGACACATCTGCATAGCATAGGATGCCCGACAAACTGACCAATCTGAGAAACACGATGGTTCTGGACATATGCAAAATGGAAGACATTTGGAACACCGCAAGATTCCTCCTTACTTCCTCTTCTGGGAGTGGTGGGGCATGGAGCACATCAGTTCCCTGCTGATCATTGTTGGTCTTCCCCCTCTGCATTTATTTTCAAGGTAGGCCTCGGGGAAGACACAAAGAGTGCTCGTCCTGCAAACAAAAATAAACCAATTTACAAATACAAAACTGAGGAGGGTACTTTCCCCTATCCCTTTGCTAAGGGAATGCTCTCTTGTTGGCCCTAAGGTATCAGTGATTCCTCTGAACAGGCCTCAGCTTCAGTTATTTCCCCCATAGAGAAAAGAGCACCATGTTCCTCCTAACATTGACCAATTGACCTGAGGTAACCCCTTCTCAACTAAGGATAGGTAGGAAATAAGTCTACGCTGTTGATTAACTCTTTGAATATTATAGCGGGTACACGCGGCTACTTGATTCTGTGTGAACCTGAGCCAAAGGAGCAACAGTATGGAAAGTAGGAAAAACTCTTCTGTAATGATAGCAAACAGGCTGTTTTCTTGAGGAAATTAGGTGTGAGACTATCTGATTTAGATTTTTTGTTGGGTTTCTCTGGAACCTATTTTATGTTCAGGGGTTTGTATCTATTCTGTTTTGGTGTATATTTTGAGTGATAGAATTACATTGTTTATAGAAAAATAGAGGAAAAGTTTGGATTTGGAACACAGTTGAAAGTATTTTTCATCTCATTGTTTCATTTTCAGAATCCTCCATGGGTTATTGAAACAATTCTTTGCACAATTGGAAATTATAACTGTGGGTGATTTTTTTTCTTTTTTTGTGAGAACTGGCTAGCAGGTTATTTTATGTGATATCCTTCTTAGGATCCTGGGGTAGGTTACCACTTCTGGGCATGTCTACAGTAGGTAAGTATTTTGAAATAACAGCTCCCAAAATAATAATTTCAAAATGGTGTGTCCGCACTGTGGGGAAGCCACAAAATTAATCCGAGGCAGGCTCCCTTACTATGGGAGCACTACCTTGACTTAGAGCCCCAGGAAGCACTGGGGAGTAATTGTTTTGAATGATTCTGGGAAGTAGTTATTTTGAAATAGCAGCAGTGGAGCAACCACACTACGGCTATTTTAAAATAACTGTTTCAAAATAAGCGTTATTCCTCATGGAAAGCAAGTGTTACTATTTCAAAATAACCAGCCCGTTATTTTGAAATAACAGACTTGATAGTGTGGACACTCTGCTTGTTATTTTGAAATAAGGGAAGTTATTTCAAAGTAACCCCCTAGTGTAGAAAAGGGCTTGAATACCTCATTATCTCATTGGGCTTTGTCTGTGCCAGAGTTTCACTTTTTTGGAGTTGGTTGTTAGTAATATGCCGTGACATGGAAGCAGATTCTTCACAATAAAGTCTGATTTAGTTTGGCAAAATGTACACTGTGTGTGTAGACGTGGATTTAAAACAACAGAGACCTATATGCATATTGTCTCACCTGTTCTTGGCAGTCCTCTCAGTCTCCTTGAGGATAGGCCTGATTTAGCTATGACGCTCCTCCATTCTCCCTTCTTTCCAACTTAAAACGTCTTTGCTATAGATCTCAGTCTTTTAATCAGTGTCAGACAGCCTACAAGATATTCTCCTGGCACCAGGCAGTCTCTAACAACTTCCTCTCTCCTTCCTTGCATGGGGAGAGTTTTTAACAATCAGGGTCTTTTGATTTCCAGTATCTCAGCTTTGCAAATAGCCTTATCAACAGGGTTGGGGTCCTCCATTATCTAGATCCTTGTTTTACACTTCCAGCCTGATTTAACAAGTCTTCAGATCTAACTCTATGCCTCCAGACAAGGTAATAGCGCACTGAGGAGCATCTGATAGTAATAAGAAATCGTACAAATATTTCCCAGTTTTCCACAGTTCCTATTTTCATTGGTTATTGCACCTCAGCTTCTACAGGAGCTTGCCTGGACTTTTAGAAATATATATTTTCACCCAGCAAATGACAGCAGGGCAGCAAAGCACTCAAGTCTGGTTTCATTATTTTTAATGACTTATGTTTGAGGACAACATGGGGGAAAAATTAAGAGAGATGATTTTACCAATGAAGACCCAGAGATGTTTCCCTGCAAGTCTGACAACTTTATTTTAGTTTTCATTCTCATGCGTCTGTAACCGTGATTTTATTTCTAAACAGCACTATGCATTTAATTATGTGATTCATTAAAGTTATGAATGTTTTCTGCTCAAGTGTATTCAGTATAATGTAGTAAATTATTTAGTTTAAATGACAATTTAATAACAGCCTTTTCCAACCAGCTGAATTCACACTCCTTGTGTTGATTATGACTACAAATGTTTATATATTTCTATTATACTAATAGGAGATAAATATTATCCATGTAGCATCTTATTTATAGAAACTAGAAGCCACATTTACCATGTATTCTGTCCCAGAAGCTATATAGGCCTCCCACAGCACCCAGCCATGGAGATATTTCCCCTGTATCCTTTTCCTCCATGTCTTATGTATATTAAATGTGAACGTGTACCTCCCTTACAAAGTGTATTCTCTGCTTCTCTCTAGTGTCTCGTTCCCTAAGGCTGACAATGTACTGCTGCTGCTGCCTCATGGAGTCACTCTATTAGCTCAGTTAGTTAAAGGCCTGTGCTTCAGAAGATCTGAATTCATGTCTCTCTGATGACTAGAGCGGGGCAAATAATAAGGCCTGCCATTAAGATCAGGGATGTGATAGCCTACACCTGGGGCCAGAGCAACTGGTTAGTAGGGGTAGGGTAAAGTCTCACAACCCTGTGTAGGTCCAGGTGTCATAATTACAGCTGTGATAGGGAGTGGAGTGTGGTGGAAACCAGGCATTCCAAGACAGTGAAAAGGAATGTAAGGGTGCATAGGATGGGGGCTGATTTCAATGAGTGTGGCGTGAGACATAGTAACTGGAGAGGAACCAACCAAGAGGAAAATAGTTCATCTTCTTACCTGCAGGGCTTACTCTCCACTTCCTGAACAGTTTGTCAACTCACCAGCGCACAGAAATATTCCTTTGTGTTTTTGATGTCCTGGGGGAAGAAGACTGACACCATTCAGATGAAACATGTCTAATTAAAAATATAAGAATTCAAGTCAAGTGAAGAGAGCCACTTCCTAACTGAACAGATCCTGTTCTCTAAGATAGCTCCAGGCTCTTTAAGATGGTGTGCTCAGCTTCTCTGAATGCCTGCCAAATCCCCTGAGAGAACAATTTTCAAATTTGACTCCATAAAAGCAGGAAGAAAAAGTCCCTGCCACCCCTAGAAGAACAAAAACATCATGGCTAGATATTGTCAGACATATGTCCCTCACAGGCATCTCATCCTGGAATGAACCAAAGCATTATGGATGCACATATGGGCCTCTATACTATCTAAATAACACCATGTGAATTAACCTAACTTGCGGGGAGCAAACAAACTTTTTTCTAAACAAATACAGTTTAAAATAACATGTTAACACGGGTCATTCCATCATAGATTTGAAAGCATCCATTCTCCTACAAAGGAATTTCACTCCCTAGTTACAGGGAGAGTCTGCAGAACTGGAATTTATCTACAGATTTGACACTGTTACCCTGGGCCTAAACAAAGACATTAACTGGTTGCCTCATTGCAAAGCTAATTTCTCCTGCTATTATCATCTGCAGTTCCACATCAAAGCTATGAATGGGACACATTCAGCTTATTTAATTAGCCTCATTAACACGGGTGCTATAATTGACAGGAACGTCTGTTGTTTTGTATTTATATATATATGTTTCCCTTATTTCCACTACAATTCATCTGATGAAGTGGGTTTTGCCCATAAAAGCTCATGATTCTATTTATTTAGTCGCTAAGGGTATGTCTAGACTACATGGCTCCGTCGACAGAGCCATGTAGATGAGTTTAGTAGACATAGGAAAATAAAGTGGCAATTTACATCAAAATGGCTGCCGCGCTGTGCCGATCAGTTGTTTGGTGGCACAGCGGGGCAGTCTGGACGGTCTGCAGTCGGCAACAGAAGCCTTTGTCGACTGCTCCGTTATGCCTCGTGAAATGAGGTTTACCGGAGCGGTCGACAGAGGCTTCCGTTGTTGACCACAGAACATCCAGACTGCCCCGCTGTGCTGCCAAACAGCTGATTGGTAAAGAGATAAAGTCTCTTATCCCATCCAGAGCAGAGGAAGTAGCTTCGTGCATGGCTGTGACACCTCCAAGATGGGCATAAATAGGGCAATTATCCATGATGTGTCTGTCAATTTGTAATACGCCACAGTCACAATTTGGCGATTCCCTCACTTTCTATCTGTGGACTAATACTTGTATCTTCCAGGTGCTGATATTGTTTAAAACTGTCCATCTGCCCTGTGAGGAGGAGAATACTAACATTTGCATTTTCAATTAGATTTTTCTTTGGTATGACGGCAGCCCCTCAGGCTTCAGACAGTTGTTTTTGTTACTTCCATCTCACAAATTCAGAATCATATATATAGTTTTCTCCTTTGTTTTCTTCTCTCTCACTTTTTTTCTCTCTTTCTGAAAAATGTACTGAGACTTGAATAATGGATCAAGCATAATTTAGAATTCAGTTCCATCTGAGCATTAGGACCTTCCTAAGTTGTTATTGAATGGGAAAATTCATTTTATTTTTATCTTACACTAATTGGCAGATTATTATTGTGGTCCGTGTTAATTGACTCACCAGATTTATAAGAAATCTATTAGCTAATTTGTTTTTTTCTTTCCTTTCCTCTGTGAATTCAGAGCTTTTGTAATGTGCTGTGTTGACATCTTTGAGGACCGTGTCTCATCCATGAGACATGAATAGCAAATTTGCCCATGATAGCTTTTCAGTGTGTGTTATTTCAGAACAAGAGACACAACCTCTATTATCGGTGCCTCCGACAGTGTTGCAATTAGGCCCTGATCCAGCAAGTAATTAAGCCCATTCTTGGCTTTAATCATGCGAGTAGCCAACTTGACTTCATTGACATGTTTAAAGTTAAGTATGTTTTCAAATTCTTTGCTGGATTTGGGCCACTGAGTTTTTGTGATATGGGCCTATGTTACATGGGCTGTGACTACTAAACTTATTTTATGTAATTATTCTGGGCAATCATTGACTGCACAATGTGCCAAACACTCTTCTCGGTTTTTTGGTTAATTATTAAATATCCTGCTGGATCTGTTTGTGCCAGTGGTACATAGGGTCCTACATCATCAAGGAAAACATTTTTGTTCTTGATAATAGATGTGTTGATGTAACTGGGCAGTTATTAATAGCTGGAAATACATTAATTTGGATTAACAGCCTATTGGTGGAGAATATAAATTTTGTTTGTGTCATGAGAGAGAGATGCTTGCTGGTAGATTATGTTTGTGTCATGAGAAAAGAGATATTTTAAGCAAATAAGAACTAAATTCAGTTTTGACCAACCCTAAACAGTTCCCTTGAGTTTTAATGAGATATGAGAGCAGAATTTAGATCTTAGTTTGTGGTTTTGCAATTGAAAGAGTCTACTGCAAGGAAAGTTTCCAATATTCATTAAAACAGTAAAGTTTGATTTGTTTCTTTTAATGTAGTTATACTGTTATCAATAGAAAAAAATATCTGATCACTCCAGGCATGCCTTTTAATGTGCATTATTATAGCATACATGCTTTTAAGAAAGTAAAATTTGTGGGAAAGTATTTGAAGGTGGAGGGACTTGATTAACGGCTTGATTTAAATTTCCAATTAGCCATACTATTATGCATATCTTTGCTTGAGAGTCAGAGCTCAATTATTTTCACATTTTGTCTACAACATGAAATTTGCAGAATAATGACATCAGCCTATCTGAAATTACACGTTTTCAGACTAAATGTGAAATGTTTCCTGTGATTCCTGACATTTAAGATAAAGATTACAGAGGTTTCAAATTGATGAGTTTACAGACATTCATGCTGCATAGGATTCAGTCAGAATGTTTACTATCACATACATAGAAATTCAGTTTGTCCTCTCCAGACCAATTTTCCTTTTAATGAATGATAGCTGTGAAGTTTGGAAAATAAATAGTGGGTATCATGTTTCAAGCAAACAATATTTGTACTAAAGCTTCAGGGGGTAGCTGAGTAAGTCTATACAGGATAAACTTAAAAAACAACAAATAGTATGGTAGCACTTTAAAGTCTAACAAAACAGGTAGATGGTATCATGAGCTTTCGTGGGCACAACCCACTTCTTCAGATGACCGGAGTGTTGAATGTCCAGAACCAAAATAAATAGGGGAGAAGGGGGCGGGGAATGAAAGGAGGCAGTGGGTATATAAATATCAAAGGGAAAACCGAGCTGGTACGTAACAAGCAAAACTGATAGTTTTGATATTTATATACCCACTGCCTCCTTTTGTTCCCCTCCTTGCATTTTTTTCATTTCCTCCCTCTCTTCTCCCCTATTTATTTTGGGTTTGGACATACAACACTCTGATCATCTGAAGAAGTGAGCTGTGCCCACAAAAGCTCATGATACCATCTACATGTTTTGTTAGTCTTTAAAATATTTATACTGTAACTGCACCAAAACAGATTCCGGTTTCTTCCCAATAGATGACAGCTGCTTCAATTAACCCTTCCAGTATTAATCTCCCCTTTACTTCAAACTAGAAATCAGATGAACCAGTATAGAAAAAGTATTTGTTGACTCTCTTGATAGCGTAACTTAGGGTAAATGAAAGCTAGCAGATTGCATTCCAAGAGAGTCTGACGATCTTGCAAGAGAAATGTCCTAGTCATTAAAAACATAGTTTACATTTTCAAAGACTAGTGTCAATTCATTGCAGCTTCCTGCTGTTGAGCTATCCTGCAGTGTTTGGAGGAAATTGGATACCTGAGGGCATGTCGACACTAGGAAACTATTTTGAAATTACTAAAATCGATTTAATAACTCCCAATTTACCAAAATCGAAATAACATGTCCTCGCTATGGCAAAGCATTGAAATTAGTTAGAAACAGTCCAAAATAGCACGTCCACATTTAATGGAGCCTGCTGCAGACTTAGAGAACCCAGAAGCACTTTAGGGACAGCACTAGAAGGGTGGACACTTCCTGAAGCTGTTTGGCCAGGCAATTTGTGACACGTGTTTTCAGGGGCTCCTCTCTGCAGCTGTGTCTCGCACACCACTCCTTCACTGCCTCCCGTCTTGCGGGACACAAAAGTGGAGGCATGTGGGCATGGGCCTTCCTGTGCTCTGGCCGCCATTGTGGATGCCACAGCACTGACAGCATGGAGCCAGAGCTGCTGCAAAGAAGTGCCAGGCTCACAGGCCTCATGCTGCAGCTCATGGTGCAGTAGGTCCAAACTGCCTGCATGTTGCTCCAGCAGGACGAGAATGAGGACCTGCAGAATGAATCACAGCATGGACAGCAGGCCCTGCTCACCCAAGTCCTGGTGCTCTGCTGCTGCGCATGCCCCTGAATCTCCTGGATACTGTGGAACACCGCTTCTGGCAGCGAGAGATGAGCTTGGACTGGTGAGACCTCATCATCATTTAGGTATGGGACGATCAGCAGTGGCTATAGAACTTCTGTTAGGGTAAGGCCACCTTAATGGAGCTCTGAGTGGCTCGCCCTTGACCTCAGGTGACAGGAGACCAACATGCGACCCGCCATCCCCGTGCAGAAGCATGTGGCTATTGTCCTGTGGAAACTTGCCATGATGGCCAGCTACCACTCTGTTGAATCAGTTCAACACAGGGAAATCCGCAGTGGGGGCTGTGCTCCTGAAGGTAGCCATGGCCATCAACCACATGCTGCTGTGGAGGGTCGTCGTTCTGGGGAATGTTGACACCATCGTGGATGGGTTTGCCACCATGCGATTCCCCAACTGCAGGGACAATTCCATCCTGCCCGCCCCGACCACCATGCCTTGGAACTTATCTACAGGAAGGGGTACTTCTCCATAGTGCTGCAGGCCCCCGTGGATCACAAGGGACACTTCACTGACATCAACGTCGGTTAGTCGACGAACAGTAGTTGGGGAGGGGGACATGCTCATTGTAGTCCTGAGTGATGCAGCCTAACACTTGCTCCCCTAGTTCATGAAGCCCTATACGGGCAGCCTAGACCTCAGCAAGGCTCAACAGGTGCCGTGTGTTCATTGAATGTGTGCAGGAGTCTCCTCACCCACCTGGAACTAAGTGAACACCACATCCACTTTGTGGTGGCAGCCTGCGGTGTGTGTCACAACCTTTGCGAAAGCAAGGGGTAGACTTTTCTGCCAGGATGGGGAGGGCTAGGACTAAACATCTGGCCAGGGAATGTGAGCAGCTGGACACCAGTGCCATACAGAGAGCATATCAAGGGACTGTGCTCATCAGAGAAGCCTTGAAGGAGAGTTTCCTGCAAGGCCAGCTGTGACTCTCCCCTGTGCCTCTCCGGAAGAGTTCCCCTGCATTTCCTGAGTGTGCCCTTTCCTCACCCACACCTCCCTTCCACCTTCTCACCTCCTCTGCAGAGCAAACAATAAAGCCAAACCCAGCTTTATTGGGGAGACATACAGCAGGGGCAGGGCTGGGAAAAAAACCTGGAATTGAAGATGAGGGATGGGGCTGAGAGTGGCGCCTGCCTCAAGGTGGTCTGGTGGCTTTGTCTGTCCGGGTACGTCTACACTACAGCGCTAGTTCGAACTAACTTAGTTCGAATTAGTTAATTCAAACTAAGCTAGTTCGAACTAACGCATCTAGAACTAAAAACTAGTTCGAACTAGCGTTTTGCTAGTTCGAACTAGCAAGTCCACATTGAGTGGACTCTGAACAGGGCTTAAGGATGGCCGGAAGCAGTGCCGGCAGGGCATAAAAGGAGGACTTAGAGCATGGAGATGCTGTCTCAGGCTAGCCGAGGGCTGCGCTTAAAGGATCCCGACCCCCACCCCGGACACACAGTTCTAAGGGGTGCCCCGCTTGCAAAGAAGTTCTGGCTTGGAGTGCCCTGAGTGCCCACACTGGGCACATCACACCACTCGGCCATCAGCCCGGCTGCACTTGCCGCAGGCTGCCATCTGGGGAGAGGGAGTAATTGGGGGGCTGCAGGAGAGCTTCCACCCCCAGAAGCCCGCAGAGCCAGCCCAGTCCTCCCCATCGGGGGCTCGTACCCCATTCCTCCCTCACCTCCTTCCACTTACCTTTCCTTAGCCCCCTTCTTATTGATGTACAAAATAAAGATAACGTTTCTTCCAACATTGACTCTGTCTTTATTGAAAAAAAACTGGGGGAGACTGGGAAAAGGAGGTGGGAGAGGGGAAGAGAAAGGTTAGGAGAGGGGAGGGCAACTAACATGATCAGGGGTTGGGAACAGGTCCCAGATGAAGAGAGGCTACAGAGACTGGGACTGTTCAGCTTAGAAAAGAGGAGACGGAGGGGGGACAGGATAGAGGTCTCTAAAAGCAGGGGTTGGGTGGAGAGGGTGCATTCAGAAAAGTTCTTCCTGAGTTCCCATAAAGAAGGACTAGAGGACACCAAAGGAAAGGACTGGGTAGCAGGCTTGAAACTAGTAAGAGAAAATTGTTCTTCTTGACAAAGCAAATAGTTAACCTGTGGAACTCCTTGCTGCAGGAGGCTGTGAAGGCTAGAACTAGAACAGAGTTTAAAGGGAAGTGAGATAAAGTGATGGAGGTTGGGTCCATGGAGTCCTATTAGCCAGAGGGTAGGAGTGGTGTCCCTGCCCAAAGTTTGTGGAAGGCTGGAGAGGGATGGCACGAGACAAATGGCTTGGTCATTGTCTTCGGTCCATCCCCTCCAGGGTCCCTAGAGTTGGCCGCTGTTGGCAGACAGGCTACTGGGCTAGATGGACCTTTGGTCTGACCCAGTACGGCCATTGTAAGCTCAGGGCTCAGTGTCGGGGGTCTCACTGGACCCCCTTGATTTTCATGCACACCTGGTCCTGGGTGGCCAGGCTGGCAGCTCTCCTGCCCTAGACGGCCACTTTCCTGTGCCTAGTGCGGAGATCGTGGACGAGGTCCACGATGTCCGCACTAGCCCAGGAAGGTGCCCGCCTCTTGCGGTCCAGGGCAAGCTCCCGGGAGCCGCCAGCCTGGTCCCGGCAAGAGGGGGTGGGCTGGGGGGCATCGGGTGGGTGGCTCTGTGCCGTGCCACGTGCAGGGTCTGCTAGCTGGGTGCTGGCAGGCTTGCACCTGGCACGGGCACCGTAGCCAGCCCGTGCCCCTTTAAGGGGTCCGGGGCCGGGAGGGGGGCATAGAGTTTCCCTGGTGTTGGCCAGAGTGGCCACCAGGGAAACCTGGGGAGGGCTAGCCTCCCACTAGTTCGAACTAAAGGGCTACACAGCCCTTAGTTCGAACTAGCTAGTTCGAACTAGGCGTTAGTCCTCGTAAAATGAGGTTTACCTAGTTCGAACTAAGCGCTCCGCTAGTTCGATTCAAATTCGAACTAGCGGAGCGCTAGTGTAGCACCTATTAAAGTTAGTTCGAACTAACGTCCGTTAGTTCGAACTAACTTTGTAGTGTAGACATACCCTCCTAAAGGTCTTCCCAATGTAGAGACCCAATGTAGATTCCACGAGGAGTAACGGTAGTTCGAATTAGGATCTTTAATTCGAACTACCTACTCCGTGCCGTGTGTAGCTGCGGGCATGGAGTTCGGACTAAGGGGGATTTAAAAATGGCGGCGCCCGGGAACATGCAAATGAAGCCCGGGATATTTAAATCCCGGGCTTCATTTGCAACTCTGCTGGCCTAATTACCCTACCTTGCTCGAACTAACGAGCTAATGTAGACATACCCTAAGGTAGATGGTGGGGGATGTGCCAAGGTTGCAATTGGTCCAGATGTGTAGAAAAGTTAAAAGGGCCATCATCCCAGGAGACACTCTGTATGAAGCCTAGCCCTAATCCGTGAGCAGACATGAAAAGTCTTGGTTTAGATAATGGCAATATGCTTTTAGAAAGGCCATATGTTGCCTAGATAGTGGGCACTTTCCAGCAGAGGCAAAGATGTCCCAAGGGAACATCTCAACACCCATGTCTTACGGACAATCAGGCATGGGAAGGTGGTCACCAGGCCAGGAGCCTGCGAGCGAGTGGGGGAAGATGGGGTAGCTGGCTTCCTTCTGTGTCCCGCACATGTTGGGTGTGGCATTCGCGGTGTCCCACAGAGAGAGAACTTCTATCCCTGCCTGATGGAGGGAGGGGTTGGGGATGGTGTGTGTGAGTGGCAGATGCTGAGTGCCAGAGAGAGTGCTAATGGGTTCCTCTCCTCCTCCTCCCCTTGGCAGGTTCCCATGCATGAGTTCAGTCTCCTCCACATCACCGTGATTGGGAGCAGATGCTGACTGAGTGTGGGCATTATCCTGGGTGGTATGCAGCATGGCTGTGTGATTCCATGACCCCGGACTCCTTTGTGGTCGGAAGGTGTCCGCCACAGAGGCCAGAATAAAGCAGACCTCTCCAGGAACTTTGTGAGAAAGACTGAAGAGTTTTTGTGTGAGAGTGTCATGGAGCTGAGAGCTCCTGACTGGCACTGCATGTGCACACACATGAACAAGCTATTGTGTGACCTCCAGGACAAGTAGGCCGAGAGAGGAGCACACAGCCTCTTGCAGCCTACCATCTGCCCCCGTGTGTAGATTGGAAAAGTAATGGAACTCACCTGAAGTGCCCACCCCAGGTTCCTCTGAAGCTTGGAGACATCCTAGAAGGGAAGGACAGGCTCCAGAGTGAGGAGCAGCTCCTGGCTGGTGGGCATGATCACCTGGCTGGCCACCTCCTCCTCGGTGCCTTTGTTCTCTGCCACTCTGCCTTCCTGCAGGCTGATGCTGGGCATGTCTTGGCTGGAATCGATGGCAACGGTGGATAGGAGGTGAGTGGTCGTGGTGTGCCCTTTGTTGGCCAGGCGGGTGGCAATCTGGCCATAGATGTTGGCATTCCTTTTCCCGGTGCGGAGATCCTGAAGATTGGTCTCCTCTCTCCAGATCTGGATGAGGTCCAGGATCTCCGCACCAGTCCAGGCTGGAGATCTCCTGCGTTCCTGGGCAGGGGCTGCTCTGGAAGTAGCAGAAGTGCCGTTGGAGAGTCTGAGGGAGCATTGAGGTTGCTCATGCCTGCCTCCGGTGGTGATCTCTTGCACAGAGTTTGCAAGGCTGGCCACAGGCAAGAAGCCCTTTTCATACTCTCAGGACTTTTAAGTTCCACAGGAGGAGGGTGAGCAGTGGCGATGCCAGGTATAGCCAGAGCGGTCAGATCTGCAGCTGCAAGCCTCCGGAGGCCAATTATTTCAAAATAGCAGCATCGGCGTGTCCACACCAATGCTATATCGAAATAACTATTTCAAAATTAGCATTATTCCTTGAGAAAAGGAGGAGTACAGATTTTGAATTGAGTAGTAATTTTGAAATAATGGCCTTGGTCATGTGAACACTCTGCTTATAAATTCAATCTTAGAGGGGTTATTTTGAAATAACCCTCTAGTGTAGACCAGGGCTGAGTAGTATCTTTTGATTCTTTTATTTTAACTGTTTTTTTTTTCAATTCATTTGACTTCAGCCCCTCGGTTTTACTATCTGCCAGTTTTTAAAAAGTCAACATTTTGCATGAAACAGTACTTTGGGTATGTCTAGACTGCATCCCTCTGTCAGCTGAGGGATGCAATCTAGACATACTGTGAGACAACTCGCCCACCACATGAGATGCTGGCTTCTGTGTTCATTCTTAATACTTCAGGAGTGGTTAAGTGCCCTCCTTCTCTATAGTCTTTGAGGAAGCAGGCGCTGTTAAACTAAGCATTTCCAAACAAAACAGGAGTTTTTTCAGGGAATGAAGCTGTCTGTGCCCTCCTCCCTAACTCTTGGCATTGGGTCACATTACTACTCTTACCAAAATCCAAAGACCTCACTGTGTATCCTTCTCTGGTGAGCCTAAGTAGAGGGAGAGACCAAGAGCAGGTATATGTCATTGTTTTTCTCCCTATTCTATAAACATTATGCTCAAATATGATGAAACAGGAAGTTCACATGTTTCTGGTCAGTACTAGGTATTTCAGCACTTGCTAATCTCTATATAAATGCACATAGTACAGGTTGGACCTCCCAAAACCAGGACTCTCTAGTCTGGAAACTTGGATGTTCCTGGACCAGGGGGACCTGGGTGGGAGCCCAATGGCAGGAAGTCTGGCAGTTAGAAGTGCTGCTGAGCTGGGAATTTGCCTGTTTGATCAAGAACTCCTCCTTAATGGTAAGACCACCAAATTTGGTATTCTGCTTCCTCTTATAACTTAGGCAATGTAAGGGCTTGGATGTGCACGAAAATTGGATGTGCCTAAAATGGGTTTCCTTCTCATAAAACAGAAAAGAGACAGAATCACCAAATCAAGTACAGCCCTCAAAATTGACAAAACTGAGCAAATGTTGCAAGAGACTGATAAACCTGGAATAGGAATGTTAGAGAAATGAGCTGAAATGGAGACATTTGGAGTAATGCTATGGTTTGGCACAGCTAAATCAATGCTTCAGGCTTGAAAACTAGAAGTTAGTATTATTGGAAACCAAATTGACTATAATCCCACTTTTTTTTCTTAGAACAAAAGGAATTATAAGATTGTATAGGAATGAAGAAAAAATTATACTTGATGGAATTCCCATTTAAAAATTACTAAAATTAAACTTAATAAAAATAACATTGTATCTTTGAAAACTGAAACAAAGCATGTACATTTTCATTTTTTTTTTAATTAATTGAGTTAAGGACCCAAGCAATGCTGGGTAAATGTATTGGTCCAAAAAAAATGGTTACCTCATTTCTTCAACTTATATGTCTTGTAATAATTGGTTCACAATTTTAAAACCACAAATAACCAAGCAAGTGATCAAAAGCAACCTCCTGTTCCCAAATACCACAATTAAAACATGTGATATACTCCTCTAGGAAAGAACAGACGATTTTTGTTTTGATTAAACCAACCTGATTGGGCTCTCAGTTTCTCTGGCTTTTTGTAGCTGTCTTAAAACCTACATGACACAGACAGATGGAAGTAAGAGGCTAAGATCTGAGTTCCTTTTAATCAAGGGCCTCATATGGTAGATAATGAAGTAAGAACTATCTCTTTTACAAGTTCAACACCTTTATTCTGTCACAACATTTTTTCTAGGTTTTTCCAATAAATATGTTTACAGTGCAAACTGGTGTCTGTAAGTCAAACACAGCAGATGAGAACAATGGATGATAGCAGAGAATATCAATAAAATACAAAACGACCAAATGGTTCATGTAGGGAAAAAGACATTGCATTGCAGGTGAGTTTCTCTTGTAATCAATTCCCCAATAAGTTTTACAGGATGCCCCATAATGGAATAAGAACCCAGCTAGCATTTACTCAGGGGCTGGGTCTACATTGGCACCCTTTTCCGGAAAAGGGATGCTAATGAGACCAGTAGGAATTGCAAATGCAAGATCCCTTGAAAGTAGGAATAAGGGATCTTCCGGAAAAGGGTTTATTTTCCGCAAGATCCCGTCTAGATTTGCGCTTTTCTTGGGCAAAACCCCGAGCCAGAAAAAAGCAGCAGCCATATTCATGCAAATGCCGCGGGGGATATTTAAATCCCCCGCGGCATTTGCAATTCCGACTGGTCTCATTAGCATCCCTTTTCCTGAAAAGGGTGCCAATGTAGACACAGCCTGTGTGTCTAGACTATAGGGTTTTGTCGACAAAGGTGGACTTTTGTCGACAAAACTATACCTGCGTCTACACTACCGCAGAGTTCTGTCGACATAACGTTGACAGAACTCTGCAGTTTTATCGACGGCAGTAAACCTCATTCTATGAGGAATAACGCCTTTTGTTGACAGAGTTCTGTCAACTGAAAGCGTTATTGAATCTACGCTGTCCTTTGCGTCTACACTCTCATGTCGATAAAGCAGCTTGCTTTGTCGACAGAACTGGATGTAGTCTAGATGCTCTTTGTCGACAGAAGCTTTATCGACAGTATTTGTCGACAAAGCCTCTGTCAACAAAAGCCTGAAGTATAGACGTACCCTCAGGGTGGTTAGACCTCACTATACCCCATGACACTGCTCAGACCCCTTTTCCACATATCAATCCAGGTATGTAAAGGCTTACATTCATCAAGCAATAATGGATAAAATATTTAATTGAAATGTCAGAGTCAGACACAGAATTGGCACTTAAAAAATTCATCCAGGATATTATATGCAACTAGGTGACAGCTGGGTCAGAGAAGCCTCTCCAGTACTTACACAGGATGTACTATAAAGACTACTCCAACTCAAGGCTGAAAAGCTGAAACCAAGGAGGTGGCACCTATAGAATGAACTTTCTGGTGCCGTTGATCTTTCCCCTTTCTTCCTGCTTATATGTCAGCAGGGTGCCAGAGATGGTAAAAAAAATATATTGACAAGGGATTTTTAATCCAAAAAGGAGCTTTCAAAAGAAATATTTTTGCCAGAGTGTTTCATATTTTTGTATATATTAAAAATTGACTGTAAAATAAAAATTGTGGGGAAATGCCCACTTTATTTTTTTAACTGCAGATCCTCTTTTCCCACTAGAAAAGGGTGTGTAAATCAGTTTAAACACGTGAAAATTCTTTCATTTTCAAAGTAATATTTTCCCTTTTTTGTTTTCACTGAAAAAAAGTCAGTGTTCCTTTGTATCTCCCTTAGGCTATGTCTGGACTGCAGGCTTCTTTCAGAAGAAGCTTTGTTCGGAAGAGATCTTCAAGAACAACTTCTGAAAGAGAGAGCCCACACTGCAAAAGTGCATCAAAAAAGTGATCTGCTTTTTTGAAAGATAGCATCCAGACTGAATGGATGCTCTCTTGCATGTAAGCTGTGATTGCTATGAATCGAATGGCCACCAGGGTACCTGTGCTTTTTCCTCTTTCCTCCTTTTCTGAAAGAACTCCCTCTTACCCATCCACACATGCCTTTCGCAAAAAAGGCTTCTTCCTCATAGAATGAGGATTACCAATGCCGGAAAAAAACCTCTGTTCTTTCAGTTTTCTTGTGGAAGAACCAGGGTTGCCAACCCACAGAAATTTCATTTACGGACAAAATGGGAAAAATTTACGGATAGACAAATTTTTTTACTGACATAGTTTTTATACTATATTAAGATGATATAAATGGCTAAAAGTGAAAAGTAATCATTATCATTCATACATCACAAGAACAATATGTTATTTAACTCACTTTCATTTAGTTCGTCATGGTCCTGGAAGATTTCCATTTTCTGATAGTATATCCGAACACTGGCAACTAAACAACTAAAATAGCCAATTTCTGCTGCTCTGCAGTAAAATGGCTGAAGGAGCACAGAAGAAATTTAATTGCTATAGAATAATTGCTGTTTTTTGAAATTGTATTGCACTTCTCCGAAATTTACAAACACCTACATTTTTTTACGGACTTTATGGACATGTCCAATTTCTGCTAAATTTATATGGACTGTCTGTAAATTTACTGATGGTTGGCAACGCTGTGAAGAACACAATTGCAGTGTGGACGTTCCTCAAGTTTTGTCAGAAAAACAGATGGTTTTCTGACAAAACTCTGTAGCGTAGACGTACCCTTAAAGAAAGAAAAAAGTTAAAGTTTGTGAGTGACATAAAATAAGACATTTTTTTCTGCGTGGCTAAGCAAGTAAAAAAGTAAGAGAAAGTGGTTTTGTGACAACGAAGTAAAATTTCCATTGAAAAATATTTTTTTTTAGTACAAGACATTTTGAAATAAACATTCATCCCTCTCCCAAGATTTTTGGAGGGGGAAAAAAGACTTGTGATCAGCACCACAATGTGGAAGCACTGCTTTTGGGCTTTCCCTTGGAGGGATATCCTGCCCTTGCAGAAAATGAGGCACGGCATTCAGCAGAAAGGGAGCAGAAAGAAACAGATTTCAGACACTGCACGAGCATTCTGCAAATGCTGCTCTTAGCTGGGGCTTAGCAATTTAAGAATTTTTAGTACCTTTAGAGATAACATCAAATAATGGCAAATCCAAATGCTGATAGAAAAACATACAGGCTGTGTCTAGACTGGCCAGTTTTTCCGGAAAATCAGCTGCTTTTCTGGAAAATCTTTCCAGCTGTCTACACTGGCCGCTTGAATTTCCGCAAAAGCACTGACTTTCTACAGTAAGAAATCAGTGCTTTTTGTGGTAATACTATGCTGTTCCTGTTTGGGCAAAAGACTTTTTCCGAAAGACTTTTGCGCAAAAGGGCCAGTGTAGACAGCAGAGATTTCTTTTCCGCAAAAAAGCCCCGATTGCGAAAATGGTGATCGGGACTTTTTTTGCGCAAAAGCATGTCTAGATTGGCCATGGACACTTTTCCACAAAAAGTGCTTTTGCAGAAAAGTGTCTCTGCCAATCTAGATGCTCTTTTCTGAAAATGCTTTTAACGGAAAACTTTTCCGTTAAAAGCATTTCCAGAAAATCATACCAGTCTAGACGTAGCCTCACTCTTCAAAGTTCTGGTTATCTCTGTTTACATATGTTACCTTTTCCCGTTATGTGGGTGAATGCTCATCTGTATTTTTTTCTCAAATAATGTCATATGTTGTCATAATGTCAAGAGAGAAGGTAGGTGACGTGCCTCACTCTTCTACCTTACTTCTCTCTAACATCCTGGGACTGACATGCTTACAACGACATTGTATACTGATAGTTTGAAGAGCACATGTCTCCTTACTAGTATTTTCTGCCTACTTACAGCTTTCATTTCCTCTACCCATTCAATGTTCAAATCAAATTTGTTTCCTCTAATACTGCCAAAGGCAATGTTTGCAGCAGTGGTCGACTCTGTAATTGCTAGTCAAAGTGAGTTAAAGGCACTTTTCCGATGTTCTCTGGCACTTGACATTTTAATTTCATTGTTATAAATTGTTCTGTGCATGCATGAGTGGTGATGAGGCAAATGTAGTTGGAGAAAACTAGTTTATCTCTGAACATTAGCATGGTTTTGTGGTCCAACATTTTTGTTGCTATGGGATTGAATCTGCATATTGTGATATCTGACATTAGACTGGAGCAGTCCATATGTTCTGTGGCAGCAGAAAGGCTTGGAAAAGCAGACAATTGAAAAGTTGGGTGGCTGTAGCTTTGTGAATTCCATATTGGGTTTGAGATATAAAATCAGTGGTCAAACTAATCTCTATACCATTCTATGTGAACGTGCAACATTTGTGGGCTGGATACATGGTTCTGTTTTGGCCAATCACTAATAAGCACTCCCAAAAATGTTGTTAGTAACCTTTTATTAATTTGATGTAGGAAATACCTCCGCCAATTAAAGATAGGTACATCGTGAGCCTCTTGAAAAAGAATATTTTTCTTTGGGAATTAAATTAGTTGAACATCACTTGCTTGACTTCTTTTCTTAATGGGTTTCAAAGGCCTTTACACATTTGTATTGGAAGTATTTGAATGAATTTTTTTTCCAGTTCATAGGTAGGCAGCCATACCGTAAAATGGACTTAAGTTTCCAATCCATGTCCTGAAACCTAAACAAGTGGAGGAATCTTCTTAACAACTTCCAGAGAGTTTATTATGAATTTTTGGATGCCCAGCACTTCAGATAATATGGACACTTAGGCTATGTCTACACTGCACAGTTATTTTGAAATAAGCTATTCCGGAATAGCTATTCTAAAATAGCTTATTTCAAAATGGCACATCTACACTGCAGGGAAGCCTCAACATTAGTCCGAGGCAAGCTTCCCTAATGTAGACAAGCTATCTTGATTTAGAGCCCCAGAAGGAATAACTTAGAATGGCCCTGGTGAGGGGCTATTTCGAAATAGCAGTAGTGGAACATCTACACATGTTTTATTTAGAAATAGCTATTTAGGAATAGGCGTTATTCCTTGTAGAATGAGGTTTACAGAAGTTGGAATAAGCCATCTATTATTTCAAAATTATTTCAAAATAAAGGAATTGCAGTGTAGACACTCGCATAGTTATTTCAGAATAATGGCTGCTATTCCGAAATAACTTTGCTGTATAGACACACCCTTGTTAAGGTGCCTCATTGTGCATGTAGGAGACTAACATTAGCACTCACATTTGGACCCAGGCTAGTACTGGTTCTTGCAGGTGGATGTACCAGCATGTGGGGATGTTTATACAGCAGTGGCATGCCTTTTTGTGATCAAACAACTGGTCATTTGTGTGCCCTAAAATCTTTATTTAATTTAGCAGAGGGCCAAACCTCACTCAAATGCAGATACTGTTTTGTCACTAGGACAAAGATAGTCATGTCTATTGGTTGAAAAAGGAGTCAGATTTAATGGTCAGAGCAGGAGTTAGGCCTAGTGGTTAGGAATGGAGTCAGTGACCAGGCTCCAGAACTAAGGGTCCAGGCCAGAATCAGGAGCCAGGAGTCATTAGCTGTCCAAACAAAGATTACTAGGAACAAGATAAGGCAGAAGCAGGGTTGGAACAAGAGAGCCGCTATCGTAGACAAAGACTCTGAGCAACATGGTTGGTGCTGCTGCTGGGCTTAAAAGACAATTTGCTGACACTTCCAACCAATCAGATGGCATAGTCAGTCAGACCACCTACTACAGGCCAGTTGTGCTCATTGGGTGTGTCTAGACCAGGGAAGCCTTTGTTGACTGCTCCATTATGTCTCGTGAAACGAGGTTTACTGGAGCGGTTGACAAACCCTTCCCTAGTCGACCGCTCCACGTCTAGACTGCCGCGCTGTGCCGGATCAGCTGGTTGTCGGCACAGCGTGGTGGCCATTTTTATTTTAATGAAGCGGGGATTATTTAAATCCCTGCTTCATTGACTGTGTCAGGTAAACTACTTTACATGGCTCCGTCGACGGAGCCATGTAGTCTAGACATGCTTATTATGTTGCTTGTATATTACTGTTACTGAACATCTTGATTCTTAAGAGATACACCAACATGCCCAGTTCTGCAGCCCTTCCATGGCAATAACTTTCAGTGAAGTCCAGGCCCACTGATGGGTGGAGAGGGAGTGGGGCAAACAGGGCAATTGCCCCAAGGCCTGGCAATTTAAGGGGGCCCAGGACTCCTAGTTGCTGCTGCTGCTACTGTGGTAGGAATAGCAGCCGAAGCCTCGGGCAAAGTGCCACCCATGCACTCTGAGCGGCTGCCACTGCCCTGCCCCTTCCACCCGAGGCCCCACCCTTTCTGGAAGCACAGAGCCATTCCTCCATCTTGACCCAGGTCTTACACAAATCCCACAAAGTCTTACAGCTCCCTGGTGAAGTCCATAGGAGTTCTTCAGGGTTGAATGTGGATGTTCTTTTCACATGAATAATGTGCAGTCAATGCACCCTCCTCAGCATTTAGAGGGCCACGGGGGAGAAAGAAAACGGTTAGGAGTATGAAAGCCATATACAGTAAAAACTCTGTTATCTGGCACTCAGTTAACCAGAAAGCTCAATTAAGTGGCATTTCTGATATCTCCCAATACAAATCTTTAGTGTAGTAACTGGGACTACTAGGGCATGTCTACACAGCAAAGTTATTTTGGAAAAACGGCCATTATTCCGAAATAATGATGCAAGCGTCTACAAAGCAATTCCATTATTTAAAAAAAATTAAATAACAGACGGCTTTTTCCAACTTCTGTAATCCCCATTCTACAAAGAATAACGCCTATTCTGAAATAACTATTGAGAAATAAGATGTGTGTAAAAGCGACAAGGAGTCCTGTGGCACCTTATAGACTAACTGAAGTGTAGGAGCATAAGCTTTCGTGGGCAAAGACCCACTTCGTCAGATGCATGTAGTGGAAATTTCCAGAGGCAGGTATAAATATGCAGGCCAGGATCAGGCTGGAGATGATGAGGTGGATCCAATTAAGGAGGATGAGGCCCACTTCTAGCAGTTGATCTGGAGGTGTGAATTCCAAGAGAACAGAAGCTGCTTTTGTAGTTAGCGAGCCATTCACAGTCTTTGTTTAATTCAGAGTTGATTGTGTCAAATGTAAAGATGAACTGTAGCTCAGCAGTTTCTCTTTGAAGTCTGGTCCTGAAGTTTTTTTGCTGCAGGAGTCTGCTTAACTGGGTCTTTGCCCACGAAAGCTTATGCTCCTACACTTCAGTTAGTCTATAAGGTGCCACAGGACTCCTCGTCGCTTTTGCAGATTCAGACTAACACGGCTACCCCTCTGATAAGATGTGTGTAGATGCTCCACTTCTGCTATTTCGAAATAGCCCCTCACCAGCGCCATTCTAAATTATTCCTCCTGGGGCTCTAAATGGAGATAGCACGTCTACATTAGGGAAGCCTGCCTTGGGCAATTTTTGAGGCTTCCCTGCAGTGTAGATGTTATATTTTGGAATAACTATTCCGGAATAGCTTACTCCGAAGTAACTATGCAGTGCATTATACAATGCTGCCCAGTGCATTATACAATGGCACATTATGTAAAAGAGGCAGAAGACAAGCGAGCAAGTTGAACTCAGGGATATATATACAACAATGCAGCTTCCAGGGTGTGTCACAGGGTCATTAAAGATTCAGCGTGTCTCCTACACCTTCTACATCCACACTGATAATAAACATTGATCATAGAATAATAGGACTGGAAGGGACCTCGAGAGGTCATCGAGTCCAGCCCCCCGCCCTCAAGACAGGACCAAGCTCCGTCTACACCATCCCTGACAGATGTCTATCTAACCTATTCTTAAATATCTCCAGAGAGGGAGATTCCACCACCTCCCTTGGCAATTTATTCCAATATTTGACCACCCTGACAGTTAGGAATTTTTTCCTAATGTCCAATCTAAACCTCCCCTGCTGCACTTTAAGCCCATTACTCCTTGTCCTGTCCTCAGTAACCAAGAGGAACAAATTTTCTCCTTCCTCCTTGTGACACCCTTTTAGATATTTGAAAAACTGCTATCATGTCCCCCCTTAATCTTCTTTTTTCCAAACTAAACAAGCCCAGTTCATGAAGCCTGGCTTCATAGGTCATGTTCTCTAAACCTTTAATCATTCTTGTCGCTCTTCTCTGTACCCTTTCCAATTTCTCCACATCTTTCTTGAAATGTGGCGCCCAGAACTGGACACAGTACTCCAGCTGAGGCCTAACTAGTGCAGAGTAGAGCGGCAGAATGACTTCACGAGTTTTGCTTACAACACACCTGTTGATACAACCTAGAATCATATTTGCTTTTTTTGCAACAGCATCACACTGTTGACTCATATTCAACTTGTGGTCCACTATGACCCCTAGATTCCTTTCCGCCATGCTCCTTCCTAGACAGTCATGATCATGATGATCCTGAGGCACTGCAAGATCCTGAAGTGTCTTCTGAATCATCAAAGGAGGATTAAAATGTTGTTCAATACAGTTTTAGAGTTATGTGTATTTTTAGTGATCTGGGAGTATGCCAGGTGCTGCTCGTAGTGACATGCAATGTCCTAATATAACCTTCCGTACAGAAAACTTCACTTGTGAATGCCTAATTAAGTGCTTCAAGAACCCAACTACTCTGCAGTGCAGTACTCCAAGGCTGTGTCTAGATTGGCATGATTTTCCGCAAATGCTTTTAACTGAAAAGTTTTCTGTTAAAAGCATTTTCGGAACAGAGCATCTAGACTGACACGGACGCTTTTCCGCAAAAACACTTTTTGTGCCAATCTAGACACACTTTTCCACAAAAAAGCCCCGATCGCCATTTTCGCAATCGGGGCCTTTTTGTGGAAAACAAATCTGAGCTGTCTACACTGGCCCTTTTGTGCAAAAGCTTTGCGCAAAAGGGACTTTTGCCTGAACGGGAGCAGAATAGTATTTCTGCAAGAAGTACTGATTTCTTACAGTAGGAAGTCAGTGCTTTTGCGGAAATTCAAGCGGCCAGTGTAGACAGGTGGCAATTTTTCCGGAAAAGCGGCTGATTTTCCAGAAAAACTGCCCAGTCTAGACACAGCCCAATTGGATTGGTGAGCACCTGTACTCTGTTTTATACTTTATTTATTGTATTATATTTCTTTGAAAATTGGCATTCCATTGGTGAGTATAACTCTGTTACCCAGAGTATTTGATTAACTGGAAACCTCCTTGTTCCTACCATGCCAGTTAACAGAGCCTCACTGGATTAAATCTACTGCACAGTAAAGCACTAAAGCAACTGTACTAGGTTAATGAATTGTAGTAATGGCATGGTGATTTCTGTCTGTTCATTTTAAGTTTAAGCTAAAAACATTCATCTAAAATGCCCAGACCATGGTCAACACTTAGCTATTCAGAGCTTAATAAAAAGAAGAGTGGGTGATTCATTGCAATGAATGTCTTTCAGAAATAGGCATTCAGAAAAGTGGAGGCATCTGTAACATTTTAATTTTACCGCAGGCACAAGATATGTCTTCCATGCAGTATACTCAAATGAAGAGTCTTCTACCATGTGAAAGACAGCAGACAGTGATTGTGCCACTTAGCAGACATTGCTTTGTAACCTTGTGCTACATGAATTCTGAGCTTAAGGCTTAGCCCTTTGTCCTACAATAATTATCATGAAAAATTTATCAGATTGCATGCATGTGTAATATGGCAGTGCTGAGAAGACACAAATAGTGTTTTTGAAAGCTGATTTCCAATCTCCCATTTTAAATTCTTCCCATGTAAATTAGAGCAGCCAAAAGACCTTGGATTTCAGGGTAGAGGTGTTCTTTGAGTTCAGTAGAGGGGTTGTTCAGAACAAGTTCTTTAGGAGCTAAAGACCCAGTGCAGACGTGGGTTTGATGAGTGCAGCTCCTGTATTTGTGGATGTTTCCGTGATTTTTTTATGCCCACTAACATCCAGTCTTATTCTAACCCTGGGACCCTAGTAAATACTTTATTCTAACAGTTGTTTCCATTGGATTAGAGTCTTACTTTAGCTACACCCCTGAACAAGGAGTGCTGCATACATTGTCCCATTTCAGGAATTGCCTGCTTTCTCCTACTAGGGAATGGTGTGGGGTGCGGATGTTGTGACCAAATTTACCCTGTATTTTGGAATTTGGGTCTCCAGAACACAGAGAGTTGCTGGTTAACTCTGGGCTCTGAGGGCTGTTAGTTATTTAATGTTTAAATAACTTTAATGTACACAGGAGGCAAGGTGGGTGAGTTAATGCTTTTCATTGGATCAACTGTAAGGAGGAAAGAGACAAGCTTGCATGCTCAGCATGAAGAAGAACTCTGTGGAGCTCAAAACGTGTGTCTGTCACCAACAGATGTTGGTCTTGTGAAAGATGTTACCTCACAGACTTATATCCTGGCCATCACTACAGCTCCAACAACACTACAAATGTTAATTTACATGTTCCATGCAAGCGCCCTATACCTTAAAAATAACAGAAACACACTCCACCTAAAAAGGGTACCTCTACACTGCGACGGCATTCCAGGATACCAAAGTATCCCGAAATACTTATCCTGCATCTTTACGGCAAGCCCGTTATTTTGAGCGTGCTATTCTGATGTAAACCTTATTCCACGAGGAGTAAGGGACATTTCGGAATAGCTCCTTTTTTCAGAACTTGGTGCTGTCTTTACAGCTCCAAATGATGAAACATGCTGTTTTGAAATAGCATCAACATAAGGAACCCAATTTACGTAGCTCTTATTTCGAGTTTAGGATGCTGTGTAGAGGCACCCAAAGAGGTATACGGTTTGTTGCTGGCCTTTAAAGAAGCATGTTGCCATGTAGAGGAGGACCTTGCAACGATGCACAACACATGATGATGCCAGGGGCATCAGGACTCAGTTTTGCAGATCCCAGGGTATCTATACATGCAGTGGACCTGTACCTTCAGCAACCCTTTTCCCTCCCCTCAGAAGACATTGCCTACCTTGCCATGTGAAATGATTGCTACTAAAAGCAGAATTAACTTCCTTTTGGGTTTTCACATTAATATACACAGGGGCCTGAAGGAAGAAAGTTAGATATAAAGGACAATGCTCAGTCCTCCTTTCCTTCAGTGTCTGATTTTCCTCTGCCAACCAGTCCAATAGGGGAGGTTTGCTTAGTGAAAGTCCATCACTGTAGATATTTAACTGCAGGTTAGATAAATATCTATCAGGGATAATCTAGATTGGGATGGGGAAACTAAGGCCCGGGGGCAGATGTGGCCCCTCGCTTGCCTGGATCTGGACCCCCAGGGCTTTCCACCCAGTACTGGGGAGCACACACTGGTGCTTCAGTCCCCTCTGACGACCCTGTGCTGCCCTCCCCAGACTCTGATGTGTAAGGGGAATGTGGGGAGTGTCTTTCTGTTTCTCAGTAGGGAGCCATATCAGTGAGGGTTTGTTTGTTTGTTTGGGGGATTTTTACTTCTCACTTGTGTGCAGCCCCCGCTTGATTTTTCTGTGGGTCAGCGGGCTCTGACCCAAAAAAGGTCCCCTACCCCTTATCTAGATGGTGCTTGGTCCTGCCGGGAGGACAGTGGATTGGACTTAATGTCTTCTTGAGGTCCCTTCTAGTTCTAAGACCCTTAACTGTGCAAAAGAGTCACGTGTGTCTGGGAGCTGGAAGAAAACACATGGAACGCTTTTCAATATAGCATTTAGCAGCATTTCTGTAAGCTGGGCATTTGTGTGGCCACTCAGGAGAATGTCAAATGCCGCCCAGCCGATTAGTAAAGCACCCGCCACTAGGTTTTTGTTTTGACTGGTAGTGCACATACACACATGCCTCAGGGCACATAAAAATTAATTCCGCACATGGATTGAAAAGATTAGAGGGAAGTTTGGCAGTTAGTACTGCCATATCTGCTTCTTGTTTCATCTCTGAAGGGTAGAGAAGTTAGATATTTTTGCTCACTGTCGTAATGAGGAGCCAAGGTAGTGCTGATGTTCTAAGAAGTTTATTTTGCACAGAGGTACTGAGCTCTGTGTGGGGTGTATATTTGAAGAAGTGACCGCATAGAGAATGGACGTGTTTCTGGAGCAATTTAAGGAGACACAAGCAGGATATGTACGGGTAGTCCCCTATTAATGCTCATAAACTTGGGAACATGGCCACCAACTGTGAACCTAAATGCTACGTAATGCTAGGGGCTGAGCCATAAAACATCTATGTATTAAGCAACATGGTGAAGCCCATTTTCAAAAGTTAAGTAGTAGGAACATTTCCTTCAAATGAGAGGGGAGATTATATTTAGCATAAGTTATTATAGTGCCCTAAACAATTATTAATGCTGACAATACAGTCAGTGCACTGCATGAATCATCATAGCAATAAGTACATTTGAAACCCCACAAAAAAACACAACAACCAGATTATCCGGTGATGGATTAATTGTCATTCTGTAGCTGTAATAAAGCTGCAAAATTATCTTCCGATCTTTTGAAACAGCAATCATAACCTTACTTTCTGCTCATTTGTTGTACATTTTTTGCCACGGTGTTAAAGGAATTCATGAATAAACTAATAAAACTATAAAAATAAACTTGTAAATTAAATATATAAATATGAGAAGAACTACAATCTGATATGATAATCATTCATTTAATAATTTATACTTGAGCAGTAATGAAATTCATAAATAGGAATAACAGTATTAAAACATGCTGGGGGGAGAAGGAGGAGGGAAGGATGCTGAACTCATCAGGTGTTATTGTCAGTTTCAGGGGAAAAGTAGTTCTTTGAGATCAGAAATCAGATCATGGAAAATGGTAAATCAGTATACATGGGAAATAAATTTCTTCAAGTAAATAATAATATAATTACATCACATGCACTCATAATGTTATATCTCTCCAACCAAACAGTCCTGCAGTTGGACTCACCTGAGCATGAATTTATTTTAAATACAGCTATATAGGCTTGTTGAATTTCTCATTTTCCAGCCACGGACCAGATCACCACTGTGACTAGGTAAATAAGAATGACAAGGAATATTGTACTTGACATCCTTCCATTTACAGTCGGGTATGTAGCATTCGTTGGATGCTGCGGACCCTCACAATTTGAGATTCCACCTTAAGACTATAAAATGTTCCCCCAGATTGGATTGGCAGAGATCCTTGCGGTTTTGTACCTTCCTCTGAAGGACAGGCCATAGGTCATTTGCTTGTTTAAAGTAGAGTAAATGTAGGATTCTCTGTTACTTGAAGTATTTAAATCAGGATTTGAGGCCTCCAGGACATTAGTCACCTCCTATTACGGGCCTATTACAGGAATGGGTGGATGAGTTTCTGTGGCCTGTGATGTACAGGTCAGTTTAGATGATTGTGATGGTCTTTTTTGACCTAAATTCATATTGCTGAAATGAATACTATCCATCTTACTCTTACTACACCCCAAACATATTACATATTGCTCTTGGTCATACAAATAAATGTTCTAGTACAGAGATCTGTCCCTGCATGGAGGTACTCTGTATGTGCATGGTCTGTTCTAGTGAATCTGTTTTCAGGATTAAAAAACAATATTCTCCTAGGATATAATTATTTTATGTTATTTATTTTTGGGCTGGGATAGGAGTATGGAGAGGGCAAGCCACATTATCTTTTCATTAAGTACTTTTCTTGCAGAGATGACAGCCTTTCTACATTGAATAGGTGTTTAGTTTTGCAACATCAAATCCTACAATAACAAAATAAAAATGGGAAGGAGACGAAATAAAGAAAGGGGAAATGAGACTAATCTTGCTTTATCTGAGACTGGTGATTACATTTTTGGATTAGTTTTTTCTAATCCGTGTAACTTTTGATTTGGCAATAATTTGTTTTGTATCACATAATTAACTGTGGCATACCATCTCTTTTTTTCACTTTTCAATTATTTTTTCTGAATCTTTGTGAATTAAAATATATCTGACTGCACATAAATTAGAATAATCTATCTCTCAAAAATGTATCAGTAGATGGAACCGACAGGTGTATCATATCTATATCTATAAACTCAAATTATATTTAGTTTTAAAAATAATATTTTTAAACATAAAAAATCGCATGGTTTCTTGGAGTTTTTAAAGTGTTTGAAACACTGAATCTAGCATATGTTAACTGAAATATAGGTATGAAGCAAATGTGGGAAGTAAGAGGGAGGGGGTATATTTTTAAAAGTTATTTTGCCTGGCAATTTATTATTTTTGGTATTAATTTAGAGCATATTGCCAAACAAATGAAACAACCACCAGCAGAGCTGCAGCTGCGGAAACAATTTCAAGTATTTATGTTCACCAGAGGAATTTATTGCTCAACTAGAATAACAAAATGATATAAATTTTGCTCGTCAGTATAGAACATTGGGGTTACCATTGGAACCCATTTTTTACACCAATTTTTTCCTCTATAGTAAATGTAGGAATCACTGAAAAATATGCAGCTTCTGTTGGCAGATGCTGATTTTGTTTATGGAGACCACCGCACTTGCCACAAACTTCTACAGGACAAAGAAGTTCTGGGATTATACTATCTATCCAACATGCTTTGGGTTTTCAAGTATCTAAAATGGTGTTACAAGAAGGAGGGAGAAAAATTGTTCTCTTGGCCTCTGAGGATAGGACTAGAAGCAATTGGCTTAAATTGCAGCAAGGGAGCTTTAGGTTGGACATTAGGAAAAATTTCCTAACAGTCAGGATCATTAAACACTAGAATAAATTGCCTAAGGAGGTTGTGGAATCTCCATCTCTGGAGATATTTAAGAACAGGTTAGATAGACATCTATCAGGGATGATGTAGATGGTGCTTGGTCCTGCTGTGAGGGCAGGGGACTTTACTTGATGACCTCTTAAGGTCCCTTCCAATTCTAGTGGTCTATGATTCTATGATCCAATAGTTTGTGTGAGGCAGCAACAAACTCGGGGTGCTGTTGGTTCACATCATCTGCAAGAGAACTCCAGACTGTTTACATTTATGAGGTCATGTCCTTGATTACTGTGGGAAACAGTAGGGCCCAAATCATGAATCCATGGACTCACAGGAAGCATCTTTTTTAGTAGTTAGTCCCATTGGAGAAATGATCATGTAAATAGCTGCTTACCAGTGAGATGAAGCAGCTGGCAATTAGGCCTTTCAGAATAATATGGTGATTGTATAATATACAGTAATATATTTTCATTTCATCTTATATTAATGGTGTGAAGTTTTTCTAATGATGTTTAGTTCCCTTCAAACTGTGGCTGGCTAGACTTTACTGATTCATTTTGATTTGTATGTAAAATATATGCTACATTTTCCTTCACAGGAGGTTTTTCCAGTGATTGCTATTTTATTATAAATTGTAAGTCCTGGAAATTATTCTGCCTCTGCTCAGTTTAACCCACACATGTCATTTCTTACAAATCTACCTACCTGCTGGAGAGGAGTTTGCTGCAAATAGATCTGTAACTGCTATCTAGAACTCTTCTTTTATTGGTATTTCCTGGCACTATTTATAGGAAGAGTCTTGTTATGAGGCCACATAGGGCACGTCTAGACTTGCTTTCACTTTCAAAAAAAGATATGCAAATTTGATGCAAATTTGTATATCTTCTTCCGATCGCTTTTTCAAAAGAGGTTCTTTCGAGAATGTAGTCTAGACGTGGTTCTTTCGAGAAAAAACCCCTTTTTCAAAATAACAGTGTAAGCCTCATTTTTTTAGGAAGAATGGTTCTTTATTTTTCTTTATTTTTCGAAAGAACCGCTTTTGAAAAATCAAAAGGAAGAAGTTATGCAAATTCACGCCAAATTTTCATATCTTCTTTCAAGATTGAAAGCAAGTCTAGACATGCCCTCACACATTGAAAATAAAAAAAACAGAGAGAAAAGATTCAGCAAAACCTTCAGAGAATTAACCAACTAAACACTATGCAAAGTCATAAAATATGCATGAATTTGGAGCACAGATCCAGCTAGTAGCCAACACCACATAAGTCATCTTACCGATAGAGGATGCCATTTCTAAAAAATAGAGGAACTGATAGTATGGGCTTTCCAAATTGGTGAAAAACAGGTAAACTAAAATGAATTCTGTATAAATCTTGATACCACAAAATGCTGAACCTCCAAATTGTTTGTGAACCACCTCAACTTCCATCAACAGGAACTAAGGATGCTCCTCAATATGTGAGATCAGACCACTGGTAATTTGGGGAGGAAAGATGTCCAGTTGGATAGGGCACACAGTTGGGGTTCAGGATACATGTTTCCCGTCTCTGCTACCCCATGTGACCATAGACAATTCATTATATTTACCATTAACTCCACTTCCGAGTGAAAATTCTTCCCTATTTCGCAGTGATATTGGTGCTAAAATCCACTCACGACTGTGCAGAAACAGAGATTCTCCATTGATGATCCATGTCAGTGCTTAGATAAATAGACCACTGTTTGTCCATATGTGGTCTTTGAAGGACACTAGTCAGGACCTTTATGAGAGTTAATCCCACAACTGATGGCCTTCAGATAGAGATCCTTACCTGCCCTCCTAGTTCAGATTGATACTGGGGAACAAGAAGCCATGTATCCATTGAACAGGCATGTAAGGTGAGAGATCATAACTCATTTACTAGGATATAGATGCATAATTGTCTCTCAGGTGCGCAGAGAGCAAAAATACACAGTTGAACTGAAAGACAACTTTCTAATAGTACAAGCATATAATTGTTATTATGTATTCTGTATTATTTTAATACCCTGAGCAGTATGAAGATTCCAAGTGCCAGGATAATAAATTGATGTAAGAGCTTGAACTATCACTTCTGAAAATGCTAAAATCATCTCCAAAGACAGCCAGGCTTGAAAATATAAATACATTCACAGCTGTTCATTTTATTTGTGTGTAGGTCACCACCATGCACACCATTTTTTTAATACCAGAATGCAAAAAAAATTATAATTTTTGCAGAGACCCAGTATTACAAAAGGTAAATTGCAAATGGAAGGAAGTGTAAGAAGGATCTCAACCTATTCTGACTTTATATGTTGCTAGTATAGACCAGAGTTGTCGACTCGAGTCCCACAACTTGAACTTGAGTCCGACTGAAGTTGCCTAGGTGACTCGACCTGAGACTCAACTCGGGTTCATTGTTTGTGACTTGAGACTCGACTTGAGATTTGCTAATTTTGTTAAATCGACTTGGTGAAAAAATTGTCCAAAAATGCAGATATTGATGGCTTGTACAAAAGTGACTTGACATTTTTTAAATTAAGACTTGAGACTTGACTTGGGACTTGACTCAAAAGTGATTTAGGGACTTGAGACTCGACTTGAGACTTGACAATGACAACTTGAAGACAACACTGGTATAGACTTTTATACTTTCTGGTTGCAAGAACGGGCTAGACACTTCTTTGTTCCTTTGTCGTCTGCTCCTTTAATTTTCTCTTGCATTGTGCCCTTAACACCATTGTGAAGGGTATTTTTCCACATGTAAGTCAGACTGTTCTTTTTTCAAGAAACTTTGTGAATTTCAAAATAAATTAAATTAAATTAAAAAATATTCAATTTTCTGCCTCCCTCCCCAAAAAACCCTTTTAATGAAAAAAAATGTCCACCTTGTTTTGCATATTGCTCTTATCATGTTAACCTCACTGCACCAGCAACACAATCCCAATAAATGTCATTGTCATAAACAGCCATGGCATATCCATCCTAAATTTTTCTGCACGTTCAGAATGGACTGTTGCCAACGCATATAAAAGACAAAAGATAGAATAGTGCAGATAAACTGAAAGTGAAAGTAAGCCTATATAAGTAGATGGCTGGGAAACCTCAAAATATTCTGATTTTTCAGACAAGCACACAACCAATTTTATTTAGAAAGAAAAAAATATCAGAAGCTTCTATATGTTTACTTTTATTTGGAAACAAAAGACTTGAACTAATGCCCACTGAAGTCAAAAGGAGTCTTTCCACTGATTTTGAATGGCTTTGAAACAGACCTTTAATTAGATGTTAGCCAGTGTTATTCATGTATGAGCCAAGGGGCCACTGTCCACGCATATTTTGACTATAATAGAAGGCACCCAGTGTAAACATATGGGTGTTGGGAGCACTGGGAGTTAGGCTCCCATCTTCTGGTAAAAGGACTTCATGATTAGATTCACTACAGTCCAGTATATATTAGCCACTTAATATAAACAATGACAATTATATCTTCACTTGTGGGCTGATGGTCTGATAAACTATTTATAGATATGTGTGAACATGTTTTATGGTTTTTTTTTACTAGATTATTGTTCTGCAAATTCAGATTCAAACATGATACTACTACACTGTAGGTGTGTCTAGACCATGGGTTCCCAAACTTTTTGGCACAGGGACCAGTAAATCCATGCACAAGCTTTAGGAGGACCGGTAACATTCATTTGCATATTTACATATTCATTAAGCAAATGATGAATATTCGAATAAGTTGTTTCTGATCCTCCAAAAGCCCCCAGTGCTAGCTTTAGCAAACCTTTTGATACGGTAACCCACAATATTCTTGCCAGCAAGTTAAGGGAATATGGATTGGATAAATGGACTGTAAGATGGATAGAAAGCTGGCTAGGCCAGAGTTTCCAAAACTTTTTACTTTAGTTGGAACCCGTTTTTTTCCAACTGTTTTTTGCAGCCCAAAAATATAAATGCATTATAAAAAAAAGAATTAAAAATGAATAAATTTTCAGTGTTTCACCCGGCTACATCCTCTGCCCAGCCTGGGCCAGGACTTGGGGGACCTGGCACCGCATGGACACTCCAGGAGGCGGGAGCAGGAGCAGATTGGGTGTTAGGGCATCTGGCTAGGAGAGAGGGTGCAAGGAAGGGTAGGGTTGCCAGGTGTCCAGTTTTGTACCGGACAGTCAGGTATTTGAGGGTTCTGTCTGGGAAACAAATTGAGAAAATACCGGACATATAAAATGTCCAGTATTTTCTAATTAGTTAAGTTTTATTATTACTAGGTGTGTTAGCCCATAGCTGCAAACTGCCTGGCTGGTAGATGTGCTCATGCAGCATAAGTGTGTCTACCAGCCAGGCAGTTCACAACTACTCGAGGGACGGTATGGGGAGGGGGGGGCAAAATGGAATCCCCAGGGCCGGACTCACTCATGTGCCTGGGTCAGTCCCGTTTCCCACCGGCTAATTCGCTCCCCCACCCCACTTCTCCCGATCTCTGCTGTCCAGCCCTGCCACCCCCTTCCAGCCCTGCTACCAGCAGCCAGTTCACCCCTCCCGTCCCCCACTGATCTTCCCCAGCCAGCTCTGCTCCCCCCAACGACCTCCCTGATCAGCCCCGCTCCCGCCACTCCCTTCCCAGTCATCCAGTTCTCCCCTGCTTCTCCTCCCGATCTTCCTTGGCCAGCCCCGCTGCCCCCATCCAGCCCTGCTTTCGGTGGCTGGTTCTCCAGTCCTCCTCCTCCTGATCTTCCCCAGCTAGTCCTGCTTCCACTGCCCACTCGCCCCGATCTCCGCTGGACAGCCCCACTTCCCCCAGCCCTGCTTCCCGGTGGCTGGTTTCCCCCCCACACACACCTCCTCCCAGCCCGCCCCGCCTCCCTCCCGTCAGCCATAATGAGGCCCGGTATTTTTTTCCCGCAGCCCGGTACTGGGCCACAGCCCCTAGTTTGGGAAATGCTGGTCTAGACTACAGGTATTTTTCGAAAAAAGTAGCCTTTTTCTGAAAAAAACTTCACCTGCATCTAGACTGCAGCCACGTTCATTTGAAAGTAAATCGAAAGAACGTGGCAGTTTTTTTGGATCACGGTAAACCTCATTTTACGATGAATAATGCCTTTTTTCGAAAGTACTCTTTCAAAAAAAGGTGCTATTGAAAGCTAAACTGTGCTTTTTCAAAAAATCTGCTTGTAGTCTAGACACTGTCTTTCAAAAGAGGCTTGTAGTCTAGATGTCGCTTGTTTGTGGTATTCTGTCCTTGTGGTCAGTTGTCTTTAATATAGTATGCTGGAATGCAAAGGTAGTACAGGTTGAACCTCTCTAGTCTGACATCCTTGGGACCTAACCGGTGCCAAAGTAGATCATTTGCCGAATGACGGAAGGTCAATATTGTCTAGCAGAATTATCACTTCCACTGCTTACTGGGCTCATAGAAGATATTTAGAACTAAATAACAGCACAGAATGCTGAGAAGCTACTGGTGGCTGTAAACAAACTTTATGGGACCATGGGAAACTTGGCCACACCCATGATAATTGGGCATCCAGCTAACTAAAATCATACTGGACAAAGGATATTGCCGGACCAGACCGTGCCAATTTAGAGAGATTCAGCCTGTACAACTTGTTCAGCCCCAGTCCTGTATAGACTTACTTACATGTTGAACTTTATGCTTGTGATTAGTCCTATTAATTTCAATAGACGTACTCATATGTATACATTTAAATATGTGCACTTTTGCAACATTGGGGCCTTAGGCCTTGATTCAGTTGCTGGGCTTTCCTCTGTCTTTCAATTATCTTCAGATTTTAAGATCTTCAGGCAGGGATTGTTATAGCACATTGTGATACTGATCCAGATTGGGACCACTGAGAGCTACTGCTATGTATGTGGTAATACACAACTGTTTATTAATGGAACAATATTTTTAGCAAATATGGAAGTGAGATAATTGTCAAAAATTACTCTAACATTAGGATGATGATGAATAATGAATTTAAATATCCTTTATCTAGGAAAACAAAGGAACAGTTTATTACCTGATTATTTATTAACTGACTCGTCTCTAAATCTGGTTCTATTTATCTGGAATGTTCTATGGAAGGAAGCAAACTATGGATTTTGCAAATCATGTGACTACCATGTATCATAGCAGATAGATTTTAGTTCTTCCCTTCAGTTCAAATGTCCGTGTAAAGACCCACTAAATCAAATAATGAGGGCACCTCCAGTTGGTGCCAGTACTCCTCATGACTAGGAGTAAGGGAATCTGACAGGAGCATTTGCTCCCGTCGACCTCCTGATGTGAAGACAGCACCAAGTTTAGCTTAAGTTATGTCGACTCCATCTACATTATTTATGTTGCTGGAGTTGCGTATCTTAATCTGACTTTCTGGATCTAATATAGACCTGATCTTAGCAACAAGGACTTTTGATTAGCCAAATCTTAGGAAAGAGCATCAACATTTTTCCCCCTGTTCAATATAAGGATAAAGCAAGTTCTTCTACATGTGTGAACCAGAATCTAGCACCGTGAGAGGAATAACTGCCAATTACATAGTAGGACGTTGTATTCTGATGCGTACATTACAGTTCCATCTCAAAAGGTGTCTAGTGGAGAGAAAGCAAAGTTACCAACTTTCTCCCCTTGCAGAGATTTTCCTTTTTTCTTAGGTTTGCCTATGAGCTATTGCCCTTTCTTTCTTTTAGCATAATAGCGCCTCATTTCTTTGCACAATGGGCTAAGTGAAGCCAGAGCTGTAGCTATCTAACAAATAGCAATACAGGGTTTAAATATGCATTCTTCCTTCTGAATGACATTTGGTTTTCAAATTTCCAGCCTGTTCATAAGGTTTTGGGGAACAGGGAGAGTAAATAGAGAAATAATGGTCTTGTACATCACACTTTTTTCTCAGTTGAATTTGAGCGAATATAAAATTGGATAGTTTTTTTTTTTTTTTTGCTTGACAAATTTTTGTCCAGTATTTTTTCTTAAACCTACAGCGAGCTGGGCGGTTGCCTGGGGCCACCAGCGCCAATTGGTTAGGATCGGTCCTGTTCATGTCCCTAGGTATTCCCCATTCTTCATTCAGGTGCTGTTTCTCAGGGAGAAATAACAAGCATTTAGTATGTGTTACAGGGGAGCTTGGTAACATTTTTTCTCACTGAGCCTTATTGATGAAAAGGCAACAAAAACACATTTGTAAATTTGTGTCAGATTCGCCAAATTGTTTCAGGAAAAATAAATTGAAAAATAAACACTTCTAATTTTTCTGGAAAACAAAACATTTTGATTTTCAGTTTGAGGGGTTTTTTTATTTCAGATCTTTCTTTCATTTCATTTGTTTGTAAATGAGAAATGTTTAAATATGCTCAAAATTGAGTTCACCCAAAGCTTTTGAAATTGCCAGTGACTTGAAAAATCAATGATTTGCCCAGCTGTGGATATGAATGGCTTTTCCTTATAACATATGTCTGGGCTGGAAAATTCCAGTGTCCCTTTAATGGAATACCGTGAATTCTATGTCTATGTATCGAATCCCACCTTAGTCATAGGAGTGTACTTCCATGACATTTCAATCATCAGTGTTTATCTCCTTTCTGTGACCTCTGTGAGATAAGGAAGAGTCATCATCCCCGTTTTACAAACTGAAGCACGGAGAGGCTATGTGACTTTCCGGACGTAACATCACAAGTCAGTATTAGAGCAGAGAATTGAAACTAAGTCCCAGATTTCCAAGGGCAGCATGCAATGCAGGGGATCAACCTTTGTCTTAAACAATGATTTACTAACATGATATCTCTTGATCTGAGGGGGATCCGTGTGTCCGACTTACATATCTTCTCACTTTAAAGCATTCAACAGTTTTTTTCATACTCATATGCACATTCTTTTTTTTTTCCAATCCTGTCTGAACATTTTGAGACTAGTATGATGTCAGTAATGTTCTCCTCTTCTCACAGGAATTTGGCTCTTCATTTTTTAAATTCAAAGTTAGCCTTTGACGTATCATAAACAAACATGAAAAATCATTGCCTATAGGCTACTGCAGGAGATACCACACCCGATCTGACCACTGATCCATGGAGTTCAATATTAAAAGCAGCTTGACTCTGTGCATGTGTCTATATGTATTATTGGCCTTTTTTTAGTATCAAAATGAAACTATTTAAAACACTTCAGAATACACAGAGACACACACATTCTGAAAGGCGTCACTGTAGGGAGGTCTGTGTTTCCGTTTCACAGTTGCAGCATCCTGCTAATCACAAATTGTTTACAGATGTATTGACCTGATACCACTTACATTAACAAGGTAGCAGCTGAAAGAGTGATAACTTTCATCAGCAAATATTTATTTCTGCTGCTTGAACGAGATAAGTTATATAGAAAGAGCATTACGCATAGAAAATGGATCATACACGTCAACATTTCATTTCATTCCTATTCAAACCAATTCATATTCAAATACAGCCACAAACACTTTAACATTCTCCCTGATCACATGGTATTTCCTCCCTTCCAGGATGAATGCCACTAGACAACACTGAATTTTGCAGGACAGATGGAATTTTAAGACTCCGAGACTGTCTGGTATTTTCTGTTTAATATTCTTAGCTATGCAGGGCCAAAACAAAACCTGTAGAAAATCCCCTATTTATTTCAGTGGAGATTTTGCCAGATTGAGGACTGCATGGTTTGCCCCATTGTTTATTTATCAGAAAAAAAGTGTAATCCATACTGTAAGGTATAAAAGATAATTTTATTAGGCTTAAAAGAACTATATAAAATTAAAATTTAACATATGGGTTCTCAGATATTTTCTAAGAAAAAGAATATTGAGAATAAAAAAAAATCTCAGTTGCACTTGAATGAGAAAACTGGGCAGGAAATATTATGTCTCATGATTAGCAGTTTTATAATATTTTCACAATGAACACAATGATTTTATTTAAGTGCTGGCCTTTATCTTGGTTTTGTACAATACACAGACACAAAGACAGCCATTCTCCCAGAGATCTTATACTGTAACCATAGACATGGGATTGACATGAGGATTTTTCAACAAATACCATGCTGAAAATTCCTATATCTATTTCCTGCATTAAAATTATTTGTTGGCTGGATAGATCACTCACATCCCCATTGTCTTATAAGTCCAGATTTTTCCCCAGAAATATCCTGAGCACCTATTATGTGGCTCATTAAGGAACTGATTCAAATGCCCATAACCACATTTGCCTGGAGCACGTCGGCTAATTTCATTGGTAGAGTTATAGATTAAGGCATTACACTGTACTCAGTAAAGGTATGTCTACACAGCACGTCTATACAAAAATAGCTACCCTGTGTCTTAACAAGTTGCCCATTATTTCGAAATATTTTTTGAAATAATGGGTGTGCTATTTCAACCTCTCTGTGGCCTTCATTCCATGATTAAGGGTTGTCTTGAAATAGTGCGTTATTTAGAAAGTTGGCACTGTGTAGATGCACCAAATTTCAAATAAGCTATTCTGAAATAAAATCGAAATAAGCTATGCAATTTGCATAGCACAAATTGCGTATCTTATTTCGAGTTTAGGGTGCTGTGTAGATATATCCTAAGAGACTCCAGCCAGGGAAGTGATATTGGGGGTTAGTCTGTATTTCTTACTCAGGAAAAACTCCCACCAACGCAATGACCTATTGATAAAGGGATTGTCTGTTCATCTACTTTTGGTAGGTCTTTAATGTGGATTTGCTTTCTATTGTTTCATCCCTGATGTTGCCTCCAAATTCTACTTATTTTTCATCTGTAACTTGCCTAACATTCCATGTGACCCTTTTGGAAAATAAATCAATGTTAAATTCAAAAATTGTTTATGGTTTAGGAAAAAACAACCCTGCCCTCTCCAGAAATGCAGCCCTGTGCACAAAAAAAGCTGATGAGAAATCTTTGTCATTGACCTTCAGTTGTTGAGAATACAAATGACCCTTCAGTCGTCAGCTCTCCCCAATACAAATATGGGTGAATCGCTTGCATTGGTATGATTGTCTCATTCACTTTCTAACACATGGTATCAAACAAGCCAAATAGATTTATGTGTTTGCTTCAGAATTCAGTTGGAGTGAACATGTTATGTTTTGCTGAAGCACCAAACATCTGTTTGCACAGATAACAATTACTTCTTAAAAACAATTTGCTCCAGAAAACTCCTTTCTGGTAAAAGCTGCAAAAGGTTGGCTACCATCCCCTAAACTGTGCTGAACTGAACAATCAAATTTCAGAATTAAATGAGTATCAGTGGGTGGCAAGAAGACTCTAGCTGTAACAAAGAAATAATGAGCAGGAGGAAATTGTGAAGGGTTTAGTGTTTGCGTAGATAAATGCTACTGTAAAAAGCTTAGGCATTATTAGAACTGTACGTGCACACAAAAGAAAGGGATAAAGTTGACTCTCCACTCTGAACTCACACATGAAACAGATGTTTGCCTCAAATTTGTTTTATGTTTATCCTTGGAGAAAATTTCAGAAACTGAAGAAGGTGTGATAAGAAGATTATATTTAAACCTCCCAGGAGCTGTACTTACTTTACAGCCCCTTTATCGGAAGAGCTTCTTGGAAATGAAGGAGATTGAAGAAACCACTTTTCAACAGGCCCCAGATTTATTTGACTGTTTTGGCGAAGCAGTGATTCCGTGGTGTGTTCCTTTGGAGATTATGGTCCAGACTGAGATCCATGGGGAGTCTCTGTGATAACTTCAGTGAGTTTTGGGTCAGGAACATGTAACTAGCATCCTCTCTCCTTCCTCATCAGGTTACAGTTCCTGGGGGGAGAGAGGGGAGAGATGGGTTGCCCTCCAACACAGGAGTTGACACGATTGCTGGGCCCCTGGGCAATGTGGGGGAGAGGTGCAGTGGCTACGCACTGCCAAAAAAGTGCAGGGTCTTAGGCAGAAGGGGTAGGGCTGGGCAGCCAGCCACCAGTGCCACCTGGATGGCCTGGCACCCTCCTCAGCTGGCCCTCAGAGTTGGACGGAGTATGTAGCATGGGGCTCTGGAGCATGCTGTGTGATCTCTGACCATGATTCTAAAAGTCCAGGGCTCTGGCTGCGGCTGCTGCTGCCCAGGGGCTATTGCCCTGTTGTCCTCCTATTGGTGGGACTAGCCTCTAGGCTTTGCACAACACTGCCCCTGTTTTCGTTTCTGAGGCTACGTCTAGACTGCAGGCTTCTTTTGGAAGAAGCTTTTTCGGAAGAGATCTTCTGGAAAAGCTTATGTCAAAAGAGAGTGTCCGCACTGCAAAAGCACAACGAAAAAGCGATGTGCTTTTGCGAAATATAGTGTCCACATTGATTGGACACTATCTCGCATTGAAGTTGTGGTTAGTCTGGACAGAGTGGCCACCAGGGCACCTGTGTTATTTTCTGGAGGCCTCTTCTTTCGAAAGAACTCCCTCTTCTGCATTCATGCACGCCTTTTTCCAAAAAAGATTTTTCGGAAAAAGACTTCATCCTCGTAGAATGAGGTTTACCACCATTGGAAAACCCCCTCCATTCTTTCGACTTTCTGTTGAAAGAACTCAATGGCAGTGTGGATACAAGCATTGTTTTTCCGGAAAAAAGGCCATTTTTCCGGAAAAATGCTGCAGTGTAGACACACCCTGAATGTGTTTGTTCCTGTAGCCTCTTCATCCTCCCTCCTAATTGTTCCCTTGGTCTCCTTCTTCCCTTGCCTCCATCCTTCCCTGTTTTCTGTGGCAAAACTCATTTCTCTTGGAAGATGCTTCCCCTCTTCACATACCAAGCGTTATGATTTGTTGGCCTCTGCATCTGCTATGGACCCCATCCTGGAGATGCGCATTGATCATAAGCAATGAAAACCACGTGAATTCAGGGGGCATGCGTGTGTTTTTTGCAGGATCAGGGCATTAGCTTGCAATCTCCTCTGGGTAATAGATATTGCCTTCCAAATGTTTTGTAAAGCCCCAATGTGCTCATAACACCTACGCATATATATATATATAAATATAATATAATTGTTCCAGTGGAGTGGATTGTGTCTGTTTCAGTAGAAACCTCTATACTGTGTAAGATATTGTCAGCCTCTCAAATGGAAATGATGCCTGCAAGAACACTTCCTATCAGCGAGGATGAGAGAGGCTTTGCATGTGCTGAATCTGTTTCACAAGAACTACTGCTCTTGGAGACATCGAAAATACATGACAAAGTGTTCCTGAGAAACCAATAAATTTTAATTTTGAAAAGAACAGTAGACTTTAAATGAAAGTTTTGGATGAGTTCAGAAAAATAAGAGATAATGTATTTAATTAAAATGATATTAAGATGCAGCTTATGGCACGCTCAGCTCTTCAAGTCTATTTCCCCCTAATTCACTCTCACCTTAGAATTCCTTAATTTTTTTAGCTTCAGAGGGGTAGCTGACTTAGTCTGAAAAGGTGCATCTACACTGCAGAGCTTAACTTGAAATAAGCTATGCAAATTGAACTACATTAATTGCATAACTTATTTCGAAATAGAGAGCGTCTACACAGCACTTATTTAGAAAAAGAGCACTTTTCCCCCAACTGTCCTTATTCCTCGTACAGTGAGGGTTACAGGAGTCAGAGTAAGAAGTCCTCTAGCTTGACAGTATTTTGTCACTATCTCAAAATAACTGTCTGCTGTGTAGATGCGAACTTAGTTATTTCAGAATAGCGGTAATTACTTCAATATAGTGTTGCAGTGTAGACATTCCCTAAGTGGAAAAACTTAAAAAACAACAACTAGTCTAGCAGCACCTTAAAGACTAACAAAATGTAGATTCTTTTTCTTGTCCAATGAGTTCAGGTTTTTCTTAAGCTCTTCTGACCTGTCCACCTAATGTAGTCCGTCAGCACATTTATTCATTCCTCCAGTCACATAATTTATTAACACTGAGATGTGCTTGTGCATCTGTGTTATATTTAGCTATTGTTTTTCTGCTGTTGCAGCTTTCACACCATATCTATACTGAGAACCTAAAGGAGCAGAAAAGGTCAAAGGTAAGATAAGGTCTAATAATTTTATGGGCAAGAGTGACATATTAAAATATCTTTTACATATACAATATAGGGGTGATATTTAGCAAACCAAAGAGGAAAATCCTACAATTTCTACTTTGAGCTATTTGTTTTAAGAGCAAGCTTCAGTCCTGAAACTGATCGCTGAAGAGAAGTCACCACTGAGGTAGTAGTTAGCCCCTGGACACTGCAAGGCTAGGATAGCTTGGATATTGCCCTGCTACTAGAGATCCAGATCTGAATGTACCTAAAATTCAGCATATTTGGATTCAGAGTGTTGACTCGGGCCATTCTTGTTAACATAATCAGAGCTCCTTATAAATACAGAAATTTAATGGGAAGCAAAAGGTGGACTTGGCATAGAATACTAGAACTGGAGGGGTCCTTGAGAGGTCATCAAATCCTGTCCCCTGCCATTATGGCAGGACCAAGCACCTTGTAGATCATCCCTGACAGGTGTTTGTCTATCCTGCTCTTAAATACCTCCATTGACGGAGATTCCACAAAACAGTTCATTTCTGTGCTTAACCAGAAGACATAAGGGGTCACTGCAAACCAGCATGTGACTTTGTGCTGGGGAGGAGGGAAGGGAGCATGCACATAGCACAAAAAAATAATATTTTGTGTTAATGTGGTTGTGATTTCTGAGTCTGTATTTTTAATCTTGCCTGTAATAAAGCTGCAGACTTTTCCTACAAATCTTTTCATCCTAACCTTGCATTGTCTTTGGACAAAGGACACAAATATATTAGGAGCTATCTAATAATTGGTAACGTTGCTTAATATTATACATGAAAAGCAAGTATATCTGCTATTATATCAAGTAATAGCTAATGTGCATATTCATAGGGTCATTTGCTTGTAAAACAAGCAATCGCAATTGAGAGTGATAGACTTTTAAAATATTCAGCCCTGGGGCCATAATGCAGGCAAATATCATAAATAATTATGTTAAATTGGTTACCAAGGAGGTGTAGCAATATCAAGTTGCTATGGAGATGTTTAGTCCCTGCTCAGATATTCTAGGAAGGCTAATACAGTCAACTGTATTTGCACAACTTTAGCCAGATACAAATCAAAATACAGAATGGAAGGAAATATTAATTAAGGTGTTTTAAAAATAGGGTGGTAAAAGCAGAACCTGAATTGACACTGAAATTGAAATGTATATGAGCTCTACTCAAATCCTCAAACTTCTGGCCAGGTTATGGAACAAGTGCCTAATGTTCCTTTCCTTGAAAATTAGATTGGCGGAGAAAGACAGAATATCAGGATGAATATAGCTGCTTCCGTGATTCAGTCATATAATCAATCTTATGCTAAACTGCATTTTCCTTTAATATAATGTTGGGGTTTTTCTGGTCTTTGTTAATGTTTGTTAGGAAATTTGGCTGCAGACATTCATCTCTGCCAAAGAGCCTCATAGTCTCATGTTGGTTTCTTTCATAGATTCTAAGGCAGCAAGAAATCATTATGGGCATGTTGCATGACCATAGAATGTCCTCAAAACAATTTTCTTATAGAAAAAAAATCTTGATTTAAAAGTCATCAGTGATGGAAAATCCCCCAAGACCCTTGGGTAATTTGTTAGGTTCATAAAAGGATATTAGCCAGGGGGTAAGGAATGGTGCCCCGGCCTCTCTTTTTCAAAGGAGGGAGAAGGATGGTAGGAGACAAATTGCAAATTGCTTGATCATTGTCTTTGGTACACCCTCTCGGGCACCTGGTACTGGCCCCTATCAGGGGACAGGATACTTGGCTAGATGGACCTTTGGTCTGACCCAGTATGGCCATCCTTATGTTCTTATGTTTGATGGTTAATTATTCTCACCATTGAAAATGTATGCCTTATTTCCAATCTAAATTTACATCTCTTTGACTTTTCACTGTTGGGCCATGTTATTTTTTTTCTATATTGAAGACCATAATCGTAGAATCAAAGAATATTAGGACTGAAAGGGACCTCAAGAGGTCATTGAGTCCAGTGCCCTGACCCCATGGCAGGACCAAATACTGTCTAGACCATCCCTGATAGACATGTATCTAACTTACTCTTAAATATCTCCAGAGATGGAGATTCTACAACCTCCCTGGGCAATTTATTCCAGTGTTTGACTACCCTAACAGTTAGGAACTTTTTCCTAATGTCCAACCTAAACCTCCCTTGCTGTAGTTTAAGGCCATTGCTTCTTGTTCTATCCTCAGAGGCCAAGATGAACAAGTTTTCTCCCTCCTCCTTATGACACCCTTTTAGATACCTGAAAACGGCTATCATGTCCCCCCTTGATCATCTCTTTTCTTAACTAAACTACTTATTTACAGACTATAATCAAGTCACCACTTAGCCTTCTCTTTGGTAAGCTAAATAGAGTTAGCCCCTTGACCTCCTGTGTCACTGTAAGGCTTGATTTCTATTCCTTTAATCAATCTTGTAAGTCTGCTATGAACCCCTCCAGATTATCAGCATCCTTCTTGAATTGAGAGCATCAGAACTGGGCATGGTATTTCAGCAGTGATAATATGGGTGACAAATATAAGTTGAACCTCTCTAATCCGGCTCTGTCTGGTCTGGCAACATCTGTGGTCCAGCATGATTTTAGTTAGCTGGATGTCTACTTATCATGGGTGTGGCCAAGTTTCCCACAGTCCCATAAAGTTTGTTTACAGCCACCTGTCTTGGCTCTGTGCTGTTATTTCACTCTAATTTACCCCTAAATGTCTTCTAAGAGCCCAGTAAGCAGTGGAAGTGTTGGCAATGCTATTAGCCAATACTGACTTCCTATGGTTCAGCAAATTTTCCAGTTTGGCACCAATCAGGTGCCGCTTTAGAGAGGTTCAACCTACTCAGAGGTAAACTAACCTCTGCATTTCTACTCCTAATATTATATACTCTCCTGGTAATATTTCTCTAGAATACACTGAATAGATATGACCTTATTTGACATTGTCCCTACAAGACATTGCCACTGTGAGGGCTTGTCTTCACTTAACCTGAGATCAATGCTACAGAGATCAATCTTCAGGGATTTGATTTAGGGGTCTAGTAAGTACCTGATAAATTAACCTCTGATTAACCCCAGTACTCCATGGGGTCGTGAGGAGTAAGGGAAGTCAATGGGAGAGTTTCTCCTGTCAACCTCTCACAGTGGGAATGCTGCAGAAATTTGACCTAATCTGTGTCAACTCCAGCTACACTATTGACATAGCTGGAGTTGTGCATTTTAGTTTTACTTTCTCATGTAATGCACACCTGGCCTGAGTGCATGTTAGTTCTATGTCTAAATGTCCTTGAACCTGTCAACTGTTAGGCTATGTCTACATTAGATTAGTTTAGTGGCTTCCAAGTCTCATGCTCATACATAGTAAAAATGTGGTGAATATTGGATGGAGAGAATGGTATGGCCTCGGCTCCTAAAGACACTGGAGATTGTACCGTGTCAACTGCAACTTAGTAAGGGATATGATATTGCTGTTGCCGTACTTCATTTCATTAGGGCATTCTCACCTGAGAGCAGTCTATTCTCATTGCCCATTCAAGCCATCCCTTTGAATGAATTCTTAAAAGATCTTGCATTCTTGAGCAAACTAATGAACTTGTAGCAGATGTTACGTGTTGAGAAAATGAATATTACATTTTGCTGTTCTATAAATAACAAGAGCTAACGGACACAAAGCAGCTGTTTTCTGTAACGATACAATGAATATTACATTACTTTTGCCCATTTAATTTGAACCAATACAGTTTCCAATACAGCCGCAGACAGGATTATTGAATTCTGTTTGGGTGACTTTAGAGGAGAAGCTCACTGAAGTTCAATTTGGGACCTTGCTTTAACAATAGATTAGTGGTAGCTGCCATCTTATTCATTTTGTCTAGAACAATACCTGGAGTCCCCGATCTCTAAAAGAAAGAGTTCCACTTCCAAGATTAGCAAATACAAGATAATCTGGCTGTCATGTGGCGTAATGTATACAACATTGATTCCATGTTAGATGTTCCATTTGGAGTTGATTTGGAGGGAGCCTATTATAGAAATAACATTCCATCATTCAAGAAAATATTATTTTTTCTTCTTTCTTCAGCTTTTGTTCTCAACTTTCTTGGAAGTTGGGAAGAAGATAACATCATTTCAGTCATGTTCATATAAGAGTACTTAATGTAGCCCTGTATTACTAGGTTTTTAGGTGCTTGTCTGATCTCTATGCTGTTTGCTACTTTCAGGATTGGGCTCATATTAAAAAATGTTGGACTGAGCTTCTGTTTTGAATTAAGAACTTTCTTTCATGCTCCTTTGCTTACAAGCTGACACCATATCCTTCTTGACTATATTCATAGGTTCAGATACCTATTTCCTGTATTCCACAAACTTTCCATTAGTCATTTAAATTCCTGGCCTTTTTCTGCTCTTCCCAAACCTTACTTGCTGCTGTATTTGAGACTCCTTTTCTTGAAAAGGAAAAAAAATGGAACATGCAACAAAATTTACTTTGGAGAATGAAACTAGTATGAAGAATTCACTTTACAACTGTAGATGGAGTATGTCTAGAGAATAAATTTCTGCAGTTCAAAGGGGAGATCCACAGCTGCCAGGACACATGGCATGAAAGAAAATATGCTCTTGATCTACTACTGAAACACATTAACCTGGGAGCCAAACCTAAAATCCTTAACAGCACTTAAACGATAGGATTTGTCCCTTGCTGCAAAGAAGCACTTCTGACAGTGATGTAGACCATCAGCTAAATCTGCCTGGATGATACTGTGACATGAGCCTTGGAAATTACTTTTGGCAGGTTTTACTTTCTCACATGGTTTGCTAACATGGCAACTTCCAAGAGTTTGCATAGCAAGTCAAAAAGGGAACAAGGAATGACTTTCATAACAAAGCCCCGAACCACAAAGGGTCCTGTTTTGTGCTGCTTGCATACAATGGGATAGAACATGTGCTGTAGGGGGAGGGATAGCTCAGCAGTTTGAGCATTGGCTTGCTAAACCCAAGCTTGTGAGCTCAGTCCTTGAGGAGGCCATTTAGGGATCTGGGGCAAAATCTGTCAGGAATGGCACTTGGTTCTGCTGGGAAGGTAGGGGACTGGACTCAATGACCTTTCAAGTTTCCATCCAGCCCTAGAAGATAGGCATCTCCATCTTTGCAATTGAAAGTGTAAGTTCTTACCAAATGATAAAAGACTCCCCATTGAGCGATCCCATTGAGCTGAGTGGTATAGCAAAGGTGGGTGTACAATAACTTCTCCAAACAAATTCAGGACCAATGTTTGGCATTTCATTAAAGACTCAAAGTATCAGTCAAGCTTTCAGTGATCCCAGACAAAGCTTGAAGAAAGCAGTGGTCCAGCAATGGTTTCCAGAACAAATTATGAGAACCACAGTTGTGCTTCAGCCCAGAAACTGAGGCAGATTTTGCTTTGTATTTGGTGGTAGAAGAACTTGTGCAACAGTAGTCTGCACTCATTAGCAGTGAAACTGGAGAAATAGGCCACAGTTGCCCCTATTGTGTTCTCCAAAACTTGAACCCTGAGCCAAAGTGTCCATATACCCATCAAAAATATCCAGAGATGAGTTTCTTCCACTAATAATAGAAACTTCTGAACTCATTTTTGTTCATTGACTACTAAAAATGTGGATCTTTAAACTTGAGTTTTCTCTTGGTGAAAGCAATGAGCTACATAACATCCCTAGAGCTATGAGGATTTTTTTTTTTTACCTTTTGTTTAATTCCAGAAGGTGAGAGCAGTTCCAATAATATTCTTCTACCAATGAATTCCTGTGCAGTTAACAGAAATTCAGAGAAAAATTGACTTATATTTACCTCCATTCTTGTCCTCAAAAGGGAGTGTACCAAATGTATAATATATGGAAACATTGGGCCGTTGTTAGTTTGTCATCTGATATCTGAATTTTATGTGATGTAGAAGCAAAGACATACAGTATGTAGTCAGAAACATTTCAATTTTTCTCTTTCAGTCAAATATGACGCTGGTTAGAATTTTATGGTAATTGCTACTTCCTAAACTTTCTAACCTACTAAGCCAACTAAACAAAGTAATGTTTGGTGCACAATTTACCTTAAGGGCTTCTGCCTGGTTCTAATAATATGATGCTTCCTTTTGTTGTTGTTGTTGAAGGTAATAGGTAGCTTTCTTTCTGTATCTCAAAACACCCAGAAGGTCTGAAAAGAAGTACATTTCTGTGGATTGATGGGATCCAGTCAGGAATATCAACGGTAGCTAAAAGTACTCATTTTGTTCTCAAAGTGTTTGGAGGCCAGCAATTTAAAACAATTTCTTTTTCTTTTTGCATGGTACAGAGGAGTAGGTATGTGACAATCTGTCAAGAAAAAGCCTGTGGGAACCAACTAGCCTGTTTTAGTCAATATTGTCAAAAAACAGAGGGTATTTTAAAAATCAAATACATTTTTCAGGAAGTAAAAACTAACATATCACCTACATTACCATTCATAACAGATGGAGCATATTGCTTGAAAAATATTCTGATGTTATGGAAACAGAATGGAAAGTTAAAGAGTATTTATTCATTTTGCTTAGTAACGGATAACTGAGTAGAGCAGTGCAATATCAGTAATTTTGACTGGCTACTCTTTGCAGTGAATCTGAGAAGGGAAGCCCCTGGAAGAATACATGATTTTTATGGATCAGTCTTCCAGTCCATGCTGCAAAGAAGAGACTGTAAGAGCTTCTTTAATAAGGTCTATTAAAGATAGGGAATGCTACTAAGCAGGATAGAAGACCAGGTAAATTCCTGGAAACCAGGTGCACAGTCGGGAATGGAGAAAGGAGCATGGACTAGCAGGATTTGTGATAGAAAAAGTGGAAATTATGGAATGACCTAAGTAAATTGGATATCAAATCTCTGTGTGCAGCATGTTCTCTGCTTTTAGTTGCATTCCTACTAGTGAATGGCACTAATTTTCCTGAGATGGACAAACCATCTGCACATCTCTTTGAAGAGAAATTATTTAAGCACAGGTGAGAGCAAGAATACCTGTTTCCACAGGGCATCACCTTTAGTGATTCCTCAGTAGTTCTCAGCACCAAACAACTTCAAAATCATTGTGCTTTTAAATGTACCTCTGTGGGGCCAAAAGCTATGGGTGAGTAGCTTCCAATGTACAGATTTTTTCAGATCATAATCTAAATCAGTGGTGAGCAAATGCCAGCCCCCCAGGCTGGATCTATTTTGCAAGGATTAGCCTCCAGCAGTCCAGCAATGCTATATTTACCTGCGCCTCCACAAGTATGGGTGGATGCAGTTCCACTGGCCATGGATCAGTGTTCCTGGCCAATGGGAGCTGCAGGAAGTGATGTCCTTGTCTGTGCCACTTCCTGCAGCTCCCATTGGCTAGGAATGACCAATGAGAGTTGTAGTCGCCTGTGCCTGTTGAGGTGCAGGTAAATATAGTGTCAGTGGCCCACTAGAGGCTAACCCTGGTGAACCACCACCATTTTAGATTAAATAAATAAATGAGAGCATAGCAACTCAAATGCCATGGTTATGCAAGTGTGGTACAACTGGAATTTTTGATTTCATGTGGAGTTTCAGGCACTCAGCTTCTGACAGGATCAGACCCTAGGTTCCAATTTAACCTACATGCCTATGGAACAGGCCATGGCTGAATGATGTTCATCAGATGGAACTGTATGAGCATGAACCCTCTACCACTTGAACTGAAAGAAGGACTCCTTTAGCTTTATGCTAGGTTATGTAGCTGTTGATGCAAACCACTGGAAGGAGTCACAATAGGCTGGAATATAATACATTGTGAGATAATTAACTCTTTCATATCTGGAATACACGATAGCATGCAAAGCATACAGCTAACATGGGGGCTTATTATGTGAAATCCCAAACCCTGAATATAGTTGTTTTAAGTTCCATTTAGTGGGGCTGAAACTGTTTATTTTGGAGGGGGGGGGAGGAAGAGATGTTCCTCTTTTACCTATTTTATTTATAATATTTTCTCATGTCTGATATTTTCTTTCATTTTTATACATTTGGTTAGTGTTTTAGGTCCTCCCGTTTCTCTAACTGCAAACAGCTGATAGTCAAAAATTTGTATAGGCTGCATTGCTGATCTTGTGATGGTTTAGAGGTTCAGTTCCATTAAGATATGTTTTATTAGAGCACATTATCTGAACTTTCTACCTTTCTCAATATGGATGAAAACACTATATGAATGACAGCAAGGGCATAAAGCCTTCCAAATTAGGTTCAATATTCTCTCTTAGGGCTAAAATCTATCGTAGATACCAGACTTGTGATGCTTGAAAGGGGGTCTGATTCTTCATAAATAGTGCCCTACCAAATCCATGGCCCATTATAGCCCATTTCACACCGGAGGATTTGAAAATTGGAACATTTCATGTTTTCAGCTGTTGAAAACTGAAATTTTATGGTGTTGTAACTGTGGTGTCCCAGCCCAAAAAGAGACTGTAGAGTCACAAACCTTTTGTAGGGGCATCATGGGATTGCCAACCTTACTTCTGTGCTGCCTTCGGAGCTGGTCTCTGGAAGCAGAGACTGCGGAGCTTTCTGTAGCTACAAGAGGTTCCAAGAGGTAACAGTGGTCTGGTCTGGTTCCTCCTCCAACCCTCAGAACAGTTTGCAGGGAAGGGACAGGTCCTTTCATGAAGCCCTCCCAGCACCACAGAGAAGATAGTATTCAGCTCCACAATCTCCTCCAGCTGCAGGAACCTAAGGCTGCTGTCCTGTCTCAGACAGTATCTTGCAGCTGGGGAGAAACCCTGAGGTCATTATTCCCCCTAAGCTGGGAGGGAGCACAGCTTCATAGGTGATTCATCAGCCCCACTGAGTCAGTCAGCTCTTTGCATGGAGGCTGTGCTGCCCCACAGCTCAGAGGAAACATTGCTGAGGTGAGTCTGGTCTGGTCCCTCCTCCCACTGCCAGAGCAGTTTGTAGGGGAGGGACAGGATCTGTCCCTCCCCTTCCAAGTCAGAGGTAGGAAGCCCCCTTTGTTGGGGTGCTCCTAGGAACAAGGAAACATCAGATTTCACAGACAAGGGCTTATTTCATAGTCCATGGTGTGTTTTTTGTGGCCATGAATTTGTTAGGGCCCTATTAATAAAATATTGTACCCTTTACCCTGAAAATCATGCTCCTTGAACATGTGTCAGCATGGATGTTCCCACACGGAGACACCTAAAATCATGAGTCACTTTTGGAGATTTTGGACATTATAGGGGGGTTTTGTTTGGTTGGTTTTTGCATTTGGATCTACCTATCCACTCTCCATAAAGCAACTCACTTTGTGTTAGTGGAGCTAATGAGAATTCAATGTGATTGAGGCTGCAATAATGCACTAATCTTTAAACATTATCTAAAATATCCATCTCAGGTCATTTTAGTTGTGCACATTACTGCAGACGTTACAAAAAAGAACCTAAACTCTGGAGACCTAGTGGCTCCTGCAGCTGTGACTTAGTGAACATGAAGCCACGTGGATATGGCTGTATATAGATTTATTGCTGGATCACTAAAGAACTTGTTTGTACATAGAATCATAGAATACTAGGACTGGAAGGAACCTCGAGAGGTCATCGAGTCCAATCCCCTGCCCTCATGGCAGGACCAAATACTGTCTAGACCTTCCCTGATAGATATTTATCTAACCTACTCCTAAATATCTCCACAGAGGCAGATTCCACAACCTCCCTGGGTAATTTCTTCCAGTGTTTGACTATCCTGACAGTTAGGAACTTTTTCCTAATGTCCAAGCTAAACCTCCCTTACTATAGTTTAAGCCCATTGCTTCTTGTCCTATCCTCAGAGGCCAAGATGAACAAGTTTTCTCCCTCCTCCTTATGACACCCTTTTAGATATCTGAAAACTGCTATCATGTCCCCCCTCAATCTTCTCTTTTCTAAACTAAACAAACCCAGTTCCTTCAGCCTTCCCTCATAGCTCATGTTCTCTAGACCTTTAATCATTCTCGCTGCTTTTCCCTGGACCCTCTCCAATTTCTCCACGTCTTTCTTTAAATGAGGTGCCCAGAACTAAACACAATACTCCAATTGAGGCCTAACCAGTGCAGAGTAGAGTGGAAGAATGACTGCTCGTGTCTTGCTCACAACACACCTGTTAATGCATCCCAGAATCACGTTTTCTTTCTTTCCAACAGCATCACACTGCTGACTTATATTCAACTTGTGGTCCACTATAACCCCTAGATCCCTCTGCCGTACTCCTTCCCAGACAGTCGCTTCCCATTCTGTATGTATGAAACTGATTGTTCCTTCCTAAGTGGAGCATTTTGCATTTGTCTTTATTAAACTTCATCCTATTTACCTCAGACCATTTCTCCAATTTTTCCAGGTCATTTTGAATTATTACCCTATCCTCCAGATTAGTCACAACCCCTCCCAGCTTGGTATCATCTGCAAACTTAATAAGAGTACTTTCTATATCAATATCTAAATCATTGATGAAGATATTGAACAGAGATGGTCCCAAAACAGACCCCTATGGAACCCCACTTGTTATGCCTTTCCAGCAGGATTGTGAACCATTAATAACTATTCTCTGCTTACAGTCATCCAGCCAGTTATGCACCCACCTTATAGTAGCCCCAGGTAAGTTGTATTTACCTAGTTTATTGATAAGAATATCATGCGAGACCGTATCAAATGCCTTACTAAAGTCTAGGTATACCACATCCAATGCTTCACCCTTATCCACAAGACTCGTTATCCTATTAAAGAAAGCTATCAGATTGGTTTGACATGATTTGTTCTTTACAAATCCATGCTGGATGTTGCCTATCACCTTGCCACTTTCCAAGTGTTTACAGATGATTTCCTTAATTACTTATTCCTTGTACTTTACACTTTCCATAAGAAAAGTTATTCTTATAATAATTAATAACCCCACCAAATCCTGGAAGTACTTTTTAACTGTTTTCAGGCCATCCTTCTAATCTGGCTTCCAGATCAAATGTGAGTTCATATATACTTGGGATAAGCATCAAATGACGATGGTCTGTTTCTATTTTAAAATGGTAGCAAATCCATTTTGTCGCCCCTTTTAAAAGCTCTAATTGAGGCTCACTTTTTTATGCTGGGGAGAAATGAAGCCAAGAAATGAGACACAGCAGCAAATTGACTATATGGATTTCAAAGGAGTGGAGGCCAATATATTATCAATGAACTACATCTGAGCACTGCAGAGGATAAATTCCAAAAGTATCTACAGCTGGAAATACAGAAAGCTGCTAACCAAATTGGACACGCTCTGATGTACAAGTCTGGCATGAGTGAACTGGTAAGGACAAGTTACACAAAATACTGTTGCATAATTACAGCTGTCTTGCACTATATATGGGTATATCTGAATGTCTGGCTTGATTAATAAGTAGAGGGATGGAAAGAGGAAAAGGGATAGTCTCAAGAATTACTGAAGTCCAATAAGTTGTGAGATCTCAAATGTAGCCAGTGAAATAAAATTTGGCAAAACTGTATTCAAGCAGTCTCATCAGATATTATAATTGCTCCAGTGAAATGGCAGGAATATTTTCGCTGAATGTTTTATTTTCAGGACGGTGCTGTAAAATTAGAAATTTAAGAAACTCCCTTTTAACAAAACTGTTTTATTGTCTCTTTTGAAAGTATCTTATGAAAAGCACTGGTCAGGAACAGTTTACCCAAAAAGCAAAGTTTGCTGTACTTGTGGAGGCTTTCAGTAGGGATGTAACCAGTTAACCCATAAGCATCACCCTTACCAGTGATGTAACTGGTTAACTGGCAGCCCAACCACTGTTCCAGCCCTGCCTGGCCCATCATGACATAGCATGGATGGGAGGCCGCTCTAGTGCTGCGCCCTGCCCACAGGATCTCAGTTAAGCAGTTGACTGTAACGTTTAACCAGTTAACTGATTAAATGGGATTTTACATCATCTCTGGATTTCAGTTACTATAAATTGGAGACTGGTTGTCATGACCTGAAAAGAGTCATGATGTGTTAAAACTGGGTGAAAGATATTTTGTATTTATACCTTCTTTCTCTACAAGTCATATCATCAACTGGAAAAAATGCTGATCGTATGGATACAACAACAGCAACAAAATAATGGCAGACCAGCCAAGCAGGCAATTCTTACATAACGTATCAGCATGCAACCTATGGAAATGGGAAATGAAAGTGAAAGTTGCCACAAATCTATATCTTTCAATTTTCAGTTCTACTTCTTTTTCCTCCCACTCCCCAAACCACAGAAAACTGAGCTTTACTAATTTTACTGTCGAAAGCAAAAAGGGTTGGCAAACAATTGAGCGACAAACCAGAAAGCTGCTTTCATCACATTGTTTGTGTTTCACTGCTGCTAATTAAAAAAAAGCCAGCCCTGCCAAATTGTTAGCTGTAACTAAATGCTATAGTGAATCAGGATTTTCTATTCGTCAGAACTTCTACTTAGTACAAATTTCACTAATTATTTGCAGTGTTTCTTAGAGTCAAAGAATCATAGAATACTAGGACTGGAAGGGACCTCCAGAGGTCATCAAGTCCAGTCCCCTGTCCTCATGGCAGGACCCAGTACTGTCTAGACCATCCCTGATAGACATTTATCTAACTTACTCTTAAATATCTCCATAGATGGAGATTCTACAACCTCCCTGGGCAATTTATTCCAGTGTTTGACTACCCTGACAGTTAGGAACTTTTTCCTAAAGTCCAACCTAAAACTCCCTTGCTGGAGTTTAAGCCCATTGCTTCTTGTTCTATCATCAGAGGCCAAGATGAACAAGTTTTCTCCCTCTTCCCACCCTTTTAGATATCTGAAAACTGCTATCATGTCCCCCTCAATCTTTTCTTTTCCAAACTAAACAAGCCCAGTTCTTTCAGCCTTCCCTCATAGCTCATGTTCTCTAGACCTTTAATTCTTGTTGCTCTTCTCTGGACTCTCTTCAATTTCTCCACTTTTTTTTGAAATGAGGTGTCCAAAACTGTTCATATATAAGCCGAAATCCCCACCTGAGCACCAGGTAAAAGGGCTGGAGAGGTATGAATAGGCCTTACAGCCATTCAGCCAACTGAGGAAGAAATTCCCTACTGCAGGTAGCTGTATGTCGGCTGCCCAGAAGCCCTCTCACAAGTCCCAGTTTAGTGAGTAATCCAGGGTGTGGATGGGGGCAGGCGAGGCATATGCAAGTTGGTGCTGCAGACTCCAGCTTTGCATCCCACAAGGCAACACCGGGCGGGGGCTAATGTAACGTAAGCAGACTCTCTGGGCACTCCATGATCAGGAGGTTGCAAAGGTGGCTTAACATCATTTTAGCCCTACTTCCCCATGGGCTGTAAGTTCTTTGCTATGCCTCTTAGAATATATCTACACTCTATCTAGAAGTGTGCCTCCCAGTCCAGGTGGCTAGTCTGTGTCACTATACCCGCTGCAATATTCACAATGGTATTTTTAGCTCACTGACTTTGGAAGAGCTACTGTGTGTTTCTCTACTTGGGATAGGAGGCATAGTCCCGGCTCTAGTGTGGTCATACCCTTAAAGGTATCTCAACCCCAGTTTTTTTTTCCACAATTTCAGGAGTCTCAGGTCTGATTTTTAAGAGGTTGGTGCCCAGAATAGGAGACAGACTTTCAAAAGCACTCAGGACCTGCCAGCTCGCACTGCGGAGCTAATCGCCAACATGGCAAATTCATTTCACAATCAGGCCATTTGTGTAGGGAGCTGGATGCTTTTTAAAATCTGACCCTACCACTAATATTGAAATAGGTGTTTAAAAGTGTTTAACATGTATGTACAGATAATGGCATATTCTTCCAAGAGAAGTAAGAGAAGCCATATTGTCATTTATAGCCAAACTGGACAAGTCATTCAAGAAGACTATACTGATGAAGGTGACAGCAAGCTATTTACTAGGTCAAACATTAATGAAGTACCAGATTCATTCTTGTCTGTTGGAGATCACATTCAAATGCACATACCCAGATGAAGGTATCTCCTAATTGTATACTTAGTCATCTGCTGAAGAAATTGGTTATATTTGTGCCAATTTTTTGGCAAAACCTCTAGTACTAGCAAACATTTGGATTATGTATTGTTTAGCTTTCCTATTCAGATTGATAATACTGCTAAAGTGTCTTGTTGGCCATACATACATATCTCTTGTGCTAATTATAAAATGAATTAACATGACAAGATATGAAAAGCAATTATATAGAATTTGTAATTGACACCAATTTTAACTCAGTTGTCAGAGCTTTTAACCACTGGATGCTTGATTGCTCTCTCTTATGTAAATTTTCCATGTCATACTCATGTGACTACAAGTCTCAGAGGGGGAAACCATCTTAGTCTATAACTTTAAAAACAATGAGCAGTCCTGTGGCACCTTAGACCCTATAAAAATATACTACATCATGAACTTTCACAGGTAAGACCCACTTCATCAGCTGAGTTGGAATGCAAATTACTTAATCCACAGTACATATAACAGCAAGAGCAGTTACCTGTCAATTGTAGGATTAATGCCTTTACAGCACATTAATATCTTTATTCAAGCCCAACTTGATAGTGTCTAATTTTATGGTAATTATAAAACACTACAACGCAACACTATTAACTTGGGCTTGAATAAAGATATTAACTGGTTAACACACTACAAAAACAATTTCTCTCACCTTTGATACTCACATTTACACATCAAAAGCTATAAATGGGCTGACTAAATTAGTGTCATTAACAATGGTCCTACATTTCACAGGTAAATGCTCTTGCTGTTGTATATACTCTCGATTCTATAATTTCCACTCTAACCCATCTGATGAAGTGGGTTTTACCCATGAAAGCTGATGATATCATATATTTGTTAGTCTCTAATGGTATGTCTACACTGTAGGGCTAAAGCTGAAATAAGCTATGCAACTTGATCTATGTCAATTGCATATCTTAAGTCGAAATAGCTTATTTTGGCTTTTGATGTTGTCTACACATCAGGAAGTCCAAGAAAGAGTATTCTTCCTCCGACTTCCCTTACTCCTTGTAAAATGAGGGTTACAGGAGTTGGAGTAAGAAGTTCTCCAGCTCAACATTATTTTGACATTGTAGAAATTACTGCTTATAGTGTAGACATGGAGTATGTTATTTTGGAATAATATCAGATATTCTGATATAACACTGCTGTGTAGATGTACCCTAAGGTGCAACAGGACTGCTCATTCTTTCATTTGACTTCAGTATATGTAAGGGGACATGTGCCACACACCCCATTTCTAGTCCGTACCCAAGGGTTTCCCTGTCTCAATAAGAGTCAGTATGTAGGCAACAGTCTACTAACACCACTTTTAATAGGTGCAACCATGCTCCCCCAGTTACTTTCTTTATGAGCCGACCGATCCCACCGGCATCTTATCCGTGTATAATCATAAAGGGGTTGGGAGTAGGGGGACCCGAGCCTGTCTTCACAACCGGGTCCCGACCCAGGGACCTAAGGGGAGGAAAACGCTCTTGTTCTCTCCCCTGTGATAGATGGGGCAACTGCCCATAACCGCAGGCGCTCCGGTGCCCTGCCCTGGGCCACTTCTTACCTTCTGTAGTCCCTCCTTGGGTCACAGGTGACATGGACATCTAGGCCCCTCTGCTTGCGGGCCCCTCCATGAGTGCCTTTGGGCTCCCCGTCCCTGGATGTCCCGTCACTCTTCCTCCGGGTGCCGGCTGGCTTTTAAAGCTGGCGGCACAATGCCAACTGAGTCTACCATGCCCCTGGATACTCTCGCCCTGCCCCCTCATGCTTGGCTGGGCACTCTGCATGATGCCATAACCCGACATCCCTGCGCGCACAGCCATCGTGCTCCCCTCTGTTCCCTGGCCAGGTTCTCGTGGTGCGTCCCCCTCTCCTTTGCACTGAGGGGCCGGGGTAGCCCTAGTGCAGAGCCCCAATGCTCCGTCACAGTATAGCTTATGCTGGTCTAGCTGATGGGAGAATTAAACTCACACATTGTCATGGCAGTCCCTGCTACACATGCAAGAGTGGTAACACTCTGCTGCCAACATTGGGATACACTTGGAATGTCTAGCAAGGAATGTACAGAAAGCTGCAGATATATACCCACAGTTTATTTTGCAGTCTGTATCCCTTAGCATGCTGGAAAGAGTAAACTGAACAAAATGGACATGGTGGATAATTCAAAGTCAGTCGTCATCCTTTGAAGGTGTAATCCTGTCAGGCAATTGTATTCTATACAAAAGAGTGGGATTGTCATACTGTTTCTATGAACACAGAGAGCCCTGGGATAAGGGGGAAAATGGGAATTTTTAAAGCTACAACCAGCTTATGTCAAAGCGGGTATGTTTGATTAGGTGTAGAGACAGGAACCTCCTACTCACAGATTTTGGTGGTTCAGAACTTGGTTTTATTCTTACTTGGAATGAAAAAACAAAAACTTTGAAATTTACCATGAAAAAGACAACAGAGGTTTGGTGGCTCTCTATGGGTGGCTGCTCCAGTGATGCAAATCTTGACTGTGAAGCTGTCCAGCTGGCGGGCTGCCCCATTTCTGCAGTCTCCTAAGGCTCTAGGACTTGGTTGAAGTCCAATTGTCTCCAAAAAACATTTGAGTGCTGCCAACCATGCTGGAAGTTGGTCTCAGCCTTGACAGACAGGGTGGCAGATACCTCAGAAGAAGACAGGTGATAATGCGGGGTCTATGTTGGGGAAGAGCAGCTTTTGAGTCCAACCAGTGTTCCATACGACAGCGCTTGTGGAAGGTGCCTGAGCAATGTACCGAGTCGGTGCATTTCCTACCTATCTCAGTGACACATCTCACTGGGTGGGCTGAGCTAACTGGAAGTAGAGGTATGGTAGCTAAATAAGCCCCTTAACACTCTGTAATCTTACATCCTCAGAACACTTCTTTCTAGTAGTGGTAAGAATGATACAATACAGAGATGAACTGACGGTGATTGCATGCATCTTGGTGCTATGCTCCAGAACAGTATTAAAGTGCAGTGTCAGGCAACATCATGACTGAGGCTCATGAATGGATTTGTGAAATTCAGGCTGCATCTTGGTATTGGATGTTGTGGGCTTGAACTCAATGGTCTTTAGTGACTAGAACAAAGGAACGTCAAGTGGATCTTTCCTCCCCAGATTGAGACTTTGAAGTCCTCTTCCCCCCACATCCTTTATTATTTCATGATGCTGATGATGGGGGGATTTTAGGAATCCACTTTTTTGGCTAGGAAAGAGGTTGGCAAAATGCGGGGGGGGGGGGAACAGGGTAGCTGGGTGAAAAAAGTAGAGCCATCTTTTTATCTGGTATTTCACTAGCTGGACAGAGGTATGCCTGACCTGGCCATGGGGCTTTTAGGAATCACTTTTTGTTTCTGAGACTATGGTGATGGCAGGAAGATGGTGTCCAAAAAGTGATAAATCCAACTTGGTACAGACAAAGGCTTATGAGTGATAAAGTAAAGCCGAGTGACCAAATGTTGATGACATTCTATGGATGACTCACACACCTGATTATGAAATTACTCTAAAATGTACACCAGCATTATCTGTTAAAACAGTTCATCAAGGGCACGTCTACACCGCAAAACTATTTCAAAATAACTAACGCTATTCCGAAATAGCTTAGTCCACATCTACACAGCAGGCAGTTATTTTGAAATAGTGTCAAAATACTGTCATGTGACAGGATTTCTTACTCTGACTCTTGTAACCCTCATTCTATGAGGAATAAGAGAAGTCAAGGGAAGGGTGCACTATTTCAAAATAAGTGCTGTGTAGACACTCCCTATTTCAAAATAAGCTATTTTGAAATAAGTTCCGCAATTGGTGTAGCTCAATTTGTGAAGCTTATTTCGAGTGTAGTTGTACCCTAACTGAGATGTCAGATGACTCGGGTGAATGTGTAAAGGTCAGTGGAAATTTTTCAACTCTTAGACTACATCTATACTGCACCCTTCTTCTGCAAAAGCTTATGCAAATACAGTGTGAATTAGCATATTGATGCACTTCATTTGCATAATTGATTAGGAGCCATTTTTGTGCAAGAGGCTTTTGTGCAAAAAGGAGCTTTTTAGATGGCTCCTTCTTACGCAAAAACCCACTCTTTTCCTTATTTTTTCAGGAAGAACAGCTCTTGTGCAATAGAAGGTTTTTGCACCAAAAGGAGCCTTCTACACAGCTCCTTTTTGTGCAAAAGTCTGTTGCACAAAAAAGGCCTCTAAATAATTACGCAAATGAAGCATGACAATATGCTAATCTGCACTTCATTTGCATAAGCTTTTGCAGAAGAAGGGTGCAGTATAGACATAGCCTAAGATTATAAATATGAATCCAGACCAGATCACTGGCCATTATAGTCCAATTGTGATTCCACATTCTCCGTGAAAAGTGGTGCCAGTCCATTTCTTAGTGGATCTGGCATATCCAAAGACCACCTACATTCCACAGACCTAGCACAATGTGCACTAGCTGATATTCTTGCTAGTAGAGACAACACTGAGGCTTAGAAGGGAATAGGTAATGGAAAATGAGTGATTTTTTTGGTTATTAGCTAATGGAGGCAATATGAAATATTGTTTAGCCTACAGTATTGAGTACGATTAAATTAAGTGGATAAATTAATTCCCTAGAACTGCCAATTCATGATTTCAGCTAGCATACACACTTATTTACATATTTTTGATAAATTAATTTTTAATCAGTTTGTATTCATGGTTAAACTACCCTGCACATTAAACGTTCAGAATGAGTCAAAAATGTTCTTCATGGTAAGTAACCCACCATACGCCACGCAAAATCCTGATCACGACAATCTTCCTAACAAAAAAATGTCTCTCACCCTGTTTGTCTTTGCCTTGATTTGGTAATTTCTGTGTATGCTCTGAGGGTTAGACACTTAGCAAGATTTCATTATTCCCAATTACTTCACATATTGAATTATTCTCCATTTTATTTATCTGATCTGGCATGACACCTGCAAGGAGGATCATTTTATGAAGATGAATTCTGTCCCCCAAGACAATGTCTATGCTACTTCTGTAGATATTAGGACTTTCCCTCTTGTTAAGATCTTCTGAAGCACTATGAATTTAAATTTGATAAGAATGCCAATATAGTTCAAACTTTTAAACAGAGGCACAAAAGTGTTTATTTTAACATGAAATTGACATCTATGGCAGATTATGCTAACATCATATGACATCAGGGTGTTCTTTATAGATTTACTAAGCCAAAGGTCTTGAAAACTGAGTCCTCAAGTGTATTTGAATGTCTACTTCAATAATCTTTATTTCCACTACTGAAATAGATGTGCCCTGCTTAGAAATATGTTACTTCCTGCTAATGTATAAAAGGATAAATGGAAGACACATATTTCAATCTAGTTAAAAGTAAAGTTTATACTTTGAATTGACTTTAAGCTAACAGTGCTATTTTATTATTTCTGAAGTGAAGTATTGTTTTGGTTACATTATATAGCAAAACATTATATTCCTATTAGAAAATGGTTCCAGTGAAGAAACGGGAATGTGTGCCTTTCACTGAACATAACATGCTATATAAAATAAATTAAATGTAGTTCTGGTTTAAAAATTCGCATTTCTAATTAAGGTACCTATAAGGGTGACAAAAGTCCAAACTCTGGCCTTTGGACAAAATTAAATAAATAACGCAGGAATTCATGCACATTTAAAAAAAAAACCATGGGAAACCCCCTTTTTAATATGGGACTTTTTCAGAAAAAGCTATTTTGTTGCTAGAAATTTCAATGTAAGCAAAACAATGCTGCATTCTGGAACAGACGAGCAGTTAGAAGCTGCGTTTGGTGGAGTGTCTGTATAGAATATTGGAGGCTGGTTAGTAAAAGCTAGTGAAACTATAGTGTACTTTATTTTTCTGTAGATCAAAGAATGATTTCTCTCTCTATTGTCCTTATTCCATCAGAGTTCTTTTGGGGTTAACTAGGCTTCACTGTTTGTACTTTAACTTGCCTAAGCTCCTACTTGTACCCATTCTATGTGATGTCTCTTCATTAGTCAACAGCGTTACAAATCCAATCATGAAGCTAGTCAGAAATTTTTCCAAAAAAAGTAATTTCGGGGTGGAGGAGAGAATGTTAATTTGTTGAAATTAAAACTGTCATCAGGAAAGGGTCTGTTCTAATAAATTTCCCATTAAAAATGAAAATATACATCTTTTAAAATTGTTAACATAGAAAATTAAATGTTTTTGTTTTGAAACCATATTTTTTATTCAAATTTAAGTTATAATTTTAAAAGCCCAAATCAAATTCAAGCACGAATCATGGTAATGCTGTGTGTGGATTTGCCTCCAACATGATCTTTGGGTATGCACAAAAGGAAGAGAAAAATATCGTGTGATAGGTTTGAAAACAAAATGTTGGCAATTTATGCTGATTAAGAGGAAATTAGAAGTGAAGTCTTCACAAAGGAGATCTGGAAGAGATGTTAGGAGCAAACAGAGTGCCTGGGGCCAATGCACTAGGAAAAAGGAAGTGCATTCCAGATTTTCCAAAATGCAAAGAGAGCCAATGGCTAGATGCGAGTGTTTAAGTAAAGACATAGGGGAAATACCGGAGACATACTGATGGAGAGATACTGACAGTGAATAGACTGAAGTGATGCAAGAAGAGATTATTCACTTGACCCATTTTACTGGGGAACAGGAGGTATCCTGAAAATGATGCCGTTTCATATTGCACAGGTAATTTGCTACGTTCTGAGAGTTTGAAAATCTGTCATGAAACTTTTACCAGCAAAGAATGAAATAATGTCCTCCCACTTTTTGCTATGATGAGTGATAGAAAATTGTATGATATTTTATTATCTACCAAAAAATTACTCTCTTCAGGATAGTGGACAAGTAGACATTTGTCACACTACCTTCTTAAGATACTATATTAGCATTACCATGTATTTTCCTGTTGCAATAACTTCTTTGTGAGATAGTCCATAGTTTAGAGCAGGGGTAGCCAACCCATTTAACAAAGAGAGCCAAAACAGTGGTGGAAAAAATGCAAAAAGCCACACCAAAATTGTCAAGCAAAAAAAAAAAAAAAAAAAGCTCCCTGGAACAGATTTTTTTTTTTTTAAAGGAGGCTGCCCCTTTAAGACGGCCACCATCTTGGGTGCAGCTCCGACCCGGTAAGCACAGGAAAGCCGGGGGGGAGGGAAGGGGGCCGGAACCATTTGGGGGGCAAAGGGGCGGCTTCACCAACTGCACTTTTGGGGGGCAAGAGCCACATGCAACTTGGGAGCTGCAGGTTGGCCACAGCTGGTTTAAAGCACGATCTAGTGGCTGGAAATTGAAACTAGACAAATTCAGCCTTGAAATAAAGCAGATATTTTTATAACTGAATATAGCTAATCATTGGAACAATTTACAAAGGGTTGTGGTCAATTTTCCCTCTATTTTTTCCATTTATGTGCAGAATAGTTTTTGTTATATGCACCAAGGCATGTGTACACCACTAGTAGAAGCACATACTGCCCACTGTGGGCACTATGGGTGCTCTATTACGCTATGTTTACACAGCAGCGTTATTTTGGAATAATTCAGTTATTCCGAAATAACGTAGTGCGTGTCTATACATCAAGCCCGTTACTTTGAAATTAATTCGAAGTAACGGGTTTCTTACTCTGACTTCTGTAAGCTTCATTTCATGAGGAATAAGGGAAGTTGGGAGACGAGTGCTCTATTTTGAAATAACTGCCAGCGCCAAAAGTCGAAATAAGCTATTTTGACTTGAGCTAGGCAGGTTGTGTAGGTTATTTTGCGTTTCTCCTCTGAAGCTACCCAGCTTACAACGAACACTAGCTGTGGTGGATTTTCCATTACTAGCAATTTTTAATCAAGACTGGATTATTTTTGTCTAAAAAAATACACTATTGTTCAAATGTGAATTAATTCAGGAACATTCTAAAGTTAGTGTTATATGAGAAGTTCAAATTGATGATCACAGTTGTTCCTTCCGGCTTTATAATGTAGGAATCTATAGCAAAAACTGTCAAGAATGAAGCAGAGGAAATACAATAGCTATTATTTTGTGTAAATACTAGAGCTGGAAACAACTTTGCAAAAGAGACTGTGTGAATATTCACTTGCATTTTTAAATGACTTTGCTTTGATTCTACTTAGTATTCACTTTGGTTACATCTACACTGCAGCGCAATTTCGGGATACTGGAGTTATCCCAAAATAGCTATTCTGTGTCTTTTGAGCACACCTGTTATTTCAAAATATAACAGGATCATTATTCCAACATCCCAGTAAACCTCATTCCATGAGGAGTAAGGGACCTTTCAGAATAGCGATTTATTTTTAAATAAGTGCTGTGTAGAGAGCACAAAATTTCTAAATATGCTATTTTGAAATTAACATGAAATAAGCTATGCAATTTGCATAGCTCAAATTGTGTAGCTTATTTTGAGGTAAGGGTGCAATGTGGACGCATCCTTAATGTGCAGTAGTGTTTTATGGCCATGAAGTTTCTTAGAAGTTAATTTCAAAGTCATCTGCACAATTGTTTTTAAATTGTACCCTATCTGAAGCTTTATTTAGAACTTGAACTGAATCCTCTTTGAAGTTAGAAAAAAAAAGTTAGCTTCTCCTTTCTCTCCCCTAGATGTGTTCCTTTAGGATGAGATTGTATTCCCACACTACCCCTAAAACATCCATCACCTCTTAGGGTTACAGGCTATTTGGAATCTGGGGGTACGTCTAGACTACCGCGTTTTGTTGACAGAAGTTTTGTCGACAGTATCTGTCGACAAAACTTCTGTCGACAAAGAGCGTCCAGACACATTGAGTTCTGTCGACAAAGCAAGCTGCTTTGTCGACAGAACCCTGTAGTCTAGACGCAACCCTACAGGCAATAACACCTTCTGTCGACAGAACTCTGTCGACAGAAGGTGTTATGCCTCGTAAAATGAGGTATACCAGTGTCGACAAAACTGCTGAGTTCTGTCGACGTTATGTCAACAGAACTCAGCGGTAGTGTAGACATTGGTATAGTTTTGTCGTCAAAAGTCCACTTTTGTCGACAAAACTCAGTAGTCTAGACACACCCTGGATCTAATAGAACTGTCCTATACATTTAAACATCCCTAAAACTTTAGGTGGTTGAAAATCTAAAGTTTAACACATTTTTTAAGAAAGAAATGTGCACAAGTCAGTTGAATTCACTGTTTGATGCACTGTGTGTGTGTGTCTTAATGCTAAAGATGAAATTCTCACAATATGCTAAAATTAAGAATTCTTAGGTAGGATCTGTTGAATAACACACAGCAATTAATAAATGTTGCATCATTAATGTGATGTTCAGGTATATGGCAGGGTAAAGTCAATTATATTAGTTAATGATAACTGTCAAGATGTGAGCCTTCTGGGTAATGCAGTTTAAATCCCTATTATATGTCTTGGCAGTTTTTAAATTCTTTATCCAAAAGGTTATCTGGGAAGTTGAGGAAAAAACATCTAAAAGGTAAGGTAAGTAACATAATACCTTTCAAAGCCACAATAATTTTAACAAAGCACTATTCCTACACTATTCCAGCATGTATCTAAAAAATGGCTGTAGCATTTAGACAAAAATATTTTGCTCTTAATCAGGGACCTGAAATTGTCACCAAAAGGCACATTTCTCATTGTATATGGTATCTTCTTGTACACTGAATGGCCACCAAGGGATACTAACTGGTGATTGTCTTTGTTATGAGCAAATAAATTAAAATGAGGGGAAAAGACAATTTTTTTACATCCACTTTTTGTTTGTGTATTCAGGACTCAGTTTTTAAACCTTCCTGTACTGTTTTTCCTAAGAAATATCAGCTCCATGCATATAATATAGTCATGATGAAAAAAACCCAACTCATTTCATATCTTGGGGTTTTTTATATATCAATTCCCTCTCCTCTCCAGGAATCATATACTGAATTCCAAATTTTAGTTTGGTTTATGTAGAATTCTACAACTCTAGCTCCCTGCTGTCTTGATCATATTTCTCTCGCGAGATAAAGGATGACTTGGGAGAATATTTGTATTATACAAGCCAGTAATCAATACACAATGTCCAAAATGCTCAGCACATCTTCAGCTACTTTAACTGATAAGGATAAATATTCCTTCCCAAAAAGACTATAGGATGGGTAGGATGTTTCAAATAAAATTTAACCCAATCTGAAGCTTTATTTAGAACTTGAACTGAATCCTCCTTCAAGTTAGAAAAAAAAAGTTAGCTTCTCCTTTCTCTCCCCTAGATGTGTTCCTTTAGTAGAGAGATTTCTTTTCATTGGTAAGTTGTCAACTTTTATACAGGCAGTCCCCGGGTTACGTACAAGATAGGGACTATAGGTTTGTTCTTAAGTTGAATTTGTACGTAACTCGGAACTGGCTCCAGATTCAGCCGCTGCTGCTGAAACTGACCAGGGGCTGACTACAGGAAGCCCGAGGCAGAGTTGCTCTGCCCCCAGGTTCCTAGAATCAGCCACTGATCAGTTTCAACAGCGGCTGAATCTGGAGCCTGGGACAGAACCGCTGGGGCGCTGCCGAGTAGGTCCCCCCAGGACCAACCTGGCAGCACCCCAGCTGCTCTACCCCAGGCATCCACAACAAAAGCCTGGTCTGCTGTGGGAGGGGGGCGCACTAGTTGCGCCCCCCCCCCAGCAGACCAGGGAGACCCGGAGCAAAGCCGCTCAAGCGGCGGGACCCCGCTGCCCGTGTGGCTTTGCTCCTTTGCCCTGGAGCAAAGCCGCACAAGCGGCGGGGTCCCCCACCTCTGCGGCTTTGCTCGGGTCTCCCTGCTGTGCTGGGGAGTCCCCCCCAGCACACCAGGGAGACCCAGAGCAGCTTTTCTCGCCCCGGAGGACGCGGTGGCGGGACCGCTGTGCTCTGGGCGGTCCCGCCACCTGCGAGCTCCGGGGCGAGAAAAGCCCCGTTCGTAAGTGCAGATCCGACGTAAGTCGGGGACTGCCTGCAACTGTAGCTTTGGTATTGTGATTGGCCTGAAATGTGTCATATGTATGTTAAAAGCAAAGAAAGTATTCTTCAGCAGAGTATGAAGAAAAAGCAGCATCAGGTTTTGAGAAACAGATTGTGGGAAAATGTGCCCTGATTTAAAAACCTGACTTTTTCGCTAATGTTAACTTGCTTCCCTCTGAATTACAAATGATTTGTGACTACCTTTTCAGATTTTCCATGTCAATAAATCTCCTTGAAAACTCAAATACTGGGTACCTTTGAAGAATCTAGATTGTAAACCAGCACAGTTACTGATAATATTTTGGGTGCATATTGTGCACCAGCTGCCCTCTATTGATTTCTGTGTTTGATAAGGACCCCGTCTGTCTTTCACTGATGTCAATGGGAATAAGTTTAGGTGCTACTTATATTTATGAGAATTTACCCTTGGTAGGCTAAAAGTGAATTCCTATAGCTCCAATTTAGTAGAGGTTTCCCTTCAGTTCAAACAGTGGAAGAGGGCTAAAAGCAGGAAAGCATCAGGGATATGGCTAATAACAGAGTCATTGATGGTGTGGTTAGTTTAAAGGAAGGTATGTGAAAACAGCCCGTATCTCACTGTATGTTAGTCACCACAGTCCTCGCAAACAATGTATTAGCATGCGAGAACTTCAGAGCTATGTTACAAAATAGGACGTGATTTTAAAAATTTGTAAAATCATATACATTATTGCATTGCAGTACTCCTTGGTGAATGCCCAGTGTCTGTGTTATGCACAATTTGAAATGCATTTTGAAAAAGATTGGAGACCTGTGATCTCAGTACAAAAATAAATGAATTAGGCAAGAGATTAAGGGATGATCATATCAATAGACTCTTAAAGTGTAAAGTTTGGAACCAGGATAATTGTACACATGAGAGCATGTAAAGTATGGGCCGGTTAAAATGTTCAGAGCTTCTGCAAAGAGAGGAGGATGGCTATTTTAAAAGCATGAGGGTTAATCATTCACACAGAATATTTCAGTTTCCAAACTTGTTTGGTTTTATTAGTTAAGAATAAGAAGAGAAGAGAAGATTGTCCAGAGACCTTTAAAGCATTACAGAAGCTCTACTTGTTGTGGACCAAGAATAACACCTTTATTTATTTCAAACTAATTGTTGCAGTATCTTTAGAATAAGAACTCTCCAAACCAGCTAGAAACATCTTTGTTTCAGTATAAAGCTTTTAAATATAATTATTTTCAATCACAGGTTTCACAGGCTTTTCAGTGCATTAAAGTTATTTTAATTTGATCTACAGTTCTCTGATATCTGTAAATGAAGATGAATAAAGCTACTCCTTGGGGAATAGAAGATGTGTCTAAATTGGGCTAAACTGCTTAGGAATTGAAAATCTTCCCATTACTCTAATGCGCTAAAATAATTTTAGTTTGGTCTTGAGATCTCTGAAGGCAAGTACAAATCAAGGTCAGTGAAACCATGAGAACAGGAGATGTGTTTCCACTGAAGTAAGTGGTTTGGGAAATGAAAGCATCTATTACAATGAGACATGAATTGCTGAGTGACTCAGGAGGGCCAAGAGTGGAAATCATTAATCGAAGAGGAGGTTTCTCACCTATTGTGTAAGTTTTTCTGTTCATTAGATTGTTCTTATGTGCCTGGCATGAAAATAATTAACGGTAAAGACCAACATCTTTAGGACCATACTACTGAAATACATAATGTCATAGTAAAGTGAGCAATATGCTGAACAAAAACACCTTCCTTTCCATTATTTATTTTAATTTCCTCTTTGCCTAACTAGAAGCCCTTTGTCACATGGAAATGAGGTCATAATAAGAAATGTCCAAAAGAAATTAAAACAAGTGGCTGGAGGGAAATTTTAGAGTGAGTGATGGGAAGATAAAAAACAAACAAAGCTGACATAAGAAACCTAGTCAAACTACCGAAGCTGTTCTTTAGTAGGAAAGCAAAAGGAAACATTTATATTACAATTAAGATTAAAATTGTCCATGAATAAAAGAGTTTTGTGCCCTGGAATTAGCTATTAAAGGAAGACAAAGAATGTTGTTTGACATGCAATAACTGTTCAGTCTCCTACATTAATCTTCTGTGTCAGTCACTTCCTTGATGCCACATCTCCAGAGCAATCGTCTGCAGGAGGAAGATATACGCTCACAAGGAAAACTATAACACAGAAAGGAACAGATCAGAGGCAGGGAAATGGCTCCAAAACACATGCAATGAAAGTAAATAAAGCAGAATATAAAAAGGGGGAGGGGAAATCAGTCCCCACTCTCAAAACACTGATTATTGGAAAACACTTTCCCATGCCTCCTGGGTAGGGGCGTCTATGAAAAGTAGGAAAAAATATTAGATATGACATTTTATCAATATGTAATTGAGCTGAAAGAGATAGACACAGGGAGCCTTTTTTAAAGACCATTTGCAATACAGGGAAACATATTCATCCGTTTAAAAAATACATCTCCCATGCCCTTTACAAATCTTCTCCTGGCCACAAAAAGTATAAGGTGGAATTTATTGTACTTTACAAATCCCAAAGGTTAAAATATTTCATTTTTGCCTTCTGAAAGGACAGTTGTGTTAAATGCTAAACAGCAACCCTGGGTCTCCTCTTCCACATACATCCTTGACTGAGTGCAACACACATGACAGAAAGAAGTACACTCATTTCCGTGTGTTGAATTCATGAATCCAATCATGGGGCATGTGAAAGTCAGAGTCAGGTCTGTATACATAGATGGATGTACAACTATGCCCTGGCGTACGGGGATTCCTGTGTCTAAGCAGGGTATGGCTTCCAGGGCTCACATACCCTTTTGAAAATGTGGCTGTACAAATCTGACACTTGCCTAATGGAAGTGCCACATCTGTATTTTACAGCAAGATACATTGATCTTACTTTCTGCATCTCAACAAAATCTTTTCCACCACAATAACTGGTGAGTGTTCGTTTTAAATTGCTTCAGGTCACAGAATGTTCTGATACCAATAGAGAACAAAGATCTTCTAAAAGCATTGGTGAATGCAGCAACTATAACCTGGTCATCCTTAGTGTGGGGGAAGAATTCACCTAGGGAAGCGAAACTCCGAGGTTCCTTTGGAAAGTGTCTCCTAATTTAATCTAGGGGAAGGAGGCAGAGAGAAGACATGAAGGTTCGCACTGTGTTCCCCTCCACATGGAATCAGCAGCGAGTTTGATTCCCAAACCCCAAGGACATACCAAGACCTGCTAGAAGCTAGAGTGGCTCGTGCAAAGGCCTACGCCATAGCAAGGTCTCAGAGGAAAGGCATGCTGGGATAGTGCAGTCTTTCTAGTGCTCTCTAACCAGTATGTTCTACTAGACCCCTGTAACGCTCCTACCCCCTCTCTCAGGGAGGGGGGCCGTTATGCTCCACTGTCTCGCTCCTCCGGTAACCGATCGGGGCGGAGGGGGACCTGGGCCCACCCTCTCTCCAGGTCCCAGCCCAGGACCCTAAGGGAGTGCATCCGAGATGCACTGCCCGACCAGGGGGGCTACGGCCGCAACTCACCGTTCCCCGGGGTATCCAGCCCCGTCCTGGGTTGCTTCCTCCGACCCCTGCGGGTCCGTATGATTCAGTATGGTTCGGCGGGGTGCCAGGGGCGACTCACCCACTCTGGTCGTGGGGGTTCTCGGCTGCCCATCCTGGGGCCGCCATCGGTCCTGCCACAGCGCCGCAGTCCTTGGTGGTTGCCAGTTCGCAGTCCCTCCGGAGCTCCGTTCCCCTTTTGTGCCCCGGCCACCCAGCATGCCTCCTGGGGGAGTGGGTGTGGGCAGCCCGTCGGGGAGGCTCCTGTGCCTGCGCCAGCAGCCGCCGCTGGGTCGGCACAGTAGAGCCCCTCGGGTGTGGGGCGCGGGATTGGGGCTTGCGCTCCCTGCCGCCTTGCCCCCGTCTGCGCCGGCAGCCGCCGCAAAGCAGGCGCGGCAGAGCCGCTCGGGCACCCCCATGCGGGGTGCGGGCTCGCTATCCTCACCGCCCCGTCACAACCCCCTACAGGGCATTCAATAGCATAGAGCAGTGAGGAGCAAAAGAGGCCAGCGAGTGGGCTGTATGGGTGTTCTGCCTTTATCTCATTGGGCCACAAGATTGGTCTCCTGGGATAGAGGAGTTTTGCTAACTGCACTTGCATTCCTAGAATGTGCGGGGTGTGTGACTGAACCATAGCAGCACTTGGATTGGATGCAGAGGGGGAGTGCATGGCTGTGACAGTCAATGTGCAATCAGCACACACCTGACTTCATGTGCCCTTGCGTTGAATGTGTGTGTGACGGGGTGTCTGCCCCGTACTGGCCCTTTAAGGGGTTAAAACCCAGCCCTGGGTGAGGGCTGGAGCCATGAAGCAAGCAGCTGCAACAGAGAGCAGCCAGCTAGGGCCCAGCTGTGGGATGTATAAATAACGGCTCCAGGAGGGAGGAAGGGAGAGACTCACTCTTGCTCTGGCTGGGGAACTGGTGGGACCTAGCCGCTAGGGAAGCTGGAGGCTTCCTGATTTAGCATGGGGCTGGAAAAAGTCAGGCAGAGCTGGGGAAGATTTGGCCAGGCAAGCTCCCAGGCTGCAGGGCCTGAAGCAAGGCCTCAGGGTACTAGGGCTAAGGGAAGGCAGTCAGGATCAGCAAAAGCAGAAGGTCCACACCCCCTTGCCAATGATGAGTGTCCATTTTAGCCTGCAGTCTGTCCCTTAAGGAGGGGCTAGATGAAGACTGGCAGTGGGTCACTGAGGCAAGGTGGGCATAGGGGGATTGAAAGTCTCCCGAGGGGGAGGACTCCAGAGTGTAGGGGCACTACGGTAGCACTGTACCCAGGTAGGAGGGCGCCATAGTCTGGGAGAGACCTGGGCCCTGACCTAGAGTGGTGGAGAATAACAATAACAGAGAGTGAGACACCAGCCAGAAGGAGGCGCTCCAGCACCAAAAATGCGAATTCCCTGAGTGACCGCAGGAGGCACCCTTGGTGGTGAGTCTGCCGAGTTCCAATGTGTCACTTTTATAATTCCAGTAAGAAAAAAAAACTATGCAGCAAACCCAGCAGAATCTGGCAACCTTGTGCATGGGCAACGGTAAACAAAATGTCTTATGGGCCACACATAGCACCCCAGTGGTTCACATGAAGCCCTGGGACTGTAGGTTGCCCACCTCTGGATGTACCTGAAGAAGATAGCATAGACACAATCAGTGTTCTCTTTCACATGACTTCCCTGCAAGGTTGTGTTGGAAGAGTTCTTGAGTTTCCCAGAATCTCACAAAATCGGGTTTGGAGGAGGCAGAATTTGTCCCTGTAAGCCTGTTTGTTTACATCTTATCCAATTATATGATAGTACTTCAGCTTTACAATACTGTCATCATCTATTGTACTGGCTTACTACTGGGCACATGAATCAACCATATATTTGCTGGTGTTTATCTTGACTACTTCCCACAAAAATGCCATTTCTAAATAGAATCTCTATAAAACAATGAAGTCATCTGGGTTATAGGAGAGAAGATAATTGAATATTGTGTATAATGTGGTGAGAACTGTCACATTCAATGAAAAGTATGGTGACTACAACACAGAAGAGGTCTCTGGTTAGTTTGTGGGTGAAGAAGTGTTGGAAGCCCAAAGGGTCTGCTTCGGCCCTGTTACCAGGCCTCACTCTTAGTTGGTCTTTAGACACTATGCTTGTAGACATGATTAATAAAAAATCAATAATTAATCGCAGCTATTATGAAATGAAACATGCACTCAGACAGGGGGAGCTAATAAACTCACTGAGGTTTCAACATCAGATGGCATACTTCTCAGAGCTTATTATCAAAGTAATTGACAAAGCTGTTTTTCATTTAAATACAATTTGTGATCACTATATTTCATAAGTACTGAATATACACACTGAGTAGTTCCGGTGAGTATTTTCTGGACACATAAATATCCACTATTTACAATTAAGGCTTATATTTGTTCACCTACTTTTATCAGAACAAATTCCACTCAAGATGTATTGGTTTGAGCTGATAATTGAGAGATGGTTTATTTTTTTTTAATTTTTATCTAAACATAAATCTAATGTTTTAATTTCCCCCTTATCTTTGAACAGCTCCGTTTCATAAAATCCTGGTCTTGTATGACTGGAAGGGACCTCAGAATTCCTTATGGCAGGACTAAGTATCACCTAGACCATCCCTGACAGATGTTTATCTAACCTAGGACAAGAAGCAATGGGCTTAAATTGCACCAAGGAGGTTTTGGTTGGACATTAAGAAAAACTTCCTAACTGCCATGGTGGTTAAACGCTGGAATAAATTTAATAGGGAGATTGTGGAATCTCCATCAGTGGAGATATTTAAGAGCAGGTTAGATAGGCATCCTCAAGGGATTATTTATACAGTGCTTGGATCTTCCACGAGGGAAGGTGACGGGACTTGATGACCTCTCAAGGCCCCTTCCAGTTCTAGTATTCAGTGATTCTTCTTTAAAAACCTCCAATAACAGAAATCGCACAGCCTCTCTAGTGCTTAACTACCCTGACAGGAAGATTTTCCTAATGTCTAACTTAAAACTCCCTTGCTGAAATCTAAGCCAATTGTTTCTTTTCCTATTCTCAGAGGATAATGAGAACATTTTTTTCTCCGTGCCTCTTGTAACCAACTTTTCTGTACTTGAGAACTGTTGTGTCTCCCCTCAGACTTCTCTTCTCCAGATATAAATAAATAAATAAATAAATAAAGCCTAAGTTTTCCAATCTTTACTCATATGTCATGTTTTCTAGACCTTTTATAATTTATGTTGCTCTTTTCTGGACTTTTTCTAATTTGTCCGCATCTTTCCTGAAATGCAGTGCCCAGAACTGGACACAATACTCCGGTAGAGGCCTTATGAGCAGGGAATAGAACAGAAGAATTACTTCTCGTCTTACTCACATTACCCCTGCTAATACGTCCCAGACTGCTGCTCCTTTTTAATTTTTGGAACAGAGTTACACTGTTAACTCTTTGGCTATGTCTAGACTGGTCAGTTTTTCCAGAAAATCAGCCGCTTTTCTGGAAAAACTTGCCAGTTGTCTACACTGGCTGCTTGAATTTCCGCAAAAGCACTGACTTCTTACTGTAAGAAATCGGTGCTTTTTCCAGAAATACTATGCTGCTCCCATTCGGGCAAAAGTCCCTTTTGCGCAAAACTTTTGCGCAAAAGGGCCAGTGTAGACAGCTGAGATTTGTTTTGCGCAATAAAGCCCCGATTGCGAAAATGGCGATCGGGGCTTTTTTGCGCAAAAGCGCGTCTAGCTTGGCCACGGACGCTTTTCCGCAAAAAGTGCGTTTGCGGAAAAGTGTCCGTGCCAATCTAGACACTCTGTTCCGAAAATGCTTTTAACAGAAATCTTTTCCGTTAAAAGCATTTCCAGAATATCATGACAGTCTAGACGTAGCCTTTTAGTTTGTTTACTACTATAATCTCCTGATCTTTTTCTGCAGCACTCCTTCCTAGGCCATCATTTCCTCTTTTGTATACACACAATTGGTTGTTCCTTCCTATGTGGAGTACTTTATATTTGTTCTTACTCAATTTCATCCTATTTATGCCAGACTTTTAATCCTGTCCTGCAAAGTACAAGCAACCCCTTCCAGTTTGATATCACCTGCAAACTTTATAAGGTTTCTCTTTATAAAACTTTATAAACTTTTTCAAGAAGTTTAACTGCTCTGATTTTAAGTTTGAGCTGTATTTTGGTCTAGCAAGTCCCACAATAACAGTTCTATTTTTGATCCCTATGAAAAGGAATTAATCTCTGTGCAGGTTTATTCTTTCTTCTTCAATGAAGGTGAAGAACTATAAATTAGTTATTTGGTGATACAGAGGAGAGAGTGCTTTTGCAGGGACAGGACTTCACACACAGGACTATGACAATGGGTTGAATCCCTGGTCAGGGGAATTTTTGTTACTCTCTTTTATTGATGGAATTACTTTTATTCCTGGTTATAACATTTTTCTTTTATGAAATGATTGCTAACCGCACTTCTGTTTTACATTTCTGCTGAATGATTCCATCTTTGTAGAGTGAAACTCTTTTCGGGTGAAATTCAAGTAAGTACTTAAACATGAACCTAACTTCAGACTCTAGTGGAACTACTGACATGCCTATGGTTAGGCAAGTATTTAAGTACTTTCTTGCATCTGGACACTCTGGTTGCTGGTGCAAGTGCTTATCAAAAGCAAATTCATTCTTTCTCAGCATTGATATAGTTATGTTGAAAATCACTTCATGCAAGCATTAATGCGAGGGAACATGAGTCCAATCTATAATTAGAGAAAGGAATAGAAAACAGTGAGCAAAGATAGACAAAGGATATTCTCTCAAATCAGTGTACAAATATTTTGCACTTGCTACCCAACACTAAGGCTGTCTCTAGACTATCTTCCTCTTTCAAAAGAGGAATGTAAATGAAGCGTGGATTTAAATATCCCGTTTAATTTGCATATTTGCATCCAAGCACTTTTTTGAAAAAGGGTTTTTCGAAAGTGAAAGCACAGTCTAGACATGATTCTTTCTGGAAAGAAAAAAAACTTTTTTGAAAGAACCTATACTCCTGAGGACAATGGGGATACATGAATGAAAAAAAAGGACTCCGTTGAAACAGGCTGAAAATCTAGTGAGGAGGAGGTTGGGACAAAATCTGCCATTATATGCTGAAGCAGTAGGGAAAATTCAGAGCAGGATCCATACACTTGTGTGTAGAATATGTTACAGTTTATATTTTTATTAGCTTTGGCTTCAAAACTTTCAGAAAACTAGCCATATAGGTAACATTGCATATTTTGATCCTGCGGGCAATGGGTTACTCTAATTCATCTTTGCCCTCCTCTAACAATAGCTTTTCCATGAATGGTAGGGCATTAACTTCTGTGTTTAGTTCTGTGAGGCTGCCTAATTATGTCTTCCAGAGTAGACAGGGAGTTTCAAGATGAGATCTCTTGCCCAAAGTTATTGGCTATAGCAGGGGAGGGCAAATATTGGTCTCTGGGCTGGATCCGGTCCACCAGGGTTAGCCCCTGGCAGTCCCCCCACCGCTATATTTACCTCCACCTGCACATGATGGGCAATTGCAGCTCCTGTTGGCCATGGCTCACTGTTTCTGGCCAATGGGAGTTGCGGGAAGCGGTGTTCCAGTCTGCATCACTTCCCACCACTCCCATTGGCCAGGAACAGCAATCTGCGGCCTATGGGAACTGCAGTCACTGTTACCTGTGGAGATGCAGGTTAATATAGTGGTGCCAGCACTCCAGAAGCTAACCCGGGTGGACTACCACTGTTTTATTGCCCAGCCGTGGGCTATAGGATGTGCTTCTTTCATTTCTATTCCCTGCAGTATTTAACTGTAGACATTAATTTACACTTTCTAAGCAACCTTCACTCATTCCCATTCTTCTTATATCAGCCAATGTCTAATGAATATGAATGAAATGAAAAGCAATCACTCATAACTTAAAATAATAATTATAGAGCATGATAGAAGTGGGTAGGTTTATATAAAACACTGTGAAGTATATTTTGAGATCTATCTTTGTAATTCTTTGAATAGCAGATGTCAAAATGAGCTGCAATCATTTATCTGAAAAAGGGAAATTGCATTAAATTAGAGAAATAAAATCCATGCGCAAGAAGCAAATACTTAAATTCTTATAATTAAATTTCATACATCACTGTGCATATGAATGGAACTGGTTGAATTATTCATTTGGCATAATTCATTGGCCAGATTTAGACCTTGGATGCCAAGGCACCTCATGGTCTTTATGCAATTATTTGTTGACTATTTATAACTGTTCAATGCGTACCTTGTGTGAGCAAACATTTAGTGCAACTCTGCTCTGGAAAATTACTTGGCCAAAATGGTGCTATGAAATTCCATGGCCTGTCTCAATGATCCAATAGTAAATCTCCTTTTACAAGTAAAACATTTTGTTAATCTCTTTCCTCTCATGCCCCATTATTAGTAATTAGAAAAAATTGGCAGATTAAATAACAGCACATCCACTGTTACTCTTGTACAACGCTATTTACAGTCAAGTGAAAGAGGAAGGAACAGAAAAGACTGGAGAGAAAGGTAAAAGGAAGAATCAAAGTAGATACAGTGATTAATTGATGGTGGAATGAACAACCACTTATCACATTAAAGATTGTTGGAAACATATAAATACCTCCCTGGAATCATTCTTCTGTATAGGAAAATTGCTTCCATTTCCACTGGAATGGAAACCAATGGAAAGGATGCAATCCATGTGGATATGAACAGAAGGTCAAGATAGTTCCTCTAGCACTTTGATCAGCAGGGTACAGACAACTCAAGGGCAAAACAGGAGTGTCTAAACCAAAGAGAATAAACAATTCAATCAACTTTTTGCATATAACAGTATTGTGAATAAAAATACATCAAGTAAAATCTTTTGAGAATGGTTATAATGTTCTGAACTTGATGATCCTTACAAGATGTGTATCTACACAGTGGTTTGGAGATTATGTATTTGTAGAGGTGTGCTTATGGTTTGTGATACAACATTCAGCTCCATCTCGCAGTACAGTGGTGGTTGGCAGGGAGAGGCTTTCTCTCCAACAGACAAGATTATCTCCATGGACCTAGCACTGTAGAGCCCATGAAACTACAAATGATGACTATAGCAGCATGGTATTAAGGTGGAGACAGAACCACTTCCTTATCTGGGAGATCCTCAAAATACCACAGTATACCATGAACTTGTGAGAACCTCTGCTCCAAATGTGCATTCAGTTGTCACTAAAATGTTAGCTTGCCACAAGGAAGGAAACGCCGTCTTTTATAGGAGGGTAAATATTCTGTGAAAGCACAAATAGTGTAATACATTTTAAATTTAATGTTTGTCTGCCCTTACCTCTTCTCCAATATTTTAGCAGTCCTTTTAATTACTAATTATTTGTTATTACTTTCTCATCAGGAAAAATAAAATAAAATGAACACTATACATCTCCCAGAAAAATGCAATATATCCAATGTGACCAGAAATGAGTGGAAAATTCTCACATTATCCAGGGACCAAAAACTTACCAGAGCTGCAAAAGACCATTAATTTCTCGTCTCTGTTTTAGCTCATTTGTGTTAATGACCTTATATACAACAGTTGGGTTAGCTCCATGTATTACAACCTCTAATATCTACAAAAAAGGTATCAAGACAAACACAACTACAAAAGGTATAAAGGAAGAAGTAAAATATAGGTTGATAAAGGAAACAAAAAAAATCAGAACAGATTTCTCTTCAGCTATATCTTTTTTCCGGTATTCCTTTCTGAATACAAAATAATCTAGGTTAAGTTTAACAGATATTTAATTGTGATCCATCACAATCCAATTTGCACAAAAGAAGCTTTTTAGAAGCTGCCTCAACTATATCATTAGACATGTCAATGATAGGTACATTCAAAAGACCTTGATTTGACATCTGTTTGTGGTACCAAAACCAGTGGTGCTGGTGTTGTCTTAGTTCCCTAGTTGGAACTTTTCACAGTGGCTAGAGCTATGGAAAGGTCATTTGAAATTAGGCCCTCTCAGACAAGGGCACCATTTCAGGAAAGTGGGGTGGAGAGGGCAGAAGCAGCCGGGCATACTGGGACATGGCTTGCTTTTCTTTCCGTTCCCCTGACTATCAGGGAGTGAGGGGAAAGTACTTGGGTTCCATGCATGCCTCTTGCTCCTGGCTGGTGAAGGGAAGGGGCAGAGGAGTAAATAATGGAATCCAAGTGCTTTCCCCTAACTCCTTGATGGTCAGCTGAACTGGCAGAAAAGCAAGCCATGTCCCGGTATGCACGGCTGCTGCCCCACCACCCATCTCCATTCTTCTGAAATGGCACCCTTGTTCTCAAAGGTTCAGAGAGGCCTGGGCCACTTTCAGCTTTTGAGGCTGTGACAGGGTGGACTAGACCCTGATGTCCCTGCTAGAGGCTGGAGGCCTTGCAGCACCTTGCCCTAGCAACAGGAGCAGAAGAGAGGTCCTCCAAGCAAGATAGAATGGCAGCCTCTGTGGTGGCCAATCAGGGTACAGCAGGCTGATATAAAAGAAGCTGCTGGGCCAGGGCCTGGCAATTCCTTGCTGGAGCTCAAGGCAGGTAGATCTCCGATTGGGAGCTGAATTTCAGACCTGGTTAGAACCAGGTCCAGAGACTGAAGACTAGCCTATAAGCAAATAACACCTTTGACCACAAAGCCTGAGAGAAAAGGCCGGTCAGAGCAGCTTCCTGGAGAAGCTGCTCAGGGACCGACATCTTTGATACGCAGCAGATAACTGCTACTTTCAGGGTCCCTGGGCTGGGACCCAGAGGAGTGGACAGGCCTGGGTTCCCCTCACAGTCCCCAGCAGCCACAACAGGGGGTATGAAAAAGCCTAGTCCCCAACCACATACCAGACACTTCCTCTCCCACAGACAGTGGGGCAGAGAGACTACAAAATTCCCCTCAGCCACAGGAGGACACTCACAAGTGAGGGTCAGCATCTTCCCCTTTGGCCATAATTTAAAAAATTAAAAAATGATGACACATGAAAACAAAATAAGGCACCTCCCCTCCCCCCCAAAAAAGAGTGAATCACAATCTGGTGTTTTCTGGCCTGTCTCATATTTACTTACATTTGCTGCTCTACGCTGAGAGAATGGGTCATGTTTTGGTCTGAAAGGGATGAGCATAAAAGCAGGTTGTGAAACTTTCTGAATGCCAGAAAAATTAACAAGTGTCTAAATTTGAGATTGGCCCTGCTTGAAATGCAAACGGTGTATGAGGAGCCTGGTTTTCACAGCTGTTGTCCACCCACAATTTGCATGGGCTCAGTAGGCCTCACACATTGGCTTCAGACAGTGCAATGAGCTTCTCTGCTTGGCAAAAAAACATTGTATACCAATGGGCATGTGAAGAATCCAGAGAACTGCCTATCACCAGCATGGACCAGACAAATCACACTAAGAACCCTCACCTCTGCTAATCACAATTAAATCGCGCGGAGAGCAGGATTTAATCAGAATCAGCTGGTGCAATGCTGCTCATGATTACCCTCAGTCCAGGGCCAGCATCATGGCAGCTGTCCCAGCTCTTTGCAATCAGATTTGAACACAGTAACATGGATTCCAATGGGAAATGTAAGTGCTTGGCCCTCCTAAAAATCAGTCACTTTATAACACAAAGTTGTATTTTTTTTCTGCTGCACTAACTGATGTATTCATTACATTCAGTTGGATCAATTTATCCCAAACTGAAAGTAGACAGGCAATACAATCAATAGGGTTTCTTTTCTCCTTCTTGCTGCTGTCCTGGTCAGTGGTCTTTAATTGAGAGACCAAATAAAATTCCCTTTACAAAAAAGAAAAGTAGAAATCGTGGTCAAAGGAAGATGTTACTTATTTCTTTGCAGTGATTGGCATCCCTGATGTGTCAGGCTGGAATGATTTCACTTTTTATAGCTATGAATCAGTGTTAAGGCCCTCAGGTAGTAAAGTCCCTGGTAATGCCAAAATAACAGGTTTTCTATTATAATCAGACGTCTCTGCCAACTTCAGATTCATTCACCTTCTCTATACCAACCCAAAGGCTTTCTCAGTTGACATATTTTCCCCTGTATGAGGCCTCAGGTTTAGCTGTTTCATCTCTATCTGCTTTTTCTCCCTTTCTAAATCTGTGCTGAGATTTGAGAGAATTGCCTGTCCCTCCTCAAATATTCTGGTCACACATTCCTTCCTCATGCACGTGAAACACAGTATTTTACTTTGGATGATACTCCTGGATTGTGTCTACACAGCAGGGCTTAACTTGGAATAAGCTACATAAATTGAGCTTTGTCAATTGCATAGCTTATTTCGAAATAGGGAGCATTTATTCAACACTTATTTCGAAACAGAGCACTCCTTCCTCTGACTTCCCTTACTCCTCGTACAATGAGGGTTGCAGCAGTCGTAGTAAGAAGTCCTCCAGTTTGACAGTATTTCAACATTATTTCGAAATAACTGCCTGCTGTGTAGACGCGGACTAAGTTATTACAAAATAATGTTGCTGTGCAGACGTACCCCTGTAGTGGACTCCATGTTTCTCTCTGTTTCCTCACAGCTAGCTCTGCTAGTTTCATGTATATGGGCAGTCCATTGACTGAATTAGTAAATATTAAGATGCTCTCTGGTTTTTTGTTCATTATCAGGTCTTTCTTCTCGGATGTAAAGCCTTATTCTTCCTTCTCCCCACCCCCGGATTGAGGAAAAAGCCTTTTGGATCCAATGCTGCTCATATTGAAATCAATAAGGTTTGTACACTGACTTAGATGGAACTAGGATTGGGCCTGTTATGCATATGATTCATAGAATCATAGAACACTAGAACTGGAAGGGACCTCGAGAGGCCATCAAATCCAGTCCCCTGCCCTCATGGCAGGACCCAGTACCATCTAGACCATCTCTGATAGTTGTCTGTCTAATCTGCTCTTAAATAGCTCCAGAGATGGAGAATCCACAACCTCCCTAGGCAATTTATTCCAGTATTTAACTATCCTGACAGTTAGGAAGTTTTTTCCTAGTGTCCAACCTAAACCTCCCTTGCTGCAGTTTAAACCCATTGCTTCTTCTCCTATCCTCAGAGGCTAAGGAGAACAATTTTTCTTCCTCCTCCTTGTGACACCCTTTTAGATACCTGACAACAACTATCGTGTCCCTCCTCAGTCTTCTCCTTTCCAAACTAAACAAACCAAATTCTTTCAGTCTTCCTTCATCGGTCATGTTCTCTAGACCTTTAATCATTCTTGTTGCTCTTCTCTGGAACTTCTCCAATTTCTCCACATCTTTCTTGAAATGTGGTGCCCAGAACTGGACACAATACTCATATTGAGGCTTAATCATTGCAGAGTAGAGCGGAAGAATGACTTTTCGTGTCTTGCTCACAACACTCCTGTTAATGCATCCCAGAATCATGTTAGCTTTTTTTGCAACAGCATCACACTGTTGACTCATATTCAATCTTTCTACACCAATATTTCATTTTACAAAATGCCTTTGGCTAAGTTACTTTATAGCTATAAAACCCCCTACGATAAAATGATTTATGGGTGTTAATGGCAATATAATTCAGGCAAGGGAGGGCAAATAAATAAGGGAGGGCTTGAGCAAAAGATGAAGTATGTAAGCAATAACAGCGACAGGGCATATATTTATTGAGAAGAGAGTAGCTGAAATTTCTTTCAACAATTTTAGAATTAATCTAACAGAGTTGTTCTTTTCTCTTCTCCGACTTGTTCCTTCGGGTTCTCCCTATTCTCTCATGATGCCCTTTCTCCCCCGCCTCATTGGCCTCAAATGTTAATGTTAAATTTCTTCCTTGGGTTGTATCAAGAAGTGTTATTACTAGTTACTGTAGTATATTATAATACTACTTATTGCTTAGGTTTACTCATTCAGTGCCATACATTTGCATGGTCCTGTAAAAATAAGGGGAAGATGCTGACCCTCACTTGGAGAAATTAGGTAACCCACTATCTATTGTGCATCCTTCTGTTCTAGAAGATGTCAGTATCCTACAGCCTCTCTTTACAAAGATTCAGAATTGATCTCTAGCTGGGCACGGTCCCTGGCTCACTTGCCATCAACATTGCAGATGTAAAACTGGTGATCTGTACTTGGACATCATATGCATGAGAGAGAGCTCAGCATTTTGGCAGATGCGCAGGGGAGGAGGAGGAAAAGACAGACAGGACAATCAGTGGAAGAGCTGTGAGCATGAAGGTACTTTGCTTTTTTCTCAAGGTATGTGGTTTCATGAGCTGCATTCCCCTGGTTACGTTCATGTCACTATGACCCCTGCAATATTAGGGTTGACGGAGAGACTGAGGAGAGAGGGAGAATATGCAAACTTGGAAGATGCAAGGCAAATAGTGAGAAGTGGCTGAATTTCATAAGGAGGCCAGCTAGGGATCAGGAGGTGGAATGTCAGTGGGATGGTCACACAAGCATGGCTAACCTTAAAGCCCTGACACTGCGAGTTGCTCCATTGGTAATAGTGACTAGGCATGATAGTCCTTTGCTAAGTTACCTTGATCTTTGGAGACTGTACAGACATTCCCCTCTTAGGAGCCCAGAGAGGGCAGCTACTACTGAGTGATAGGACAGAGTCCTGTAGTTTCATCTCTTTCTTTATTGACTGTACATGGGGTCACAGTGATATTCTGTGCAAACTGATTGGCTGTCATGGGGTCTGCACAGGTGTAACTGATTGGAACTTAGTGGTGGTTTTCTTGATGATGGAATGAAATCTAACTCATCCTACCTTAGCTGCATTGGCTTTACAGGACTAATAAGAGCAAAACAAATTAAACATTTAATTTTGACGACACCACCACCATAGAAACCCTTTCTCCCCTCCCCTGGCAAATGTGTTGAGTCCAAACAGGCCATTTTTACAGTAGCTTCTTAGAGTGTAATTGCACACCCACCATTAACCCAGAATAAGCCATCCCTTTCATGGCTACAATTATGGTGTCTTTAAAACCTGTACAAGGTTTGGTGGGCTAGGGCATATTTCCAGTAATCCATAGCTGTTCTAAGTGAGCATCTAAAAGTTGGATGCACATTCAAAATGTGGATGCTAATCCAAATGTCTTTTTATAAAACAAGACTGAAAATCTCCGAATAATCAAGAAAAAAATAAAGGTATCATCTCAGGTCAGACACTTTAGGGTGTGTGTACACAGAAGGCAAAAATCCAGTTAAGTTACACAACTTCAGCTATGTCAATTGCGTAGCTGAAGTCAAAATTGCTTAATTTGGCTTTTGACGCTGTCTACACAGCAGGAAGTTGAAGGAAGAACACTCTTCCTTTAACTTCCCTTACTCCTCATGAAATGAGGATTACAGGAGTCAGAGTAAGGAATCCTCCAGTTCGCCATTATTTCAAAATAATGGCTTGTTGTGTAGACGCGCATTTTGTTATTCCAAAATAATGCTGCTGTGTGGACATACCCTTAGACAAGATTTATAGATGTCAGAGCAAGAGGGGAAAATTGTGATCATCTAGCCTGATCACTAGCTCTTTCCTAAAAAAAATTCATAGAGCAGATCTTTTAGAAAAAAAATCCAACCAATTTAAAAATTGTCAATGGTGGATGGACATTCCATCACAACCCTCGGTAAATGGTTTCAATGGTTAATTACCCTCACTGGTGGAGTGACTGTCCATGTGGACTGCCTATCTATGTGAGTCCTACTGACATGCATTAATAATTTCTAATGTATTTTGATTCATCTCATTTCAAACTGGACTGGAAAGTAGAGAACAAACAGTTCATGTGCATCAGCAGTGTCCAATTAACAGTTTGTACCCAGTAGGCTAATGAAAGGTAGATTCATACCTCAGCTTGCTGCAAATTAACTGTTCATGTAGACAAAACCCTGGTTTTCTTGATGCAGAGAAAAAAAAATAAAAATAAAGATAATTTTGGAAACAAGGAAGAAACTTAGAAGTAAAGCAAAGGAAGAGAAATTTTAAAAAGAAAATTCTGTCCTCAATTAATTGCAAAATAAAATAATAATAGCGCTGATGATTTCAGTCAGCATCGGCATTATTGTGCTAGATGCTTCATGATCATGTGTAATTTTAATATACTTTTTGGCTACGTCTAGACTGGCATGATTTTCTGGAAATGGTTTTAATGGAAAAGTTTTCTGTTAAAAGCATTTTCAGAACAGAGCGTCTAGATTGGCACGGACATTTTTCCACAAAAGCACTTTTTGCGGAAAAGCGTCCGTGGCCAACCTAGACGCGCTTTTCTGCAAAAGAGCCCCGATGGCCATTTTCGCAATCGGGGCTTTTCTGTGGAAAACAAATCTCAGCTGTCTATACTGGCCCTTTTGAGCAGCATAGTATTTCCGCAAAAAGCACCGATTTCTTACAGTAGGAAGTCAGTGCTTTTGCGGAAATTCAAGACGCCAGTGTAGACAGCTGGCAAGTTTTTCCGGAAAAGCAGATGATTTTCTGGAAAAACTGGCCAGTCTAGACACAGCCTTTATGTACATATATGTTGCACTCTGACCGTGTGTGTGGCCGATGATTTCTTGGACAATACAATCCACGGAAATTGCATTGTTTGTCACTGGAACATTGTTTTTCAGCTCACACTGCCAAAGTAGAAACATGCATGGTTCGGTCAAATAACATCAGTTTGTATGTTGAACAAAACTAGATTTTTGACATAACAAACATTCCCAAAACATTGGTTTGCATGCTCGACACATATTTCTTATGGCTTACATCTCTTTGTAGCATGACATGTCTGTTTGTGACCATGGAGAATGAACATTATTCTAGACCTCACCCTGTGGACTGGATATTTTAGCAATACTCTTCAGAACATAGCGCATGATTACTTTGCGCACACATTTTTAATCCGAGATAACCTATCCACAGGGTCTAAGATGTCTTTTAGAGCCCATAAGATGGCAGGTTGCAAAACAAACAAACAACAAAAACATAGATTAGCCATAGAAAAACTATATTTAGGCCCTGCTTCTACAAGACATTTAAGCACTTGTCTAACTTTAACCACATGAAAAGTCCTACTGAAGTCAACAGGGCTGCTTAAATACTTGAAGTTAAGCACTTTATTTCACTCCGAGGGTGGTGAAGCACTGGAATGGGTTCCCTAGGGAGGTGGTGGAATCTCCATCCCTAGAGGTTTTTAAGTCCCAGCTGGACAAACCTCTGAGTCGAATGATTTAGTTGGAACTGATCCTGCTTTTATCAGGGGGTTGAATTTGATGACCTCCTGAGGTTTCTTCAATTGTGTAATTCTATGACTTGCTTGAGGACCTTGCTGAATCTTAGCCGAAGCCTTTTGGGGACTGAACTGAACAGAACTGAAGAGAAAAGCAAAAGTTTCAGAAAGAGGGTGCTTGTATGCATTTTTGGAGATGTCTTTCCCATGGTGATTTCTTTTTTCTTCCTGCTGTTGATTTCTTGCTGCACCATTTGTAGTAGTTCACTACATTATTAATACATTTCACTTTATGAGGCATCCTCTGATTTTAATTGGCATTTTAAAAGATAGTTTGAATGAGTTACAGTGCATTTTATTCGCACAGATTTACTATAGTGTTAAATCCAGAATAATGTCCATATTTAAAATATTTAAAGCGTTATTAAATGTTAATTATTTTAGGCTGAAGTTTATTATTTTACATTTACCAGTAAATTAATTTGTTTCAACTGATGCATAATAAATCTAAGTCCTTGTGAAATGTACTTACTTGGAGCTTCTTTTCACTATTCTATCAGACAGTTTATCGCTGACAAATTTAATTAGCTTACGTAACTGCATAAGTCTCTTTCCAAGGAATTTATAGTTATTCTCTTCCATCCATTGGAAAATTGCAGCACAAATAAAGATTTCATTTCCCTCCTCAATACTCATTTTGACTATGACAGAATTCAACTTGATTCTCTTTTTGGGAAATAACTCCTTTTTGGGATAAAACTTATGACTTCCTCCATATGTTTAAATAGAGAGTATTCTCTGTGCTACATTGTAAAATTGAGAGAGGTGTCTTTGAGATTATTTCCTCCATTTGGATAGCTGCACATTGGTGTGTGTAACTTCTGGGGTTTTATTGCATCTATTTGAGAATGTTGGCTAAATTAAGTACTTGGTTGATTTTTCTGTTTATATGTAGAACTGGGTAAATTTGTTTTGTCTGTTTTGTGAAAAGTTTATTCAATGAAAAAATGCAGTGTCAGTTGATTCAAGCCTAATGACGAATTTGTCATGTTTAACAAACTGTTTCAGCTAAACTGAAAACCATCAAAATGGTCCAGAAATATCTAAACAAATGTTATATTTTGACCTGATTGCAAACTTACTAATTTTTTTAAGTGTTTGGTTTAACTCAAAATATTTTTTGAACTGCCAGTGAAAAGAAAAATCCATTATTTGTCCTGCTTTATTAATATTCCTTTCGTGCTTTATATCCCTTTTGACTTTTGAATTCCTTTATTTCCTTTTCTAGAAGTTTAGATGGAATTTAAAGCAGTTAAATTGTATTATAGGACATTCATCACTTATGGGGGAGGGGGATTTTTCCCCCCTATATCAACTGTGTTTTTTCTGACAATCCAGATAAATTAGACTCTCTGTGTTACCTTCATTAAACATTTCTTATCTTCTCCAGCAGTGTACAGTAGATGATTGCATTCTTCTGCAGCTCAAAATACAATGAATAAAGTGTTATCTAAATTGTCCTTTTGTATAACTTATTGGACTGTGGAATGCAATTGATTGTTTTGTAATTTTCTAAAATCCATGTAATACAACAGAGCATAAGGACATAGAATAACTTTAATGGACGTATTATAAAGGAATAACTCTAAAAGGGTCTCTGTTTGAGAGGACAGAACGAGTGAGATTTTTGTTATCTCAGGGTACGTCTACACCACAACATTATTTACCTAGTGTTATTTGGAAATAAATTAGTCCGTGTCTACACAGCAGGCAGATATTTTGAAATAATGTCGAAACACTGTCAAGCTGGAGGACTTCTTACTCCGATTCCTTGCTGTACTCATTGTACAAGAAGTAAGGGAAATCAGAGGAAAAGTGCATCTACACAACAGGGCTTACCTCAAAATAAGCTATGCAAATTGAGCTACATCAATTGTGGAGCTTATTTCGAAATAGCTAATTTAGAAATTTGGAGCATCTACACAGTACTTATTTTGAAATAGAGCACTCTTCTTCTGACTTCCTTTACTACTCATACAATGAGGGCTAAAGGAGTCCAAGCAAGAAGTCTTCTAGCTCGACAGCATTTCAACATTATTTCAAAATAACTGCTTGCTGTGTAGACGCGGACTTAAGTCATTTCAAAATAACTAATGTTATTTTGAAATAATGTTGCTATGTAGACATACCCTCACCATGCTGTAGGCTACAGCTGGTAAGATATTTTTTAAAGAAACAGTTTTCCCTCAGAAAATGCCAAAAAGTCAAAGCCTTTTGTGGGAAAGGTTTCATTCAATCTTGAAAATATTCACAGGGCGAGTGCTATTTTCCTCCCAGGACGACTGTTGCATGGTTACTGCATTTTGTGTTTTTCTCTGCTTTCTAAAATGTAACTCATTCAAACACTCCCTTTTTCTGTATTGTGCTTTGCACTTTCTAGATAAAATCATGGAATCGACCTGCACTGTGCTCCTCCCTAGCCAGGCTCCTTCAGGCAGCTGCCGGGCAGGGCTGCAGAGCGGTAAAATGGGAGGGCCAATGTTAAAAGTGGCTCCCTCCTGCTCCCTGGCTGGCATCCTGCATGCCGGAGGGAACAGCAGAACGTGCTGGGGGCGGGGGAGGAAGGCAGTGGGTGAACAAAGTGTCCCCCCTCAAGTAACATGGAGTGAGGAGAACACAGTGGCCCATTGGATTGTCACCCTTTTCCCCCCTCCCCCATTATAGTGAGTCACCAGTTATATATGGGATGCTCTCGGGGAAGAGGGCCAAAGAAGGGTGGGGCATTGGAGCAAGGGAACTAGGATGAAGAAGAGGCTCAAGTATCCCCCAGGAAATCTGGAATTGGGAGTCTATACTGGTGTGGTCCCAGAAGAGGTGATAGGCATGGGGAAGCTCTAGCCATCCAAGGATAGCATATCCAGCCGCTCAGCCACCAGCTCACTGGACTATTCTACCCTGGCCTAGAATTGCTGTCAGTGGGCCTGGGGCCACACAGCTGGATAAATGGCACGTAGAAGGAGAACATGGTCCCAAACACTGTTTTAACCCTAATGTGTCTGTGAACATTAGAGTGTCCAAAAGCACAGAACAGAGTCTGTGCATCTCAGCTATCAATATTTCAGTGAGTTCCAGCTCATAATGATGAAAAATAGCAAAGAGAGGGAGGGCAAAAAAGATGCTGGGAAGAGTATAATTGGTTCCCCAGGAACAACATCAAATATGTATACTGAGATGAGGATTAAAAATTAAAGGGCAAAAGATGTACCCATCCAAATACAAAATGAACCAAAGTACCTATTAAACATGTGAAACATTCCAGGGAAACCCAGAACTCCACAAAGTGGAAGGCAACAGACACAAATAAAAATAAGAAGTGGAATTAGCAAGGGAAAAAGCTATTAAGAAACCTCACTGGGAGACAATTCTATGCCCTAACCCAGAACAGCTCTTGTTCTTCATGCAATATATTTCGGGAGTGATACATCAACTTTCAAAGGAATTACAGTCTGTCCATTAACTAAAGCTAATAGCAGAATAAACCACAATAGGGTGTCCATTTAAAATGGTTTGGAAAATACCTCCGTTGACCGGCATGCTTCAAGATTAGAGACCAAGGACCTGGTTCAGCAAAGTACTTTTAAGCACTTGTTTAAAAGTGGGACAACTCATAAAAGAGCCTTGATTAAGCTTCTCCTTAGTCTGAAACTTTCTCCTTGTTATGTTATTGACTCGGATGTGCAAGATACTTTGGCTGACTCCTGGATTTCTGTCCCATACATTCTAAATTGCTGTGTGTTGAATATCAGATCAGATGGCCTTTCTTTTATATCTCTCTTAGTATGGAAAAATCACTATCTTTGTTTTGTTTAGCATTATTTGTTTTGTGTTTTCTTTGAACAAATGATATATTTTATTTCTTTTCAGGCATATTTTTTTCTTTCCCACAGTGTTTCTTTCCTTCATACATGTCTATTTTAGAGCTTCACGGTCAGAAAAATTAACTTCAGCCTGAAATCTGGCACAGGTCTGGGAATAACTTTTTAAGCTTTAGGAAGTAAATTGGATGTGCTGTTTTTAAATTACAGAAAAACAAAACTCAAGCCATTGATGGTTTCTTTATTTTAATCACCTTTCAGAAGTGAAATGTTGAAGGTACAGTAGTTAGTCTTTAAATGAGTTACTCTTGTTTCTTTGAAAAAAAAGAATGATGGAGGTATGTAAATTAAAAAAAATCTATTGTCAGACGAGTAATCATTCATCATAATATATGTATTAGTAGCTGTGTTCATTTATTGTAATAGCCTCTTAAGACCTCTAGCAGTTATGGAGCCATTGGGCTAGGCACTGTACAAACACTTGTTAAATAATACCTACTTCCCATATAGTGCGTCAGAACACTTCAAACTCCCTCCCAAAGGATGAAAGTATCATAATCACCATTTATTACAGGTAAGACACCAGCAAAGAGAAATGAAATTACTTGCCCAAGATCACTGACTGGCAGAGCTGGGGACAGAGAACAGATTTAGCCTGCATGCTTGGTGAGTGCAGTAGCTATTAGGCAACACTGCCTCCCTGAGAACTCATTGGCTGTGTCTAGACAGGCCAGTTTTTCCAGAAAATCAGACGCTTTTCCGGAAAAACTTGCCAGCTGTCTGCACTGGCCGCTTGAATTTCCGCAAAAGCACTGACTTCCTACTGTAAGAAATCAGGGTATGTCTACACTACAGCACTAATTCGAACTAACTTAATTCGAATTAGTTAATTTGAACTAAGCTAATTCGAACTAGTGCATCTAGACCCAAAAACTAGTTCGAATTAGCATTTTGCATGTCCTCATTGAACCGGGGTTAAGGCTGGCCGGAAGCAGTGCCGGCAGGGCATCAGATTAGGACTTAGAGCGTGGAGCTGCTGTCTCAGGCTAGCCGAGGGCTGTGCTTAAAGGGACCCGACCCCCACCCCGGACAGACGGTTCTCAGGGGTTCCCCGCTCGCTTGTCTAACTTGATGAGGGACAGCAAAGCAGTCCTGGCTTGGAGTGCCCTGAGTGCCCACACTCGGCACATCACAGCACCTGGCCATCAGCCCGACTGCACTTGCCACAGGCTGCCATTTGGGGGGGGTCGATCGGAGGGCTGCAGGAGAGCTTCCTCCCTGAGGAGCCCGCAGATCCACCCCAGCCCTCCCCATCGGGGGCTCGTACCCCATTCCTCCCTCACCTCCTTCCACTTACCCTTCCCTAGCCCCCCTTCCTGATGTACAAAATAAAGGACACGTGTTCAAAAATAGAAACTCTCTTTATTGAACAAAACTCAAAAACACTGGGAAAAGGAGGTGGGAGAGGGAAAGAGAGAGAGTGGGAGAGGGGAGAGCAACTAAAATGATCAGGGGCTTGGAACAGGTCCCATATGAAGAGAGGCTAAAGAGACTGGGACTTTTCAGCTTAGAAAAGAGGAGACTGAGGGGGGATATGATAGAGGTCTATAAAAGCACGAGTGGTGTGGAGAGGGTGCATAAAGAAAAGTTCTTCATTAGTTCCCATAATAGAAGGACTAGAGGACACCAAATGAAATGAATGGGTAGCAGGCTTCAAACTAATAACAGAAAGTTCTTCTTCACAAAGCAAATAGTCAACCTGTGCAACTCCTTGCTGCAGGAGGCTGTGAAGGCTAGAACTAGAACAGAGTTTAAAGAGAAGTGAAATAAAGTCATGGAGGTTGGGTCCATGGAGTGGTATTAGCCAGGGGGTAGAAATGGTGTCCCTGGCCTCTGTTTGTGGAAGGCTGGAGATGGATGGCACGAGACAAATGGCTTGGTCATTGTCTTCGGTCCATCCCCTCCAGGGTACCTAGTGTTGGCCGCTGTCGGCAGACAGGCTACTGGACTAGATGGACCTTTAGTCTGACCCAGTACGGCCATTCTAAGCTCAGGGCTCAGGGTCGGGGGTCTCACTGGACCACCTTGATTTTCATGCAAACCTGCTCCTGGGTGGCCAAGCTGGCAGCTATCCTGCCCTAGATGGCCACTTTCCTGTGCCTAGTGCGGAGGTCGTGGATGAGGTCCACGATGTCCGCACTAGACCAAGCGGGCGCCCACCTCTTGCGGACCTGGGCAGGCTCCCAGGAGCTGCCAGCCTGGTCCCGGGAAGAGGCGGAGGGCTGGGTGGCAGCGGGTGGCTGGCTCAAGCCGTGCCAGGTGCAGGGTCTGCTGGCTGGGTGCTGGCAGGCTTGCACCTGGCACGGGCACCGTAGCCAGCCTGTGCCCCTTTAAGGGCTCCGGGGCCGGGAGGGGGGCAGAAGAGTTTCCCTGGTGGTGCTCAGAGTGGCCGCCAGGGAAAGCTGGGGAGGGCTAGCCTCCCACTAGTTCGAATTAAGGGGATACACAGCCCTTAATTCGAACTAGTAAGTTCGAACTAGGCTTAGTCCTCATAGAATGATGTTTACCTAGCTCGAACTAAGTGCTCTGCTAGTTCGAATTAAGTTCGAACTAGCGGAGCACTAGTGTAGCGCCTATCAAAGTTAATTCGAACTAAAGCCTGTTAGTTCGAATTAACTTTGTAGTGTAGACCTACCCTCAGTGCTTTTTGCGGAAATACTATGCTGCTCCATTTCGGGCAAAAGTCCCTTTTCCACAATAGTTTTGTGCAAAAGGGCCAGTGTAGACAGCTCAGATTTGTTTTCCGCAAAAAAGCCACGATCGCAAAAATGGTGATCGGGGCTTTTTTGCGCAAAAGCGCGTCTAGATTGGCCACGGACGCTTTTCCGCAAAAAGTGCGTCCGCAAAAGTGACTTAGGATTTAAGTCAAGGTAGCACATCCACATGAGGGGAGCCTGCCTCGGAATAATTTTCAGACTTCCCTGTAGTGTAGACACGCTATTTCGAAAAAGCTGTTTTGGAGTATTTCTTTCAGAATAGCTTATTCTGAAAAACCATGCAGTGTAGACATAGCCAGCGTGAATAGAGTGTTTCAGCCCAAATTAGCTCTGCACACGGGTCCTAGCTAATCAGTTACATAAGCCAATAGTCAGTGGGAGTGTTACATGTCCCTTTCTGTGCCTAATGCATATACGTGCATATTGGTTACAGCTCCGACTCCTGATGCTGGGTCTTTAGCATAAGCTGTAGATCCATTGGCTTTCTTGAGGGAAATCACCACTTGTCATCTGTCACCTTGTTATCTGACAGCTCAAGGATTTTTAGTGCACTTCCTTCCACCCACTTTAACAGGGGATGAGATGGACTGTGTAGGTTTATTCAAGGTGGGCAAGGACAAAGGCTTATTCCTTCACAATGCTGCAACTGAACATGGTACAGCCAGAATCTTGCACATTTCGCTTTGTCCATGCAATCAGTGTCACTGCTAAGGGGGCAGCAAGGCATAGCCTCTTAAAATTAATTTTGTTCATTCTTTCTGCAGAAAACAATGACAGCAAGGGTACGTCTAGACTACATGCCTCTGTCGCCAGAGGCATGTAGATTAGGCTACCAGGCATAGGAAAATGAAGCGGCGATTTAAATAATTGCCGCTTCATTTAAATTTACATGGCTGCCGCGCTGAGCCGACAAACAGCTGATTAGCTGTTTGTCGGCTCAGCGCGATAGTCTGGACGCGCGGGTGGTGACATCAAAGGCATTTGTCGACCACCCAGGTATACCTCCTGGGATGAGGTACACCTGGGTGGTCGACAAATGCCTTTGATGTCGACACCCACGCATCCAGACTACTGCGCTGAGCCGACAAACAGCTGATCAGCTGTTTGTAGGCTCAGCGCGGCAGCCATGTAAATTTAAATGAAGCGGCAATTATTTAAATCGCCGCTTCATTTTCCTATGCCTGGTAGCCTAATCTATATGCCTCTGGCGATGGAGTCAAGTAGTCTAGACGTACCCTACCTAGAGAGAGACTCCTGATAGAGTAAAAAATCCCTTATTACATAAGCAGTGAGGAGTCCTGTGGCACCTTATAGACTAACCGAACTGTTGGAGCATAAGCTTTCGTGGGCAAAGACCCACTTCGTCAGATGCATGCATCTGACGAAGTGGGTCTTTGCCCACGAAAGCTTATGCTCCAACACTTCGGTTAGTCTATAAGGTGCCACAGGACTCCTCATCGCTTTTGCAGATTCAGACTAACATGGCTACCCCTCTGATACTTATTACATAAGGACGTCCATATTGGGTCGGACCAAAAGTCCATCTAGTCAGAGCCGGCCCAAGCTACGGGCTGACCAGGCTACCGTCCAGGGCGCCCCATTATAGGGGATGCTGCGCGGGGCTGCCAGGCCATGTGGGGGCGACACTGCGCATGCTCTGCGTGCCCGGGGTGGTGCCAAACATGCGCCATGCACCCGGGGTTGGCCGCGCATGCGCTGGTTGTCCAGGGACGGGGGGCGCTACATGCGTCGCGCTCCCGGGGGAAGCACTGTGCTCCCGGGGCACCCAAATGGCTCGGGCCGGCCCTGCATCTAGTCCAGTATCTTTGTTATGCTTAAACAAAGCATGCGAGATCTTTTATAGGGGAAAAGGCAGTACACCGCATTTATTGAGAATACAACAGTAGCATATGCTTTTCAGTCACTCACACGCACAAACACCATACACACACAATCCCACCAGACGATGTTATAGTTACCAGTCCAGAGTCTGGATCAATCTAGTGGCCAGCCAGATCAATCACAGAGGGCTCTATTAGTCGTGCGATCTGATGCTGCTGGAGTTAGTGGCAAAACAAACCCAAAGTTCCATAGCAAAGCACCCTGCTTTTATAATCCTTTTCTCTGTTGAAGTCTATGGATTTCCCTGTGTCAGTCTGTGACCGGTGTGTTATCTTGTTGATGTCAATCATTCCCAAAACATCTCCAAAGGCTCATCCTGTAATCAATCATCTTTTAAGCGTGCCAGATCTACTTTAGGGCCATCAATCTGATCATTCCTTGGCCATGGGCACACACTGATGGTCCCTTTGATGCTGATAAGTCTGTTTTCACCTACGCTTCGCCCCTCCTTCCTTTGGCCATGTGGCTCTGAGAATAACCTTCGCACCTTTATCTCGACACGTACATACCACTTTCATACATAAACAATCCTCTACAAGGACTTTCCAAAAAAGAAGCATAATACAACAATATCCCATATTGGGCAAAGCAAAAAGGCCTTGTAAATCAAACAATTAAGACTTCAGCCTTGAACATTCCTCCAATCTTATTAACATAAACACAATACCAAAACTCTGTCTCTTTACTTATTAAACTCACTAAGCTTTAAAACAAATGAATATATATCTTACTAAAGGGCTTAGTTTAATAAAATATCAAATGTGATAATATATTACCTTACATTGCTATATTATTAATCCTAAAATACAAATATAAAAATAATAAAACTTTCAATCCCAACATCTTGTCTTCCGACAGTGGTCAATGCCAGGTGCTCCAGAGGGAGTGAACAGAACAGGTATCATCAATTGATCCCTTTCCTGTTAGCCTCTGTCAGGGGCTAGAAATGGGTAAGTACACCATTCGTACCCATGCTAGCTAATAAGTATTGATGGACCTATCCTCCATGAATGTATCTAGTTCTTTTTTGAAAGCTGTTAAAGTCCTGGTCTTCACAACATCCTCTGGCAAGGAGTTCCACAGGTTGACTCTGCCGCATGAAGAAAAACTTCCTTTTGTTTGTTTTAAACCTGGTACCTATTAATTTTGTTTGGTAACCCCCAGTTATTGAAAGGGGTTCTAGCCTGTAATAGGTTGAGACAACCTTTCTACAGATCTTTAAACCAACCAATAGGGGGACTATGAGGCACCTTCGCAAATCACATTGCCCATCGTGACTATTTTCTAGCTGCAAACACTGTTACAGCTAGATTGTGAATTGTGCACTTACCACAGTGCACTGTGGTATTCTGACACCATTGAAGTTCCTGGGACTGCGTGTGAATCCTTTGCTCATGGTGATAATTAGTACTTACACAATCTGGCATTTTAAAAATAGACAGGCACTTAATCTAAGTTTGTGTTACTCTGAAAAGAAAAGGGTAACCGTCTATGTCTTGCTTGCTGCTAGAACAGTACTTGTTCTTTCTTTTTCTTCCATTTTATTTCAAAACCAGATGGATTTTCAATGACAGGCTCCCTTTCAGTATCTGTGGGAAGGCCACAATTTAAAAAACTCACATTGTGTGGAGGGAGAAAGTATTCAACAGAATCAGTGAGGCTAATTTGTAAATAGCAATGAAGTTGTCTGTGTGTTAAATTTGACTCTGGTGTATCTCCAGGAAGGTCAGGGGCATTGCCCCTCCTGTAATTTTGGCTTAATTAGTTTACTTGCAAAAGTAAAATTACTTTTTTCATTTAACATTAATTTGTATAAAATAAAATATTAAAAATAAGACACAACAGCCAGGAGTAAACTAGACAAATAACATACATGCAAACCTCAGATATATTTCACACATATTTATAGCCATTGGATATACATGTTGCTAGTAGTATAGAATTTCAGTCATTGATTTTCCAGCTGAGACTCATGTAAAGCTTACAGGAGTCCTTCAAAAGACTCCAGCTGAGTTCAAAGTGCTTTGGATCAGGCCCGTTCTGTACAGGTTCCTGGCTATCCATGCCTTTCTCCACCACCTGGCTGTGAATCACTTGCTGGGATCATCTGTGTAGATCCCTATCAGTTCCCCTCCATTGCATGAACCACAGTCATATCAGTTCTTCCTATTCTCTGCCTATGGCACACAAGAGTTTAGACTCCTAAAAAATGTCTTATTCTGGTTGTGGGCAAGGTTTGGGCATGTCTGGGTCACATTTAGTACCTATGAAATACACAGGTCAGACTGGTGGCCCCTTCTCACCTTAAACTCTCACATCTCAATTGTATCACTTGCGTTGTATTTTGTGCTGTTTGTTTTCATATCTGATGAAGATTTGGGGCTGGGTTCTTGGTGGGAGCAGCCAGAAAACTGGTGTCATCTCTCGGATTCTAGCTTCCAGGCACAGTACTAGTCTCAGAGGCAAGAGCCCTGCACTTCATTATAGGATTGGGTGAATTCTGAATACCAGGAGGGTAAGATAGTACAGAAAGCAGCAACAGTGTAATTCCATTACACTTAGGAATGATCTTCAGCCTATCTCTAATCATTTTGTGTGGATTCAGAAACTGGAGAATCTGTCCTAGAGTATACAATATAATAACAAATGTAATAATCCCCATGTCAGCCATTAGTAAATATTCATCCCAGATATGAACTATTGTTTTCATCAACAGGTCCTGTAAAAGAAATTCTGAAGATATTTGAATATTGTGGATAGAAGAGTTTCAAATGCAAGCTAAAAAGGCCCAACAGGTTTTAATTAAATATTTACATGAGCGCAGTATGTATTGACAATCTCAAAAAATAACAATATTTTTATTTCAGTTCTTGTAAATTAGAAACACTTTTTATTGCTAATTTTAAACAGTTTTATTGCATAGACATATCCACTACTTTTTCCTGTATCCTAGCATAGGTAGTTAGTACGGCATGAAAATTTATGTCAATTTTGTTAGGTTTTAAATGTATGCCTTTAATTAGCTGATGCACTAAAGTAAATCCAGTGAAATATCATAGGGGGGGCAAATAATTAATTTCCTGTCCCATAGTACAATCTTGCTGTTTCCAGGCACAATATTTTGTCATTATGGAAGAAGCAGAAAGCAACGGATTATCCATAAAAGATGCACAATTGGATCGCTGGTCACAGCGATGGCTGGGCATCTGTGCTGTCCATGCACAGAACTAGAGTGAGGAGTTCAAGTCTCTGGATCCCTGGATGTTTTAAGATTCCCTGGGTCTCACCGGGTTGCAGCATGGTTTCCTCCCTTGGCCTCTCTGGAGTATTTCCTGAACATTGGTTCTCAGTCTGCTAAGTGGAAGTCCTTGATGCCCCTGCCTTAACCCCTGGGTCCAGTGCTGAGCCCCAAGATACACACCCTCTCCTAGGTAAGGCTAGAGCAGTCGGGAGCCATCCAGGTACCCTCTGTTCTAAAGCAGGTTTTTGTGTGCTCATACAGGGCATCAGCTGTCTTAGCTACTGTGACCTTCCATCCTTTATCTGTGCATAATGCCAAGGGTGTCCCTCTTGACTTCTTTCCCCTCAGAATCCTCATTTAAATTTCTGGGTAATCACTTGACCTCTTTTGTTCTCTGTAACTTCCCATTCTCACTTCTTTCCATCTCCCCTCAGAGGGGGAACCATCTTTTCCCCTGCAGTGCAAATATGCTTAGCAGGTCTATAGTCCATTGAAAGCACTGTTGTTAAGTTTTCCTCACTATCACTAGTCTGGGGAATGTGTGTTTTTTGGGCTGGTAAGATATGCCAGATGCAAATCTCGGGAAGAATTTATGATACAGCAGGTTTCATAAGAGCAACTCCATAATATTATCTAGCATTCGTGGGTTATACAAACAGATCCCTAGTATCTTCCCATCTATTACAATTAAATGCATCATCATAAATAATGCGTCTTGGCCAGGTGAATTCCTCTAAAATAGCTTTGGCAAAATGTGGTCCAATTTGTATTATTCTTTAAAGGGCAGTGTGCACGTAACACCTCTTGAAATTAAGAGGATTTTCATTGCCTTCTTTTAGTCTTTATTTAAGTGAATTTATATATAGGCTTCTAGTCTGTTTTCATTTCACTCTTCATTCTGAGCCAGTTTGAATAATTGTTCAAAAAATAATTCATGGACATAGCACCCAAATGCTTTGCTAAGCCTAGGGATGTAAAATTTCAATTAATTGGCTAATTGAATAGTCGATGCAATTTGCATCGACTATTTGTCGACAAGGTCTGTTGCTACACTTCAGAGGTGAACGTGCTACAAGGAGCATGGGACCAGCAGGGGACTCAAGCAGTCCCTCGCTGACCCCATGCTCCCCACGGTGTTTCAAAGCGGCAGCATCGCATGGAACCCGGGGTCAGCTGGGCATTCTGAGTCCCCAGCTGACCCCAGGCTCCATGCAGTGCTTCTGCTTTGAAATGCTGCGGGACCCTGGCATCAGGCTCCACAAAGCATTTCAAAGCAGCAGCGCCGCATGGAGCCTAAGGTCAGTGGGGGAGTCCACAGCTGACCCTGGGTTCCATGTGGCACTGCCACTTTGAAACACCATGTGCAGCCTGAGCCAGCTGGGGACCCTGGGCTGCATGCAGCATTTCAAGTGGCAGATCCCGGGCTCCATGCAGCACTGCTGCTTTGAAATACTGCGTGCAGCCCGGGGTCAGCCCAGACCAGCCTGGGCTGCGTGCAGCATTTCAAAGCAGCAGTGCTATGTGCAGCCTGGACTCTGGCCCTGGTCTCCATGTGGCACTGCACTTTGAAGCACCCCCTCCACTTTCTCCCCACCTTGCTGCCTCTTTCTTATAGAGACAGTGTGGGGGGAGAGTGACTAGTCAATTAGCTTGTTGACTAGTTGCTCACATCCCTAGCTAAGCCTATTATAAAAAGGTTCAATAGTTATACTTTAAGACCTGGTCTATACTATATCAGAAGGATGAAGTAAGATGCACAACTCCAGCTACATAAGTTACATAGCTGGCGCTGACATATCATTCATCATGTTTCCGCATCGTGTACACAACAGGATGCCAATGGGAGCCAGTGCTCCCCTTGGCTTCCCTTACTCCTTGTGAGGAGCAGGAATATTGGCACTGATGGGGGCATCCTTTGAGTTCAATCTAGCAGGTCTATACTAAATCGAACATCGGAAGATCGTCTGAGGCAGCATGGATCTTCAGCGTAGCATAATGTGCCCTAATACATTTTTAGAATCCTATCAGGAAATTGTGTATATTTTTAATGAATCTAAACCAAATGGCCTGCATAGTGGGTGAATGTATCAGTGATTGTCATTAACTTAAGTCCTGATCCTGCCAACACTTGTGTGAATTGCTTCATTAAACAAAATGGCAATATTCACGTGCAGAATTAAGCACATGCATAAATTGATCATATGCATTACAAATCTACTGCACACATACTGTTATCTTGTTATAAGATTAATTCCAGGCACCACTATGTTCTGTGAAAACAATTGAGATCAACAGACAAATGTGTCCCAGTCATTTCTCTTTCTTACATGCTAGCAAAATTGAGCATTCAGAATTTCCACACAGAAAACTCCTGCAGTGGAAGATAACATGTGTCAGGTCTGTAGCTCTCATTTAAGTATCTTTTGAAGGAATAAACCTGTTAAAGTAAAACTAAATGAGACATCATATTCAATTTCTAAAGGCCTCAATCACAGTGCATCTAGGGGTCAAGTAAAGTTCAGTTGGAAACAAATTACGAAAATAAGATAAAAGTGACTTTACAGAAGGTTAGAGATAAGCATGGACTAGTCAAAGGATAACTCATTTAATTCATCTACCAAATTAAAAAGGAAAAGGAAGTCTTCAAAAACTGCAGTTTGTTTTGCAGGCAAATGCTAATGATCAGGAAAGAGAGGGGTTGATATGGTTATTCTAGTGAAGGCATTTTCCCATCACTGTCATGGGAGATCAATAGGAGAGCTCTCATGAGTGAGTCGAGAAGGATTTGGCCCTGTGATGGAATTAATGCCATCCAACATAAAATCATATTGATAGAAATCAATAGCTGTTTACTTTAGAGTGTCTACCTAAAAACAAACAAAAAACCCATTTACATATTTTGTTAGTCTTTAAAGTGCTACCAGACTATTTGTTGTGTTTTAAGTTTTTCCTGCTAGTTACCCCTGTGAAGCTTAAAAACAGACACTTGAAAAAAACCCACCAACAACTAATCCTTCAATCTGGGCTAAGAAACTTTGTGTAAATGTTAATGGACATCATTGTGATGCAGTGAAATCCACTAGTAGTATTGCTGTTACTGTTCTTTTTGCATGGAAAGCGCTCAGATACTGTAATGGCAGTATAAAATGTTTGGATGGATAAGTAGATAAGAGATATCTGGGTTCATAATATGGTTGGCTAACCTCTAGAGGAAGGAATTCAAAGGGGGGAAATATGTATTCTGAACAGATCACACTCAATATACAGTATGATCGGGGCTCACACATCTGATAAAAATTCTTATGGCTCAGCTAGAAATAATGAAAGATGTTGCTACATCTTCCTAAAGAACACATATTACCTTAGTCCTCTCCTGCAAAGACTTGTCCTTTCCCTTCTTGATTGGTGTAATTGTACTACTTAATATGGACTCTTAGCACTGCAAGAGCAAAGTTAGAGACATAGTGTAAATATTGGGAGAATGGTTTCTGCGTGTATATTAGAGATGTGGCATACATACCTTGCTATAATAATTTGAGTGACAACCTGGGACAGATAAGATGACAAATTATCTCTAAGATTCCAAAGTATTCTTACAAAAATCTATAATAAAACAAACGAGGTTTCACATTGGTCCTTGGCTCAGATAAATATATTTTTTAATTTAATTGATATTGCTTTGATGACTTTGCCTTTTAAAACATTAGGCCAAAATGTGTGATAGTCTTTGAAATAAGAAAGGGGTGCCAATCATCCTATTTATCTACCTTCTTTATTAAGTTAATTTGGAGATGCATCACGGCCTAGAAAATGATGCTGTTGGTTGGAAATTCCAAGAGTTCAGACTCTGACACAGACTTGCATGCCAACCTTTGTCAAGTTACTTACTCTCTCAAATCTAATCCTCAATTCTCACACTTCCCCAATTCACAGGAGAACTGTGAGGATTATTTAATAATTGTTGAGTGTTTATATGGACAAATCAATGGAAGATGAAGTCAAGAAAAAAACTGGAAAGCCTGGAAGAGTAATGACAAGTAGTAAACAAGATAAGGGAAGGAAACAAACATGAGTTTCAGGTGGTGACAGGAAGACACAACATGGGGGAGAATAAAGAGGAAACAGAAAGCAGGGGCGAATCAAGATAAAACCCGTTTGCAAGTGCGAGTAACAGCTGACAGTTACTGTAGTTTGTGGGGAAGTGAGAGTAGGAATTGACGATATAGAAGGGGAAGCGGCAAAGAGACAGAAAATTGGGGAGCGAAACATTTAAAATAAATGTAAAGTTCTTAAGAGAAACTGAGGCATGAGAAACAGGATGACAGGGAAGGAAAGAATGCTGAGTGAAAAGAATAAAACCAAAGAAGACACAAACAATTAAGCTTCCTACATGCACATTCAGTCAGTCAGTAATATTGTTATGAACGATGATGAAGTTGTGTTGTGTTTTACTTTTCTACACTGCCATTGCCATTTTGTGTAACGATACTTTTATTTTAATAAGATTATCCCATGTGTTCCATGAGGTACCACAACATTCCCTGTTTGGATTCTCCGAAGAGATCAGGGCATATCAAAGATGGATGGAGACTGACAAAAGAAAATATCAATGTCACTGAATCTGAGCTATTACTGTAAAATTAGGTAACACGAACAAGAAATTGTTCTTGTTCTTTATTTAACCATTACAGGTTTGATAAAGGAGAATCTTTATAATGCCCTGCTGGGCACTGTAAACCCCAGTGTACTGCTCATTTACCTTGGTAACAGGTGCAATTAATATGTAAATTCAGAGCATTCCTGATTGAACAGCCATTGAAAATAATTTTTCTGGCCCTGTCATGACACTATTGGGAACATATATTAGCTGATGCACTGACATCACCTTCAAAATTATGTACCTCAGGAGGCTGAATTTCCAGATCTAACATCATAATCATGGGCACCAGCTGGTATGGCATTTATCAAATAGTGCTGATCTAATTCTTGTCTAACTCCATCAAAAATTATTCCCTTAAAAAATGAACAAAAAAGAATGCAGTTGATTTGTTCTATACTTCCTGGTCAAAGTCTCACAAATCCATGCCCAAAGTCTGTTATCTCATCTGCGGTGCATACCTCAAATAAGGGATTTAACTGAAGTAATCAGAACTTAATACAATCTAGATATTTATAGAGAAGCTGTAGCCATTTTTGATAGAAAAGCATGCTGAAACACGAAATGATAGAAAGTATTTGTCAGCACTAATAAACTTCAAAGAATCTTGGATTTTTTCCCCTTGTGTGAGAAAAATGGGCACTTCTTTGTTACTCAATCTTGGGCAAAGTTTGTCTCCAACTAATTTAATAAAAAGAGCCCTAGAGAATCAAGAAGTAGAGAAACTTCAGAATGAGACACAAATTTTATCTTCGAATTACATTCCTACAGACCTACTGACATCAGTTGGGTAGCTTTGACTAAGAACGTAAAGGACTCAGAGGCTACCCAGATCTCTTCAACTCCTTGAACTACTTCATTGCAAAGCTTCAGAGGAGTAGCCTCTATAACTGGAAAAACTTTAAAAAAACCAATGAAGAGTCTTGCAGCACTTTAAAGACTAACAAAACATGTAGGTGGTAACATGAGCTTTCGTGGGTATAATCCACTCCTTGTGGGTTATACCCATGAAAGCTCATGATATCACCCACGTGTTTTGTTAATCGTTAAGGCGCTGCTAGACTATTCATTGGTTTTAAAGTTTCATCCCAAAGGAAGAACGTGGCACATGATATTGTCTTCCAACCAGTCCTGTGTTGTTTCAGTATGTAATTTCCCTCTGGAACAAGCACATGGCTTTCCCTAGCTGTTTTGTTGTTAATGTAAAGTTTTTAAAATCCACAGACCCTTTCCCACTGGAACAACTTGCTGCAAAACAATAACCCCCTGAGATGCCAGTTATTAACCTGTCAGGATATTCCTACTATGTTATGAATCCATTAAGAAGTTATCTCTGCACACTAAATTATTAACTTAATTGCTGTAAGAATAATATATATAGTGGTATTCTAAATGAAACAATGATTTAGCACTACTGTGGCTCTATTGGGTAATATTGATGGGTAAATTGGCTCCTGAACCGCTAAGGTCTGATATCACTACTTTAGACCCTATGTAGGCCACTCATGGCGAAGGCTCCTGAACATTTCCTTAGTCTGGCTGGTTGTACCTGATGGATCACAATTTACTGCCTAGAGACATGAAGTCACCCTCGTGCCAAAAACCTTAAGCCCCAAGAGAGCTGCCTTGTGCTATAAGCTCTTGACTAAATCTCTGAGGGTATGTCTACACTACCCCGCTAGTTCGAACTAGCGGGGTAATGTAGGCATACCGCACTTGCAAATGAAGCCCGGGATTTGAATTTCCCAGGCTTCATTTGCATAAGCAGGGAGCCACCATTTTTAAAACCCCGCTGGTTCGAACCCCGTGCAGCGCGGCTACACGGGGCACGAACTAGGTAGTTCGAACTAGGTTTCCTAGTTCGAACTACTGTTACTCCTCAGCTCCCCTCTTATTCAAATCCCGGGCTTCATTTGCAAGTGCGGTATGTCTACATTACCCTCCTAGTTCGAACTAGGAGGGTAGTGTAGACATACCCTGAGATCTGTAGCGTCCTAACAATGAGAGTTTTTTCCTAAATTACATGCATGGTTGAGCTTTATGAGCCTGATTTGCTTCAATCCTGCATAGTTCTTTACACCAGTGCAAAGTGGCTGTAAAATGAAACCGTATCAGAAGAGTAGCATTTTATACCCTCTAGAGAGAGGAACAAATAGTGATGCCTGGTCCAGGGCAGGGGAGAATGAAGCTTTATAGTCTTTATATTGAAATACAGATATCTCAAAAGCTCTTTTCTTTTACATCTCGATTTAGCTGAAGGAAACCTCTTTCATTTGAATACTGAATCAAGCTTCCTTATGCCAGCAGGTAAATCAAAAGCTATTTCCCTACTTGAAACTAGCTTTCAAGTAATTAGGAAGGTTACGTAACACAACACATCCCTCTTAATGAAAACAAAACGTTATAATGTTTTTGTGCTCACCTCTTCCCTCTACGATTATGAGATCTGGACACCCTACGAATGGCATATCACACAGCTGGAAGCCCTCCATATGTGGTCCATGAGTACTGTGGGGACCTGTTGGCAGAAAAAAGTCACTCATCTGGAGGTTCTCCAGAAGTCAAATGCCATGAGCCATGAGGCCATGTTGATAAAAGCCTAACTACACTGGGTTGGGCATATCATTAGGATGACTGAATGTAGACTCCTCCCTGAAGATTTCTCTGTGGAGAATTGGCTCCAGGACACCGAACTCAAGGCTACTGCAGAAAGTGGTGCAAAGACACATGACTGGGGCTAGAGCACAAGACCTATGAGGAGAGGCTGAGGGATCTGGATTTGTTTAGTCTGAAGAAGAAAAGAGTGAGGGGGGATTTGATAGCAGCCTTCAACTTCCTGAAGTAGGGTTCCAAAGAGGATTCACAGAGGCTGTTCACAGTAGTGACGGATGACAGAACAATGGTCTCAAGTTGCAGTGGGGGAGGTCTAGGTTGGATATTAGGAAAAACTATTTCCCTAGGAGGGTGACGAGGCTCTGGAATGGGTTACATAGGGAGGTGGTGGAATCTGCATCCCTAGAGGTTTTTAAGTCCTGGCTTGACAAAGCTCTGGCCAGGATGATTTAGTTGGGATTGGTCCTACTTTGGACAGGGGGCTGGACTTGATGACCTCCTGAGGTCTCTTCCAGCACTATGGTTCTATGGCGGCATCAAGAACAGCATACATTTCTGTGCAATAAAACTGGATGATCTTGAGATGGTTGCATTAAATAGATCAGCCTGGTGCCACACAACACTCAGAGCTTTCCAAGTCTTTGAAGAGGACAGGACTAATTGATTGTTAGCTGCAAGGGGGAAGCATCATGCTCTTGTTATAGCTACCTTGATGCTCACTAATGACTTTGGTATCATGAACTTTTGTGGGCATAACCCACTTCTTCAGATGACTGGAGTATTAAAAGTCATCTGAAGAAGTGGATTATGCTCATGAAAGCTCATGATACCATCAATATGTTTTGTTAGTCTTTGAGGTATTTGTTGTTTTTTTAAGTTTTTCTAGTTACTTGACTACCCCTCTGAAACTAACTTGACTACCCCTCTGAAACTAATTACTTTGTTTGCCTGATTGGCTGAGGAGAATGCATGTCATGCTTTGGACTTTAGAGTCATGCCAGACTCCATAAAAATGGAGAGCATGAAAACATCATTGTCGAGCAATGGATACACTCAACTAGCTACAGTATCCACCAGCCTATCACAGTAATCTATATGTTTCACGAAGCATACCGGAGTGGTCAAGAAAGGCTTCCCTTGTTGACTGTACCGCATCTAGACTGCCGCGCTGTGCCAGATCAGCTGATTGTCAGCACAGCACGGCGGCCATTTTTATTTTAATGAAGCGGGGATTATTTAACTACCTGCTTCATTGAATATGTCGAGTAAACTACTTTACATGGCTCCGCCCACACTCTGCCCCCAGAATGCCTGCTGTAGGCAGACTGGGGTGGAGTGTTGCTGCCCTTGGCACCTGCCCTTCCTGTGCTCCAAGCCGGAGAGGCTGGAGCCACATGCCTTCCTCCCTGCTCCGGGGGCTGGGGAGGTGGGAGTCATGCCACACAGCCTCCTTCTCCCCTCCTCCACAACTACCCATTGTGATATCTCTTATGTTCATGGAACTAGTTCCTAACTGAGGTTGCTATTAAAAGTGTTTAAGACTTAGCCCCCTTCCTGCTTGGATCAAAATGTTAGACTTGATAAAAGGGTATGCTTTGGGGTTCACTGGAGAGCTGTGTTTTAATTAAAACATAGCTCGGACCAGTGGATAGGAAAATACATGAGCACCAGGAGACTTAAGCTGTATTCCTGGTTCTATCACTACATTTAGGTGCCTAATGGTATAGATAGGCATCAAGTGGGATTTTAAAAGAACTTTGATATTATCAATCACTGAGTATCCCAGTCAGCCCATATATGTACCTGAAGAACTAAATACCTTTAAAAGTCTGTTCCTTTGCCACTCAGTGCCCATTTCCTCTACCTTATTTCACATGTCAGATCTATTTGGATTGTAGTCTCTTCAGAGCAAGGACTTCCTCTCTCTATGCTTAGCTCAAGAGGGCTCTGATCTCTAAATTGCTATCATAAGAGAAATAATAATATACTTCTGATCACTTGACAGGAAAATAAGGGTATGTCTACACTATAGTGTTATTTTGAAATAGCTTATTTCAAAATAATGCGTCTACACACAAAATGCATTTTGAAATAGTTTTTTGCTATTTCAAAATAGCACATCCACACTGAGTGGATGCTGAATTGCATTTAAGGCTGGCCAGAACCAGTTCCAGCAGGGTACCAGGTGAGGACTTACAGTGTGGGGCTGCTGCCTGAGGCTGAGGTCTGTGCTTAACGGGACCCCCCCAGACAGACAGTTCTCAGGTTTCTCTGCTTGCTTGTCTACCTCAATGAGGGACAGCAAAGCATTTTGTCTCTGCATGCTCTGGTTGCCCTCACTCAGGACACCACAGCACTCTGCAACATGGAGCCAGAGCTGCCCCTGGGCACTCTGGTGCTTCTCGTGGACGCAATGCTGTGAGCCTGGCTGCACTTTATGCAGGCTGCCATCCAGGAGGTCCATCGGGGAGCTGTCAGTATCCAGGAGGCCTTGCGGGAGAGCTTCTACCCTGAGGAGCACTAAGAGCCTCCCTGGTCTGCCCCACTGGGGGCTCGTCCCTCATTCCTCCCTCACGTCCTTCCACTTACCCCTCCCTAACCCCCCTTCCTGATGTCAGATAAAATACATGTATTTTCATGAACACAAACTCTTTATTTAACAAAACTGGGGGGAGGGAATGAAACTCTGGTGAGACTGGGGAAAGGAGGTGGGAGAGGGGAGAAGAGAGGGTTAGGGGGAAAAACCTGGGAGGAGGGAACTGGAAGGGGGAAGCAAGGGAAAGAAGGGGGAGGGAAGCTCAGGGCTCAGGGTTGGGGATCTCACTGGACCAACTTGATTGTCATGCAAATCTGTTCCTGGGTTCGCATGTGGCCTTTGATGGACAGGCTGACAGCTGTCCTGCCATAGATGGCCATGTTTCTCCATCTAGTGCGGAGATCATGGATGTTGGGGGGCATCTCCCCCAAACCTGAATACGGTCCATGATCTCCACCCTGGACCAGGAAGGTGCCCGCCTTCTCTGGGCCCCGGCAGGCTCCTGAGAGCTGGCAGACTGCTCCTGGGGAGTGATGGAGGGCTGGCTGCCAGTGGCTTGCTGGCTCATGTTTTGGGGCCCCTGGGTCAGGGGCAGTGACTGCTGGCTCTGGGCTGGCAGGCTTAGAGCTGGCACAGGCACTGTAGCCAGAGTCTACCCCTTTAAGAGCTCCGGGGAGGCGGGGAGGGAGAAAAGTGTTCTTGGTTGAGGCTGGAGTGGCTACTAGGGCACTCTGGGAAGGCTGGAGGCCCCCTATTTTGAAATAAGTGTCTACACAGCACTTATTTCAAAATAGCTATTTCGAATTTGGCATTATTCCTTGTAGAATGAGGTTTAACCAAATTCGAAATAAGCGCTCCGCTATTTCAAATTTATTTCGAAATAGCAGAGCGGCTGTGTAGATGCTAGGAAAGTTATTTCAAAATAAAGGCTGTTATTTTGAAATAACTTTGCTGTGTAGTCATACCCTAAGGGAGAACTTCCTGGTTCTTATAAACCATCACAAGCAGAAATTTTCATCGGACTCATTAACATATTTCTGAAGAGCAATGTCTGTCTTGGGATGGACCAGACTTAATTAAAAGGTAGATATTTTCAAACTGTTCCCCGCAGAGAATACTCCTCTCTAGCCACTTACAAAACTATAAGCACCCACTGCCCTTATTTGATTGTAGTAATGATACATCCTATCACAGAAAAGTCACCCCATGTAGGTGGAACTTCTCTAGTTCAACACTCTTGGGACCTGACCAGTGCCTAACCAGATAATTTGCCAGACCATGGGAGGTCAATATTTTCTAGCAGCATTACCAACACTTCCACTGCTTATTGTACTCTTATAAGCTAAATTAGAGCTAAATAACAGCACAGAACACTGAGAGCTAGGACTGGTGTCTGTAAACGAACTTTATGGGACCATGTTGTCAAGTTTCACAGCCATGATAAGTGGACATCCAACTAACTAAAATCATGACAGACCACTGATGTTTCCAGGCCGGAGAGTGCCAGATTAAAGAGCTTCAGCATGTAGTGGGTGCTTCCTTCCTCCTTGTTCTGATTACAAGAAAACTTTTTAAACTAAATGAATAAATGAATGACTAGATGCTTCAGTCTTTCAGCCTTCATCTCCAAGACACAGCAGGCTTATTTCAAAATTAGTCTGTGGCAGGCTCTCCTAATGTGGATGTGTCATTTTAATGTAAAGCCCCAAGAGGCACTGGGGAGGCGCTATTTCAAAATAGCAGCAGTGAAGCATCCACACTACTGCTATTCCGAAATAGCTATTTTGGAACAGACATTATTCCTCGTGGAATGAGGTTTACAGAAGTCAGAATAATCCATTTATTATTCTGAAATAACAGAATCGCTGTGTAGACACTCACATTGTTATTTCGGAATAACAGCTGTTATTCCAAAATAACGTTGCTGTGTAGACACACCCTAAAAGGGGCTGAATCTCCAGTGGCTAATGGGTAAGATGTTTGTGACTAGATGAACTAAAAACCTTTTCTGAGCCTACATCTCTATCCACATTGTTCCAAGCCACCCAAAAATTGCTTCTAAGAGCTACAATATCACGCTTTATCAATTCTTAGTTATACCTGGGAATTCCAACAATGGCCTTCAAATTGCTGTCTTCTAAGACATCACATATCTCAAAAGCTAAGATTGAAGAGATCAAACAAGGTTTTCCAGGTTAAGAATATGGGGGTTTTTTCAGTATCTTTAAAAAAATTCCTCCTCCTAACTCTTTCATTGTGCCAAAAAATGGAATAAAAATGAAATATGGGCCAGACCAGTTCTTTGTAAATTTCAGGTTAGCATCTTCTGACAAGTGATATGACTATCAATAAATATAGTAAACAATGTTCCCCAGTGTAATCCTTCAATATGTGGTGTATGTGCCCAGAAATTTAACTTCACAGCAAAAGCAATGTGTTTATTTGATCAGTCAAATAGTAAGGTACATAACATCTTGGCTTCTCTTGATTTTTGTATAATTGAAAGTGGTAGCATATATTAAAATGGTTTTTTAAAAGCTTTGGAACTTATCTTTGATGGGGTGGTAAGATGAGGATGTCAGAAACATAGCAAAATACGTATATATTATAAGGTTATGCCGAAAGTGTAATAGTGTTGAGGGAAAATTGCTCTATCTACAGAGCAAGAGATGAAATAGTGTGTGTCCCAAAGGTATCTTGATAAATGGATGTACAATTTGAAAAGGCGGTTTATCAAAAGTTTCTATGTTGAGTTTCTTCATCCTTTAACTCTAAGTTCCCTGAAAGAAGTCTTTCTTCCATACACTTCTGAACAGCAAAGGCAGGTGGATTTCATTATAGTCAGCGCATAAAAGGCTTTATTACTTTCCTCTAAAATATTGACGTTTAGTTAACTGAATACAAAATCCTTACTCCTTGCATGGAACTTGACATACCGCAAGTGCTATTTTGTAAAAAGTCATTCCTAGACCTACCCCTGCTAAAAAGTACTACTCCTGGGAATAAATTGATGGAGCGAAAGTGCTCTGCTCTACTCTAACATGATTCCTAGAAGAGCCATCATTCTGAATCCATACTCTGAGCCTGAATGCCACAGGCAGGTTAAAAGTGGAGGGTTTATATTTCCTTACTAGCATATTGTTAGAATCGTACTTGAACAACTCACCCAGCCCCTATGCTTTATCCCCCATATATTTGTCTGTCTATCTCATTTGGCTCATCACCCTTCCCACCATTCAACGGTGCCTTCTCCCCACAAACCATCTGTTGAAATTATACTAAATCCCAGTTTTCTTTCTTTTTCTCAGTTCCACAATTATCCTGGTTGTAAAGGCATCTGCGGGGCCTCATAGACTCGTTCTTCTCCTCTCCTCCCTACATCCATGTTGTGACCACTCCTCCTGATGTTGCTTCCACAGTGTACTAAAAAATTAACTCTCTCTCTTTTTCTAGATGTCCAAAATACTTGTAGATCTCCTGTCATGAATCCTGCAGCCACCTCCTCATTTTAGGTGTTTCTCATACTCACATCACCACCTTCCAGTTCTTCCAACAAGCCAGGCACTAAAATGATCCTCTTTGCCTGTTAACCTGAATCTACCGCTCCCCTCTCTGTATTCCTCAGCTGGACCCCTGTTGCTTGCCTTCAAGTTCAAACATTGCACTTGTGTGTTCAGTACTCTGCACAGTCTTCACGGCACTTCGTATCTCATTACCCTCTTCCCCACCAATGTCAGCCTCTGCTCACTTCCATCTCTTGCTCGCATCTTCATGCATTTTTATGATGCTGCCCTCTATGTATGGAATAATATTCTTAGCCCACTTTGCCAAGCCACATTCAAATATTGTCCAAAAAAATCTATACTTTTTCTACAATGGGTTAGAGAATCGCAGGAGAAAGGAAGTCAGGAAGAGAGCTGGTAGTGTGAATTATATTGTTTTATAAATTAAGAATTAGATTTTTTAAAGTGACCTACCCATAAATTAACCCTGGAGTTCCCAGTGTCCCCTGACTTCTATGTGTCTATAATTACACAATAAGCCATTTGCAGTCAAAGCTGTCTTTTTTTGTGTGTATTGTAGAGTCTGGAGCAAAATAAATACATATTAATAATACAAAACAGCATCTTTGTGGAATTCAGAGCAACTGGCCTCATAGTTCCTGCCTAAAACTTAGTCACAGCAAAACCTACCAAGTCCTCACTTCACTGAAAGAATTAATGCTTCTATGTCCTATTTACTGTACATAGCATTGTGAGAGGAACCAACACCTAGGAAAGTGATAGCAGACAACACTGTTTGTTCTGTGCAATTGCATATATTCTTTCTTAACTAAATTGTATACTTCAAAATCATTTGCTAACAAGAGATACTGATCACTATGTCTTGCCTAAACTCCATCACGTGCACTCATGTTCCAGTTGCTTACTGCAAAGCTGGTAAAAATGCCTGATCTTGACTTTGTCATTGACATGAGGACCTGTATGAATGAGATAATTTGTCCACAATAGGCCTATGGACTAAAATATGCACTGGTGTTGCCGCCATGTTAATCCCAGGATATTAGAGAGACAGGGTAATATCTTTTATTGGACCAATTTCTGCTGATGAGACAGAGAATTTTTAAGCTTACAGAGCTCTCCTTCCAGTACCTCATGAAAACTGATGGTCAAATAATAACTGCACATTGATTCTGGGTCCTGAAAGTTAGTAGCAGTCTGTCCACTGGCTTAAATGGGAATTGGATTGGGCCTATATGGGATGTCATTTAGTAAGAAAATTTGTATAGTAAGAAGAAAGTCAGAATCAGCTTCTAGAATCTTTACAAAGATTTTTCTTCTATCTCTCCCAGCTCCTGTTTGTGCCAATGTAACCCACATACCACCTGGGTATGGTTCACTGTCCCATGTATGTGGGTTCCTCCAGCAAAGCAGAAAAGGCAAATATCAAAGATGGCCATTGTACCAGATTCTCTCAAAACACATGGACTTTCAGACAAAAGGTGGCTGGCATGTTAGTTAGTTCATGCATTCCCCCAGGTTATCTTTTGTTTCAAAGTGGGAAAAATAACCTTTGTCTCAAGATGGTAGCCCAATATTGGATGTGAAAAATTGCCCATCATGAAAGGGTGAAATGATGCTCAAACTTTTAATCACTTTCACCTCTCCCTACTCGTCACATCTACACTGATCTCATAACGCTTCCGTTACTGTTGTTGTTTGCGGTTGCCTAGCTTGGTTGTGTCCAGTTCAAAATTAAGCAGGCAACGTTATTAAATTCTAAACACTTGGTTGAACAAAAGCCTGCTTCATAAATCATTCTTTAATAGCCTGTCTAAAATTTCTTTAGGGGGTTGCAGCTGCATTGCAATGTGGCTCAGCCAGTTGGATTCTAATTATTGAAATTATACAGCCAGCAGTTAAACCAGCAAACAAACCTACACAGAGTGGTGCAGTAATCTGATGTCAGTTAGGCTCATTCCTGTTGTTTCTGCATTTTGTCATGCCCTAAACTGCTGAGCTCAGATGCTCTGAGTGTTCGACATGGTACTGCTTGGAATTCCTGCACAGGACTGTTTGAGCCTAAGTTGTTCTTTGCTAGATGGAAGGATATTTCCTCTGCAGGCACGAGACTTTTCACTCCGGACTGCATGAACACTAAGGTGATCTAGCAAGTGCATTGAAGAATACCTGCAAGATTATTTATTTGTTTTAAATATTCTGCAGCTAGTTGCAGCACATTTTACAAGAATGGAGGCATACAAAACAAAACAAAAGACGAATAGTGATGCTTTTCCAGATCACATATTTATTTCTTGGTCATTATTATGGTCTTTTAGTTTTGTTACTTACATGCTAAATGATACAAGAAGTTATTGCATTAATGTGTGAGCTGCTCGCGAAGGAAATTTGTAGCTATAAAGTCATCAGTGGGTTTTCTTCTCCTCTGCTGTATTTTGCCCTTCCATTTTTTTTAAAATGCATTTATTTACATCTATCAAGAGCTGGCATTCTTTCCATTACACTGCAAGAAACAGTAAAAGCAAAGGATACTTCTTTAACTAACCCACATATAAAACTTCTCATAGTTTCCCTTTAAGAATCGTAAGATGGGAAAGAATTGCAGAACAGAGGTGACCAGAAAGTAGAAGATAGGATTAATTATATCTAAACATATTTGCAATATATAATTGGGGAGCCTGACTAGTTTTTCTGTCCTGTGGAATGTTTCAGTGACAGTCTTATCATGAGCTCTTTAGAATATTGTTTGCACTATCTGTGACCTGCTTGTTGGAATAAATTTGTGTTGTAAGCCATCATTTATACTCTGTCTACAATAAACATCAGGAGACAACAGCTATTGAAGAGAACGTGGCTAGATAAACTGGTAGGAAAATAGCACACTCTCATTTTGTAGAGACCAGCAGATTTAGAGACAACTATTTCAGCATATTGAATTTAATAATCTGGTTCAGAATATACATATGAAGAATGACAAATTGAGCAGTTTTCTGCTGCCTCCTCTATGGTCTTATAACAGTATTGTTGGTATGTTTTCTCTGTAATTGTGTTGAGTAACAGAAATCTGTGCTGTCTCTATGGAGACAAGATTTCTGTACTATTTGTGGTAGGCTCATGAGCTACCAAGATTTTTCTTTTAAAAATTTCCTTTCTGCTCTTGTGCCACAGCACAGATAAGATGGTGAGTCTCAATTTATCATCTGGCACAGCACAAAATGTCTTTGGCTATCATGTTAAGAGCTTAATAGCCCCTTGAATCAAAGCTAAGTTAGTCTTAATCTTAATGAAGTGAAACACTTTCATTGATAATCTACTATCACTTGTGACGTATTAGTGTCAGACACTCACTTTATACAAGTAGGCTTTTAGCACAGATGAAAGCCGAGATATTAAAATTGTGCATAACTAACTAACTAACTAACTAAAAGATGTTGTTCCTCCATTTTCTAGTTATAACCTAAAGACAAAGAAGCCTTACAATGTATATATTAATTAAAATATTTAAATGAAGGTAATTCAGAGTAGAACAGCACAATCTACAGTAAGAAAATTCCAAGACAGATAATGGTGATGGTATTGGTTTTAGAAGAGTTTTCACCAGAGACAGCAGAAAATAGCTTTGTTTAGCCATCATTGAATCCAGGGCCGGGCAATAAGCAGTCTGCAAGCTGGATGCAATTCACCATGGCAAGCTATCAGACACTTTATTTAACTATCTACAGGAATAGCCGCTCGCAGCTCCCATTGGCTAAAATTCACCGTTCCTGGCCAATGGGCACTGCAGGAAGCAGCACGGGTCAGGACACTATTTCCAGCAAAACCCAATTACCACATCTACACTAGAGCCAACTCACTTTATTTAGGTCTCTGAACTTGTGTGCTACACTTTTCCTCAATATTTCAGAACAGTTTCCCTAAAAGTTTTACGAGCAAAATGATATGTGTGTTTTACTGCCATTTTTAAAAAAATCTATTGCCAACATACTTACGAGGACCTATAGCTAATTTTAAATTATCTGGTTCTGAGGTAACTAAGGAAGTGTTATTTGGAGTGTTACATGCAATCTTAAAACCTACAGAAATGTAAGGTCAAGAGGAAGGATGGTATGGGGCGAAGACCAGGAACAGAACTCAGGAGAGCTGGGTTTTCTTCCAGCTCCTTGTGTGATCTAATCGCTTTAATTGCTCAGTGCTTCTGTTCCCTATCAGTATAATAGGATTGATAATATTTTGTCTACCCTGTATACTTAGTAAATGTAGTGGCAGGGACTGCCTCTTTCATATGTATGTATAATGCCAGCAACATAGGATCCCCATTTTTGTGTTAGGGATCTAAGCACCACTGTAATATAAATAATGATAAAAATACTGAAAGTTATTGAGAGTAACTAAAGTCAATTCATGTCTTTAGCTTTTGGATCAGATCATAATCATGGATACTTGGTTATGATTTGTTACGTGTTTGAAAGACAACTCCATTTACTACAGTATATGTAATTTGAAATCACGAGCATGAGGTCATAAATGTAACAACGACACAAAGTTACAAAACTTGGACTTGGAGTTGGGCATTGGCATTCCAGTTATGCAACTGAATTGCTTTGTGACATTGGACAATTCACTTAATCTCCATGCCTCTGAGAAAAGGGCTAATAGTTCTTCTCTCTCTATTGAGGAATTGGGAAATGTACTGGTCATAAAATGATTTGAGATCCACATGGAAAAGGCTATGTAAGTAAAATGTTGTTTTATTATTAGAATAATTTCTCCCAACATCTGCCGTGGTTATTAGGGTCAGAGAATCTTCTATCAATTTCACTTTTTGGACAAATCACTCGGAACAAATGGATTTGTTTTAACATACCAGACGGAAGACTAAAGGAGTGGCCCAGACAGGACTGCTGATGAAGGGGGAGAGAAGGGGACAATTCCCCAGAGCCTCAAAAGGAGGCCAGAGCTTCCGCTGCGATTAATGCAACCACAGCAGCAGCTGGAATCCCAGGTCCCTTTGAATTGCTGCTAGAGCATTGTAGCGCTGCTCTGCACAGCTCTGAGGGCGGGGATGTGGGGGGAAGGCACACCGCTGCTGAACCAACCTAAACTCTCTTGGTGACTGCTCTCAGCTCCACCCCTTCTGGGGGTGCAGAGCGCTGCCTTGCACCTTGCTTAGGGGCTTGTGGAGGCTGTTAGCCCTGCTGGGCCCAGAGAAATAGATGACTGAGTTAAAGGAGCCCTAACAACTTCAGTTTACAAGAGGTTCTGCAAAGTTCCCTTTTTTGTGTTAGCATGTAGATGGAGGGCAAGCTACAAATTCATGAGCAGTTTGTGTGGACATGAATGCAAAAGTCCATATTTGTATTCATCACGAATATGTATATAGGAGGATAGATTTGTGTGCTGAGAGTTCAAAAGAGATCTGAAATGGTAACATGCATGTAGTATGAAGAGCTCTAAAGTTGTGTGCACTTTAAAATAACAACTCTACTGCTTGCCAGATTTTTGTCATTTCCACTCTAGTGTGTGTCTAGATTAAAGAGTTTTTCTGAAAAAAAAATGGCCTTTTTTTGAAAAAACTCCCCCTGAATCTAGACTGCTGCTGCGTTCTTTCGAAAGTAAATTGAAAGAATGGGGCATTTTTTTCAATCGCGGAAAACCTCATTTTACAAGGAAAAACGCCTTTTTTCAAAAGAGCACTTTCGAAAAAAGGCGCTATGTAATACAAACTGTGCTTTTTCAAAAGAGAGCATCCAGACTGCCTGGGTACTCTTTTTTGAAAAAGTGGCTTGCTTTTTCGAAAATATTAGTTGTAGTCTAGATTCTCTTTTTCGAAAGAGGCTTTTTCGAAAGTATTTTTCAAAAGAGGCTTGCAGTCTAGACATAGCCTAGGTAAACATCCAAACAAGCTACATTAGGTTGAACATTTTCCAATCAGATGAATATTTCTTGCTTTATTGTTCATTTTAATGATTGTTGGTCTCCTATTCCTTACTAGAAATATGACCATTGGCAGGATAAACAACCCTGCAGAAGATGCTTGTGTATAAAGAAGCTGTGAATAAATTTAGGCTGTAAATGGTTAAAAATTTGATAAAGCTGTAGGAATGGGATTATATGATGGGGTTACCTGTGCTAGCAGGGGATTGGACTAAATGATCCTAGAGTCCTCCAAGTACTGTATTATACTCCTATGTCAAAGACCTATATTTGATGGGCAGAATCCTAGGATACTGTGGATTGTGTCCATTTTCATTGTTAGGCCTATTTAACAATTCTAATACATGACACAGACATAAGAACATGTCTTTAACAAAACTAAAACAATACTATTTAAACAGTATTGTGGTTTTAGGAACTGGATGTAGGAGCAGGCATAATCATAGAATCATAGAACTGGAAGTAACTTTGAGAGGTCATAATATCCAGCGCTCTGGACTCATGGCAAACAAAGTCCTATCTAGACCAGTGGTCTCCAACCTTTTTACGCTCAAGATCACTTTTTGAATTGAAGTGCAATCCAAGATCTACCTGGAACTTATGTCCACACTGCAATCACTTTCTTTTGAAAAAATTTGAAAGAACAGAGGAGTTTTTCCAACATTGGTAAACCTCTTTCTATGAGGAAGAAGCCTTTTTTCCAAAAGAGCTCTTTTGCAAAAGGGCGTGTGTGGACAGGGAATAGGGATTTCTTTCAAAAGAAGAGGAAAGAGAAAAAAGCACAGGTGCCCTGGTGGCCTCTCCATCCATAGTAATCACAGCTTAAATTCAAACAAAATACAGGACTATGTAGCACTTTAAAGACTAACAAGATGGTTTATTAGATGATGAGCTTTCGTGGGCCAGACCCACTTCCTCAGATCAAATAATGGAAGAAAGTAGTCACAACCATATATACCAAAGGATACAATTTAAAAAAAATGAACACACATGAAAAGGACAAATCACTTTTCAGAACAGAAGGGGATGCGGGGGGGAGAGGGAAGGAAGGTGAATGCCAGTGAGTTAATGATATTAGAGGTGGGGAAGGGGAAATGTCTGTGAGTTAATAGTATTAGAGGTGATAATTGGGGAAGCTATCGTTGTAATGTGTAAGATAGCCGGGGTCTTTGTTAATTCCGGTGCGGAGAGTGTCGAATTTTAGCATGAATGCCAGTTCAGAGGATTCCCTTTCAAGTGCAGATTTGAATGTCTTCTGAAGTAGGATGCAGGTTAGCAGGTCATTAAGACTGTGTCCTTTCTGGTTGAAATGACAAGCAACTGTTTTTTCTTTGTGATCCTGTCTAATGTCTGTTTTGTGGGCATTGATTCTTTGGCGAAGTGTCTGAGACGTTTGTCCAATGTACATAGCAGACGGACACTTACGGCACATGATAGCATAGATTATATTTCTGGAGGCGCAGGAATATGTATTCTTGATCTTGTAACTCACTTGGTTAGGCCCAATAATGGTGTCAGCAGAGTGAATATGAGGACAAAGCTGGCAGCGGGGTTTGTTGCAAGGGAAGGTACCAGGGTTGGTATTAGTGTGGTATGTCCTGTGGTTGTTGGTAAGAATCATCTTGAGATTAGGTGGTTGTCTATAGGAGACTATGGGACTGTCTCCCAGAGCTTCTTGGAGTTTAGTATCCTGTTCCAGTATAGGCTGTAATCTATTGATAATGTGTTGGACAGGTTTAAGTTGGGGGTTGTAGGTGATGACAAGTGGTGTTCTATTGTTGGTTTTCTTGGGTCTGTCTTGTAGTAGATGGTTTCTAGGTATTCGTTTGGCTCTTTCAATTTGCTTTTTTATTTCTCCAGGTGGGTAGTTGAGGTTTATAAATGCTTGGTAGAGATCCTGAAGTTTCTGGTCTCTGTCTGTGGGATTAGAGCAGATGCGGTTGTATCGAAGGGCTTGGCTATAGATGATGGATCGTATGGTGTGTGCTGGATGGGAGCTGGAAGCATGTAGGTAACTGTATGAGTCAGTGGGTTTTCTGTAGAGGGTGGTGTCTAATTTTCCATTGTTGATTTGTACTGTGGTGTCCAGGAAATGGATCTCTCGTGTGGAATGGTCCAGGCTGAGGTTAATGGTGGGGTGTAGGTTGTTGAAATCTCTGTGGAATGTCTCCAGTGTTTCTTGGCCATGCGTTTAGATCATAAAGATGTCATCGATGTAGCGTAAGTAGAGAAGGGGTAAAAGGGGACGGAAGTTGAGGAAACGTTGTTCTAGGTCAGCCATAAAGATATTAGCATACTGTGGGGCCATGCGTGTACCCATGGCTGTGCCGCTGATCTGGAGGTATAAGTTGTTCTCAAACTGGAAATAATTGTGGGTGAGAACAAAGTTACATAGGTCTGCTACCAGGTTGGCAGTGGTGTCCTCTGGGATAGTGTTTCTAATAGCTTGTAATCCGTCTTCATGTGGGATGTTGGTGTATAGTGCTTCTACATCCATGGTGGCAAGGATGGTGTTATTGGGGAGGTTATCGATGTTTTGTAGTTTCCTTAGGAAGTCAGTAGTGTCTCGGAGATAGCTGGGGGTGTTGGTTGCGTAGGGTTTGAGGAGAGAGTCTACATAGCTGGATAGACCAGTAGTGAGCGTGCCAATACCAGAGATGATGGGGCGTCCGGGGTGTCCAGGTTTATGGATCTTGGGAAGCAGATAGAAAAATCCTGGTCGGGGGTCGGAAGGTGTTTCTGTGTGGATATATTCCTGAGTAGCTGTAGGGAGGCTTTTAAGGAGACAGAGTAATTTCTTTTGGTATTCCGAGGTAGGATCAGAGGAGAGAGGTTTGTAAAATGTGGTGTTGGAGAGTTGTCTGGTTGCCTCTTGGTTATAGTCGGCCTTATTCATAATGACCACAGCACCACCTTTGTCAGCTGGTTTGATTATAATGTCCAGGTTGTTTTTGAGACTCTGGACGGCATGTTGTTCAGCGTGGCTGAGATTGTGTGTCGCTTGTTGTTGTTTGCGAATAATGTCAGTCTGTGCGTTGTTGCGGAAGCTTTGTATATAGAAATCTAGATTGTAATTCCGACCGTCAGGGGGAGTCCATATAGAATTATTCTTCCTTTTGTGTTGATAGGGGGGATCTGGTAGGTCAGATTGGTGTTCATTGGTTGTTTGGAAATATTCTCGGAGGCGGAGGCGGCGAAAAAAAGCTTCAAGGTCACCACAAAATTGTATCTGTTCTGAAAAGTGATTTGTCCTTTTCATGTGTGTTCATTTTTTTTAAATTGTATCCTTTGGTATATATGGTTGTGACTACTTTCTTTCATTATTTGATCTGAGGAAGTGGGTCTGGCCCACGAAAGCTCATCATCTAATAAACCATCTTGTTAGTCTTTAAAGTGCTACATAGTCCTGTATTTTGTTTCAGCTACACCAGACTAACACGGCTACATCTCTATCAGCTTAAATTCAAGATAGCGTCCATTCAGTGTGGACTCTATCTTTTGAAAAAGCAGATCACTTTTCTTATGTGCTTTTGTATGTGGACGCTCTCTTTCAGAAGAAGTTTTTTCGGAAGCTCTCTTCTGAACAAAGGTTCTTCTGTAAGAAGCCTGCAGTCTAGACATAGCCTGAGAGGGACAGAATAATGGTTTTCAAGTATCTACAAGGGTGTTACAAGGTAGAGGGAGAAAAATTGTTCTCTTTGGTCTCTAAGGATAGGACAAGAAGCAATTGGCTTTAATTCAACAAGGGAGATTTAGGTTGAATATTAGGAAAAACTTCCTGCCTGTCTGGATAGTTAAACACTGGAATAAATTGCCTAGGGAGATTGTGGAATCTCTATCACTGAAGATATTTAAGAGCAGGTTGTATAGACTTGCATCAGGGATGATGTAGATGGTGCTTGGTCCTGCCGTGAGGGCAGGGGACTAGACTGGATGATCTATCAAGGTCCCTTCCAGTTCTTGTATTCTATGATTCTATGAAAGGGCTTATGGCATCTTTGTGCTGTGTGAATCACTGGAAATGCAATTAAATACTGTACTATTATTTTCAGTTTTTCTCTAATAAGAAAGATGTTCTGTTTTGAAAGCTAGGATTAATTAGTTTTAAAAAGCTATAGGCTCAGTATTTTTAATGAAATACACCTGTCTAGTTCAATACAAAGTAGTTTATTTTATGTTATGTCTCAGGGTTGTCTCTACTTGCTGACTAAGAAGTCTCAGTTCCCGGACTTGTTGGTTTTTTTCCTCTCTTTTTATCTGCTTGCTGTAATTTATCACTTGGATTCTGGCATATTGTTGGCATTCCTCATTAACATGGACTTGATCAAGAATCAGTGTCTCTTATCAAGATTGCCAAATAAGATTTTGTTCTTTTGATATCACATTAGTGCCAGATAACAAGTGTTGCATTCATTTCCTGCAGTCCTGTCTGATTCAGACAAGGAGACATACTTTGGGGTTGGCTTCTTTTTGTGATGCACATTAAAATTGTCCTCAGTAAATTCTTTCTGATGATTAAAAAAAAGGTCCTTGAGGGCTTCCTTTCAAGCTGTCAGAAATTATTTTTGTTCCTTCTTGATTTCAGTCCATCTCAGTGATGGACTATAGGGTCAAGAAAAGGAAGCAACGCTAGCAAATTTTTAACCCAAAGGGGAAAGGGCATTGTCCAACTCCTCCCTGAAGAATATTATGAAGTGTTGCATGCAGTTCTCTGCATTTTAGAAGGGATAAAGACATTACAAACCACAATTTGTGTTAGGTATTCTTTGGTGGTGACTGATGTGTCAGCTGTAAGGAAGACAGCCTTGCAGTCAAGTTCTGCTTCAAGCAATCTGGGTCACTCCCTGGACAGGACAACAATGGGTACAATCAAATCATCAAGCAAAAAGGCAGTGTAACATAAACGTAAGATAGCTGAGAGTCCAAAGGTCCTAGATCCAATGGGCTTTCATGTCTATCTCCCAGACGCTCCCTGTGGGTTAATAGCTTCTGATGCAGTTTCATGTTAATCCTTCTGATTTATTGCCAGAGAGTTTTTGCTCCTTATCAGTCACAAGCACTTCTGCCCCTTCTTCTGATATTTTATGGTGAAACAGACTCATCTACTGAATCTATACCCCCACGTATTCATTGTACGTTCATGCCTCTACACTGTCTTACGTCCCTCTTTATTTTTTTAACAAAACTCTACTACATTTTCTTATTTTGTCCCGCTTTCCCAATCCTCACTAAATCCTTCAGGTCTGATCTACACTAAAGGGGAAAGTCGACTCATGATACACAACTCTGGATATATTAATTACATACAGGCACGGCCCATACGTATAGGCCGACTCGGCTGTCGCCTAGGGCACCACGTTAAACGGGGTGCCCAAGAATGAAGTCACGCCATTGAGGGATGTGGAGGCGGAGGCGCCGATTGCTCATTTCGCCTCGGGCTCCAGCTGCTAGCAGCCCACCTCGGGCTGCCCCTGATTACATAGCTGGAGTCTAAGTACCTTACATCATGATTTGGCACCATCCACATAGCGGGAGGTCGACAGGAGCCCATTGACTTCCCTTACTTCTCATGAGGAGCACCCTCTCATTTTGAATGAGCGTGGCTTCACTAGACCTGCTAATTCAAACCCTGGAAGATTGACTGGCAGCGTCTATCTTCTCCGTAGTGTAGACAAGCCTTCAGAGGATAGTCAGTTATCTTTGAAGTGTTTAAACTTCTTCATAAGGAGTCTTTTTTTCCCCGGCGAGCTCTTTGCATTACCATACAGATGATCCACTATTTCTGTAACTTTGCATATATTACAGATTTCATCTTTATGTATCTTCACATATAAATTACTGTTCAAACCACAGTGGTGAGTTAATATTCTAAATATGAGTACATCACTGATCCCCTGAGTATCACATGGAGTATCACACTGTGCTCTTCTGTGGAGTCTACCTTAAGCTGCGCTGTTCTTCCCACTGTATAGCTGGGGTTACCATCATTAATCCTTGTAATGTTGGGAGTATCTCTCTGGAATTGGCATTTCTCAAAGCTGAGCTGAGGCATCAATGTCTGGAAGTCAGGAAGGTCCCTGTCTGTATTTTGTGAGAGATTTATAGACCTTGTCACAATAACCAATAGCAATTTATTGTGACTCTTCAAAGGAGTCCTGAAGAATTCTGTGTCCATCAGACAATGACAAATAATTTTGTAATAATTCCCCATGCTCCTTATTTGTCTTCCCTATCTTTTATTCTTCCCCCTTTTCCATGCTTTGTACATTCACCCCCACCTTTTCTTTCATTCCTCTTACATTATATTTTACCCACCCTTTAAAACGTGTCCTGCTCTTTCGTTCCCTTTTCCTCCTAAAATACATTGTATTAAACCTTTTTCCTCCATTCCTCATTCCCTGTGCTTCTTCTCTCGCATCCACCTTTCTTTCCCTCTGTTCTGTCCCCCATCACCTTCCCCATTCTCTTTAAATTCATTTATTTCTGTTATTTTTTCCCCAACCGTGTAGTGCCTTTCCTCTATCCCAGTGCTTCTCAATCTTTTTTTATAAAGTACCCCTTTATATATATATATATATATATATATATATATATATATATATATATATATATATATATATATATATATATATATATATATATATATATATATATATATAGTATCCCCAGTACCTACAGTTTTCAGACACACACAATTTTTTTCTACCCTTGTAGAGCATTTGTTTAAACAACTTAATTGTAGCCGGGTGGACGATGACATTTTTGTGTGTAAAAAGTATAAAAATAACAAAGCTCTGTAAAACTTAAAACAAAAATTAAGTTTTCTCCAAATGTCAGTTGTGTTGATGTATCCCCCAGACTTCTCTTGAGTATCCCTAAGGGTACTTGTACCACTGGCTGAGAAACACTGCTCTATCCTACTTTGATACTTTCAAAAGAAGCTAAGCTATACTATACTATACTATACTATACTATACTATACTATACTATACTATACTATACTATACTATACACTAACTTAAGGTGCAGCTGTTTTTAAACTCCTAGGGCACGTCTACATAGCAGGGCTAAACTTAAAATAAGCTATGCGACTTAAGCAATGCTAATTGGGTAGCTTAAGTCAAAATAGCTTATTTCGACTTTTGGCGCTGTCTACACAGCAGTTATTTTGGGATACAGCACTCTTCCCCTGATTTCCCTTATTCTTTGTACAATGAGGGTTACAGGAGTCAGAGTAAGCAGTCTTCCAGCTCAACATTACTTCGACATTATTTAAATAACGGCTTGTGCAAAGACACAGACTTTTTTCTGTTATTCCAAAGTAACGTTGCTGTGTAAACGTAGCCTGAGAAAAAAATAATGCCAACATAACACTGAGTGAAAACAGCTTCTCCTCTAATTAAAAAACTGGGGCTGTGTCTACACTGGCCAGTTATTCCGGAAAATCAGCCGCTTTTCCGGAATAACTTGCCAGCTGTCTACACTGGCCACTTGAATTTCCGGAAAAGCACTGATGATCTAATGTAAAATCATCAGTGCTTTTCCGGAAAAACTATGCTGCTCCCATTCGGGCAAAAGTCTTTTTCCGGAAAACTGTTCTGGAAAAGGGCCAGTGTAGACAGCAGAGATTTCTTTTCCGCAAAAAAGCCCCAATCGCGAAAATGACGAACGGGGCTTTTTTTGCGGAAAAGCACATCTAGATTGGCACAGACGCTATTCTGCAAAAAGTGCTTTTCCGGAAAAGCATCCTGCCAATCTAGATGCGCTTTTTCCGAAAATACTTTTAACAGAAAACTTTTCCGCTAAAAGCATTTCCGGAAAATCATGCCAGTGTAGACGTAGCCTGGGTGCTTATCATCTTTTACGGTATGTCTACACAGCAAAGTTATTTTGAAATAACAGCCGTTATTTCGAAATAACTTTCCTAGCATCTACATAAGCCAACTGCTATTTCGAAATTAATTCAAAATAGCGAAGGGCTTATTTTGAAATTGGTAAACCTCACTCCATGAGGAATAGCTCCAATTTCGAAATTGCTATTTCAAAATAAGTGCTGTGTAGATGCTTATTTCGAAATGGGGGCCTCCAGTCCTTCCGAGGGTGCCCTGTTGGCTGCCCTGGCCACAAGGTAATTTCTGACCTGATGCCCTGCTGGAACTAGTTCTGGCTGGCCTTAAATGTGATTCAGCATCCAATCAGTGTGGACGCGCTATTTTGAAATGGCAAAAAGCTATTTCGAAATGCATTTTGTGTGTAGACGCGTTATTTCGAAATAAGGTATTTTGAAATAACTATTTCGAAATTAGATATTTCAAAATAATGCTGTAGTGTAGCCTTCCCCTTACTTGCTCAGAACTATTTCATTGCTACACAAACAGGAGACACTGAAATATTTTGTTTTCTAGATCAATCGGTGCTAAGTAGCAGTTCTCCAAATACTCAAAACAAAAAGACTGCCCCTCACCTAAAAATGGATAAACAGGCCTGCCAACAGGGGGGTCAAAGGCAGCAGTTATCTCGTGGCCCAGTGATTCAAAAGGTCCCAGGGTACCCAGGCACATCTACTGCTATTGCAGCAGTGGTGGCAGCTGGAGCCCAGAACCCTTTAAATCACCACTGGAGCACCGCGCCGTGTGCTCTGCATGGTTGTGAGGGCTTGAGTCAGAGCCATGATCCAGGTAGCCCTTTCACCCAAGTCCCCAGTCCTTCCAGGGTGTGGATCCAGCCCCCACATACCTTGCTCAGGGGCTCACAGAAGCTGACAGCCATTAGTTCGAATTAACTTTCATAGGCGCTACACATACAAACCGCTAGTTCGAACTTAATTCGAACTAGCGGAGCGCTTAATTCGAACTAGCTAAACCTCATTCTACGAGGACTAACGCCTAGTTTGAATTAACTAGTTCGAATTAAGGGCTGTGTAGCCACTTAATTTGAACTAGTGGGAGGCTAGCCCTCCCCAGCTTGCCCTGATGGCCACTCTGGGCACCACCAGGGAAACTCTATTGCCCCCCTCCCGGCCCCAGAGCCCTTAAAGGGGCACAGTCTGGCTACGGTGCCCGTGCCAGGTGCAAGCCTGCTAGCACCCAGCCAGCAGACCCTGCACCTGGCACAGCACGAGCCAGCCACCCGCTGCCACCCAGCCCTCCGCCTCTTCCTGGGACCAGGCTGGTGGCTCCCAGGAGCCTGCCCAGGGCCGCAAGAGGCAGGCGCCCGCCTGGTCTAGTGCGGACATCGTGGACCTCATCCAAGTTTGGGGGGAAGCCTCCAATGTCCATGACCTCTGCACTAGGCACAGGAAAGTGGCCATCTAGGGCAGGATAGCTGTCAGCCTGGCCACCCAGGAGCATTTTTGCATGAAAATCAAGGTGGTCGAGTGAGACCCCGACCCTGAGCCCTGATCTTAGAACATAAAAACATAAGAATGGCCATACTGGGTCAGACCAAAGGTCCATCTAGCCCAGTACCCTGTCTGCTGACAGTGGCCAACTCTAGGTACCCTGGAGGGGATGGACCGAAGACAATGACCAAGCCATTTGGCTCGTGCCATCCATCTCCAGCCTTCCACAAACAGAGGCCAGGGACACCATTTCTACCCCCTAGCTAATACCACTCCATGGACTCAACCTCCATGAATTTATCTAAAAAAACTCTGTTATAGTTCTAGCCTCCACAGCCTCCTGCAGCAAGGAGTTCCACAGGTTGACTATTTGCTTTGTGAAGAAGAACTTTCTGTTATTAGTTTGGAGCCTGCTACGCATTCATTTCATTTGGTGTCCTCTAGTCCTTCTATTATGGGAACTAATGAAGAACTTTTCTTTATGCACCCTCTCCACACCACTCGTGCTTTTATAGACCTCTATCATATCCCCCCTCAGTCTCCTCTTTTCTAAGCTGAAAAGTCCCAGTCTCTTTAGCCTCTCTTCATATGGGACCTGTTCCAGACCCCTGATCATTTTAGTTGCCCTCCCCTCTCCCACCCTCTCTCTTCCCTTCCTTTTCCCAGTCTCTCTGCGTTTTCTTCCATAAAGAGAGTTTCTATTTTTGACCACACGTTTTCTTTATTTTGTACGTCAGGAAGGGGGGCTAGGGAGGGATAAGTGGAAGGAGGTGAGGGAGGAATGGGGTACGAGTCCCCAATGGGGAGGACTGGGCTGGTTCTGCGGGCTCCTTGGGGTGGAAGCTGTCCTGCAGCCCCCTGATTGACCCCCTCCCCCGGATGGCAGCCTGCAGCAAGTGCAGCTGGGCTGATGGCCGAGTGCTGTGATGTGCCAAGTGTGGGCACTCAGGGGACTCCAAGCCAGGACTGCTTTGCTGTCCCTCATTGAGTTAGACAAGCAAGCGGGGAACCCCTGAGAACTATCTGTCCGGGGTGGGGAGTCGGGTCCCTTTAAGCACAGCCCTCGGCTAGCCTGAGACAGCAGCTCCACATTCTAAGTCCTAACCTGATGCCCTGCCGGCACTGCTTCCGGCCATCCTTCACCTCGGTTTAGGGTCCACTCAACGTGGACATGCTAGTTCGAATTAGCAAAACGCTAATTCAAACTAGTTTTTAGGTCTAGATGCACTAGTTCGAATTACCTTAGTTCGAATTAACTAATTCGAATTAAGTTAGTTCGAATTAGTGCTGTAGTGTAGATATATGCTGAGTGATCAAGAAAAGAGGTAGGGGACAGGTATTCAGAGGGAAAGAGCTCTATTTTAGCCAAGCTGAGTTTTGGCTGATGATTAGACACCCATACAGCAGATGTCAGCAAGACAGAGACTTTTGTGTGGATGCAATACAGGTCTTGAGTACAGAGCTAAAGCTATGAAAGTCATGTATTGCATCCACACAAAAGTATTTGATTATTGTATTTCATAATATGAAACTACTATGAAATATGCACTGGTACATATTACATGTCAGTACTAGTATTACATGGCATGACATATGTTAGACTATGCAGGAGTAAACACATGACACCACTACTGACGTGCCATTTAATGAAATAGAAATAACAAAATAAATTAGAAATACTCATTTGATTTTGAATTACATTTTTTTTTGTCATTTCTGTTCTCATTGCATACACAAACTGTAATGCGGTGCACTGTACAATTTGATACATTTTAAAATATTATGATTTCTTCTTCTCCTGTTTCCTCTAAACTCCAAAGCCTGGACTTCTTTATGCACTATTTTTGAGGCAATATGTGAAAGGAAAGAGATTCTGGCAGCATGAGATAAATCATGAGATCATTAACATTTTAGCCCAATTTATTGCTTACTTTGTATAATAATCTTAGCCCAGTTGATTGATGGGGCCAAGAGGTCACAAGATGTGTGTGATGGCTTACTTTCCGTTTTTTCTAATTTTCTTTACCCTTTTGTTAATTTTAATCTCAATCAATTTTACTGCCACTCAGTCAATTTCACTGCCAGTTTAAATGTGATATGCCTTTAATATCAAGTATTGTAATCTATCTTTCCATATATGGATATGTTATGTTGCACTCTTTTCTATACATATTATTTTTATTTTTATATTTCCACTCTATTATAAACATCATTTGTATTCCAGTTACTTTTATTTTTCAAATAGCAATATTTCTATATCATTGATAAGGACTTTCTTCCTAGTCAGAGACCACATAAAACCCACAGGTAGCATTTGCCAGTGTTAAGTAAATTTGGGAATGAAGGAATTACTCTATTCTTTCTGAAGGGGTCTTTTTCATGTGTGCCATGTGTGACGTAGTGTTGGTACCTTGCTGGTTGCTAGGCTGGGGCTGTGGGTGACCCCCACTGGCTGCTGTCTGTACCACGGCACAGCAGAGTAGCTGATGGAACAGGGAGGTAACCTGTTCGACCGGTTACCTCCCAGGAGGAGAAACAAAGGAAGGAGGGGAGGCCAGCCCCTGGCTGGGGGGCAGGGCTGGAAGGGACTTTTTGGTTTCTGTCTGGTATCATGGAGGAAGCAACCTAAGCAACGGGTTGGGATTTAGGGGCCCAGTCTCCCCCATCTCAAGGGGGGCTGAGGCATCCTAGGCCTGGCCCTGTAACCAGATTACATCTTTGCTGTGCTGCATCCTGGAGAAGCAATAAACTCCCTCTATCCCACTGGTGGAGTCTGTTTGTGCCACTACGGGGGTGCAGGAGGCGGGGGAACCCCGACGTGCCGCCACACCATGATTTAATGTAGTTCAAAATTAAAATGCTATTTTTGGTATTTAATTCTTTATAATACATCCCCTTTGCTACTACTAATACATATACAGGAAACATATTACCTTATTTAGATGTAATTTGGAAATGAAACATTCCGCTCATATTGAAGCATGAAGATATTTGATTTGTTACAGTTCCTCACACTGTGAAACAGGTGAAATGTACATAATGTTTGGTTTTGGTTTGGAGTAACACTGATAACTGAGATGTTAGATACACTAAAGACCTAAGAGCCTCGTTTTTCAAGCCTAAAAAACTGACTTGTGAACTTTATATAAAGGAATGGCTTTGGCATTTTGTTTAGCTAGGCATATTTGATTTATTACAAAAAATACATTGGTGAATTAATTTTTTTAAGAGCTGGAAGATTAATTCCACAGATACGCACAAAACTTCTGCTATCATTCTAAAACTGCAGGTTCTTATTAAAAAATAATTAACTTATGTCGCTATCCCACAGACACTTAGGTGCAACTTCCTTTCAGTATGCACATGCTTAAAGGTAAGAGCATATGGAATTATTTGTAGGATCCCAGCTTCCAACTGAGAAATTAAGAGGTCCCTTAAAACCAGACACAATATTTTGGCTTCAAAGAAATTATATTATTTGTTAGTAACAACTTTTGCGAGTTTGTTGGCCATTGTGGCAGGGTGTATCAGGCCCATTGCGACTCACTGCTGGAGGTTATGCAGTCCTATGACACTCTAGCCCAGAAAAGGAGCAGTGAAATTGAGTTCTCCTTGGCTGCAGGGAAAGCATCAGAGCCTAGCAGGCTCTGATGAAAGGAGCTATAGGGTTTGAGCAGATTAGATGCTGGCTGGGACCAGAAGGGTGAAGAGCATAACAGAAACATGAAACTCTTCAGATAAGGAACTAGAACATAACAATGTAAGAACGGCCATATTGGCCCAAAGGTCCATTTACCCAGTATCCTATCTGCCAACAGTGGCCAATACCAGATGCTCCAGAGGGAGGGATCACAATAGGTAATCCTCATGTGATCCCTCCCCTGTCTCTCACTTCCAGGGAAACAGAGGCTAGGGACTCCATTTCTAACCATCCAAGCTAATAGCCATTGATGGACCTAACCTCCATGAATCTATCTAGCGCATATTTGAACCTTGTTAAAGTTCTAGCCTTCACCACATCCTCTGGCAAGGAGTTCTACAGGTTGACTGTGCGCTGTGGAAGAAGGCCAGTGAAAACAGCGATAGGAGTGGACAGAAAAACTCTACAGGCAGAGAGAACAGGGAGAGAGACCCTGCAAACAATGAACAGAGAGAACCCAAGGCCTGTAACTCTAAGACAACAGGGAAGGTGTTGGCACTAAGCAGCCAAGGGTATTCAACAGCAACTATTAAGGGAAGTGGAATATGGCTGCTGTTCACAGGGTTCCCAGCGTAGGACCTAGACAAGTGAGTTGGCTCAGGTTCCCTCACTGGCCCATGTGGAAGTGGCGAAAGGCACCAAAAGGGGACAAGATTCTTTACTCACTGCCTGAGAACGGGGCTGGAATTTAAACTAGACCAGAGAAAGGGCTGAAGTCCTTGGTGGGGTTCAACTTTTGTTAAGCTGTTACTGCTGGAAGGGTTCATCCATTCACCTATTAACTATACGACTTTGCTGGAGGATCAAGCCACCGATTACCCACCTTGGGAGATCAACAACTTCCAGGTGATGCCAGAACGAAGAAGAGATTATGGCACCACACACAGCCAGAAGAAGCCACATATAAGAGGTCTCCCATCACTGACACCTCAAAGGCTGACCTTCCACTTGAGGTTTTTAAACCAAGTTTCAAAAATAAACCTTACAGTACTGCTCAACTTCTTGGTTTCCAATGACTGCAAGCATCTCCAAACTGTACAGCTAAGCTATGAAAGGGGACTATTCATTCTATGCAAATGTTACTTAGAATATAAAGATAGTGGAACAGGTATTAAAATGCGTGCCCTACTACCTCTAGTCTTGCAAACTGGCCTAGATGTAGGCTATAATGCTAGAATATCTGTTAGGTCGGCATGCTGACCATGCATAGTATGGTGCCGAGGATACAAAATGGGTGGTTCAATGGTAGGGCCAATGTCTGGACACATGCTGCAATTGGTATGGTGGGTTGCAGCTGCCATTTCAATCATTTATCCTTCCCTCAATATAATTTTATCTCCACAGTCCTCTGAATGGCTCTCTAATATCCATGTCCTCTGCAGGCGGTGATTATTTCAAACTATGTAAGAACTTCCCTTCATGTTCTCTGAACCAGACTTCCTGTTCTCTCTGCTTGCCTCACCAGCAGATTCAAACTCCACCTGCAAATGTATCTTTTCTACCTGCTCCACATCTTTAAAACATTTTAATCTTCTACTTTCTTTGCCTTTTCCCTTAATTGTAATTGTGCCATTGTAGTCACTAAGGCCATGTCTACACTACGTGGAAGAGAGACACTGCCATGGTCCATCTTCTGGGGTTCAATTTGGTAGGCTAGTGAAGACCCAGTAATTTGAATTTAGAGGGCACCCTTATCAGCACCAATATTCCTGCTCCTCATGAGCATTTGCTCCTTTTGACCTCCCACTGTGTGGATGGTGATTTAAGATATGTCAACTCCAGCTTTGTAATTAACGTAGCTGGAGTTGCATATCTTAAGTCAACCTTCCTCTTTAGTGTAGACATGCCCAAAGGCATTTTGAGGTATAAAATAAATTAAGCTGTATGGTACCATGTGTTGAATCTCTGTTCAGTATTTTATTCTGATAGAAACAGAGTGGCTGGGAAATCCTGTTGTCATTCTTTATGAGCATCAATGCTATTATATGTTTTTATGAGAGGTAAATACAGATCAATTGTGGAAGCTTTTGTCACAAGCTGAGGACCAGTTAAGCAAACTAGTTAAAAGAACAAATTCAGTCTTATTGTCACCACCTCTTGTTTAAGACAGACACTAATTAATTAAAAGAAATTACTTACTGGTGTTATGGCACTATTGCAATTTTATTTAAAGAGAAATTTATTGACTCTTATTAAACTGTATTCCAAGAATGTCTCCAACTACAGAAGAATACATTCAGGATATAATGAGGGTAGTTTATAGACAGCCATATCTTTCCTGCAACATTTTCAGAGCAGCTTTGAATTGTATCTGTTTAATCTTCAGTGGTTTTATTTGACATTGTAGAAATTGGTCACGCAACTATGGATATTACTCATTTTAAGAGGTTAAAGGTGTCTTGAGATGAGGAAAATGAGATTTGTATTTAATGTTGCATGTGAAGGATGGCTCTTCAGTATGAGACAACGATTCTAGATGAATAGTGTCGAACAATGCTTTGTTATTGGAATCCACTAGTATTCAATTCAAAGTGACAATATCTCATATAAGCCCATGGCACTCTTAAAAATCAGGGTTGCTAATCAGTGGTATAACAAGCAAAGACAGCAGTGAGTATTGAATTGTGGATTCAGTATACAAAGACTGAGAAATGGCACACTCTAGCTACCGATGTGTGTGTATGTGCTAGGCATGTAAATATAATTCAAAATGGTTAACCAGTTAAGCAATCAAAACTATAATTTAGTTGGTTAATCATTGGTGAGCCAGGGACGTAGGCCAACGTGGGTGGGAGGTCCCATAGACCAAGAAAAAATTTGGCAGCACCACAATAGAAATAAGCCCTGTTAGCGAAGATTCCCTATTTACAATTACTTTTTGAGATATATGAGCTGGCCAGTTTTTACTCCCTTTAATGTACGCAATGTTAATTTTGTGTCAGTCTGGTTTCTGAACACAGCATGTGGTAACAAGTCATATGCCATTCATATGAGAACCAGCAAAATGAACTTATCACTTATTCATAGATCCTTGAGGATTGACATTAATTATATTAGCCCTATTTAATTTTTATGAATAAAGTTGCATATCACACATTCCATTATTTTGCTCAGCATAGAGGTCATGCTGAGATGTCTGTAACTACCTGTATCTTAAATATATATATATATATATATATATAGGCATACCACTATTAAATATTAAATTTTCCAATGTAGCAAGAGTTATTGAAACACCATCATGAACAATTCAGAGATTTCCTCAGCTAACTCTTCTATACCTTTTGGATATTAATTATTCGTATCAGGATCATTTTACAAATGATTAACTTTAGTACCTGCTATGTAAACATCTTTATGGTTTTCCACCGGAATAGAAAGCGATCATCAGTAATTTTTATTTATTAATATAACAGCTATTTTATATCATTACAGAAGACAGATTTCCCAAATACAGAAATATCTATAGAACACCTCTGTCTTTATGGCGTTATTCAAATTCTAGAATTTTCATCTTATAATGGATCGACACCATTGTTAGGATTCTTTTTCTTCCTAACGTACTTGCAAATATTCTCCCTTATTCCTCTTAGTTCTACTAAACATAGATTTCTCCTTCTGTACTTTGGCTGCCCTTACTCATTTTCTATAATTCCAATCATCTTAGCAACACGCAACACTAGAAGATTTAACGGGTATCACTTGGGTCTTAAACACAATTAATGTTTTGTTCATTTAAATCATTCTCTATGGGGGGATGAGGAGTTCAGTAGGCAGGCTGCCCTGGAATGAGAGGAGAACCACAGCCCTCTCTCACCACAGCAGCTTGGGGTTGGGTGAGAAGTGTCAATCCATGGCCGCTGCCGCTCTGGTGTGCACAGCCGGTGGAAGAGTGCATTTCTCCCAGCTGGAGCAGGTCCACATTCATCTTACCTTCTGTGCTTCCCAGTCAGAGTGAGAAATGCAACACATTGTGCACTTTTCCCTTGCTCCTTGACAATGGGCAACAGCCAGCAATGTTCCCATATGAATCGGCGTGGGGTATCTTCAGTCCACTCTCTCTAAAGAGCACCCTGGGGGGGTAAGAGGCTAAGGGTTGGGGCACTCCCGGATGGGGGGAGCATGCCTCCAGCCAGCCTCTTTCACACGCCTGCTGATTCTGTCTCTTTTCTGTAGGATTTTATGAGAAGCAATCCCATTCCAGGCACATCCCATTTTCCTGGCACAACCAAATCCTTACTTTACTTTAAGTTAGGAAAAGAGGAAGTTGTGAACCGAATTTGGTGGTCCTAGCTCTTACCATTTAAGAAGAGTTCTTGAACAAACAGACAGACAGATGCACAGACAGACAAACTATCTCAAATATATAGTAGATTATACAATTCCTCTGTGGGTATGTCTAGACTACATCCCTCTGTCACCAGAGGGATGTAAATTAGACATACCAAAATTGCTAATAAAGTGGGGATTTAAATATCCCACACTTCATTAGAATAAAAATGGCCACCACTTTTTGCCAATGCGGTACTTTGCCAGCAAAAAGCAGCACTCTAGACAGGGATCGTTCGACAAGGAAAGCCTTTTCCGACCGATCCTGTAAACCTCATTGCATGAGGAATAAGGGATCGGTTGAAAAAGGCTTTCCTTGTCGACCGATCCCAATCTAGACTGCCGCTTTTTGCTGGCAAAGTGCCACGTCGGCAAAAAGGGGTGGCCATTTTTATTCTAATGAAGCGTGGGATATTTAAACCCCTGCTTCATTAGCAATTTCGCTATGTCTAATTTACATCCCTCTGACGACAGAGGGATGTAGTCTAGACATACCCTGTGAATTATTATTTTATCAGCTTCATTTATAACTACTTCCACTTCTACTCTAAGACTGCACAGTGTTTAAACTTTATTTTTTGACTATGGGCTTGCAGCTTTTGAAGAATCTACTACAGAGACAGGCAACATTCAGCATATGGCCCATCACGGTAATCCATTGGTGGGCTGTGAGACATTTTGTTTATATCAGCCATCTGCTGGCACAGTCTCCACAGCTCCCAGTAACTTTGGTTCACCATTCCCACCCAATGGGAGTGGTGGGAAGCAACGTCCCTGCATCCCACACTATGTTTTGCAGCTTCCATTGGCCGAGAACAGCAAACCAGCAGCGGCCATGCCTGTGGATGGAGTGGAATCTTATCTTAAGACAAGAACAAGGGTGCATTTAAAACCTATTATTTCTCAGCATAACAAGGGGTCTAGTGCTACAGGAATAAGGTAAAATATATCAGTGCATTTCCTGATATTGCAAATGACTTCATTATTAACACAGGGTTTTAGTATCAATAACCAATGTGGTTGAACAAGATGGCTTTAAAAGAAAAGATTGGAAATGAGTTCTAATTGGGGGAATTTTATCCAGAGACTTCTGATAGTGGATAATGCTTAGAACGTGTGTGTGGGGAGAGGGGTGTGCACACGCTGTGTTTGTGTGTTTGGTATTCGCGTGATAGATTCACAAATATTCCGGCTGACACCGTGAGGCTTTTAGTCAAGGTGATCGGTTTTGAAGTATGTTTGTTAGAAATAGGTAATGAACTATTGAAGCAGGCGGCTGCTACACGGTTTGATGAATCTTTTTCTTTTCAGTTGAGCTGCCTTTGGCCTGGGAAAGAGCTGAAAAATATTGCTTCCTGCTTTTAATAGGTGGCTTCCATGTCATTGCTGTAACCACAGATACCTCAAATTTTGACAAATAGTGAAAGACACAATTTGTGCCATGTCGGGAGCACCCTGGTTCTTCATTCAGATCCTTCCCAAAAAAGGAATAGAGAATAAAACAGAAAATATCTTAGTTCCTCTATATAAAACCCTGGCACGCCCACATCTTGAATAATCAGTACAGATGTGGTCGCCTCATCTCAAAAAAGATATATTGGCATTGGAAAAGGTTCAGAAAAGGGCAACAAAAATGATTAGAGGTTTGGAATGGGTCCCATATGACGAGAGTTTAAAAAAACTTAGGTATGTCTACACTTTAGAGTTTTGTCGGAAAAACAGACATTTTTCCAACAAAACTTGAGGAATGTCTACACTGCAATTGCGTTCTTCTTCAAGAAAATCGAAAGAACAGCGGGGGTTTTTCTGGCATTAGTAATCCTTATTCTAGGAGGAAGAATCCTTTTGGCAAAAGAGCTCTTTTGCAAAAAGGCATGTGTGGACGGGGAAGAGGCAGTTCTTTCAGAATAAGAGGAAAGAGGAAAAAGTACAGGTGCCCAGGTGGCCATTCCATCCATAGCAATCACAGTTTACATGCGAGAGCGTGTCCATTCAATCAGGACACTCTCTTTTGAAAAAGCAGATCACTTTTTTGACGCACTTTTGCAGTGTGGACGCTCTCGTTTGGAAGAAGTCTTTTTGGAAGATAGTCTTAGACTTTTCATCTTAGAAAAGAGGAGATGAAGGGGGGGTATGATAGGTCTATAAAATCATGACTTGTGTGGAAAAAGTGAATAAGGAAAAGTTATTTACTTATTCCACAATATAAGAACTAGGGGATCACCAAATGAAATTAATAGGCAGCAGGTTTAAAACAAACAAAAAGAAGTATAGTCAACCTGTGGAACTCCTTGCCAGAGGATGTGGTGGAGGCTAGGACTTTAACAGGGTTCAAAAAAGATAGATAGATTCATGGAGGTTAGGTCTATCAATGGCTATTAGCCAGGATGGGTAGAAATGGTGCCCCTAGCCTCTGTTTCTCTGGAGGTGGGTGACAAGGGAGAGATCACGTGAAGATTACCTGTTGTGTTTCCTGCTCTGGCGCATCTGGTATTGGCCACTGTTGGCAGACAGGATACTGGACTAGATGGACTGTTGGTCTGACCCAGTATGGCTGTTCTTATGTTCTAAAGCTTCTTCTGCCTAGCACACAGCCGTGACCATACTGTAGCAAACATTTGTGTAATGACTTTTTTTTTTGCCAGTGTTGATAAGCTTTTGGGATAAACTGAAACATAATAACCTTCCAGATAAGTGCTCATAGGATACTTATTTGCAAGGAAGGCTGCATAAAAATAGACAACGTCTTATTCTCTACGTAACAATGGGTCTGAAGGGTGCATACTGTAGTGAATCGAACCTTTGTATGTAATTGAAAAAAAAAATCTTTGCCCTGTATTGTGGTCTACAAACTTCAGACTGAACGTAGATGTGGTGAGGGGAGGGAGGAGAGTATCTCCTGTTTAGAAGCAAACAACTTATGACAAACTCATGCAGCTGCCAGAACAGAAAACTTTTCCGTTAAAAGCATTTTCGGAAATTCATGCCAAGTGTAGACGTAGCCTCAGTGTTTGATTTAGTGAGACTTTACTAGACCCGCTAAATCAAATGATAAATGATTGATTTCTCCAGCATGGCAAGTGGAGATATGACTAAGAGACATCAAAGCAAAGATGTCTTTTCTCTAATGAGAACAGTTGGGTCATACTACGGAGAGACACAAAAATGTCTGAGACAAATTACAGGAGGAGCACAATCATTGTTACTCATTCTACAGAGGATTGACGTGAAGGTGGGCTCAGAAAAGGATTTTGAGAGGTGTTCTCTTAAAAGGCTCAGTAAAGAGGAAGGATCATTTTGCAGACAGTGGCTGGGAGCCAGGATAGGTGAATTTGATTTTTTAGTTCTGCCACAGATTCCTGGATGGCATTGACCAAATCACTTTGGACCAAACTTTCAGAAGTACTCAGTACCAAGAAGCACCTATAGTAAATTTTGGGCAGAATTTTGGAATGGTTCCTGACCACAACCTGCTGAATACTTTCAGGGCATGTCTATACTGCAAGATTAACACTCCAGAGGTTGATCTTCTAGCAGTTGATTTGGTGGGTTTAGTATAGATCAAATGCTGTAAATAAACGCTGAGGGCAGCCACTGTCGGTCCAGTATTCCTTCTTTTGCAAGGAGTAAGGGAAGCCAATGCTTGGCATTTTGCATAGCTGGAGTTGCATACCTTAAGCCAGCCTTCCTGGTCTAGAAAACCTGGCCCTTATTTAGGTGCCTAATGGGAACAGCATTCATTTGACTATCTGGTTCCTCTGTCTTGCAACTACAGGATCACAGTTGTCCCTTCTGGCCTTAAAATCTATGAAAACTGTTTTGAAAACCTGTCCCTTAATCTGAGCTACAGTGTTGTAGGGATAATACTTCCCTACCTGTTGGGAATAATTTCTTGGACACACTGGGTGCAGGTGAAAACAAGCAGAGGATTTATTGGTTCACACAGCTGGTGGAGTACTCACCAGGGGTTAACCCGGTGAGCACTAACTTAACCAAAACATACATTAGATTATATAGGTAGCAGATGGACGGAGGAGAAGTGATTTGATAGATCTAGCAGCGGAAGTGAGATATGCACATAAGCCAATGGTCTACGACAGTTACACAGTATCTCTGCCCATTGCCAATTAAACATATTATCACTAATACAGGTAATTATTCCTAACACGCTAAAGAAGCCAACATAAACAAAGGCATATTGATGGTCATTTTGTCGGCCGGAAATATAATGCGTCTACTGCGGGGGTGGTATTGCCTTGGCGCGATCTTTGGGATCCATGCTTATTTTCTAGAAACAAAGCAGCCAATGAAAAACAATCCCGCCCGGTTGTTTGGTTGTTTGGTACCGGCCTTATCAAAGTGAGGCCCTTTTGGAATGTGTTTGCCAGGGGAACCAGGGTCACAGTAACTATAGTACTGTATGTTTCTCAGGCTTGGTCTGATACTTTCAGATTTGAGTTTGTCAGTGCTCAGCAAGATACCATGGGCTGCCTCAATTTACCCTACACTACCCCAGAGTTGTGTCGGAAGACATATTTGTTAATAAACCTGAGAGGCTCAGAGGGATCACAAGAGACCAGCTGCATGGCTATTACCATGGCTTATGCACGGACCAAAGAGAGTTACAATGAGAAATACACTTAATGCATCTGTCCAATGACCTCGAGTGATATGGGGCCTTGCATGTTCATAAGTCCCTGACCTTTGTCACTATACCCTGTATCTTTCCCTATCCATGGGGTGTGATCCATGGATGGGGGACTTCTCGGCATTAGCTTTTACTTTGTCTTGCTGCACTTGACGCATTTCAATGGTTAGCCCTTTCTGAATGTGGCTGTCTATAATTAATATTCCAGCTTGAAAGCTGACAGTGATATAATTTTTGAAACAGCGTGGTTCACACATAAAGGAAGATGCAAACACTGTCCCGTAGTAGGAGTACGTTTGACACCCAAACGTATGGTATCTGTCTGACACTGATGAACTCAAACTAGCTTTGTGCAGGATTGGGGAGAGTTGCCAGTTCTGGGGTCACTTCTGTTTTCTTGCTTATAGAATGAACATCGAACCAGTGGCATAGAACTTGCATGGAATGCTCCTCGTTTTGGCTGTCCTACTGACAGCTGCTTTTATAGCTATCATATCATCATGTGATGGAATTCCTTGCTCTTTGATTTGCAGCAGAGACACTTTGAATCTGATCATTTCTGCTTTGATCTCAATTTCCTATGAGGAACTCATGCAGAGAGGAGGGAAGTTCAGAGGAGGATTGGTGATAGGGCAGGTTTCTAAGAAGGGGTGATGCTGGGTAGGGTTGGTCATGAAGATTCCGGGGTGGAAGGAGGTAGACTGTTGAGGCAGGATGCATCTTTGATATTTTTCTTGAGAGGTGTACCCCTGCCCTAGTTCCTAGCAAGTTAAGTACCTAGAGCAAGGCTAAACCCTTGGACCATTATGCACTAGTCAGGACTGGTAGCACTCTTGCACTTGCAGTCTTGACCTGTGCAAGCAAAAAGAAAGGATCTTTCTTATCTTATTCACTCCCCTGCACCCAGTAGAAGGCAAGATTTCCCCTCTGTTAGCCATTATTTTCTCCTGTCTAAGGTTGATAAAGATTTGCGATTGCAGCTAGGGAAAATAAATTATTAATACATGCAAATAAAATCCCGAGAACTGTTTCTGGAGCAGAAATACATTATGGAAAGTCGGCAAGCCACTGGAGTTTTTAAACCAAAGAAAATATATGCCTGAAAATCATTTCCAATATAAATACATGGGCCTGAGGATGGACCCTTTAGTATGCAAGTTTAGTTTACCAGAATATTTACTTCTAAAGTCTTCAATATGCTGAGTTCATAAACTTAAAAGTAGTTGATCACTTATTTCCCAAATGGATTTACTATAAACTGCTTTAGCGAGATTTGTCTGGAGCTGAGAATTTTGCAGAGATTGCTGCCAGATGTATAATCAGTTTCAAATTACTCAATCACTAGAAAACATAGGACTCTTACCCGGTGCAATGCTTGCATTAAACGGTACCTAAGGAACTGTCCTCTTAGACTTCTTCCTGTGCATAAATTCAGAAGACTATCTGCAGTCTTAGGATTCTGAACCAATAATATTTGGATTTGCTGCATTGTGATGAGGTGCATGTACCTCTCTGTGGACTGGGCATAGAAAGAGTTCATGGGCTTATGGAGGTGCAAAAGAGAAGACCTACGCAACTCCAAGAAAAGTGCCTAACATATCAGCTAAGAAGAGGGAGAAGTTCTTCCTATGCTGTTCCTGGGGCTCTTTGAAAGGAAATAAGGAACATGTGGCATTTGGTGGGAAGTGGGTGCTTGCAGAGACATGTAACCTCTCTCCGCCCTTCCTGCCTAGGGAGCAGACTCCTAGAAGGCCTCAGAAATCCAGTGGACTTGGCACCCATTTTCTGTGCAGGTATAAGTGCAAAACCAAAGACTGAAGGTCATTGGCCAAGGGAATTTCTGATTTGCCTATTTCTCTGAGGGGTACAGCTGAAGTAAGTGATAGGGAATTAAGTACGGGCTTTAAAGGTGTGGGATAGGGACACATTCTGCTATTCTTGATTAATCTGACTTTTTTCTGACCCTACACAAGTGAGTGAAGTCTTTTCCCTTCCTTCAGCCTGTCACACCAGCTCTCTACCCTCGCCAGTTTCTGCCACTCTTCTAGCTGATTATTGTATATCTCTTGAAACCTCTGGAATGGCAAAAATTCTCAGCACAGTCTTTCACCGAAAATAGGAAGAGGACCCAGAGATGCTAATCTAGCCTGGGGCACAATCCAGGAGCAAATTCCTATAACAAGAAAATGGATGACTACAAAGAAATAACTAGCTCAATTGGTCTGGTCAGAATCACCCAGCAAACAGTTGGAAGAGTGGATGGTCTCATGAGGAGCCATGACCACCAGTCCTTCACCACCCCTCTTGTTTGTTGAAAGTATTTGGGTTACTTTTCCACATGGTGGACACAGCATATTTTTGTCCCTGGTTGCATTGATTTTTAAGGACACATTACATTGTATCTGATTAATTAAATGTACAAACAGACCTTCGATCCTGGAATAAACTAAGGAGACGTACTGAGGCAGCACAGTGGAAACTGTACCAGATTGGGAGTCAAAAGAGCTGACTTCTGTCCCCAGCTCTGACACTGAACCACACTATGACCTTAGGTCATTCACTTCCTCATTCTCCTCCCCTCCTCACTGTCTAGTCTAGTTGTAAGCTCTTTGGGACTCTGTCTCATGATGTTGAGTATCAGAGAGGTAGCCGTATTAGTCTGAATCTGCAAAAGCGGCGAGGAGTCCTGTGGCACCTTATAGACTAACTGAAGTGTAGGAGCATAAGCTTTTGTGGGCACAGTCACACTTCATCAGATGCATGTCAGATTCAGACTAACACTGCTACCCCTCTGATACTTGATATAATACAGTAACTCATAGAAATGAGATGGATGGTAAGGAGAAGATGACTGATGCTGCCAATGCCTGTGGCTGTGATGTCATTTAGGAAGACTTCTTAACACCAAATTCCACCTGGAGTGACCTGGATAATTACAGAGCGGTAGTGTCATGTTATTGGTAGCAGGGAGCAGCAGAGAAAGGAAAGGATGAGGGGATGAGAGACTTTGAAAGACCTGAGTAATGAACGGGAAGGTGAGTAAAGCATGAGGCTGAGAAGGGCCCATTTATATACTCTTCCCAATTATATAGCCATCTTTTTTCAGACTGGGAATGATTACTGATTGCGTTCTTTCATCTTAAGAAGAGCTGAGGGGTAGGATCAGGTAAGGATGTTAAAACAGCTAACCAGTTAACTGATTTAACTCAAGGCCTACCATCAAGTCTGTCACCTGGTCCTGCCACAGCTGTGAGGTCCTGCCCCAGTTGTGGGGTCCTGCCCCGTGGCCTGTTAGACCCTCTGTGGCTGGGGCTGCTGCAGTCCATGGTGGCTGGCTGCTGCCGGAGTACACTGACAAGGGCCAGTTACATGTTTAACATCCCTAGATTTGGCACTCAGTATTAGCTTACCTGCTCTCCTTGCAGCCAATACTAAAAATCTGTGGGAGCATAGTTAGGCCGACGGTAAACACTTCTCTAAGTACTACACCGGCACTTTCCTTTAGCTGAGTTGTGACTTGAGGTGAAGAACAAGCCAGAGCTGCTGAATTGAGGGTACGTGGGAGAAGAACAGTTTTAAATAAAGTCTTGTTGGAGCCTTCAGGGGCTCTGTAAATATTTTCTCTCTAGAGATTACACACACATAATACACTGCGGCCTGATGGACATATTCAAAAGCTTGCATACAGAATGCAGGGCATTGCATTACTTGGTGCTTTCTAATGAGCAGAGACTAATTCAAAGTTTTGCTTAATTAATATTCACAGAGGTTTTTAATCAATATAATCACCAGCTGTAATACCTAGTCTGTGGTGGAAGACTGGGTGTTTCCCAGTGTGTTATAGATTACTTGTCATACGGATAAGATAATGTGGTCTGTTACCTTGATGACAGTTAAAAATGGCTTTACTGACAGAGTGCAGGAAAGCAAAAGGTCAATCCTTCAAAATATAATGATGGTAAAAGAAAAAATCATTCCCAAGAGCAATTTTAGATTTCTTACCACAATCAGCCTTCCGTAAGGGAAACATTTGACCTGATGTGAAAGTGTAACTGCTACTTGCAATCCTGAGACAAACGATACAATTGTCACATTCCCAATCCTCTTCATTTGTATTTTCAACCTACCTATCTCTTCCTTCCCAAGGTCTTATTTGCCCTTTCTCCTGTTCTAAGTATAAACATACAAGGTCAGATGCTCAATTGGTTTCAATCAGCCTAGCTCCATTGACTTCAGTGCTGCTAGTTGAAACAGCTGAGTTTCTGGCCCAGAGATTCCTCCTTTAAAGGCAGTATTGAAAAAACCATTTGCTTGAAAGTACATTGTAGGCTGAAAGACCCGGGCACTTCTGAAATCTCACTCCCTTTGTCCTTCATCTATAGCAGAATTCTTGCTTGTGCCAGTGGGAGCACAGCACCAAGATAACACAACCCAAAGTGAAGGGTAAAATATGACATCTTGTAGCGGGCTTCAATTCATCACCACAGTGTCTCCTGCTGGTGATACCAGGAATTAGATTTCTCTGTTGGAATGTGCCGCTTTCTGGCCGGTGTCTTGCCTGTCTTCATGCTGCTCCACTCTCTGGCTCTGGACCAGCATTGTGCCTGGGACTGTGGCATCCATTTCTGACACTGCCCACTGGCAATGCCCACCACTCTGTTCTAGTAGTCATGACACCTGCCTGAGAATCCAGTTGCAACACCAAAGTCTAGTTGTGTGCCTCAGGGGCAAGCTGCAGTCTATACAGGCAATATTTAAGTGTAGCTAGACCCTGTTGCAAGGGGAAACAGGGATAACCAGGCCCACCCACCACTACTCTGGGTCCCAGTCCAAGGACAGTCTGGCAACAGCCTTGACCAACCACCCTTCAATTGCCCTCAAGGTTCCCTGGACCATAAGAACATAAGAACGGCCGTACTGGGTCAGACCAAAGGTCCATCTAGCCCAGTAGCCTGTCTGCCGACAGTGGCCAGCACCAGGTGCCCCAGAGGGGATGGACCGAAGACAATGATCAAGCGATTTGTCTCGTGCCATCCCTCTCCAGCCTCTGACAAACAGAGGCCAGGGACATCATTCCTACTCCAAGACCATTTCCTTGTGACTCTTGTGCTTTCTTTGTCCTTGCATCAAGTCCCTCAGCCTGGGAGATATCAGGCAGGAGCCTCCCTCCAGCTCCCCCGAATTTGCCCAGCATTGCTCCACCTAAGGTGCTTCTCCTAAAGAATCAGTCCTTCCCGTTTACTGGTCAGGACCCAGCTGCCCTCTGCTCTGCTGAGCAGCACCTTATAACAAGGCTGCTCCAGCAAGCCAAACTTTGATTGGCTCCTTACAAGCCTCTTTCTGATTGGAGGGGGGTTTTTGCAGGCTCCCTCCAGCCTGTTCTTAACCTCTCCCTTGCTGGATTGGGGCAGCCACTCTGTTGTTCCCCTAAACAGGGAATGAGAAAACCCAACAGCCACTTACTGTTCTTCTTGATCTTTCTCACTGTCTTCAATACTTCTCAGGCCAAGAGTGAAGGAACCCACTACTACTCTGGCAATGAATCAAGGCAAGGAAGACCGGCATTGCATTTCCTTTAAACCAATGGTGACTATGCACCCTTCCATCCATCTGCATCCAAAAACCACAGTGAAGCATGCTGGATACCCACTGCTAAGTACATTAGCATGGCTGCTATTTAGATTGCCGTTGTTAGGCTTCTGAGTCAACGTGATGCAAAGCAACAAGTCTCTCTATAACTAATGTTCCTGGCTCAGACTAGAACCTCTGCCCAAGTGATAGTTATGTTTTTGCCTTGTGAATCTTGTTAGAATAAGTAACCTGAGGACGAGAAAACCTTCAAAAAGGTTTGGCGCAGGCTTTGTAAACCAATGTTTGGATGGGCAGAGTTGGAGAGCTCATGGAACTTGGGCAGGGAGGAAGATGGGTAGCGGCACAGGAGCATTGGAGAAAACAGGCACAGAATGGGGAGTGGAGGAGCGAAACAGTGGAAAGATTGCATCTTCTTTGTTCTTTAAGAGGCTTGTTAGAAATTCTTCCCCTTGCTGTTTTGTCAAGGTGCGGGCTCCCCCTCAGGGTTACAACCCCATCATCATCGGCGTCGCCTGCCCCCCAAAGTCACCACCCTGCACCCGTGTCCTATAGCTTCTTAACTGTGTGCCGTTCTGGCAGCTATACCGACCCCTTGCTCCGACACAGCGAAAGTTCTATTGCGACCAGTCACCCCACTAACACCAGGATTCCCCCATCAAGGCGGCGGGCGGTGGGTAAAGGGGGGCCCGGACCCGCCCTCGCTCACGGGCCCCAGCTCAGGGCCCTAAGGGTACGGGTCAGCTCAGACCCGCCCCGGCTGAGGGGGCATCCTGCCGTAACGCGTCAGCCCACTAACCTGCGAGGGTTCTGCCCTGGGATGCTTCCTTTACCCCGCCCCCGATGTCCTGCCGCGAGGAGGCTCACCTTCCCTTTCGTGGCCAGACTGCCGACAGGCTCACCTCCGGCCAGAGGAATAGCGCGCCACAATCCCCAGTCCTGAAATGGCCCTCCCGGCTCGGCCGTCTGCGGGGAGCTCCTCTCTCTGAGCCTCCCCCTTCCTTCTCTTTCCCCCTTTCCCGACTATGGTGGCGGCGTTTTAAAATGTCCCACCGCCCTTGCGCGTCACCAGTTGGGAGGGGGCAGGGCCGATGTCCCTCTGCCGATCCTCAGCATGCCAGACGTTTGGGGGGAGGCGGAACCTTTCCGCGCGGCCCCCGCGCTCGCCCTGCCGCTCCCCGACTGCTGCCCGTGCACCAGCCAGCTTGGCTCTCCATGGCATGGCCCCGGAGCATGCCGCGCACCTCCAGACTTCTCCTCCTTCAGCGCCGAGCAGTGCCTGCTCAGCAGGAGGCATCGTGCGGGGCGGGACTGCCCCATCACATGTTTCCACAAGCATTAAAAGATTCAGCAATGTCTCTGCCTACTTGGTTCCCTTCAAGCTCTCATACATTTGATGGGGAAGAGGGCACCCTTCACAGGGTATGTCTAGACTGCATCCCTCTGTTGGCAGAGGGATGCAGATTAGGCAGGTTGACATTGCAAATGAAGCGGGGATTTAAATATCCCATGCTTAATTTGCATAAAATGGCTGCCATTTTTGCTGACTGAGCACTTTGTCTGCAAAAAGATGCAGTCTAGAGGGGGATCTGTCGAGAAAGAAAGACTTTTTCAATAGATTGCTTATGCCTCCTGCAAGGAGGTTTACAGGATCTGTCGAAAAAGGCTTTCTTTCTTGACAGATCCCTCCCCAGGCTGCCTCTTTTTGCCAACTAAGTGCTGAGTTGGCAAAAACAGTAGCCATTTTTATGCACATTAAGTGCAGGATATTTAAATCCTCGCTTCATTTGCAATGTTGACCTGCCTAATCTGCATCCCTCTGCCGACAGAGGGATGCAGTCTAGACATACCCATAGTCCTGATTAGCCTTCCTGGGTTCATCACAACCATTATCTACCCACTGAGAGCTTTATAATCTAACACAGGGATGGACTCAAGCTTCAACATCTGCATATGAATTAGGGCTAATGTGCGTCTTTCACTGTTTCTGAATTTTTCTTTGAGTGTCTTTTCATTCCATGCAGTGAAACTCAGGGAAAACTCTGCTTTGCCAAGAATCAAGTGAAAAACATTGAAAATCAGAGTTTCACTTAGTTTCTAGTTCAGGGCACAAGCATAGTGCAGAAATCCTTCAAAATTTCACCCAGTCTTGCTCAAAATTCAGCGACTGTTAGGAAAAAAAGCATCAAGCCCACAACTCAGTTTCAGGTTCTAGAAAACTCCACATCAGTTGAGCCTTGATATGATATGGATTTTAATAGGTCTAAGTATATCACACATGGGCATGTTGGGTTGTGTCCATTAAGACACAGCAGCGTGGCAAAAGGGGAAAAAATGGGAGAAGTCAGGAACGAGATATGCGCTAATCTTTTTTCAGAATGTTGTATCAAAGAGCATAAAATAGAAGTTTAAAATTACATTAAACCATAATCATGGATGGCAGCCCATGAATTTTGTGGGCCTGAGTCTTCATTGCCTGGTGCTTTGTGTCATTCTTTATATCGTGCCAAGTGGGCTGTTAAGGTACAGTGGTTATGGCTTGAGTGTAGGCGATGGGAGCCTCTCGATCAGTTCCCTGTCCACTTCAAAGTGACTATGGACATGTCACCTCATCTCTCTCTCTGTCTCAATTCCTCTACTGTCAACTGGGGATACTAGCACTTATCTTGAACGTGGGCGGAGTGGCTCCAACTCATCTGACAAAGTTGGTTTTTCCCATGAAAACTCACGATTCTATGTATTTTTGTGAGTTTCTAAGGTGCCATAGGACCCCTCGTTGTTTTTATAGAGGTGGAGATGATGAAAGTATTATGGGTTGACCAGACCTGTATTGATTTTTGCTAGTAGAGGTGCTGACAATAGTCATTTTGCATCTGAAATAGATTTTATAGTTTGTTTCAGTGCCTTTCCCTGAACTGTGCTGCTATTTGAAATGAGCTGTCTTCCCGGAAGCTGAATGTAAAGACAAGTTAGATTTTTCCCCCCCTAACTATTCTCTTAAAGATGTACTGGGACTGACACTGAAATATTAGCATTTATGTGCACTATTTGGTATTAGAGCCAAATCCGTAATTATTTTTCCCTTCCTAATTGAGGCTCTCTTGGACAATCACCACATTTTGTGGTGACGTCCATATATTTGCTTTCCTTCTAGCAGTGACTACATTGCTGAAGGATATACCCTTTCAGACTCCTAATCTGTGAAGTTTCCTCTGCTAATTGATAATATCGTCACCATGATAGTGCTGCTGATATATTCTTGGAGTACAGCCCTAAGATGTAGTCAATTTGGACCCATTATCAAGGTTTACTGGGTTACACAACCTACCCTCCTTCTTCTGATCATCCCCTGTTACATATTAACCATCTGGTTTGGTAGAAGCTGCCTTCTAACAGTTTTTTTTCATATTGGTCCTTGTGCCAAATCTCTGTTCCCATGGAAACTATTGTAAAAGCGCCTTAATGTCTCAGAGATCTTGCCTTTGCTGTCTATAATGGGTCACATTTCCTTTTACTTTAGGCTTGCTGGGTTTTTATTGTTGCCACCTATCCTGAAAACTGCGAGAGACAGAGGGAGGGTCATGATTTTTCTATATCAGTCCTGTTGCTCCATTTGCACTTTTTAATTTTTTAGAGTCATAAAACATGTTGGGAATGAACACTATTGCAAATGTTCATGCAGCATCAGAGAAACCAGTCAGGAAGCAGGATACACTAATACACGGCATGAAGAGGAACAATATTTTCAGATGCATATATTTTAACAGGATTTTTAAGGGAGTGGAAAAGGTTTGGAGAGGCTGCTGCCATCAGAGAGTTGATGGGGTTGTTCATGAGCGAAGGAGTTGCCCTGTTTGCATCTTATGGCATGTATCAGTCAGAGAGCTTATGACAGGGATGAGTTAGCCCCCACGCATTGAGTGATAAAATTGATTATGTGGATGAGATAATTATTCAGCTTTATGAGCCTTCCTCTCCTCCACAGGAAATGGAAGCTGCATTTCCCACCACAAAATGAACTTTTATTATGACATGATTATAGAAAAATATGTCCTAATAAGGGAGCTATGCCAAGAGAAGTCTACCTTAACTATGCAGACCGAGGTCCAGCAATCATTGATACACATGCTTTCTCCTTAGCATAGGATTCATACATTTAAAGTTAACCATGTGTCTGCAGAAATCATAAGACATATAAACAGTATATAGTGTTTGTGCTGAACTTCTTCCCAGGGCTAAATTTTACTCAATATATATAGTTCAGTAACCAACAGCAGACTCTGTGCATAATGAAAGCAAAGAATTTGAGTGCTCATATTAATAACGCCAGGTAAGTAGTTGCATTACAGAGCCATTTGCAGTGCACAACAACTTTTATTGGCTCTACAAAACCTACATGTTCCTGAGAGGCATCTCTTGACACAATTTCTATTAAATATTTACATAAGGCCATTTTTCATAAAGCGGTATCATAATACATCTCTGGAGATGGGGAACAGAGGGGGAACCTGCCATTATAGTGTTCCTACACAGATTTAATACTGAGGAATTTAGTTTTCCTCTAGTAATCCTGTGCACAATTAGAGTGTGATGTTGGTTAAGCGCAATAAAAGGTGTGAGTCTGGACATAACAACCCCTGAGAGCTGTTTCTTGCCAGGACTTTGTTTTCCTAACTGCCACCATCTGCTCTGCTTGGCCTGCCACTAACTATAAAGACTCAAAGCTTAGTTAGCTTGCCTGCCTATCAATTATGGGAGGATGAGACACATTTTAGTGTCATTGCTTCTACAAATAGAGCCTAAAATGCACTTTATCCCAGTGACAAGTGAATATTGTCAGACCATAGGATAAAAAGTTGGGAATCACTGGCTAGGTCCTTTCCTTAGCACTATCCTGCCTCAGTGTCCTTCTTAGAGGCTTTGACACACGAAAACACTTTGGCTACGTCTACACTGGCATGATTTTCCGGAAATGCTTTTAACGGAAAAGTTTTCCATTAAAAGCATTTTCGGAAAAGCACGTCTAGATTGGAAGGATGCTTTTCCGCAAAAGCACTTTTTGCAGAAAAGCGTCCGTGGCCAATCTAGATGCGCTTTTCCGCAAAAAAACCCCGATCGCCATTTTCACGATCGGGGCTTTTTTGCGGAAAACAAATCTCTGTTGTCTACACTTGCCCTTTTGCGCAAAAGTTTTTAGGAAAAAGACTTTTGCCTGAACGGGAGCAGCATATTATTTCCGCAAAAGCACTGACAATCTTACATGAGATCGTCAGTGCTTTTGCGGAAGTTCAAGCGGCCAGTGTAGACAGCTGGCAAGTCTATCCGCAAAAGCAGATGATTTTGCGGAAAAATTTGCCAGTCTAGACACAGCCTTAAGGAAGAGCTTAACTTTAGCATACTAGGAACAAAAAAGAATACTGACAATGGAATTGGTATATTACTAGATGCAAATGATCAAATTACCAAGAGGAATGAAGAACTGGCAGAAATGTTCAATAACATAACCCTGTTCTCTATTCTTGGGGGAAAACAGGTGATATAGTCTCATTGTATGGTGATAACTCTTTCCATTTCATAAGGCTATCTGGATGTTGTTAAACAGAAGCTACTGAAATTAGACATTTCTAAATCAGCAGGTCCAGAAAACTTGAATCCAAGAATTCTTAAAGGGTGTCTGAGGAGGTCACTAGACCATTAATGTTGAATTTCAATAAGGCTTGGAGCACTGAAGAAATTCCTGAAGAGTGGAAGAAAGCTAAAGAACCAATATTTGAAAAGGATAAATGGCATGATCTGGATAATTATAGGCCTGTGAGCCTGGAATTGGTTCCAGATTAATAATGGAAAGGTTGATATGTGACACAATTAATAAAGAATTTAAAAGGTCATGTAATTAATGCAAATAAATATGGTCTTATTCAAAAGTAGATCCTGTACAACTTACTGGATGTCTTTTATTTTTTAAATGAGATTATAATTTGCTAAAGGTTACAGTGTTGACAAAATATTCTTAGATTCCTATAAGAGATTTGACTTAGTACCACGTGTCATTTTGATACAAAAACTAACAGTATAAAATTAACCCGAGACACATTCAAATGGATTAAAACCTGGCTAACTGATAGTTCTCAAAATGTTATTGTAAAGTGGTGATCATTATCAAGTGGTGTCCTGAAGGGGATGATTTCTGTGTTAATTAACATTTTTATCAATGCCCTGGAGAAAAGCAATCACTAACATGCATTTTAACTAATGAAGAGAATGGGTCACTTATTCAAAAAGGGTATGTCTACACTTGCACCCTAGTTCGAACTAGGGATGCAAATATGGGCATTCGAAATAGTCAATGAAGCGGGGATTTAAATATCCCGTGCTTCATTAGCATGATCTCTCCGATGCTTTACTCCCATCAACAGCTGTTTCGAAAGTGAAAGTGCATGCTGGGATGCATTAGTTCGACCCAAACCCCTTGGTTCAAACTAACGTTACTCCTCAAAAAATGAGTAATGTTAGTTCGAACCAAGGGGTTTCATTCAAACTAACGCATCCAGGCATGCACTTTCACTTTCGAAACAGTTGTTGATTGGAGTAACGCGCTGGTGAGATCATGCTAATGAAGAGTGGGATATTTAAATCCCCATTTCATTGACTTTTTTGAATGCCTACATTTGCATCCCTAGTTTGATCTAGGGTGCAAGTGTAGATATACCCAAAGCGATCTGAATAGCTTGGTAAAGTTAGTGCAAGCAAACATGCATTTCAATACGGCTAAAGGTAAATATATTTATCTTGGAACAAACAGTGTACATTCTACTTACAAGATGGGATAGTCTATTCTGGGAAGTAGTGACTCTGAAAAAGAGATGTTCATGGTGGCTAATCAGCTGCCAAAGCAAAGCTGTGGCCAAAACAGCTAATGTGAACAGCTAATTCCAGGAGGAATAACAGTTAATTCGAATTGCCATTAACTAAGGACTTAGTTCGAATTGCCGTTTCACTGCCGCGTGTAGCCACAAGTATTGAGGGGGGAGGGGTAGCTCAGTGGTTTGCACATTGGCCTGCTAAACCCTGGGTTGTGAGTTTAATCCTTTCAGAGGCCATTTGGGGCAAAAATTCATCAGAGATGGTACTTGGTCCTGCTGTGTAGGCAAGGGACTGGACTCAATGACCTTGCAAGATCCCTTCCAGTTCTAGGAGATAGGCAATCTCCATTATTATTAGTTAGTCCAAACTAGTGGCATTTAAAAATGGCGACCGGATGGGAACATGCAAATAAATCCCGGGATATTTAAATCCCAGGTTTCATTTGCAACTTCAAATGCCTACATTAGTCTCCCTAGTTCGAACTAGGGGGCTAGTGTAGACATACCCTATATGTTTAAAACAAAGGAGTCCCAGAGTATTATGAAGTCCACAGGGGAATTTGCCATTGCTTGTAAGTTTACATTGAGGGTGTGGAGCTACTGCAATGGACCCTAAAACAGATAAATGCTTTCTTCTGTAAACATTTTGATTTAAAAATATCTAATCATGGGAAGAAGTCACTGTTTTAATTTTATTTTTCAAAATTAAATTAAGATGTGCATTACTGTTTACAGTGTTGTTGTAGCCATGCAGGTCTTAGGCCATGAGAGAGAGAACATGGAGGAGGGCATATCTTCACTAGATCAACTTCTGTTGGTAAACAAGACAAGCTTTAGAACAGAGCTCTACTTTAGACCTGTCAAGCTTGAAAGTTTGCCTCTCTCACCAACTGACGTTGATCCAATAAAGGATATCACTCTCAGTGTCTCAAGATTTTCATTATTTTTTCTTTCCTGTTACAGTATTTGGTACATCTAACTAAAGGTCAATAATTACTCTTCAATCTATTACAAAACCAAGTCTGAAGAGCAACCTGGTATAATGCATTTTTAGCCTTTATACAATTTGTGCAAACATGCAAAACATTTCTAGCAATCCCAGACTAGAAATGAGGTGTTTTGTGGCCTTCAGAAGACTGAAGTGTTTTTAGCTCTACTCCAGTTGAAAAGTCATTAATAAGAGGCAAGGGGTTCTTCATGCATTTGGGAAAAGGGACCAAGGAGATGTAAGTGAAACTGCTAATTCAGAGGCTCATCCAAAGCTAATGGAAAGACTCCCATTGATTTTAGAGAGCTTTCTATCTGGCTCTGAATGTTTCTAATGCCTTTCTGAATGAGAAATGAAATCAGGAATAAAACCCACAAATAACTGAGCAATGACCAATGAAATGAGCCTTAAATAAGACTGCAACCAAACTCTGCAATTTTTTAAGAAGGCACACCAATAAAGGAGTGTGGCTAGAACTGAAAACAACAACAACAACAACAAATAGTATTCACCTGCAATTCTAACAAACTGTGAGATAGCATGTATTTCAGCTTGAACTGAAAACCCTTTTTAAAAAGTTCCAGCTCCAATTGAATGTTTCATTTTCACTTTGACCACATTCAAATGTTTTGATTCTTTGTATGGATATGTTAAAAGAAAAATCTTGTCAACCTGAAAAACTGTTCAGTTTAATTTGAAATTTGTTCACAGGGTTTTTTTCCCCTTAAACTGAATGAAATCAGCAAACTGACATGAATCTACAAAACTGTCCATTGTCATCACATCTGCATTTTTATCTGAAAAAAATGTCAGCGGAAAAATGTCACCTCGGCTCTAATTTTGACATGAATGCACTGCATTTATCTCTTTAGCTAGTTTGGCGGCAAGGTGGGTGGAGCAATGATCCTGCTGACTTTGCTATTCCTCCTGCACGTGTTCTCCATGGTGGAATATTGACTGCACAACCCTTGTTCCCACTTCCTGTTCTTACCAGGTCAATCAGAACTTCCAGATTGGTCCTACAGTGGGTTGTGAGTGAGCACAATGTACCTTCAAACTAATAAAATGACATTTACCATTTAAAATGAATTAGTGTGGGAAGGAAAGGTGGTAGGTGAATCTCAAACATGACTCAAATGGGTTGTATTCTCCAGCATGTGTCATGTAAAATATTATCACTGTGCTACTTATGTGGGAAGTGCTCAGCTTAAGGAGAAGGCATCTAACGACTGAAGAAGAAAGGCAGACAAAAGACTTGGAACACACTGGAAATCTATTGCTCCTGTCAACATACGCCTGATAGGTGAGGTAATATCTTTTATTGGATCCACTTGTGTTCGTGAAAGAGACAAGTTTATGAGCTACACCGTGCTCTAGCTTAGTTCATTTGAAGAAAAGCTGTGTGTGCTTCAAAAGCTTGTCTCGCCAAAAAAAGCTGGTCCAATAAAAGTTATTTTCTCATCCATTTTGTCTCCTGGGACTGACGCAGCTACTACTACACTGCCTGTTACATAAGCCTGAGGAATTTAAATGTGTAACCCCATATTATTCAAATATATATACTTTATAGACCCTTTCCAATGCTTCAAAGGTAAAAATGAAGGTGCTACAACCAACTAAAAGAAATGGAGTGGAAATTGTCGAAAAGTTCTTGGTGATGCACAAATATATAGGGAGAGCCTCCGAGTGTGAGAAGGAAATAAAAAAAAAATAGTTCTACTTCAGATTAAAAAAGGAGAAGATTCTTTGAAATGGAATGGGAGGATATATTGTAAGCACAAAGCCTTAGCAGGGAAGATTAAGTAGAGGAAGGGACAAGGAATGTGAAATCAACAGCGCAGTATAGATTGTGAGTCACCAAAAAGAGCTGTAGTGAGGCTTCTTTTCAAGCACCCACAGTTAATGCCTCTGCTTGAGTGCTGTTTTGATATGGCAATCTCGACACTGCAGGGGGCAGACTGTACAATGAAGTGCACCATGTTGCGTGGACCCCTAGTATGATTAATGTTAGGGGTGGTATGTTGCTGACTGTTAAGAAAGACCTTGGTGCTTTATTCTCTGAGGGCCCATTATAAAACTAAATACGTCATCATGTGCTGTACATGTTTCTGTGACCTTCGTAACCCCTGACGAGACACTTACCTCACAAGTACTGTTGGCACAAAGAAGAATATCAAACCATAAAGCTGCTTGGCAGGGTTTAAACTTCTAAAAAAAAATGAGAGAGCGGGAAATATCTGATTTGTCTGATCAAAGTGAAAAGGAAAAATACAATCTCTGATGTTAAAACTAATGATGATACCCCTTCCCTGTCACCACCAGTGTAGAAGGTCCGGTTCTTCAGTAGGTGTGTTATTCCCGCATAGGGCCATGGGAACAATGAGCTTGACCTCATGAGATACCCTTTCATTTCTTTCAGCAGAGCCTAGAGGTTATTGAGTGATTCGGGGAAGTGCCAGTGAGTCTGTCCCAACCACAAGTTGATGTAGGGAGAGCCCAGAGATTGTGAAAGGGGAGGGAATGGAATCTTCCATTGAGACTGTGCTCTCCTGAGGAACCTCCTGCTCTTAGCTATCCATGCTAGGCAGTGAAGAAGCAATGTAAGTTGTGGGGGTATGTTGTTTTAAACAAACGTTGCTGTAATTTGCTTTGCCAAGAGAACACTCACAGCTCTCCAGTCCCCCAGCTCCGGGCTTGTGATGGACAGAAGTGGGGATTCTGGCACAAAATCTGCCCATTCCCTTCCACACTGGCCTTCACTAAATCCATGGGCAAAGGCATCTCTCCACTCTGAGGTAGGTTGGAGACTCAAGAGGCAGCTTGACACAATGGAGGTTGTCAGAGCTCTCTCTTCATGAGGGAGAGTTTCACCATAATAAACCAGCCTTTGAAATGTAGCTTATCTGTACCAGGGCTATGCTGAATCCACTTTTTCACGCTCAGGTAGTTGATTTCAGGTCTGAAGCTCCAATCCGGCAAAGATTTATGTATGTACTTATCTTTATCCACTCTTAGTGGTTTCACTGACAGCAAGAGCAAGTGAGCCAAGCATATGAATAATCCTTTGGAGAAACAGGCCCTTGGTTTCCAGGAAGTGAGACCCTCCCATACCAGAAGGGAGAGCAGTGCTGAGTTCAGACAGGAGGGGAATGCACAGGGGAACTGAGACATGGTTAAAATCACGGCAACTCTGTTAACATCTTACCATACCTATAAAAAGGTTTTTCCGGTGGGACGACAGTGTGACGTCATCACAACACTCTGCATCCCACAGCACCTCCCCTCTCAGCCACCTGGCCTCCTCCCTCTCTCTTCTCTGCTGCTAACCCCATAATGGGGTCAGCAGCCTATGGCTCCTTGACTCCTCAACAGCATCCCTTACCTTCCTTGCATATTGAAGGTAAGATATGGGAGTTTGTGGGGGAAGGAAGCATAGCCAGTGGACAGGTGGCAGTGAGGTCCGGGGGAGGGGTTGGCACTGGGGTACACCCCAACTCAGTGAGCTGCCACACAGCGGCTGGCTAAACGCCAGCAGAAACCAAATGGAGGGCGGCTGCCGAACCTGAGTGGCTGCACAGCAGCTGGCTGAAACTTCAGCAGCTGCCATGTGCTTTTCAAAACAGCTGCTCCGACCCAAGCGGGGTGGTGGCAGGACCTGCACCATTGGGGGTCGTGTTTGGGTGGGGGGTTGGGACTGGACAGCACCCTGAGCCACTGCACAGCGGCTGGCTGAAGCTCCGGCAGTCACCATGTGGTAGGTGGCTGCTGGTGTTTTAAAAACAGCAGCTCCATTGCACCAGCGTCAGAACCCCTGTGGTAGAGCCTGGGGAGAGAAGGAAAGTACCCGGCTGGCGGAGGGGAGGGTGTAGTGGTCAATTGCGGAAGGACTTTGTACGTGTTAGTTTAGGGGTGGTGAGGCCTGCATACCTTCCCCCCTTTTCCTTCCTCCTATATCTGATGAGCCAGAAGAAAGCCTTTGGGAACATATGCCATTTAAGATAAGCATTGTTGCCAGTATAGCAAGAACAAGTATGAGAGAATGGTAAAGGGCAAGAACGCATAAACAATTATGTTTACCCTAAAGTACTGATCACGTAAACAGGGCCAAAGGACAAGAAGAACCAGATTAGAACCAGATCGATAACTAACAGCTAAGCTCTACATCAGCACTAATGAAATTTCCAAACTGCCAAACAAGGCAGGAAAACTGTATTTAAGGCTGCCTCAGAGCCTAGCAAATCGGACTTTGCCAATGGGCTTTGGATACGAGTGCCTCAGAAACTGAGACCACCTCCCACTTCGTCCGTAGCCTACCCGGGGTCCCAGGCTTGCAGAAGGGACATAAGATATGCCGCTTCTTTGTTATATTGTTCTTCCATCTTTGGGGCACAGCTGTTAGCTGTCAAGCAATAACTGTTTGTGCTTGACAGATATCTGTGTGGTGTCCTTTGTACTTTGGGAACCCAGTGTAGGACCTTAGACTTACTCTGGTCGGCTACAGGGGGGAAGAAGTCCGGGCTGGCAGAGGAGGGAGGGACCCTGGCTGGTTGGCACAGCCACAGCCTGGCCCTCCCTGGTGGTGGGGGAGGAAGAGTCAGGGTTGCCTATGCCTGGAGATGGGGGTTGGTGAGCACAGCGAGCAGTGGGTGCTGCCCCCTAGTAACCATTATCCAGTTTGTGTCCTGTGTATGTTTTATACAAGTCTGGCAAAATAGTAAAATTCCAGCACATATTAAACATGAGCCAGGGCATTAATCCATTCCTAAAATATAAGTAATATAAACATTCCATCATTTAGTATAATGATTATATGTTTAGTATAATTATAATAATTGTAGCAGTTAAAATGTCCTTTAAAATGGTTTCTATCTCCTTTAAAGCAATCTCTTTTAATAGGGATAGGCAGAAATATAATTTCAAAGTAAATCTTAGGAAGTATTGTTCTATTAAGAAAAATGACCATACTGCAAGTTCATAGTCATGAACAAAACTGGATGACAAATCATTTGGAATAAATTGTGGGTAGGCCACACTTCCAAATAAGAAATAACCACTCATGAGGCGAGTGGTTAATTGCTTATCCATCCCACCGCTCCCTGTTGGTATAAAATGAAGAAGCTCCTACAGCTGCTTCAAACTATAAAGATTGTGGGGGTGGAGTGGGACTAACCGTTCACCCGCAATAAAGAATGAGACTGAAATCTTGGGAAAATACAAAACTGTTCACAATCTATTAACTTGGCTACTTGATACTGAAATATTGATAATGGTTTATTGTCATCCCTGGTACACTTGGAAGTGCATAACTCTAGCCCTTACGCACCTATTTATGTTGAACTGAAGTCAGTAACTAAGCACATGGTTAAAGTTAATCTTGTGCGTAAGGTCTATGCTAATGTTCGTACTGGACCATATTGTTAACTGATGAAATCCAGTTATGTCAGTTTTGAGGCCTGTACTTGACTTGACATTATCACCTCTAATACCATTAACTCACAAACATCCCACTCTCCCTACCTCTAATATCATCAATTCACAGACACTTATCTTCCTTCCTCCCCCCCCCCCCCCCCGCATCCCCCTCCTGTTCTGCAATGTGATTTGTCCTTTTCATATTTGTTCATTTTTTTTAATTATATCCTTTGGTATATATGGTTTTGACTACTTTCTTCCACTATTTGATCTGAGGAAGTGGGTCTGGCCCACGAAAGCTCATCATCTAATAAACCATCTTGTTAGTCTTTAAAGTGCTACATTGTCCTGCATTGTACTTGACTTGGTGATTCGTCTCTTTTTGGTGTGGTTTCATGAGAAGCAATGCCATTCCAGGCACATTCCTTTTTCCTAGCACAACCAAATTCTTACATTGCTTTAAGTTAGGATAAAAGGAAACTGCATATTGAATTTGGTGGGCTTAGCTCTTACCATTTAGGAGGAGTTCTTGATCAAATAGACAAACTCTGTACAATATATGATAGATTTACACATTAGACTGCATTTGCCCAACATTTAATCGTACATTTTTGGACTGTAGGAACCAATCCCTGTACAGGATCTTCTATTCAGGGGCTGATCAGTGGAACCTAATCTTTACATTCCAGGTTTATCTTGTCCACAGTTCCTAGCATCAAGGTGTTGCTGCTTATCTTTGCATAGTTATCCTGTTGCCCTCAAATGGTTTCTCAAACTCCTATTTACAACCTAACCTTCCATTCACCTTCCCAGTTCTGCCAACTAATAAATGAGGCAAGTTATTCATATCAAACTAGGCTTACAGAGTGGAAGTAAAATAAAATAAAAACAAGATTTGCTGCTCTTCTTTTCACTGCACCTATCTGACCAGGAATATTGATGAGGGGAGAGAAGGAAGGGATGTCATCCAAGCTCTCAAAGCCAATGAACTTGGGATCTTTGGGACTAATAGAGGATGCCAACAATACTCAAACGTCCACCCTACAGACTGTGGTAGTCCAGGCCTTTTAAAGGAACACTACTTTTTTTTTGGTTTTTTAATGTTGGTTCTATTGTAAGGGTAATGTTTGTTTAAACAGGTAAGCATTCTTCCAGTGTCTGAAACACAAGGGTTGCAGCCAATCGTTTCCATCCATGTGAACAATATATTTTATGTGCACCACAAGAAAAAACCACAAACCTAGCTGTGGGCCTCTGCTGATCAGCTGGACGACATTGGAATTTCTCCTGAGAGGCAGCACATGGCTTACAGGCAACATGAATTGCAGCAGTAAGAACATTAGCGATTGACATGAAGCCTACTACAAAGCAAAGTTAAAGTGATTTCTCTTGCATTGCTTGTCCAGGGTAAATAAAGCAAGGGTAATGTTGAGGGAATTTTTTCTTAAATATTTCATCTTTAAACTCCTTGATCTAAGGAGTTTTTGTGGCTGTTAGCTAATAAAAAGTCCATCTGCGTACAACACGTGAGTTAAGTGTGCAGTGTCCTGGGAGCTGTTACAAAATAGGAATTGGTCTGAGATAGTGGTAATCTTTCCACTGGCTTCAAGGCAAAGGCTTTCATACTCCTGGCTAATGTTTTGAGTTTGGAGATCGAGTTAACCTACAATCCCAAAGCAGAACTGAGGCTATATCTACACTGAGAGCTAGAGGTGTGACACCAAGCTCACGGAGGCACCAAGAGCTAGCTTTCATGGAGCTAGCATGCTAAAAATAGTAGTGTTGCTGTGGTAACACAAGCGGCAAGCAATGTCACAGACTAGCCAATCCAACTACATAGTTATGGGGTGCGGTGGGCTTGTACTTGAAGTTGTTCTTTTGCCACTGTCTGCTCGCCATGCTACCATAGCTACACTACTATTTTAATATGCTAGCTTAATGAGAGTCTATTTTATGTGAGTTGAAAATCACATCCCTTTCTCTAAGTGTACACCTAGTCTGATTTATCCCCCAAGGCCTACCTGCATTCTTTTCAGAACCTAACAAGACAGCAAATTTGACCTGGATTTTGGCTCTGGGTCATGTGTCTGCTAGCTTTGTAATAAGATCTGAGTTTTACATGTATTACAAATCCAAAGCAGGAGGGTAGGTGTCTTTGGATGATTTCAGGTATCAATGTCTACATGGTAGCTTTTTATTCCATATATTGTAATGCAATGTTTTATGTTTTTCGTGTGTACACAAGCTTAAATATCTCGGCAGATGGTGTGAGTGGTGGTTTAGAAACAAACCTATTCTTTCATGTAGCTTAATTCTAGCGATTCTAAGTCAGACACTTGGTGCTTTTCACACATTCCTATATTTTTGAAGGCTGGGAATTGGACAGAAGGAAATAGGACTACGTCTACACTGTAAGCTTCTAACGCAAGAACTGTTTTGCGCAAGAGTTTCTGCACAAAAATTCTTGTGCAAGATCATGTCCACACTTCCATGTGCTTTTGTGCAAGAGCTGTGCTTTTGTGCAAGAGTGTGGACACTCTCTTGTGCAAGAAAGCTCTGATGGCCGTGTTAGCCATAGAGTTTTCTTGCTCAAGAAACCTCAGTTGCCCGTCCACACTGCCTTCTTGCGCAAGAGGAGAGGAATAACTCTTGTGCAAGAAGCCCTCTTTTATGATGCTTTACTGTAAATTTACTTGTGCAAGAATGCGCATGCAGCGTAGACACCGTTCTTGCACAAATAACCTGCAGTGTAGACGTAGCCTAGGTGTTTTTGTTGGTAAAGTAAAATTTATTATGTTCATAGACCACAGAAGAGTTAGATAAAACCATAGAATGCCCTTTTTGGAATATTACAACTTGAGAGGAGTCTTTTTCTTAAAATTCAGAACTCTACACACAAGAACTCCAAAATAGAGAGACAAAGCAGGCTGCTCTCTAAAACAGACCCAACTTAACCTCCTGTACTCTAATCTGGTTTTCTGCTGATCTGTGACTGCAGATTGCTTCTCCTATAATCCCCTCCCTCCAAACCTACAAGCAGGACAAGGAAAATGCTCACAAATTAAAGTGAAAGCTTGTGATTTTAACTCAGTTTTCAAAACACCACACCTGTCTTCCTTGCTCCTCAGTGAAGCAAGGTGATATTCAATCAAATGTTTGCATTATCAGGAGGGAGTTTTCATTTTTACTGAAACAGTAGCTGCTGTCACTACATCACTGTCATTGAAATCTTGTCAGGAATGAAATTAGTTTTTGTCAGCACTTAGAAAAGAAAAGAAAATCTCCTTAATATTTGCTCTCCCAAACACAGCTCTGCATTTTTTTTTACTGTGTGTGTGATTTATGCTCCCGATCACAGAAGAATATTAACCTTCCAGTGTCTTTTATTCTTCCCCACACTGTGTTTATTTTAACTGATGGCCTCATTGCAGGGCCAGATCTGAATGTGCATAATGATATCAGCAGTTGGCAGTCTTTCTGTTGTACCCAGCTGAGGTAAAGGGAGAATTTAAGCCTGATAAACCTACAAGTTGCTTGTTTGAGCCTCTGGTGAACAATTCACATCAGCTAAGCTAATCACTCTAATATGATGGAAATTACTTTACCTGACAAAGTCTGCTTTTGGCAAGGTTATCATGATTAAAAGTGAATGAATGTGGAAATATGAATGCAAGTTGCAAACATATCTCTGTACATACATCAGTGACCCACAGGGGATGGGAGTTCTTGTGCGGAAGAAGAAAGAGTGGATAGCTTTTGGAATGGGATTAATTTAAAGTAATGGGATCATTTGCAAAATCTGGGTCCACATGCTGAAGAGTAGTCCCTGATTTTGGGAGGCTTCAAATCTTGGGGTGTCCAGTTTGAGATGACTTTGGCCTGGTGTTCAAAAGTGCTGCGTACTCACAGTTTTGACTGAAGTCAAAGGAAGCCAGGCGGTGCTCCAGTAAACTTTCAGAATTCAAGTCTCTAGTTGGGTACCAAATTTGAGGCACTGGGATAGTTGTCTGGATGTATTAATAATGGGCTCTTCAGAGCCGTGTGTGCCTGGAATGTTCCAAAATGTTCACAGAAGTTGCCACAGGGCCCCCACCCAGAAACCTACTGAGCTTAGCTCTTTATATAAAACTTCCCTCTAAATTTCTTGGGTTATAGCACAGGAACCAAAACTTAGGCAGAGTGGAGATGGCTTCCATATGCCTTACCCAAGGATCACCTCAACCCCCAGAGCTGGTTAGAGTACCCTTGACAACTGTTTGAACTTGCACCACTTTTACTATTAGGGATGTAAAAATCTTGTTTAATTAGTGAACCGGTTAAATGCTACGTTGAATTGGTTAATAGATTACATGGGGGCAAGTGGATGGGACTGCCCTGGCCAGGCTGGAGTGCCCCCCTGCCTGTTGTGGGCTCTGTGGGGCTGGAGCAGCCCCAACCGGTTAACCATTAACATCCCTACTTACTATGCCCCCTATGGGCCACTGCAGGGTCAGAGTATAGCAGGAATAACCTGGCCATGCTTCCTCTAGTCCCTCATCGCAGGCCACCCCAGAATGTTCCCTGTGTCCAGAGCACCAGAGGCAGATCTGCATCAAGTTCTTAGGTCTCCTACATCAAGGGCTGTCCCCTGGACAGTGGGGGTGAGGGGTTTCAAGTCTGGGTCTTTAGATAATAGTGTTCATTCAAATCATTCAAATTAGTGGGAATTTTTCAATTGACTTAAATGAGAACAGGATTAAGCCCTATAAGAAGGTCAATGTTGTTTCACACGATTGTGTATCTTTCCCTGTAGCATTTGAGAAGCCAACACTTCTATTTTGTTAGCGGTGTAGTCTAACATTGATTTGGCCTATGCAGAGCTATCCAGATCAATACCCGCTGCCTTTTCAAGTTGGTGTTGCTCCTGCAGAGGAGACATGCAAAGTACAACACAGTAACCTCCCTTTTCATAGTGATTGTAAGGAAAATCCCTTCCCCTTTAATAATACCCAGGTGTGTATGTGAGAGGGCATGAAGTGGAGACACCTATTTATGCATCATAGCAGTAGGCGTGGGAAGGGCTCATCCAAGGGAGTTGGAACCAATGGGAATTTTGTGTCAGATTTGCAGGGCTGTGCCTAATGAATGCTGCTCTAACTTTTGTTATCAGCAGTCACTCAGAATCTGCTCTTGTCAGAAGATATAGAATCGGAGAAGCTGAATATAACTAGCAGAAATCACAATATCCTATGTCTTGCTTTTGCTTTCTAAAGGAAAAAATGTTGACAATTCTTATCAAAAGTTGGAACATTATAAGTGGTTCATGAGAGAATTTATGGATGGCCTGGTGCACTGTCCATTAAACACAATGGAAAACCATCAGTGCGTATTGGTTCAATGCCTAAAAGACCAAAATTTGAGCTCCAGGCGTATGTTCATAGCTACAGTTCTATGAAAATAGCAATATCTACCCAGATACTGTTGTCAGACTACCAGATGAATTGTTTCTTTGTGACACATTATGGCTTAATCTTGACACCTCTAAAAGCCTATCAAAGCTTAAAGCAATGTACCATTTATGTCTTCTACATTTTCAGATTTCTGATTTGTTGTGGGGGAGGCAGAATTAGTTTACTAATCTTTAATGAAAGAGAGAGGAATCAATGCCACTTTTATTTATTTGGATCTAAAGAATGCCTAAGTATTCCCTTGGTGTTTGACAAAAAATAAATAACTGCATCCAGTTTGCAAATTCTAGCCATTATACTCATTGTACATAAATCCTCATGTTGCCTACATTAAGTTCTAATCTAGCATATTAAATTAGAGTTTATGATACTGGTGTAGATGGCTAACAGGTGCAGCATAACATTTTATATTAGAGGTCAGCTGTGTGGCTTGATTTCCAGATTTACTTTACATACAGTTTGTAACATAGTTAAGCCAGTCAGTTGGTCTCTTTGTCCTGTCCTCTGGCCACAGTTCTGAAGAGCCTATTTTTCCATGTACACATCACCTCAACTTCTACTGACACTGATGTGAATAGAGGGTATGTTTATCAGATTTTAGGAAGTGCTCACTTCTTTGTACACCTTAGCCTCATAATTGTTCATATAATTTATTCTTGCAAAAGTAGCTAGGAGCTCCTCTCAAAAACACAATTATGCCAGCTGCTATACATACAGAAGAAGCTATTCAGATTTGTTTTACAAAGCTCTTGAGATATTTGGAGAGTTCATTTCTACCAATATTCCTGAATACTGCAGAAAGAGAGTTAGGGGGCATAATGGACCACAAGTTAAATATGAATCAACAGTGTGACACTGTTGCAAAAAACAAAAAAAAGATTCTGGTGTGTATTAAAAGCAGTGTTGTGAGCAAGACACAAGAACTAATTCTTCTGCTCTACTCTGCATTGATTAGGCCTCCATGGGTATGTCTACACTACCACCTTAGTTCGAACTAGGGTGGTTAATGTAGGCAACCGAAGTTGCAAATGAAGCCAGGTATTTGAATTTCCCGGGCTTCATTTGCATCTTGCCGGGCGCCGCTATTTTTAAATCCCCACTAGTTCGGACTCCGTGCCCACGGCTACACGCGGCATGGAGTAGGTAGTTCGGATTAGGCTTCCTATTCTGAACTACCGGTACACCTCATGTGCCCAGTTCTGGGTAACACATGTCAAGAAAGATGTGGAGAAATTGGAGAAGGTCCAAAGAAGAGCAACAAAAATTACTAAAGGTCTAGAAAACATGATCTATGACTGAAAGAACTGTTGTTTAGTTTGGAAAAGAGCAGGCTGAGAGGGGATATGATAGCAATTTTCAAGGAGGAGGCTGACAGGACAAGAAGCAATGAGCTTAAAATGCAGAAAGGGAGGTTTGTGGAATTTTCATCATTTGTACTATTTAAGATCAGGTTAGATAGACATCTATCAGGGATGATCTAGACAGTGCTTGGTCCTGCCCTGAGACCAGGGAATTGGACTTGAAGATCTCTTGAGTTCCCTCCCAGTTCTAGTATTCTATGATTTTATGATTCTGGCAGTATGACATGATTAAGATACAGAGAAAAATGCTATGTTTCTAAAACATTTCAAAATAGAAATGATGTTATACCACTCTAGATAATACTCAAGTATTCAGCTTACTGTTGGGCTCTTCATTCAAGGATCACAAAGCACTCCACTTGATGGGTCAACAGTCCTAGCGAGAGAATAAATATGAATATAAATACGAATACATATGGATTTATTTGTTTCAGAGGAGAAGTTGTTAATTGACACTAATCTGAGTAGTTTGGAGGCTTTTTGAACTCCTATGTCTTAATTTTCCTATTTGCCCTCTGAGATGCATCAGGATTGGTAGGTATTCTGCCTTCAGCTTATACTTACACTTTGATTATGGGGCTCCCTGCTGTTCTTGATTACCTTTTTTTCTTGTTTCTCTGCTGCTTCTCTCTCTGGTTATAGTATTGAGTGGCTTTGCTAGTTATGGAGAGGAGCATATTGTAGCCAGACAGAACCCCCCCTGTCATATACATCTTGCTTGCCTCTCCAAGATGCCGTGGAATACAATAAGAGAGCAATAAGATCAGCATAGTCTTTGAAGCCTTGACAGAAGGCCCGGATATGCTGGCTCATCTGATCCTGGACAACTGTAAACATAGATACAAGAGGGTGGTCAAGAGGCTGCGAGAACTCCCCTTGGCTGGCACCTATGTTGATACGATCACACAACCATCCTAAGGAAGAATCTCCCACTGAGCAAAGAATGTCCAGTACTCCCAATTTAGTTATCTCTCTCTTACAAGTGTAAATTACTTTGAAACGCCCTTGTAAGAACTGGTGTCACAAAGACGAACCTGCACAGTTTGGCACCATAGATAAGAAAGAGAATATGTGACCCCATGGGTATAAAGATGGGCCCAGCAGCACACTCACTCTGAGCATCAATCTACCATCTACCTGCTGGTCGGGTTAGGTGATTGCCTCCTGAGGTCCACATGGGGACACCCAGCCTTGTATTCTTCTTTCCTGGGGAATTGAGTGACCAGTCCTGGCCTGACACACTGGAATTGAGAGACGCAGAAGGGGTGTAAAAATTGTACCCGTATGTGTCCTTTGTCTTAATGCATGCATAGAACTAGAGCTCTTTAAAGATTAAGCTATCACTTGGTACCGTTACTTTCTATCTTCCTTTTTCCTTTGTAACCATTTTAAGACCTGTACTTGCTAGTAGTTAAGAAGTAGAACAATAGCCACTGTAACCATATGCTTTATAAGCCTCTTTAATAAACCTGTAACTGCTTAAGCTTTAACCTGTTTCCTCCTGTTGCTGTAACAGAACCAAACACAATTAAAAGAACTCCAGCCAGTCATAGGGGCAGAGGCAGACAGAGCTGGGCATCTGGGTTCTGTCGCCTCCACGGGACAGACCCTTGGGACACCTGTCAGCCTTCCCTAGGCTGCCCGCTGTGAAGGGACCCCATCCTAGTAGCTAAAGACTCGGGTGTAATAAGCTCTCCCTGCAAACTCTTGGGGCACCCGTCAGCCTCCAATAGTCTGCCCGCTACGAAGGGGCCCTGTCCTAGCAGTTGAAGACTCGGGTGTATAACACACACACACACACACACCATGCACTGCCCTGATCATCAGCTGACACATATAGACTGTTAAATACAAGAGTCTAGCCATCTGTTATGTTCCTCAGTTATGCTAATATCAGTTGCTTTTCGGATACTGGAGCCATGTAGAAAAAAATGTAACAGGGATGAGGGAACACTGCATAATTTCAGATTTTTGCAGGAGTCAGAAGTGCAAATAACAAATACTGTTGAGCTCACATTATGTGAAAACGTACCATTTTAATGCACTGGTGTAGAAAAGTGAACAAAACTGGCCCACTGTCTCCCATTTCATCTTGTATCAATTACTAATCAGTGCAATCAAATGTGGAAATGTCCCTGAAAACATCCATACATTGAAACATTGGGGATATTTATTTCTGATCTGATAACATACTTTTTTGGGGGGCATCTTAGGAAAGAGTATATGGTCCACCTTTAAAATCAATTTCATATAATACTATAACTTCTGGTTCACAGCAATGTCATGAAACAATTAACATTTTTGCATGTAAAAGAAATTATTTGGTGAAAAAAAGGCTCGGAGGGGTAGCTGTGTTAGTCTGTAACTTTAAAAACAATGAGTAGTCCTGTGGCACCTTAGAGACTAAGAAAAAAATATATACACTCAAGCTCATGTGAAGAAGTGGGCTTTGCCCATGAAAGCTGGTAAACTACCTATATATTTTTGTTAGTCTCTAAGGAGCCGCAGGACTACTCATTATTTGGTGAGCCTTTCTTTTTGTGATGTTTAGGATGAGAATCTCTAGCTTTGCTGCATTATCTACAACAGCATTTGCAATTGTGCTAGATTGCCCTGTACTCTGGTTTTGCTACTGCCATAACTCTGTTGGGTAGGGATGAGTTGTGGTGTTTTTAACCAAACAGTTATACGGGCACAAAACTTTGTGTGAACACAACTAGACCAGTATAAATGTGCCACAAACTGATATAGCCTATGCCAGTGGTTCTCAGATAGGGGGACCAACAGATTTACCAGGCTCCCAGGCAAGGTGATGGGGCCTGCTCCATGCTCCACTTAGGGAGGGGCTTTGGGAGGAAGTGATGAGTCTGGGATACCCAGCCCTAAGCATGGCTGGAGCATACCCCTTTCCCCCCAAACAGCCCTTAGTACCTCCTGGGGCTCCAACAAGAATTCAAAGGTCCTGAGACTTCTGTGGTAGCCATGATGGCAGCGAGGAGCCCTGGGCCCTTTTGATTCAATGCACCCTGGGGTATTTACTTCCTTTGCCCTACCCTAGCGACACGCCTGTTCTCAAACATCTGTACTTGTAATCCCTTTCATGCTACAAGCCTTTGAGTGTGATCCCTTTATCAATTAAAAATCTGAATTTTTAATTAACATTATTATAATTCCTGGAGGCTAAATGAGGTTTGAGGGTGGAATCTGACAGCTTGTGACTCACCCCTCCCTATAATAACCTTGAGTCCCTCCCCCAGTCAGAGAACCATTGGCCTATTCCCTTTGTATAGGAATGAGTTATATTAGTATAACTACATACATACCAATGTAACTGCATCCACAAAGTCGGGGAGGGAAGTTTTATGCAAGTCTAGTTAAAGTGGTAAAACTTTCATGTGTAGAAAGGCATTAGCTGGAGTTCTTTAGCAGTCAGGTAATCCAAATGAAAAGAAAATCACAAACTTTAGTCTAAACAACCCTTTTGCATAACTTTTTAGTACTACATGATGGCCAAACTTTGAAATTTAGCTGGCTGTCACAAAAGAAATCAAAGCCAAGAGATTTAATTAAATTGACCAGCACTAAGGAGATGAAATAGAAGGAGACACATGGGGGATGTAATCGGGCCTTGATCCTGCACACACGAATCACACATTCTTAACTTTATACAAATGATCGCCACTGAATGCAGGGAGATCACTTGTGTAAAGTTAAGAAACTGTGGGCAAAATTTGCATGTGCAAAGTTAAGTGTGTATTTGCACGACTTGGCCACTAGATTGTTGTGCTTTGTCAGTGAAAAGCTTACTGAAATGCTTTTGATTTTCCTTACTGCTGAAGCTGATTTCATAGATTACCCGAATAGAAATGGTGCCCAACTGGTCTGCTACTATGTGACAAAACTTAATTTCTCATCCCAAGATAGTCCTCACTTCTGAGGTGAGTAAGGAGGATCCTGAGGAAGGAATACCTGATTTATAGGTGACAACCAGACATGTTCTGTTCTCACAAATCCCCGCTAATTAAAATGCACTGATCAATATATTTTCATCACAGAATTAGCAAAGGTTAGGCAAGGTCCAATTTGCAAACAAAGCATTGAACAGCTTTATATCTTCACTGTGTTCCCACACAGTATATTTAGGTCACTTTGCTGGTGGATTTTCTTTTCTTTTTAGTTTGCAAATCTCTTGTTATTTCTAAGAAGATGTATTGCACACAAAACCAGAAAGCTATTAATGGTGCAGTCAGCCACTTAATAGAAAAAAAGCCTTTTTTTTTTCTCTGGTGGAAATGAACTGACATTTCAAAGGGTTAACACAGAAATTAATTTGGTCCAATGTATCATAATGAAATTAGCCACAGAATATATTAATCTAATTTTTAAGTTCTGGTGATTGTCTGTTTTAGGGTAAAATAGATGCATCAGCTATGGTTCTGCATCAAGGACTGAGAACATTTTCTGAGAGAGGGAAGGACTCTCCAAGAACTATGTCAAATAATTAACATTCATCTGAAATTCCAGGATCCCTTTAACCCTTAATAATAGCACGTTTCTATCAATATATGGCATTCACAAAAGGGAAGTTGTATTGCTTTACCTGTTAGTAAAAGGTTCTGGACATAAATGCAAAACTTTGGAAATAGGGTAGATTTTCTGAGAGCCTTGTCCAGTGTTTTCCCTGAGATAGCGAAGCAAGTCCTGAGGTGGTGTCAACAGATGAAGCTTCGCTGACATGAATATATCTGCTGTGCCTTACACAAGCTGAAGAACTGTCAACGTCCTCTAAGATTAGCTGTTGAGACCCTGGAATCTCAGCCAACCACGATCCATATGGGGAAAGAGCTGGCAAACTCCTTGTCCGCTTTCTCAAGCCAGTATTTTCTTAGTTGAAGAAACTCTACATTCCAAAGCTGTGATCCATGTTGATCACTTTGCAGTGCACTCTTTGCCTAAAGTTGAGGCTCTGTGCAAGAGCAGATATTCATTCTCATAGAGCTCAGGAACTAACACGTTCACTGCTCCTCAGTACGGTTAGAGATTGATTTTTGCCGAGGTCACGAGAGTCTTCAGCACCACTTGATGGAAGTAGGGAATGTGCCTGCCGAGGCTTCTGAAAAGCAGAACCTTCCTGACTGCTCTGTTCATGTTCCTCGATCACCGATAATGTCCATCTATCAAACCAAATGAAAGAGAAAGAAAAAGAAAAAGGTGGGTGAGGTAATATATTTTATCGGAACAATGTCTGTTGGCCAAAGAGAGAAACTCGTGAGCTTCACAGAGCTCTTCTACAGGTCTGGGCACCGTCCTTCTCAGCGTGAATATAGTAGAGAAAATCCAGAGTTTTGGATCTGGGTCAGAAAAATATAGTTTGGTCCTACATGAAGATTAGACACGATCCCAGCTCCTCTATTGTGTAATCTCCAGACTTGGAGGTGTGTAAACCTGATCTTTTTTCAGCATACTCCTTCCTGCATACTTTAGTAGTTGACATTAGTTTCTGAATTTGCATCTTTCCCACTGTCATTAGCTGGGTTCTGTGAGCACTAGATGTTGTGAATCATTAGTTGGTATGTGTGACCTACTTTCTTTATCAGCTTTTATCTGATGCCTTCTGGCTTTATCGTGATTATGAATTTCTCTCTCTCTCTCTCCCTCAGCTTAGTTATCAAAGATATTTTTCTCCACTATATTAGCAGAAAACAGAGGGACGACAACAACATCAAAGTCAGCATATGTTTCTTCTTTGTTTTGCCAGTTTCAGTTGCCCTCCGGTAGCAGTTTGAAATGATTTGCTGGTGATGATTGCAGCAAGTTTGAGGCATATTACAAGGTGACATATTCTTGAGAAAGAGGACGTTCGTTTTCATAATTAAGGCATCATATAGGCAGGCAGAGAGCCCAGCCAGAGGCCTACCTGTATGGAGCCCCTTGTAGAATTGGGGCTTATGGTGGGCGTCATTTATGTTGAAAATGTTTTGAAGCAGCATATGAATAAAATGCCACTTTTCCCGTGGGAGAAACCTGCTTTGTTTTCAAATGTACAATAAGGGTGGAGCTGATATCACACCCAGCATGATCCATTGTAAGACCTCATTGTTGTTGCTTGTAACTTTGCTAAACTTGAACTGCTTGTGCTAAAATTTTCCATGCCAGGTGTTTGCCTCAGGCTGCATGTTTTTTGTACAGGAAAGTTGCAACCACAACAATTCATTCTCTTCCAGGAATAATATTAAGGGAAAAAAATATGTTGTTTTATCCATGTTAAAAAATCCTTACCAATGTTTTGTTGAGACATTCTAATGAGAAGCGGTAGAGCAGGGACATGAAATTCGGCAGAGGGGATATCCAGAGTCAGGGTTGCTCTTTTTTCTCTTCTCAAGAACACAAAAGCTGTCCACATTTGGTCAAAGGCATAAGCCTTCGAAAAGTCTCAATATGTATGTTCTCATTAGAGAAGTTAGCTGCCAGTTCTTTGAGGATTCAGTCTGACCTGGGCATTCTCAAACCTATGGCTAGAGGGTATCACAGAGGAGGAAACAACCCAGATCCAGTGCAGATGTGACAAGAGCCAAGACGAGGCTCTGAGGAAGACTGTCAGGTCCATTGATGGGGGAGGGAAGAGAAGAGCGCAATTGCCCTGGGGACGGGAGATACAAAGAGGCCTGGAGGTCCTGGCTGAAATCTCTGCTACTGCAGCACTGGTGGCAGCTGGAATCCCAGGCCCTTTTAATCGCCGCCGGAGTACTACAAGGTGAGCTCCAGGCAGCACTGAGGGCTGTGGGGAGTGCTACACTATGGGTGGTTGGGAGGGCTGGAAGCCTGTGGCCTTCTGCCTGAGGCTCCACCCATTCCAGGAGTGTGGATCCTCTCTCCCCTCCACCCCACACCCTTTGCCCAGGGTCCTGCACAAGCCGTCAGCCCTCCTGAGAACAGTGAAGGGAATAGATTAGGACAGGGAGGTTTGGTGTGAGAGGGAAGAGCAGAAACGAAGACCGGGAATTGTGGGGAGGGAGAGCAGGAGTGTCTGGGCAACAAGAAGGGGATTGAGAGAGCTGGTGAGGGGAATGCTGAGATTGGACCAAAGTATGTATTGTGGCCCAGTCTTTAATTACATAACCACATATTGTTTCCCCCAGCCTGGGTCAGTCAGAACGTTTACATGGGATGGGCCTGCTGTGGGGATAAATGGGGTAAATGCAGATTGCGTTGTGAATCAGGGTGTTGCCTGTAAGACCCCAGCCCTCATTTGCCTCAGAAGTTGGAGGATGTGTGATAAATAAGTCAGGGCAATACAGAAGAGAAAAGGTGATTTCATGATTAAAGCAGCTGAATTCTGCACTGGAGGCCTGGATTCAGGCTTGCCAGTTGGAGGGCAAATGGGGCAGTGGGTGGCAGGTGGAGCCCTGGGGCCTTTACTTTGCCACCAGAATGCCATGCTATGTGCTCTGTGCAGCTCTGTGGGCTAGGGTTGGTGGGGCGCCATGATATGGATGGTGCTGCGGGCTGGCTGGTCTAATCCCACCCCTTCCACCTGATTTCCCACCCCTTCCGGGAGCATGGAGCTGAATCCCCTCTCACCTTGTCTAGGAATCCACAGAGGCTGTGGTCTCGCTTGACTGGCTTCTATTACCGCCTGTCACAGAGTTCTATGTGCTGCTGGGCAAGTCATACAGATTAGATTTTTCAGTGGTGGTCATCAACTCTATGGGCCTCAGGGTACATCTAGACTACAGGCTTTCGTCGACAGACGCTTTGTTGACAGATACTGTTGACAAAGCCTCTGTCAAAAAAGAGCGTCTAGACTGCAGCCAGTTCTGTCGACAAAGCAAGCTGCTTTTTCTACAGACACTCTCTTTTAAAAAAGCACAGTGTGGATGCAATAGCGTCTTTTTTTGACATAATTCAGTCAAAAAACGGCATTATTCCTCATAGAATGTGGTTTACTGCAGTCAACAAAACTGCCGCGTTCTGTTGACTTACTGTCGACAGAACTCGGCAGTAGTGTAGATGCAGGTATAGTTTTGTTGACAAAAGTGGACTTTTGTCGACAAAATCCTGTAGTCTAGACACACCCTCATTGTCCATGTATCTGATGTAAAAGTCCAAGGTCTGATTTGCAGAGCCCAAGGTCTGATTAGGCCAGCAGCTGAAATCAGTGGGCACTGTGCATTGAACATATAAAGTGGTATAAGTCTATATATTCTGGAAAAATCAAGCTCTGTGCAACTCGAATTGGACACCCCAAATTAGTGAACACTATTTATCTTCACCTACTTGTGCCTGAGTTCCTCATTTGCAAAATGGGGATAACAATAATCTTACATCTCAAAGGTGTGTAGTGAAAATAAAATAATGAGAGTTTGACTACGTCTAGCCTACAAAGGTAAGTCAGAAACAGATACGCAAATTGCAAACTGCAATTTGCGTATCTTTTTCCACTTTTCTGTTAAAAGAGGCTGTTCCGAAATTTGGTGCATCTACACTACACCAAATTTTGGAATAACCTGCTCTTTCGACACATCCCTTATGCCTCGTAGAACGAGGTTTCCATGGATGGTGAAAGAACGTGTCCGCTTTTCCGAATTTTTTTTCTGGAAAGGTGGACGCGTTCCTTGGACACAGCTTTGCTTTTCCGGAATACCTCTGGTATCCAGGAAAAGTGCTGCAGTCCAGATGTAGCCTTTGTGAAGCACTCAGATATTACAGTGATGAGCACCATGGAAAAGTTCATGAGCAAGTTAATGCTTTTTTCTTCCAAGCAGGGCTTGAATTGTGTGCAGTAAATATGATCTCTGGCCACACATTGAGCAATGAAGAGAAAATTAAATATTAAATAGCTTCTCATTCAGTGAGCACGCTCCATTGTGTGCACTAAAGGAGGCAGGATCCTATGTCTGTGTAATTAAAGATTGTATTATAATGCAAGGGTGGTAAATTAAGGTTAAATTAAGGTAAATTAATATTGATATTTCCTAACATCTGAGTGCTTGACTTTGCTACCTTAAAGTTCTCGTAATATTGTTATTTGTATGTAATAGTCATAAAGCAGTGACTTCATCACATCAGTAAGGAATAGGAACAGGCAACAGGATTTATAAGGCTACTCTTGTGGTATGGTTTTATTGTATATATGCAGTCTGCCACAGGAGACTGGATAATTTGAACAAAACCTTGCATAATGTGTGATTTTCCTGGTAACATTGTTAAAATAGTCGGAAACTTACTGCAGAATGATTAATAACAACAGCTCCCTGGGTACAGATATTTTAAAGATGAACTTTTGCATTTTACCCAGGAGAAGCCCATTACAGTAAAAATATCACCTATCTAATCCTCAGATTGAATTTATGTGAAAGTAAATTAGCACAAGTTTGGCATAGCATAAACATAGACTATTTTAATTCTCTCCCTTCAGTGTGGTGAAAATCAGAAGCACCCAGGTGGATTTCCTTGGTTTACTGATTAAAGGTCATTTTTCCCTTGAGTGTCACTTGGTTGAAGTCTATACTATCCCAGGAGTGAATTTGGTTCTAAGAAACCAACTGACTTGTTAAGAAGCTAGCAAGTTTTGACAGCTCTCAACTAAACAACCTATCTACATGCACCAACATGTAACTCAATAAGCACTGGTGATAGCTAGAACACTAGTTGCAACAATGGTTCCTGCCTCATAACACTGATTATATGAGAAAAAGCTAGGGTCACACAGGACTTTCAGTGTTGCAAATTAGGTTAACTGTAATTCACATCTATATATACTAACTATAATTCCCCTGTAAAAGCCTAAACAAGGCTACCTGTATAAATTGCCTGCTTCAGCCATGATGAGGTAGATGAATCAGTGCACATACTGCCTATATGGATCCACTTGCAGGACTGGGCCTATAGTTCACTATGCTTTTAAAATACGTTTTCCCCATGCAAGATGTTACATTTTAAAAGAAAACCGTCCCAGATCTAGCACCAATGTGAAAGTAATGGCAACACAGTCCTTTTCATTCAAGTTCTGCTTGTGCAACATCTTTCACTGACATCACACAGTTAAATATTCAAAAGAAAATCCAGACACTTTGTACTGTGTACTTAAAAATGCACATAAACTTATTGTCTCTAGAAACATTTGTTTTTTGTACTCCAGAGCAGAGGCAATGAACTGGAAAGTCGCATGTATTAATTTATTTGCATATTACAAAATTTCATTATTAATATTAATAATTCTCCCAAGAAAACAATAGTAAAACATAAGATTAAAAGCAAGTTATTTTCATAGGAATATGCTTTCAAGAAATAATCTCCTTGCTTGATAGCCAGAGCTGAAAGTACTATATGGCTATTTCTACACTGCAGGCTTCTTGTACAAGAGCACGTCCACAATGCCATGTGCTTTTGCACAACAGTGTCCATGGCAGTGTGGATGCTGTCTTGTGCAAGAAAGCTCTGATGACCATTTTAGCCATAGGGGTTTCTTGCGCAAAAAACTCGTGTTCCCATCCACACTAGCCTTTTTTCGCAAGTGTTCTTGCTCAAAAGACTTATTCCTCGTGGGGAGAGGAATAACTCTTGCGCAAAAAGCCCTCTCTTCTGACGATCTACTGTAAACTTTCTTGCGCAAGAACGGGCTTGTAGTGTGGATGCTCTGCAAGTTTTTTCATAAGAATGGCTATTCTTGCACAAGAAGCCTGCAGTGTAGACATAGCCAATAAGTATATGCAGGTTGCAATGGACATATGAATTTTCTGGGGTTTAAGTTAGTGGGTCTAGTGAAGACCTGCTAATTCAGACAGAGAAGGTGCTCCCGACAGCGCTGGCAATCCTGCTCTTTATGTGGAGTAAGTGAAGTCAACGGGAGCATTTGCTCCTGTCGATCTCTCACTGCGAGGCTGGCCAAAAAACGTGATTTAAGATATGTCAGATCCAGCCATGTAATGATCATAGCTGTGGATGTTACCTTAAATCGACTTTTCCCTTTAGTGTAGACCAGGCCTCAGAGAAACTTAGTTCAACAGTCATGTTTCTCAACTAGAAATATTGTAGAAATACTTTTGTCTGCTGTGTGTTTTAAATTGTATTGTTTTGCCTTAGCAGATATTCTCTTGGTAGCACACATTCAGGATGCCAATTCGAGTATGAAGATGGTATAAATTAGATGTGAGATATAAACTGACCAGAAGATAGGTCCCTTTGGAGCTTCTTGCATTAGGTTTCATTTGGGTGATGGGCAAATCCTGGCTCAAGTTATGTAGGAGCAAACATTTTGTAATCCTGTATCTTACTGCTGGCATGATTTTTGCAAAAGTTCAGGCCTAGACCTTGTTTTTCACACAGACAAATTCATGGGCTTAGCTTTTCACACTGTGGGTAGCCAGAATGTTTTCAAGGGAACTACCCAAAAAAATCAATGACAAAATGCTTTTGACTTCAGTGGTGTGAGGATCACATAATAGAGTGTAAAATTGAACACATGCCTGTCTCTGCAGGACTGGAATCTTGCACAAAAGGAGTGAGGTGCAGTCCTAGATAGAGCTGGGTGGGAAACAGATTTTTTCCTCATGAAATGTCAAGATTTTGAAAATTTCTCCCATTCTAAGTTAGAAGAAAAGTCAAAATCTCAAAGAGTTTCCGAAACAGAGACTCTGAAAGGAAAGGAAGAACCGCATAAACTGAAACACTAAATTTTAAATTTTTGATGTCATTGTACATTTTTTAAACTTTTTGTTATAATTGGACTATGAAATGTTGTCCAAACATCTATTTGTTGATATTTTTGTAGCCATTAGAGCCATCATTTTCAGACATTTCCCATAGAGACCCACAGAGTAAGAGGAAACATGGTGGTTGAAGCTCTGGACTGGAATTCAAAAAATTGGCTTTTGAGCACTGTATCTGAGAGTATTATGGTTACATTTTAAACTAAAGATATTTCAGACTGGAAATTTTTTTTTTTTTCATTTGCAAAGAGTTGAAGTGAAACATTTTAATCTTTTTTTTTCCAAAAAAATTTATGCGGAAAAATTCAAAAGTGAACCTTTGCTTCCGAAAAGTTTCTGGTTGTGACCAATTGGTAGTTGCCAGTAAAAAAAATAGTATTTCATGAAAAACATATTGACTAGATCCATTCTAAGGCTACTTCTTTCTTTGTTTCCTGCCCTGTTCTTTCTGACCTATAGGATCTCTAAATTTTTCTGTAACCCTGATATAATAGTCCCATCTGTAGCTTCACAAGAGTCACCTCACAGGTGAATTTAGCCATCTGATATATAATTTAAAATACAGAGAGAGATCAGTAAATTCAGTAATCACTTACACTTAAGGATCAAAGATAATGCCATTGCATAGCAGTGAAAACTTAAGAAAAAATAGTATTCCTGAAAGTTTTTAAACGTCACTTCAATATACCAAAATGTACTTAGATATTGTGCTTCAGAAGAAATGTATAAACATTTATAAACAATTAATCAATATATATATTTATGTTCACGTTAAGACCTCTTTAAACTGCCAGAGGTGGGTGTAAGCTATGCTAATATGCCCATTCAGTGTAAAATGTGCTTAGTGTAAATACAAATAGGGTTCAAATATGTAGATATTGGAGTTTCCACACCAGTGTATTCAAATACTGTACCTTGAATAGAGGTCCGAGAGACAATAAAGAGGGAAAATATGGTCTTTAGTTTTAAAACATTAGACTGGATGCCAAGAAAATGGAAGTTGTGTCCTGGCTCTGCTGCTAGCTTCTTATGTGTTACCTTGACCAAGTCATGTAATCTATTTGCCTAAATTCCCCATTGTGAAATGGGGATGTTAATTTGTCTATGTTTTTAGATTTCAAACTCACTGGGACAGTGACTCAGTTCTCACTGTGGGTATGTCTTGACTGCATCCCTTTGTCAGCAGAGGGATGCAGATTAGGCAAGTCAACATTGCAAACGAGGCAGGGATTTAAATATCCCGTGCCTAATTTTCATTAAAATGGCTGCCGCGTTTTGCCGACTCAGCACTTTGTTGGCAAAAAGTGGCAGTCTAGAGGGGCATCTGTCGAGAAAGAAAGCCTTTTTCGACAGATCCTGTAAACCTTCTTGCAGGAGGCATAAAGGATCTGTCGAAAAAGGCTTTCTTTCTCTACAGATCCCCCTCTAGACTGCTGCCTTTTGCTGACAAAGTGCCGAGTCGGCAAAATGTGGTGGCCATTTTATGCAAATTAGGCATGGGATATTTAAATCCCTGCCTTGTTTGCAATGTTGACCTGCCTAATCTGCATCCCTCTTCCGATAGAGGGATGCAGTCTAGACATACCCTATGTGTGTGCATATGCCTAGCCTAATGTGCCCTAGTCTAGATGCTGTCATAATAACCCTAGTGCTGCAAACTCTCATAACATAATCATAATATTTGCTGTGATTTTATTTCTTAAAAGCCCAACTTCAGGAGCTATGGTAAATTCATGAGAATTTCATTCATTCATTCATTCATTCATTCATTCATTCATTCATTCATTCATTCATTCCCAAAGGTTCAAAAACAAGAAGAAAAAGAATTCCAGATTGATAATTGTTTAAAAATCTCATGATTTTTAAGATGATACAATGATTTTATTTTTATTTTTTGCTGTTAAAATCATAATTTTGAACCCTTGGGGCTGGCATTACTGTAACTTAGGAGTCTAAAACTATCAGCACCACTCGAGATCAGGCCCTTTAAGGATAACTGCAGCTGCAATAGAATCAAACCATTGCTCATGGCCTTGCACAGTAGCTGTGGAGAATAAGGCTGTACAATTAGTTATGTAGGATATGCAACTTAATTCTAGATGCAGCTGTTCATATCTCCAGAATCTTCAAAGACAGTTGACTTTTTTGCCTTCTTCTAGTGGTGAAATTTCCTCAGGGGTTCACGTAGGCCAAGAAGAGTGATGACACTATGAAAGAGCTGCATATTTCAAAGAATTGAGATTTTTATGTAATAGCTGCAATTTTTAGTTGAAAAACAGACCCTTGCTTGCTTAGAAGTATGAACTCCCAGCAAGAGAACTTTTCAAAGAACTTCTCTTCTTCTTACTATATTTACAGGAGAGCTTGATTATTGAGGTCTCATTGGATGAGGTAATGAATGACCCTACAAAAATTTCTGAGTTAGTCTGTTACCGAAAAAACATCAACAAATCGTCTGGTAGCACTTTGCAGACTAATAAAACATGTAGAAAGTAACATGAGCTTTCATGGGTACAGCCCACTTTTTCTGATAACCGGCGTTATGAGTTTAGGATGTGTACACCCTGGAAGTTTGCATTCCTTAAATAGCGTATAGTTCTTCCCAAATGAGTTAAACAGTATCTAGGGCCAATTCCCACAGTACTTAGTACATAACTTCTGCTGATGTCAAAAGTAATTTTGCATGTGCATAGATTGCATGTATAGAACAAACCGTATCCTGACTTTTTACACCAAATCAAAACATATATGTTTTTATAGATTCTAACACTCTTACTTTGAAATACTATATTATTCAAAGACCAGTCCCATTACACTTAATCACACTGCTTATGATGCAGTATCTGAATAAGAGTGTCAAAATATGGCCTGAGCAAATGTTACATGTTTACTGGGGCCATAGACATCTTGTATGAAATGTTGAGATCATCTGTTGAGCAGTATTCTTCCATTAGCACAAACACTAATAACTAAGAACCATCTTATTAACCTTTAATTTTCAAGAAAAACATAGAGACAGACAGTGTGGGGGTGTTTGCATGTGTGAGAGACTGATCAATTAGAAGTTTGAAATTAAGCATTGCAATTTTCTGTGACTACAGTATTGTAAAGCAGATTATATTAATATGAAAGATTTGAGGGGTAATCTTTTGCAAATCAAACTTCAATGAAAAGGTAGCCAAAGCAAGGGGGACATATTCATTGTAAGAGGCTTCAACTCTATTGACTTCTGTAGGCATCTGTAGTGGTCAATTGCAGAAGAACTTTGCATGTGTTAGTTTAGGGGGGATGAGGCCTGCATTCCTTCCCCCCTTTCCTTTTCCCCTATATCTGATGAGCCAGAAGCAAGTCTTTAAGAACATACGCCATTTAAGATATGCATTGGTGCCAGCATAGCAAGAACAAGTATAAGATAAGGTTAAAGGACAAGAACGCATAAACAACTCCGTTTGCCCTAAAGTACTGATCACGTAAACAGGGCCAAAGGACAAGAAGAACCAGATCAGAACCAGATCAATAACTAACAGCTAAGCTTTACATCAGCACTACTGATTAAGCCCTGGAAATTTCCAAACTGCCATACAGGGCAGGAAAACTGTACTTAAGGCTGCCTCAGAGCCTAGCAAATCAGACTTCACCGATGGGCTGTGAATGCCAGAGCCTCGGAAACTGAGATAACCTCCCACTTGGTCCGCAGCCTACCCCGGGTCCCAGGCTTGCAGAAGGGACATAAGATATGCCGCTTCTTTGTTATGTTGTTCTTCCATCTATGGGGCACAGCTGTTAGCTGTCAAGAAATAAACTGTTTATGCTTGACAGATACCTGTGTGGCGTCCTTTGTACTTTGGGAACCCAGTGTCGGACCTTAGACTTACTCTGGCTGACTACAACAACCACCCACTTTCTACATTTGGCCCAAATATGCATGAAAATGGAATGATAACTTAGTAATTTTCTTAAATACAATTGACCAAAACCTATTGGGACACAGTGTGAGCAGATACAAATTGTCTATCTCCATTTTCATTAATTTATAGTGAAAGTTTAAAGAAGCCCAATGAGTCAGAAAGAAAAGTTAAGTGTTTTCCTGTAACTAAAACATACTAGAAAATTTAATGGCAGTGCTACACTCTTTGAAGTGGAGTCAAATTCTGCCAACTCTAACTCCATACTCAGCAACAGGATTCTTAGGGATTTGTGCTGTTTAAACTGAATGAAGAATTTGCCTATTAAAGTAAAATGGGTGTATTTTGTGTTCTCATATGAAAAAAAAAGACCTATAAAACAAACCACATTTTGAACCCACCTGTTAAAGTTAAGGAACAAATATTTGGGTATTTGAGGACTCTAAATTTAGATCTTTTATTCTTCACATAGGAAACGGAAGAGTACTACCCTGTAGTTGAAAATGAGATAAGGGAATAATGTAATTCCAGACTGACTGCAGTATTGTTAACTAAAAAAAGCTTAAAGTCTACCAAAGTACTTACAATAAAGATTATCCCTTCAGTTGTTTGAATTATACAGTACTTTGGTTTAGTCATGTGACTTCTACAGATGATACCCATTGCCTCAGTTAGAAAATCTTTCCCTGTTACTCTAACTTAACTCAAGAAGAACTGGAATCAAGTAATTTATCCAGTGAATTTTTTTAAGTTATTTGTAAACAGGCACTTTAAATGGGGCCCAATTCAGGAAAATAAGCCCCCTCAAACAATTCAGTTACTCTAGATCAGTGTTTCCCAACCACGGTTCCGCAGACTATTGTCAGGGGCTCTGCGAGAAATTGTGGAATAAATAAATAATGTAAGCTGACATATAACAGCTCTTTACAAATACATTTTTTACAAATAAATTTTCTTGACAATAATTTAGTAGTAATTGAATTGCCCTCCCTGCTGTCAATTTTTTCTGGCCAAGCAAATGTTTTATAGGTAGGGGTCCTCGGGATATGAAAAATTATTTTAGGGGTTCCTCCATGGGGAAAATGTTGGGAATCACTGCTCTAGATTGATATATTTTAGAGCGTCAGTCTTTTTGTGCGACTATGAGTGCGTTTCTTCAAGAATTCCTCCTAAACTTTGATATTCAGCTTCCTCTTACTCTAACTTAAATTACGGTCAGGGTTTGGTTGTGTCTGCAAAATGGGAAGTGCCAGGAATGGGACTGTTTTCCATAACACGTAAAGGGAGGGGGCAGAGAAAGGAGGGATGTGATACTGAGAATGGCCACTGAGGACAGCTACAGCACCAAGTGATTGGCCAGCATGGCTGAGGCTCTGCCATCTTGCTTGCCTTCAGAATGGATAAGTAGTTCCCCTTTCCCAAACCTGGAACCTGCTCCCTGTGGAGAGCCTGCAGGCTGGAGTGGCACTGGAGAAGGGGGCAGCTGGATGGGGGACAGCCACCAGAGCCTAGTCCCTTCCCCAGACAGCCTGCAGGATGCATGGGGGTAGCTGTAGGCCAGGGTCAGCCCTCATAGCCTCTCCCACACCTCAACAGCCTGCAGGCTGCAGGGGCAGGGCTGCATGCTGGGGGCAACCCCCAGAACCTCACCCCCCCCAAAAAAGCCTGAAGGCTGTGGCTGCACCAAGGGATAATCACTTCCCTTGATTTATTGGAAATGTTCGTGCTACTTCAGCCCAATATACCATTAGCCTCCTTTGCTAACAAAGACATACAGTTGACTCATATGCAACTTCTTGTCCACTGTAATCCCCAGGTCCTTTTCTGCAGAACTGCTACTTAGCCAGTTGATTCCCAGCCTGTGGCAGTGCTTGGCACTCCGCACTTGTTTTTGTTGAACCTCTTCAGAGTTATTTTAGCCCAGTCTTAGTATCATCCACAAACTTGCTGAGAGTGCAATCCTTCCCATAATAGAATCATAAAACTGAAAGGAACCTCTATAAGTCATCAAGTTTAGCACCCTCTACTCATGGCAAGAATAAGCACCATCCACACCATCCATGGCAGGTGTTGGTTAAGCTGGCTCTTAAAAAAAATCCAGTGATGGAGATTCCATAACCTCCCCAGGCAATTTTTTCCATACTTAACTATCCAGAAAGTTAGGAAGTTGTTCCTAATGTCCAACCTAAACTTCCCTTGCTTCAGTTTAAGCCCATTGCTCTTGTCCTATCATCAGAGGTTAAGGAGAATATTTTTTCTCCTTCCTCCTTGTAACACCTTCTGAGGTACTTAAAGCTATTATCATGTCCCCTCTCAGTCTTTTCTTTTCCAAACTAAACAAGCCCAATTCTTTCAGTCTTCTCTTATAGGTCATGTTTTCTAGGCCTTTAATCATTTTTTTAATCTCTTCTCTGGATCCTCTCCAATTTTTCCACAACTTTATTGTAGTGTGGCATTTAGATCTGGACACAATGCCCAGGTGAGACCCAAGGAGAGTGGAGTAGAGCAGAAGAAATACTTCTCATGTCTTGCTTACAACACTTCTGTTAATGAATTCTGTTGCTTTATTATTATTACTTTTTGAAACAGTGTTACACTATTGACTCATAGCTTGTGGTCCACTATGACCCTTAGGGTGTGTCTAGACTACACCTCTCTGTTGACAGAGAGATGTAGATTAGGCATGTCGAAATTGCTAATGAAGCAGGGATTTAAATATCCCGTATTTCATTAGCATAAACATGGCCGCCACTTGTTTTTGAAATGGAGATTTTCGGAAAAAAACAGTAGTCTAGATGTGGATCTGTCAAAAAATAAAGGCCTTTTTCGAAAGATCCTGTAAACCTCATTTTATGAGGGATAAGGGATCTTTTGAAAAAGGCTTTATTTCTTTAAGGATACACGTCTAGACTGCCTTTTTTTTTTTTTAAAAAAAAAGCTCCATTTTGAAAAAAGTGGCAGCCATGTTTAAGCTAATGAAGCATGGGATATTTAAATCCCAGCTTCATGAGCAATTTCAACCTGCCTAATCTACATCTCTCTGTCCACAGAGAGGTGTAGTCTAGACACACCCTTAGATTCCTTTCTCTAATTCTCTTTTCTAAACAATCATTTCCCATTTTCTATGTGTGCAGTTCATTGTTCCTTCCTCAGTAGAGTGCTTTGAATTTGTCCTGGTTGATTTGCATGCTATTTATCTCAGACCATTTCTCCAGTTTGTTCAAATCATTTTGAATTTTAATCCTATCTTCCAAAGCACTTGCAACCCCTCCCAGCATGGTACCATCTGCAAACTCTGTAAGAGAACTCTCTATGCCATTACAGGCCATCCTCACTATAAGTCCAAGATATATTCCAAAAAACTTGGACTTATAGCAAAACAACTTAAAGCTGGGAACTTTTCCCCTGTGGCTGACTTCCATTTGCATCATTGTTTTTGCATGACTTAAGAATGGGGAGTGGGAAGAGTTATAACGCATCAGTTCCTACAAGCACCAATGACTTTAGCGCAGAACGGATATATACCAAAGTGACTTATAGCGGGGATACCCTGAATTCAAATAATTAATAAAGATTTTAAAAACTGCCCCACTCATTTTGCCCTACCAACATGTTTGAGAAATATTGATAATTACTTTCTGGGAACAGTTATCCAACCAGTTATAGTAACTCCATCTGGGTTGTATTTCTATAGCTTATTAATGAGTACATCATTCAAGATTGTATCAAATGCCTTACTGAAGGGCAAGACATACCACAACTACCACTTCCCCCTTATTCACAGGGCTTGTTACCATGCCTAACAAAGCTATCTGCTTGATCTTACATGATTTGTTCTTCACAAATCCATGCTGACTGTTACTCTAGCTAGTTGTCATCACCTACAACCCCCAACTAAAACCTGTCCAACACATTATCAATAAACTACAGCCTATATTGGAACAGGATACCATACTCAAAGAGGCTCTGGGAGACAGACCCATAGTCTCATATAGACAACCACCTAACCTCAAGATGATTCTTACCAACCACCACAGGACATACCACACTAATACCAACCCTGGTACCTTCCCTTGCAACAAACCCCGTTGCCAGCTTTGTCCACATATTCATTCTGCTGATACCATTATTGGACCTAACCAAGTAAGTTATAAGATCAAGAACACATATTCCTGCGCATCCAGAAATATAATCTATGCTATCATGTGCCGAAAGTGTCCGTCTGCTATGTACATTGGACAAACATCTCAGACACTTCGCCAAAGGATTAATGCCCACAAAACAGATATCAGACAAGATCACAAAGAGAAAACAGTTTCTTGCCACTTTAACCAGAAAGGACACTCTCTAAATGACTTAGCCACCTGCATTCTGCTACAAAGACCTTTTACATCTGCACTTGAAAGGGAATCCTCTGAACTGTCATTCATGTTAAAATTCGACACTTGCCAACAAGGACTTAACAAGACTTTGAACTTTCTCACCCATTACCAAGACAGTTTCCCCAATTATCACCTGTAATACCATTAACTCACAAACATCCCACTCTCCCTACCTTTAATATCAGCAATTCACAGACACTTACCTTCCTTCCTCCCCCTTCCCACCCCCCCGCATCCCCCTTCTGTTCTGCAATGTGATTTGTCCTTTTCATATTTGTTCATTTTTTTTAATTGTATCCTTTGGTATATATGGTTGTGACTACTTTCTTCCACTATTTGATCTGAGGAAGTGGGTCTGGCCCACGAAAGCTCATCATCTAATAAACCATCTTGTTAGTCTTTAAAGTGCTACATTGTCCTGCATTTTGCTTCTAGCTAGTTTGATCTTGTTTTCTGCATTGGCCTTTCTAAGTTTGTGTTATTCGTTATATTCATCCTTTTTAATTTCATCCAGTTTCCACTTTTTATAAGAATCTTTTTTGAGTCATGATTTTTAGACCATTCAAGATATTCTGGTTAAGCTGAAGTGGTCTCTTGCCATAATTCTTATATTTTCTATACAGTGGAATAGTTAGTTCTTGTGCCTTTAATAGTGTTTCTGAAAAGCTGACAAATGTCTTCAATCAGTTTTCCTCTTAGACTTGTTTCTCCTGGGATCTCACCTATCTACTCCCTGAGTTTGTGAAAGCACGAGTCTCAACCACATCATTAATGAAGATGTTGAAGATGTTGAATACATCTGGTCCCAGGACTAACCCCTGGGGTACTGCTGGCTGCCAACTAGACACTGAGGTATTGATCTCTATGATCTAGCCAGCTTTCTATCCACCTTATACTCCATTCATCCAAGCCATACTTCTTTAACTTGCTGGCAAGAATACTGTGTAGGACTGTATCAAATGCTTTGCTAAAGTTTCCCATATCTACAAAATCAGTTATCTTATCACAAAAGGCAATTAGGTTGGTCAGGCATAACTTGCCGTTGGTGAATCTATAGTGTCTGTTCCTGTTCACTTTCCTTTCATCCAGAAGTTTCTAAATGGATTCCTTGAGGACCTGCTCCATGATTTTTCCAGGGAGTGAGAAAAATTAGGGTTAGGGTTAAGGTTAGAATTAGGTACCGGTCTGGATTTCTTTGGATTCTCCTTCTTCCTTTTTTAAAAGATGATCTCTACATTTGCCTTTTTCCAATCGTTCTCCTCAGTCATCATTTGCTTTCAGAGATAATGGCCAATGGCTCTGCAATCACATCAGCCCACTTTCTTAGAACCTTTGGATGCATTAGATCTAATCCCATGGACTTGTGCATGTCCAGCTTTCCTAAATAGTCTTTAACCTGTTCTTTCTCCACTGAGGGTTGTTCATCTCTTTCTCATACTGTGCTGCCCAGTTGAAGTTCAAAATCATAACTGTTTTCTGAGCAATGCAGGTCAATAATTCCTTGATGTCTGTCAAAGAAAACTCCTCTGAAAGTTTCCTGAAAACATATTCATTTTTTTCTTGTGTGTGTTTATACAGACTCATACCCACATAAAATTTATGCTCTTCTTCTTACACCCTTGTACTCCATTTTGCAGATAAATATTCCTTTGTTTCTCCTCAGTTATGACTAGCATTATGACCAACATTTTTAGTAGTTCAATTGGCCAGTCAGAAGAAATATGCCATGTTGTAACTGTGCCAGTCCCACGATACTAGAGAGACAAGATGGATGACGTAATATCTTTTATGGACCATCATCTATTGGAGAAATAACCTTTTGAGATTACATAGAGATGAAACAAGATCCATATAAGCTTGAAAGCTTGTCTCTCTCACCAACAGAAGTGGTCCAGTAACCATAAGCATAGACTTGTAGTCCCATTCTCTGAAAATGTGTTGACTTTGTTGTGTTCTCATCTTTTTCTTAGCCTTGTCATAAGCATAAATCCATTCTGTGACACTTTCTGTTTTCAGCACATTATTCTCTTAAAAATAACCTGAATTTTGGTATGCTCTTTTGACCCAACAATGCTTTAAAACTCTCTGGACTGGGGGCAAAGGGAATCTTGCTAGTGTGTTGGTATGGGTGGAATAAAAGTCAAAATCATAGTTGTATGGTGGTCCTTTATGGTAGAAGTTAACTTGTTCTCCAATTTATTGTATGAATATTTGCACTCAAGATGATGATTAGAAACTAAGGTCTTGATCCTAAACATTTATTTGCACACTCAGGTGTACATAAGTATCTCCACTGAGCTAAATGAAATTATTTAGATGCATATGGCTTGCAGGACAGGGGACTAAGTGAACTGAAAAGATCTACCACTGCTGTCTGTAATGAAATATCCCTGACAATTAATCAGTAGAGCTGCCAGGAAAAAAAGCCTGAAGTATTTGATTTTCTTACTTTTCTATAAGCCTTCTTCAAATGTTGGGCATTCACCAATAATTGTTCTATTGAAGAAGGAAAACCCAGTGAGACAAATTCTGCACCCATGTTGTTCTAGCAGGGTACCTGATCAGCTGTTTCTTACAACATCCAGCATAGCTCCTGAATTCAACAGAGTGGCTATGTCTAGACTGGCATGATTTTCCTGAAATGCTTTTAACGGAAAAGTTTTCCGTTAAAAGCATTTTCGGAAAAGAGCATCTAGATAGGCATGGACGCTTTTCTGCAAAAGCACTTTTTGCGGAAAAGCGTCCATGGCCAATCTAGACGCGCTTTTGTGCAAAAAAGCCCCGATCGCCATTTTTGTGATCGGGGTTTTTTTGCGCAAAACAAATCTCAGCTGTCTACACTGGCCCTTTTGTGCAAAAGTTTTGCGCAAAAGGGACTTTTGCCCGAACGGGAGCAGCATAGTATTTCCGCAAAAAGCACTGATTTCTTACAGTAGGAAGTCAGTGCTTTTGCGGAAATTCAAGCGGCCAGTGTAGACAGCTGGCAAGTTTTTCCGGAAAAGCGGCTGATTTTCTGGAAAAACTGGCCAGTCTTGACACAGCCAATGTCTTTTCTGCCTTATACTAAGGATATTCTAAAATGCTTTGTTGCCACTAGAATGAAAGAAATAAAACATGCAATTCGGGGGGGAGGAGGAGAATGGAAATGTGAAACTGAGCACACTTCAAAGGGAATGTAATGTAATATGATTGAGCTAAACATAGCCTGTGAGTTCTAGCTTTCTTCTTATACTCCTACTGCTGTCTGAAAAATTCATTTTGTTCATTGTGCAGAAGGGAGTGCAGATGCCTTCACTTCTGATTGTATGACAATGATTTAGGGAAAGAGAAAAGTCCTATTCATTTCAGTGCTTTAGATGCTTTCAAATTCATATCCAAGTTGCAAACTTATTTCAGTTCTGCCTAGGACCAAATAGCTAGAGAACGAATGAAGAGCTCCAAATAAAATAATAGATTGGAAACCTCCAGGTACATGAACCTGTATAATATAATTAACTACTTAGTATAAAATGACCATGGAGATCATTAACAACTAGAGAAAATTATTTAAAACATTGATTATTTTATTTTAATAATTTGAGCCTACAGTGGAAAAATAAGTGAAGTTTTTGAATCAAAAATAAATGTAGACACTATAGCCTGAATTCCTAATTAATTTAAGATGCCTTTATGCCATTCTGGTAAATTATATTTACACCCACCTTTAAGCCCCTCTAGACTGCTGAGCATCCTAATTATAAATTAAAATGAGACTCTATCTATCTCAGCTCAAAAAGAACAGTGAAAGGCACCTTAAAATGCATAGGATAAATATTGAGATTTCTAAACATTTTAGTCTGGTACAGTCTATGTATGTTCTATGTTTAATAAATTATAGGCTAGCAGGAAAAAATTAAAAAACAACGAATAGTCTAATAGCACTTTAAAAACTAACAAAACATGTAGATGGTATTATGAGGCATTTTGGGCAAAACCCTCTTCTTCAGATGACTGGAGTATAATGAGTCCACATCCAAGGATAAATGTGGGGAGGGAGAGAAAAAGGGGAGGGAAAGAAAAGGGAGGGGAGAAAGAAAAAGAGAAACCGTGATCAGATAAAACTTAAAAAACAACAATTAGTTTTGTAGCACTTCAAAGACTAACAAAACATGTAGATGGTGAGTAGATAGTTCAAATAGTTACAGTTAGCTGGAGCAAGTTCACCTAATCTTTCTTTGACTAATCTGATACTACATTTTAGACTTTTAAACTCCCTTCTCCTCCCAACCTGTCTTTAGTTATATACATATATAAGCCAGCTTTCCTCCTTTCATTGCATAACTAGCTATTTCTTTCACAAAAACAGCTATAAAGTCACCTTGCAAATATTCTCTTTGAATGTATCATTGTTTTGTAATCCTAATTAGCAAACGTACAATTTTTCAGGGGATTTTTTTGTATAGGTGTTTGGATCAACTTCAAGATGTCACATTTGACAACAAATGTCTCACACAACCCTACCAGTCAGCCCCTGATCTTGGTGAGAATTGTCTATGGTAAACCTGGGTTTTTCCAGTCATTGTGACACCAACATTGCTACTGAACTCAAATGTAACCGAGATGGGGCTCCTGTCCAGTTTATTCCAATGGCATTTATGAAGCACCATCTGGTAACATGGAAGTTGCAATGATTGTAATTTCTGAAATGGGTTTTGCCCATGAAAGCTCATGATACCATATGCATGTTTTCTTAGTCTTTAAGGCGCTACTAGACTATTTGTTGTTTTTTAAGTTCTGTATTAGCTCAAACAAAAAACAGGACTGTGTAGCACTTTAAAGACTAACAATATGGTTTAATAGGTGATGAGCTTTTGTGGGCCAGACCCACTTCCTCAGATCAAATAGTGAAATGGCCATAGTCTCCTAGGGTACGTCTAGACTACAGGCTTTTGTCGACAGAAGTTTTGTCGACAGATACTGTCGACAAAACTTCTGTCGACAAAGAGCGTCTACACTACATTCAGTTCTGTCGACAAAGCAAGCTGCTTTGTCGACATGGTAGTGTAGACGCAAAGGACAGTTTACATGCAATAACACCTTCTGTCGACAGAAACTCTGTCGACAGAAGGCGTTATGCCTCATAAAATGAGGTTTACCAGCATCAACAAAACTGCTGAGTTCTGTTGAAGTTATGTCGACAGAACTCAGCGGTAGTGTAGACGCAGGTATAGTTTTGGCGACAAAAGTACACTTTTGTCGACAAAACTCTGTAGTCTAGACACACCCCTATAGACAACCACCTAACCTCAAGATGATTCTTACCAACAACCACAGGACATACCACACTAAACCAATCCTGGTACCTTCCTTTGCAACAAACCCCGTTGCCAGCTTTGTCCACATATTCACTCTGCTGACACCATTATTGGACCCAACCAAGTGAGTTATAAGATCAAAAACACATATTCCTGCACATCCAGAAATATAATATATGCAATCATGTGCCAAAAGTGTCCGTCCACTATGTACATTGGACAAACGTCTCAGACACTTCGCCAAAGGATCAATGCCCACAAAACAGATACTAGACAGGATCACAAAGAAAAAACAGTTTCTTGCCATTTCAACCAGAAAGGACATTGTCTCAACGACTTGATTACCTGCATCCTGCTTCAAAGACCATTTAATACCTCACTTCAAAGAGAATCCTCTGAACTGTCATTCATGCATAAATTCAAGACTTTACACTCAAATTTGAATAAAGACGCTAATTTTCTTACCCATTACAAAGATAGCTCCCCCAAATATCACCTCTAATATCATTAGTTCACAGACATTTACCTTCCCCCTTCCCCCCCTCCATTATCCTTCTGTTCTGAAATTTGAATTGTCCTTTTCATATGTGTTCTTTTTTTTTTAATTGTATCCTTTGGTATATATGGTTGTGACAATTTTCTTCCACTATTTGATCTGAGGAAGTGGGTCTGGCCCACGAAAGCTCATCACCTATTAAACCATCTTGTTAGTCTTTAAAGTGCTAGACAGTCCTGTTTTTTGTTTCAGCTGCACCAGACTAACACAGCTACATTTCTACCACTATTCTACATTTATTAGCTCAGACTTCTGAGTCTTATGTTTCTTTTACTTCTTTTGCTTTTGTTGTCTGTGACCTGTTACATTGTTTACCATTAGCAATTTCTCACTCACATTACATAAAGTTAAATATTTTCATTTATAAATTAAACTCACTCTCCCTTCAACCAAAATGGCTCAGGATTATTAATAATTTGTACTGAAGTAGCATCTAGAAGCCTTGGTTATGCTGCTATGTAAGGTGCTGTAGAAACCCAGAACAAGCTGGATTGTGCCTCAAAGAGTTGCGAACAGGAACAGCTAACAGGAGAGTTTGGAGAGGGAGTTTAGAGGGGGAGGTTAGAGGGCACTAGTGACTTCTGACCTTCTTTAAAACATAACTCTTAGAATAATCTATATTCCAGAGGTTTAAAAAGAATCCCAGTTTATACTTAAACTTATTCATTAGAAAAATGGAGACAGAAGCCCAGCAGCAGAGTGGGGGTTATCCTGTTTATTGCGTTGAGTGTAACATGTATGATTACCTGCCCTGTGGGTGGGTGGCATATGTGTGCACCCATTGCAAGGAGCTCCTGACCCTCAGAGACCGAGTTCAGGCTTTGGAGGCCAGAGTGGCTGAACTGGAGGAGCTAAGAGAGGTAGAGAGCTATGTTTATGAGACTTTCTGGGACACTGTAGTACTGTCCCAACTCCAGTCTGCGAGCCCCAGTGCTCTTAAGGAGGATGAAAGTCTCAAGGGAACATAAAATGCAGGACAATGTAGCACTTTAAAGTGCTACATTGTCCTACATTTTGCTTCAGCTACCCCAGACTAACACGGCTACATTTCTATCACTATTCAAGGGAACATGGCATTCAATGGGAGCAGAGGGAAACCATCCCGTAGTTGGGACCCTCCTCCCAGAGGATGTTGCGGTATCCTCTCGCATTGAGGGTACCTCTGAGGGGGAGGGAGTGCCAGTTAGGAAGAGGCAAGTGTTAGTAGTGGGTGATTCAATCATTAGAAACATAGATAGTTGGGTTTGTGATGACCGGGAGAACCGTATGGTCACTTGACTGCCAGGTGCGAAGGTTGCGTATCTCTTGAGGCATCTAGATAGACTTATGTGTAGTGCTGGGGAGGAGCCGGTGGTCGTGGTACATGCAGGTACCAATGACAAAGGGAAGGGTAGGAGAGATATCCTGGAGGCCAAATTTAGGCTGCTAGGAAAGAGACTGAAATCCAGGACCTCTATGGTGGCATTCTCGGAAATGCTTCCAGTTCTACATGCAGGGCCAGGTAGGCAGGCAGAGCTTCAGAGTCTCAATGCGTGGATGAGACGATGGTGTAGGGAAGAGGGGTTTAGATTTATTAGGAACTGGGGACACTTTTGGGAGAGAGGGAGCCTATTTGGGGAAGGATGGGCTCCACCTAAACTAGGGTGGAACCAGACTGCTGGAACTAAACATTAAAAAGGCTATAGAGCAGTTTTTAAACTAAGAGATGGGGGAAAGCCGATTGGTGCGGAGATGCATGTAAATCGGAAGGCGACTTCTCTTAGAGGAGAATCCATTGATAGAGATTCTCTAAGCTGTAGTCAGAAAGAGAGGAGGGGAGAGGGCAAACCATGGGCCAGAGCAGACAAACAACCACATACAAAGGAACCCAATGCATCAGGGAAGGGCAGACAAATAAGCAGGGGAAAATTTTTAAAGTGCTTGTACAGGCAGTCCCCGGGTTACGTACAAGATAGGGACTGTAGGTTTGTTCTTAAGTTGAATTTGTACGTAAGTCGGAACTGGCGTCCAGATTCAGCTGCTGCTGAAACTGACCAGCGACTGACTACAGGAAGCCCGAGGCAGAGTTTCTCTGCCCCGGGCTTCCTGGAATCAGCCGCTGATCAGTTTCAACAGCGGCTGAATCTGGACGCCAGGGACAGAGCAGCTGGGGCGTTGCCAGATAGGTCCCAGCAGTGCCGCACCTCGGTGCTGCGGGGACCAACCCGGCAGCACCGCAGCTGCTCTACCCCAGGTGTCCCCAAGTCAGCAGCTGCTGAAACTGATCAGAGGCTGATTCCAGGAAGCCCGGGGCAGAGCTGATTCCAGTGAGCTCCTGTAGTGAGCTGACCAACCCAGCAGCACCCCAGCTGCTCTACCATAGGCGTCCGCGAGAACCCCCCCCCCCCCAGCAGAATAGGGAGACGTGGAGACGCTTTTCTAGCCCCGGAGGACATGGGCGGCGGGACCGCGGCGCGTCTGGGTGGTCCCGCCACCTGCATCCTCCGGGGTGAGAAAAGCCCCGTTCGTAAGTACGGATCCGACATAAGTTGAATCCGCGTAACTCGGGGACTGCCTGTACACAAATGCTAGGAGTCTGACTAATAAGATGGGTGAACTAGAGTACCTCATATTAAATGAGGAGATAGACATAATAGGCATCACTGAAACCTGGTGGAATGAGGAAAATCTGTGGGACACAATCATACCGGGATATAATATATATAGAAAGGATAGAGCAGGCCAGGTGGGTGGCTGAGTGACTCGCACTGTATGTGAAAGATAATGTAGAATCAAATGAAATAAAAATATTAAGTGAATCAACATGTTCCATAGAACCGCTATGGATAGTAATTCCATGCTCCAATAATAAGAAATTAGCAGTAGGGATATATTACCGACCACCTGACCAGGACAGCGATACTGACATTGAAATGCTGAGGGAGATTAGAGAGGCTACCAAAATAGAGAACTCTATAATAATGGGGGATTTTAATTACCCCCATATTGACTGGCTACATGTCACCTCAGGAAGAGAAGCGGAGATAAAATTTCTCAATGGCTTAAATGACTGCTTCTTGGAGCAGCTGGTGCAGTTACCCACAAGTGGAGAGGCAATTCTCGACTTAGTCCTGAGTAGAGTGCAGGATCAGGTCCAGGAAATAACCGTTACAGGACCACTTGGGAATAGTGACCATAACATAATAACATTTAACATTCCTGTGGTGGGAAGAACACCTTAGCAGTCCAGCAGTCTGGCATTTAATTTCAAAAAGGGGAATTACGCAAAAATGAGGAGGTTAGTTAAACAGAAATTAAAAGGCACAGTGACTAGAGCTAAATTCCTGTAAGCTGCATGGAAACTTTTTAAAGACACCATAATAGAGGCCCAACTTAAATGTATACCCCAAATTAAAAAACATAGCAAGAGACCTAAAAAAGTGTCACCGTGACTTAACCACCATGTAAAAGAAGCAGTGAGGGACAAAAAGGTATATTTTAAGAAGTGGAAGTCCAATCCTAGTGAGATAAATAGAAAGGAACATAAACACTGTCAAAGCAAGTGTAAAAATGTAATAAGAAAAGCAAAACAAGATTTTGAGGAACAGCTAGCCAAAAACTCAAAAAGAAATAAAATGTTTTTTAATTACATTAGAAGCAGGAAGCCTGCTAAAAAACCTGTGGGTCCCCTTGATGATCGAGCTATAAAAGGAGCAATCAAGGACGATAAAGCCATTGTGGAGAAACTAAATGTTTTCTTTGCTTCAGTCTTCATGGCTGAGGACATTGGGGAGATTCCCGAATCTGCACCGTCCTTTTTGGGTGATGAATCGGAGGAACTGTCCCGGATTGAAGTGTCATTAGAGGAGGTTTTGGAAAAAATAGAAAAACTTAATATTAACAAATCTCTGGGACCGGATGGCATTCATCCAAGGGTTCTAAAATAACTCAAATTGGAAATTGCTGAGCTATTATCTGTGGTTTGCAATCTATCCTTTAAATCGGCTTCCGTACCTAATGACTGGAAGGTAGCCAACGTGACACCAATATTTAAAAAGGGCTCTAGAGGCGATCCTGGCAATTACAGACCGGTAAGTCTAACTTCAGTACCGGGCAAATTAGTTGAAACGATAGAAAGAATAAAATAGTGAAGCATGTAGAAGAACATAATTTGTTGGACAAAAGTCAACATGGTTTCTGTAAAGGGAAATCCTGTCTTACTAATCTATTAGGGTATGTCTACACTACCCTCCTATTTCGAAATAGGAGGGTAATGTAGGCATACCGCAATTGCAAATGAAGCCCGGGATTTGAATTTCCCGGGCTTCATTTGCATAAACGGGGCGCCGCCATTTTTAAATCCCCGCTCGTTCGAACCCCGTGCAGCGCGGCTACACGGGGCATGAACTAGGTAGTTCGAACTAGGTTTCCTAGTTCGAACTACCGTTACTCCTCATTCCACGAGGAGTAACTGTAGTTCGAACTAGGAAGCCTAGTTCGAACTACCTAGTTTGTGCCCCGTGTAGCCGCACTGCACGGGGTTCGAACGAGCGGGGATTTAAAAATGGCGGCTCCCCGTTTATGCAAATGAAGCCCGGGAAATTCAAATCCCGGGCTTCATTTGCAATTGCGGTATGCCTACATTACCCTCCTATTTCGAATTAGGAGGGTAGTGTAGACATACCCTTAGAGTTCTTTGAAGGGGTTAACAAACATGCGGATAAGGGGGATCCAGTAGATATAGTATACTTGGATTTTCAGAAAGCCTTTGACAAGGTCCCTCACCAAAGGCTCTTGTGTAAATTACATGGCCATGGGATAAGAGAGAAGGTCCTTTCTTGGATTGAGAACTGGTTAAAAGACAGGAAACAAAGGGTAGGAATAAATGGTAAATTTTCAGAATGGAGAGGGGTAACTAGTGGTGTCCCCCAAGGGTCGGTCCTTGGACCAATCCTTTTCAACTTATTCATAAATGATCTGGAGAAAGGGGTAAGCAGTGAGGTAGTAAAGTTTTCAGATGATACAAAACTGTTTAGGATAGTCAAGACAGAAGCGGACTGTGAGGGACTCCAAGAAGATCTCACCACACTGAGTGATTGGGCAACAAAATGGCAAATGAAATTTAATGTGGATAAGTGTAAAGTAATGCACATTGGGAAAAATAACCCCAACTATACGTACAGTATGATGGGTGCTAATTTGGCTACGACAAATCAGGAAAGAGATCTTGGAGTTATCGTGGACAGTTCTCTGAAAACTTCCACACAGTGTGTAGCGGCGGTCAAAAAGGCAAATAGGATGCTAGGAATTATTAGGAAAGGGATAGAAAATAAGACCCAGAATATTTTACTGCCCCTGTATAAAACTATGGTACGCCCACATCTTGAATACTGTGTACAGATGTGGCCTCTTCACCTCAAAAAAGATATTTTGGCCTTGCAAAGTGTTCAGAAAAGGGCAACTAAAATGAGTAGGGGTTTGGAACGGGTCCCATATGAGGAAAGGTTAAAGCGACTGGGACTTTTCAGTTTAGAAAAGAGGAGACTGAGGGGGCATACGATAGAGGTCTATAAAATCATGAGTGGTGTTGAGAGGGCCGATAAAGAAAAGTTATTTATTAGTTCCCTAAATAGAAGAACTAGAGGACACCAATTGAAATTAATGGGTAGCAGGTTTAAAACTAATAAAAGAAAGTTCTTCTTCACACAGCATGTAGTCAGCCTGTGGAACTCCTTGCCAGAGGAGGCTGTGAAGGCTAGGACTATAATAGAGTTTAAAGAGAAGCTAGATAATTTCATGGAGGTTAGGTCCATAAAAGGCTATTAGCCAGGGGATAAAATGGTGTCCTTGGCCTCTGTTTGTCAGAGGCTGGAGAGAGATGGCAGGAGACAAATCGCTTGATCATTGTCTTCGGTCCACCCTCTCTGGGGCACCTGGTGCTGGCCACTGTCGGCAGAGAGGATACTGGGCTAGATGGACCTTTGGTCTGACCCAGTACGGCCGTTCTCGTGTTCTTCAAGAGTTTATATTTTAAGCATAATATACAGAGACAGGTGATTAGTGTTTGTGTGTTTGGCCTTTGACTTCCATTTGACTGTTATAGAATGGTGCTGTTTGAAAACAGAGTATTCCTTCCTCTTCCTACTCACATTTCTCATCCAGGCAAATAAGTTTATTCCTAAAATTGTCCATGTGCAATTTGTTATTTCATCTTTGTATTTATCTTAAAAATTAATATCAGGTAAATTTGTTCCCACAATGGCAGATGCTTCCTAGCATGTGTACTTTTTCATTTTAATTAATTGCTCATCACATGTTTTTTTAGCTCCAGAGTCTCAATCTCCTTTGCCTTTTTTAATATTGGTTTTAAATTTCATTTCTGCGTACAAAAGTCCCATATTGTTCTGCATAGCACCACACATTTTCCTGGTACTGGTAGTTATCTATGCACAAAAACAGGGCTGTTGTTTTTTATTTCATTTTGCATGTTATATTCTTCTGGCTCACTGAACAAGTACCTTGAGAAATGAAATTTCTATGTACTTCTGTGTTACAGTTCAAATAAAACCACGTTTTATGCAGACTAGCTGAAAATTTATGTGGTAAAGAAGGTCTACACAAACATCCCTCCAGACCAATATTAAGAGCAAGTGGGGGCCTGGTGAGTGGGCGTGCATGAAATGTTTTGACTGTCACCTTTTCTTCAGCAAAAAAATGCAGCCATTTTCAAAGTGAAGCATTTTTATTTTTTGGATTCAAAAGGACTTTGCATGGAAAATTCCTTCACTTTAAATATTTTTTAAAATGAACATGTATTAAAAACTGGGTCAAAAATCTAAATGTAATGTTTTATTCAAGCTTAAATATTTTTTTTATTCACCAACTCCCTTCCTTCCCTCTAAACTGACCGAGAACTGAAAAATTAGTTAATTGTACAGCTCTACTTTTCAAGGGCATTACGTTTATTTTCCCCTCACCAAGACAACGTACTTTGGCTTTATGTGAAAGAGGTGAAATCAGGAGAGCTGACAGCCATGCTGGGTCCCTGGGCATGGTTGGGGGGCTGACTTTGTGGTCCTGGAAGGGGCAGAGCCTCAGGCAGAAGAGGTGGGGTCGGGTCAGCGAGCAAGCCATGCCACTCCCAGCAGCTCTCAGTGCAGCCCAGACCATATAATGACCCCCTCACCCTGAGGCATGTCACGTGGTACTTTTTAAAGGTCTTGAGGCTCTGGGCACTGCAGCCAGAGCCCCAGGTCCTTTAGAATTGCTAGGCTCCAGGAAAATTGCTCCCTTTGCCTCCCCAGTTAACGGGCCTTGGTGAAATACAGCCCTTATCCCTTTCTCAAGTCTGCAATGCACCATCCATGAGGCCTGAGAACATCCACCTGTTCCATCGTTGTCTTCTGGCACATGGAGTCCACAGGACTGTCTTGTGGCCCCTCTGCTAACCCACGCACAAACCTTGTTGACTGGAAGTGGTGTAGGGAAGACGATGCAGCAAAGTGAACTTCTCCCACTGTAACTAAATTCATCACTGCTGTATGAACAAAATTCTAATATGTTACAAGCTCAATACAGGCTTCCTTTATACATGCTGGCTTTCTTATCCTCCTGTTGCTGTCTGGTCATAAACTGGAGCACTAGAAGAATTTGTATAGGGGTGCTGAGAACAATTGAAACAAACTATAAACTCTATATATCATGGAAACCACTTCAAACCACTCCAGTTCCAGCACCTATGGTCATAAACCTTAGTCCTCATCTTTACGTAATTCCATCTACTTCAATGGGGCTATTCATATCTTAAAATTCAGCCTGTGGATATATTATAGCATTGGGGTCCTAAATGGTAAGCTTTCTGGGACGGCGGCTTTCTTATTATTTGTTTATATACTATCGAGCATTATGGAGGTCTGTCTTTTGCTTAAGGAACTGAGATGCTGCTGCAATACAAATAAATTATAATAGTGACATTTAATTAAGAGAAGTCTTCCACCCCATCCCCGGATTAGTGGTTTGTTTTACTCTGTTGTATATTACAATAATTACATCATTTCCAAACAATAACATCCCTTGAAAAGATCAGTTGATTGTTTTGGTGTGGGTGTTTTGGTCTGAAGTCAGATTTATGAGTACAATGCACAGAAATGTCTCTTTGCTACAGTGAGTAGTGGTGACAATAGGGAATGGCAAAGGACAATCCAAATTATACAAGAGCTAAGTTCAAGAAGCAATATGTTTTGTATGAGTATCGATTGTCCAACGTACTTAGCTTAAAGCAAAGTAAGAGAAAATGTTTATTTCTAAATATCATATGTTTAAATCACTCCCTTGTGATTATTTTGACTTTTACTTAAATGAACAATCCAAAATACCATCTAGAATTCAAGGAAATTATGTGTCCTCTAAGGTCAGAGCTAAGAGGGTATAAATACACGTGTTGACATTGGATTGCTGTCTCTGAGATAAATAAGAGCAGTGTTGGTTACCTCCCTTGCTCTGCAACAATAGGCATATTTTCTTTCTTTTCTTTTAAACACAGGTGGAGGAGAATTCTCTAATTAGAAGAGCAACAGGAACAGACCCTGAAAGTTACACCATAAAGCCCTGAACCTGCAAATTAATTCACATTAGAGAAATCTAGCACCCATAAAGACAATGGTACTGCTTACAAATTTGCCTACATAGAGATTAGGGTAGAATCAGGGCTTAAATTGCCTTTACAGGTTGAACCGCTCTAGTCCATCATCCTCTGGTCCAGCAATATCCGTGGTCTGGCATGATTTTAGTTTGCTGGATGTCCACTTACCATGGCAGGGATCAAGTTTCCTATGCTCCCATAAAGATTGTTTACAGCCACCGGTCCTGGCTCTCTGCTGTTATTTAGCTCTAATTTACCCCTAAATATCTTCTAAACATTCAATCAGCAGTGGAAGAGTAGGTAATGTTGCTAAACAATATTGACCACCTGTGGCTGGTCAGCACTGGTCAGGTCCTGAGGGTGCCTGACTAGAGAGGTACAACCTGTACCAGCTATATGAATAAACCTTTTCCAGGGCAAGAAAGTAAAGAATTTCCACAGTCATTTCATAAGGCCAAATCTTGACCGATGGTTAATACCCTATGATCTCTGAAGTCCATGTAGGCCTCCACATCAAGCTTCCAAGAATTCAGATGGAGTAGTTTCATAAGAACATAAGAATGACCATACAGAGTAAGACCAAAGGTCCAACTAGCTCAGTATCCTGTCTTCCAACAGTGGCCAATACCAGATGCCCTGTGGGAGTGACCAGAATTGTTAATCATAAAGTGATCCCTCTCCTGTCATTCATTTTCAGCCTCTGACAGAGGCTAGGGATACCATTCCTACCCAGCCTGGCTAATAAGTACTGATGGATCTATCCTCCATGAATTTATCTAGTTCTTTTAAAACCCTGCTAAAGTCCTGGTCTTCATGACATTCTCTGGCATGGGGTTCTACAGGTTGATCGTGTGCTGCATGAAGAAAAACTTCCTTTTGTTTGTTTTAAACCTGCTACCTATTAATTTCATTTGATAATCACTAGTTTTTATGTTATAGGAACAAGTAAATAACTTTTCCTTTTTCACTTTCTCCATACCTGTCATGATTTTATATACCTCTATCATATCCCCCAACCCCTTATTCTCCTCTTTCCTAAGATGAAAAGTCTCAGTCTTTTTAATCTTTCCTCATATGGCACCCATTCCAAACCCCTAATCGTTTTTGTTGCCTTTTTCTGAGCTTTTTCCAATGCCAAGACATCTTTTTTGAGATGAGGTGACCACTGTATGCAGTATTCAAGATGTGGGTGTACCATGGATTCATATAGAGGCAATAAGATATTCTCTCTTATTCTCTATCCCTTTTTCAATGAAGTCTAACATTCTGTTTGCTTTTTTTGACTGCTGCTCCACATGGAGTGGATGTTTTCAGAGAACTATCCACAGTGACTCCAAGATCTCTCTCTTGAGAGTTTATAGCTAAATTAGTCCCCATCATTTTGTATTGTATAGTTGGGATTATTTTTTCCAATGTGCATTACTTTGCATTTATCAACATTAAAATCCATTTGCCATTTTGTTGCCCAATCATTTATTTTTGTGAGTTCTTTTTGAAGCTCTTCACAGTCTGCTTTGTTCTTAACGATATTGAGCAGTTTAGTATCATCTGAAAATATTGCCACCTCATAGTTTATAAATGATCTGGAGAAAGGAGTAAATACGTTGAATAGGATTGGTCCCAGTATGGACCCATAGGGGACACCACTAGTTATCCCTCTTCAGTATGAAAACTGACCATTTATTTCTACCCTTTTTTCTGTCTTTTAACCATTTATCAATCTATGAGAGGACCTTCTCTCTTATCCCATGACAACTTACATTTTCTGACTGGGCTAAAAAGACACCAAACCCTTCCCTAGGGAATCCTTCCCTGACCCTGGCATTCAACAGCAATATCACACAGTTGAAAAAATAGGGGAAAGATGCAGGGAAGTTCAATCGGAGTTCTTATGAATGTAAAGGAATGTTAGTACTTTAAAGTTGTTCTAGGATTGAGCCTGTTCTTAAAAACAATGCTGTGATAACAGCCATTTTAATTCCTTCCCAAGCACTGCATTCCTATTAGTGGTTACTAGATGCCAACTAATTTAGGCATTGATTCTGTACTGAGCTCCACGCAGGTGATAATTAAGTAGCTCTAATTATCATTACAGCAGTTGTATGAGCACCATTTCAGAAATGCAGTACTTCTGTGAATTCCTCACAGTTTTAATAGTCATTAATTTGAACTGTGTTATAATGTATTTGTTATTAGGAAGCTTGTTACAAAAAGGTTTCAGATTATTTATGACATTAATTATCCACCTTTAATTTCAAAGAGTTAGATGTGTAACAATACACTATAGATTTTTAAATGAACTATACTAACATGGCTGTCCCTCTGATATTTGGCATGAGAAGGTGTCCTACGGAGGCAGGTGTAACGCAGGCTTCTCCAGGAACCTCGTGAGAAGGATTGAGTGGTTTATGTGTGAGAGCATCATGGAAGCTCCAGGTGCACAGATGTGAACAATCTGTTTTATGACCCCAGGATAAGTATTCTGAGAAAGGAGCATGCAGCCCATTACCTGACCCCATTTGTAGATAGGGAAATTTGGAGAACGCCCCTGAAGTGCTTTCCCTGGGGTTGTCAGAAGCCTGGGAAATGTCCTGGGAGAAGGGACTTCCTCTAAGGTCGGGAACAGCTTCTGGCTCACAGACATAGTCACCTGACTGGCTTCCTCCTCCTCATTGTCATCCTCCACCACTCTGCCGTCTAAGAGGCTGACATTTGTCATGTCTTGGCTGGACTCAATGACCATGATGGGGAAGGTGACTGGACACCCTTCCAAGATAGCATCCAGCTGCTCGTAGTAGCAGCATGTTTGAGATTCCGCACCAAAGCATCCGCTCAGCTCCCTGGCCTTGTGGAACCACTGGCACAGCTCTTCAGTGCTCTAGGTGCCTACTATTTCCTTTCTTGGACAGGTTGATGGAGATCCTGCCATATATGTCAGCATTGCACTTCTTGGTGCAGAGATCCTGGAGGTTGGAATCCTCTCCCCACACCTCGATGAGGTCCAGGATCTCTGCACCAGTCCAGGCCAGAGCTCTTCTGCATTCCTAGGCAGTGGAGCAGCAGAAGTTCTGGCAGCCATTGGAGGGTCCAAGGGAACATTGGGGGGTGCTTATGTCTCACTGTGTCCTGGTCGCCCGCACAGGGCTCACAAGCTGGCCATGTGGGAGAAGCCCTTCTCCTATTCCCTGGACTTTTAGAGCTCTGAAGCAGGAGGAAAGCAATGGAGATGCCTGGTGTGGCCAAAGTGGTCAGAGCTGACAGCTGCAGGAAGCCTCTGGAGGCCAATTAGTTTGAATTAGTGGCACTGGAGCATCCATGTTAATGTTATTTTGAAATTACTGTTTCAGAATTAGCATTATTCCTGATGAAAAGCAGGAGTATTTAGAAATAACGGTCTTGGTAGTGTGAACGCACCACGTATAAATTTGAACTTGGAAGGGGGGGGGGGCTATTTCATAATAAGGTCCTAGGTACATCTGGGTACATCTCTGGGTACATCTACACAGCAGCATTATTTTGGAATAACGGCCATTATTCTGAAATAACAATGCTAACAGCTACACAGCAATTCCGTTATTTCCAAATACATTTGAAATAATGGACGGCTTATTCTGACTTCTGTAAACCTCATTCCACAAGGAATAATGCCTGTTCTAAAATAGTGTTGACGTTCTACTGCTGCTATTTCAAAATAGCTCCTTCCCAGGGCCAGTCATAGTCATTACTCCGCAGTTCCTCCAGGGGCTCTAAATCAATATATTACGTCCACATTAGGGTAGCCTGCCTCAGTCTAACTTTGAGGCTTCTCTGTACTGTAAATGGGTTATTTCGACATAATCTATTTTGGAGTATTTCTTCTGGAATAGCTTATTTTGAAATAAGCGTGCAGTGTAGACACACCCTCTGTGAGTTAGTGGCCAAGACAGGAATAGAACCCAAATTCTGTGCTATAACAGAAACCCACACTGTTTCTTTGAGGGTATGTCTAGACTACATGGATCCGTCGACGGAGCAATGTAGATGAGTTTACTAGACATAGGAAAATGAAGCAGTGATTTAAATAATTGCCACTTCATTTACATCAAAATGGCTGTCGTGCTGTACTGATCAGCTGTTTGGCAGCACCGCAGGGCAGTCTGGATGCACCGCGGTCGACAAGGGAAGCCTTTGTTGACTGCTGCGGTAAACCTCGTTTCACGAGGCATGCCAGAGTGGTCGACAAAGGCTTCCCTTGTCGACCGCGGCATGTCCAGACTGCCCCGCTGTGCCGCCAAACAGCTGATTGGCACAACGTGGTGGCCATTTTGATGTAAATGAAGCGGCAATTATTTAAATTGCCGCTTCATTTTCCTATGTCTGGTAAACTCATCTACTTGGCTACGTCGACGGACCCATGTAGTCTAGACATACCCTGAATGTACAACCATTTTCTTTTTTGATTTCCAATATAATAACTTTTTTAGACCTGAACTCTGATACCTTATACATAATTTGCTTCAGTCCTCTCCCTCCAGCCCCTTCACCTCAACCTATTAGCAAAATACTGTCTTATTCTCAGGTCTATCTGAGTAGTTTCTGCTGGCAAGTAATGAGTTGCTAAAACTTGAGATGTGAATGTACTGTGCCTTAGGGCTCAGATGCTGAGACGGTGAAAGACCAGGTGAAGATCTAGCTTTTAATTTTGCTTGTTAATTATGAAATGTGTTTGGGAAGCTCCTCAGCCTTTTGTCTCAGTCCATTTAGTACTAAAACTGTGTAAAGATTTCTTCTCGGTCATATTTCACACTTTTGATCAGGACAATTTGCAATGCGTAGGGTAATGAAGTGTTGCTAGATAACAGGACTAACATGTAATGTTTTAGCTATCCTGCTGCACTTCACTTAATTAGGATTTTTCATTAACTCTCTCTGGGTTTTCTCCATGCCAGGAAGAGAAAACCAACTTAAAGGAGTTAGTGATTATCAACTTTTTGCTATTTATTACAGCGAAGGCTGGTTTGGCTTGTAATCTTGCATTTGCCAACAAGCAAATAAATAAATAAACAAAGAATTGATTGCCATAGAAAAAAGACTCAATTACCATGTAGACTACTGTTGATAAACAACATTCTTTTCGGTAGATGAGAGATCCCACAGAGCCACCACTGCCTGTTAAAAATACTTCTTTTTTTGCATATTTTAAGGGTTAATTATATTGATAAGCCCTATCAGGTCTCCCATCACTGTGATAACTGGGCAATCACACAGACTAAAAAGAGAGGCAGAACATCTCCTCTACTTCCGCAAATAGAGGGGGTTGGAGGAGGGAAGTGGTTGGTCCAAGCAAGGTTGCTCCTTCCATGTTCTTTCCCACACCAAACATAGCTTTTTGCATTGAAGACTTTCCCATACAGAGGTTGATTTCTTTAGGAGCATCCTAGAAGCCATGTATTTCTGTGGAAGCAGTGGTGGCGGGGGGTGAGATGGCCAGGAGACAGGGGTAGTGTTCATTACAGATAAAACCACTGTCCTCTTGAAGTCAATGTCAAAACTCCCATTGACTTCAGTGGCATCGGGATTCCACATAAAGGTTTGAGCTCGCACATTCTGAGTAACTCCTGCAAAGCACTCCACACTTTTTACTCCCATTCTCTTGCATTGCATCCTACCAGTCCATAATGCTTGAAGTGTTACAGGTGTAACCCTAATTCAGGTTCTAACTAAATCTGACATTCAGAGGAGAATTTACAAAAGCGACGAGGAGTCCTGTGGCACCTTATAGACTAACTGAAGTGTAGGAGCATAAGCTTTCATGGGCAAAGACCCACTTCGTCAGATGCATGTAGTGGAAATTTCCAGAGGCAGGTATAAATATGCAGGCCAGGATCAGGCTGGAGATGACGAGGTGGATCCAATCAAGGTGGATGATTCCCACTTCTAGCAGCTGATCTGGAGGTGTGAATTCCAAGAGAGCAGAAGCTGCTTTTGTAGTTAGCGAGCTATTCACAGTCATTGTTTAATCCAGAGTTGATTAAACTGGGTTATCATTTCTCATGCAAGCTAACTGCAGTAATTCACTCCACTCCAACTCATCTGATGAAGTGGGTTTTACCCACAAAAGCTTCTGATCCTTTTGTCAATCTCTAAGGGTATGTCTACACTTCACATTAATTTCGAAATAAACTATTCCAGAATAATTATTCTGAAATAGCTTATTTCAAAATAGCCTGTCTACACTGATTGGAAGCCTCAAAAGGAGTAGATGCAGGCTTCCCTAATGTAGACATGCTATCTTGATTTAAAGCCCCAGGAGGCACTAGGGAGGAATAACTTAGAATGGTCCTAGTGAGGGGCTATTTTGAAATAGCAGCAGTGGAGCATCTACACACACCTTATTTCGAAATAGCTGTTACAGAATAGGCATTATTCTTCATAGAATGAAGTTTACAGATTTTAGAATAAACCTCCCATTATTTCAAAATTATTTAGAAATAATGGAATGGCTATGTAGACTCTTGCATAGTTATTGCAGAATAACAGCCGTTATTCCAAAATAACTTTGCTCTGTAGACATGATAATCTACAGAGACCATAGTCCTATGGTGCCACAGGACTACTTATTGTTTTTGCAGTAATTCAGATCTGGTCTATACTGAAGCAGACAGTCGACCTAAGATACACAACTCCAGCTACATTAATTGCGCAGCTGGAGTCGATGGATCTTATATCACCATTCACACAGCAGGAGGTCGATGGGATCAAACGAATATGCCCTCAATTTAGCATGTCTTCACTAAACCAACTAAATTGAATCCCAAAAGATCAACCACAGCAGTGTTGATCTTCCCCATAGTGTAGACGTGCCCTCTATTAATTGTGTCTGCTGAATTAGGAATATCAATTCTTAACACAAAGTAAGTACTTCAGAATTTAGCTCTTTGGTCAGGAGATTATAATTTCCTAACTTTATAAATGAATAGGCTCATTAGTTATGCAATTTAAAAGTGAAGCAGCCCAATGTAACAGTGTCATTGTAATACATTCTGTGCTCAGCAGACTGACTTTCTCTCATGTTCCTTGCATTTTATGGAATGGTCTTAAAATACTTCTCCCCTACCAGCTAAAGCAAATTCCAGATGACCCTAGTGCCCACTTGCAGTTGATTTAAATTTCTTACTGCCTTTTAATCCCTGGTGGGCTAAGGGTTCTGTTCTTTAGCTTAAACTTTGTTATTGAAACCTCCATATTGAAAAAAATGTTACTTTATTGCTCTTATAACAGGCCCGGATTAATGGAGGTTTTCTGTGTCAATTTCATTCGGTAAAATGAATACACACACAAAACATTTCTAGGCAATTTCCTTTAGTTGTGGCTCACAACTCCCTTCAGATCGTAAAATCTATTGGTACCACACCTGGGTATGGGTTTAAGATAGTAATGGGATACATGTTTCAAGTCCTTTGCTTGATATCTAAAAAAGTACTCTTGCTGGTGTGGTGCTGAATTCTTCTAGGGAAGAGACCCTGAGCATCTAACTGTCATTGTTGTAAAGTTCCGTTTGCTCTGTGCTGATTTCCATCCAGGCTCTAGCCTACACTAGGGAGTTATTTTGAAATAACTCTCCCCTTATTTTAAAATCATAAGTGGAGTGTTCACCTTACCAACCCTGAGGGCCACTTATTTCAAAACCTGTACTCCTGCTTTCCATAAGGAATAATGATGATTTTGAAATAGTTATTTCAAAATAGCATTCATGTGGACGCTCCGCTGCTGCTATTTCGAAATAACTATTCCCCAGAGTCATTTAAACTAATTATTCCCCAGTGCTTCCTGGGGCTCCAAGTCAAAGTAGATCATCTACATTAAGGGAGTCTGCCTGGGACTAATTTTGAGGCTCTCCCATAGTGTGGACCTGCTATTTCAATTTTGTTATTTCAGGAGTTAATATTTCGAATTTAGTTATTTTGAAATAATGTCCTAGTGTAGACATGCCCCCGTTGGGTGTAAACCTGGCCCTACTGAAGTAAATGGCAAAGCTACCACTAACTTCAGTAGGACCAGGATTTCACCACTGAGGTATATATAGAGAGCACAGTTAAAATAGGGAAGTGTTTATGGATGACTAGTGCCTGCAGATTAGAAAAGAAGGATTGTTATTAGTCTTCTCTTATTTTGATGGAACGCAGGAAGGATCCTGAAGCAAGGCAGTTAAGTTTGCTCCTCCAGCTCAGGTTTCTGAACCAAAGCCGAAGGACGCTCTGACTTTGAACATTACATTAAAACCCTAATTGTGGGAATTCCTCCTTCTTTCTTGTGTGTGGTTGTTTGAGGCAGGTTCTGGAAAGCCCATTTCTTGGACTTTAAGACTCTGATTCCTAAAAACCTGGTGTCTTTGTCTTGTCAAAAATAAAAATTGTGTCATCTGCAGAAGATAATGCCCATCTTCTGAATACTAGATCATTTTTAATGGGGGACTGAGAGTTTCATTAATCTCAACAGGAGGATAATTTGGAAATATTATGGACCTAATTCAAACCACATGTACAAAAGCAAACTATAAAGCCACTAGACTTTATTTCTATTTGACCATATACTTAATAGCTTTACAGATAGTTTATTTTTCCCTGCTTTCAGGATAATTTCCATTAAAACTTCTTGGAAATAATTTGGCCATCAAATTTTCCTACTGCGCAAGTGCTCTCAAATTCTCTGCCCTGCTATTTTTTTATTAGCACTAGTTAGGAACTTTTCCAACCAACCAGAGTTTCATCAGAAATCAAGAGTTCACCAAACCCAAAATGTATTGCAAAAATAGTTTGCCATCAACACATTTTTGTCAAATTGAGTTCTGATGGTTGTCACCTGGCCAGGTTTCTCCCAGAGTCTTCCATTTCCTAAGATAGCTGTCCTGTGAAATGGGAGAGGTTGCTCAATATATATCACCAGCTGTTAAGATTTATGGGCTCAGGATTATCCCAAGTGTCTCAGGTTGTTGAGTTTTAGTTTGTTTGGATTTTTTTTATTTGTTTCCTCTAAGCTGGCAACCTCACAAATGTTTCCCTGCCAGTTCACCTAGCTGGCTGCTTGGGACCCAAAGTTGTCAGGGTCAGTGGACATGGGGCAGCCCTACCATGCAAACTTCCCTGGGTCCATAGGTGTTTGAAATCCCTGGATGCAAGAGCTATAGCCAGGGCTTGGTTCCCGGCTCGGTAGCAGTGAATATCTGTCCTGAGAATTCCAGAAGCTAATTAAGTCAAGGAGGATACTTTGTTAACACTGGTGCTACAGCCACAGGACTGCTCATTGTTTTTACAGTTACAGAGTAACATGGTGACCCCTCTGTGGTTCTAGGCAAGTTTTCCAAGATCTCCTTCCCAGTGCATCTACAGCAGTCATCCCTTCTTGTCTGTTTTCCAATTAATTACATTAGCCCCAGGACCCAACTAGCACTCCTACATATCTCACAGAAACATGTGCATTTAGGACAGACTGTATAGACAGAGTGCAGTTAAAAAAATTCTACAATTGGCCATCTTTTATACACCTAGAACTCAAAGGGCGGAATGAGAGCACTTGCTAGGGAAAATACACATAAGGGTATTTAAGTCTTAGTTTAAAAAAGTAATCTGTTTCATTTCAAAGCTATGTTACATCACGTTTGATTGGAATCTATTACAAAACAAAGACACACACTGTGACGGTGTGACAGTCTTTAAGACACATACACAAGCCTGTATGCTTTTTCACTAATTAGGTACTTGTAGAGAATCAACAAATATAGTGCTTTGGCCGTGTGACAGGGCATCCCAAGGACGAAACCAAGCAAGAGTCCTGAGCCAACAATAACAACATCTGCCCGAGTCAACGACCTTCGAGAATGCTGTGTTGGGGCTGTGAAAAAGCACAGTTTGTGAAAAGCAGGATGTGGACTTTTGGGAAGTTGAGAGGGTATAAAGATAGTTGTAATCTTGCAATAAAATGATTTCGTGCTTGCACCAGCCGGAGTCCGTGCCTTCATACACCACAGGTACTCCGTTTCAGGAAGTGGTCAATTGACTGATTTGAGTCATTACCCAGGAGAAAGACTCTGTGTTATTTATCATCAGATCTTTGCTCAGCCATTAGCTTGGAGCTCAGTTATTGTTCACAGTAGGAGCTGACACTGCAAACACAGGTGGAGTGAAAAACAAACATGACTATGATCTTTTTTCTGGTGGATAGCCGGCAACTCAACGACTGGATAATCTAATGAGACAGTTAATGATACTTATCTGACATCAGTGCTTGATGTCACCAGAAGGACGCCCAGTTGGCTGGCCCAGGACCTCACTCTTCTTCTTTTCAGGTGTGTTTGGATTTTGGGAAGTGATGTGCTGAGGAGACAGGCCAACTTATTCTGTTTCTGTGGGGTGGTACAGCTTAGTCCAGCTTGGTTCCTCTTTTTTTTTTTTATTTGGCTCATTGGCATGGACCAATTATAATTCTTCTAAAGATTCAAAGCGTTCAACCAAAATAAGAGCTTGCAACTGGAACGGGAATTTTCTAGATCTTGTCACCCCAGTTTGCGTAAGACAAGCTAGGCCATAGCTGTTGGTACAGCCATTTGGGGACTTACCTTGAACACCAGCTGCTTGGCTCCAGTCATCAACATACCACTGAAAGTTGTGTGTGTGGGGGGGGGGGGAGGGTCGTGGGCCCTTATTCAGTGCATTCCCTGCTCTCCTCTGCCATTATAGTTGCTGAAGTTACAGTTTATTTACAAACTTCTGTGCTTTGGTGAAATATCCACTTTAAGGTACATATAACTTGTACAAAGTTCCTCCATGGTCTTTGATGCTCTTGAAACACTTCAAACAACGCAAAATCACTTTCAGGGCTGTTGTTCTCCAGCAGGCCAGAACAGATGGATACATTTTTCTTCTCTGTGTTTTAGCAGTACTGGTGGGACTTTGGAGTGTATGGTTGACCTGAGTCATTGCATTATTAACCAACCAGTTACCTTTCTGATTATCCCATGTTGTGATCAAGTTTCCTTACACAAATACTGTTTGATTTAATTTTCTTTTATTTATTGTCTCTGTCAGTACAAGTGTATTTCACTAACTTAGTAGGGTAGGCATGTTTGATTACAAACTTTAGCCTTGTTTCTTCACCTTACAACTTAAATGAATGGAAATCAATATAAAAGCAGTCCTGGTCTCTCCTAAGAGGCTTGCCTGTGAAGTAAATCCTGTTATTACTACTTACATTATTTTGATCAAAGAGGCATCACTTATATCTGGCTTCCTCTCTATCTACATTTTAATTATAATAGATTCCATCAAGTTGCCTATTTTACAGATGTTTTTGGCACATCCCATAATATTGCTGTTTCATATTAATTTAATGATTTTTAAAACGTATTTACTTTATTACCAGAGATGGAGGGGGGGAGGAAAAAGAAAAAAAGAAAGGCTCTTAGCTGCACCAGTTTCACATTCTCAGACTATTGAAGAAATCGAGCTGCTGGACCTTGGGTTTTGATTTTCCTAGCCTTCTCTTCTATCTTTCTAAAAGACCTTGATTCCTAGGCAGTTATAAATAGTAATAACTTATAACTTTAGGGCCTTAATTACTCCAACAAACAAAATGAGCTTTAGAAAACCCTCTATAAATTTATTATGAGCTATTCACCTAGGCTCAGGAAGCATGGAGAAGAAGAAATATTCAATGTAAATCCAGTTTAATTGGATTTTACCAGACGAGGCTATCAGATCCTAGTTTTATCACATATGAAATGCATGAAAGTCAAATAGAGAGTTCAGATAACTTATAAATAAGAAAACACAGCACTTACGTAAGGTCCCAACCCAGGAAAAGAAGAGAAATAATAGATATACACTCTTCTTAGCAATCATACTAACTATTAGAGATATTTTACCAAAGGATTATAGATTATTAAGAAAAGAAGTATGCTTGTTTAAAAAACTATGGCTGGGCCATTGCTATTGGATTGTTTACTTTTATAGTAAGGGAAAACAAAGGGCCTGATCTAAAAGCTACTGAAATGAAAGGGAGTTCAATCAAGCCTCCATGCCACATGAAGTTGCTGGCTTTGCTATTAATTACACCTTTTTGCCTCAGTCCTGTTTTCAACCACCTAGTTTATTTACTAAACCACAAAAGAAAATAAATTGGTGCCTTAAGTGGAGGGTTGAATATATTGTTTGTGTTTACCAGGGAATGCAGATGTCTGATGGAAGCCAAAAGAATTTGAAAAATTCAGAGTAGTACATAGCAGAATTTTCATGTAAATCAAATACGCTTATTAAAGTTAGTTCTTCCCAGGCTTGCAGGCCCGTGATTCAAAAGGGCCCAGGGCTCCCAGATGCCAACACCGCTACTGTGGCAGTGGGGTGTCCAAAGCCCTGGACCCTTTAAATTGACGCCAGAGCACAGAGTGGCATGTTCTGGGCAGGGCTATGGGCTGGTTGCAGGCACAGGGCTCAGCATGGCATGCTTCAGGCAGTGCTGAGGGCTGACTGCCCCAGCCCCAGGCCTTCCACCTCAGGCCCCTTCTAGGAGGGCAGAGCCAGGCCACCCCAGGGTCCTAGCTAGGCTGTTAACGCCCCCCGCTCCCACCCTCTTGTTTTTTCCCATTTCCTACAAACAAATGCTACATTTTCCACAGGAAGCAGATAGTTTTTGTGAACAATGTAATTGAGTTGAAGACCCAATTTTCCCTCAAAAAACAGATTTGACACATCCTGCGTTACCATGTATTTGGTTTGTCTTGCAATGAAATGTTAAAATCCAAGTCTAAAATCAACTGGACTACTTGGCTACTATGTCACTGGAGTTCTCCTCTCACTTGACTTACCAGTGTTTTCCCATTCAGAGACAAGTAAACAAGTAAAGTATAGAATAAAGAAAATAACTGAACTCAACCTAAATTATATCTAACTGGCAGCTGCTGGAACATAGTTACTCCACCAGAGCTTTTCAAAGTTTATTCAGTATCCACATGTCTGAAAATACAAAAGCATTATTAAAAGTTTTGGAGCATCTCAAAAGCTATTGTTCTCAAAGCTCATCTTACCAATGAAAAAGAGGAGCCTACAGAAGATGAACACTCTAGTTTTGTTCTCAAGTTACGTTGTCCAGAGTAGTGTTTCTCAACCTTTTTTTTTTTATAAAGTACCCCTTTAAAAAATTATAAGTACCCCCAGTACCTACAGTTTTCAGACACACTATTTTTTTTCTAACTTTGCAACACATTTGTTTAAACAACTTAATCATAGCCGGGTGGGCGATTAAATTTTTGGGTGTAAAAAGTACAAAAATACTAAAGCGCTGTAAAACTTAAAACAAAAATTCAGTTTTCTCCAAATTTCAGTTGTGTTGATGTACCCCTCAGACTTCGCTCGAGTACCACTGGTTGAAAAACGTTGGTCCAGAGGGTTTTGTCGAGGCTACTCTTTTGAAGTTGCACAGAACAGCAGCCATACTTACTGCATTCTCCATCCTGTACTGAGTCTAGGATCTAGAGCGGACTGCCAAGTTTATACCAACTCTGTATATCACTGAGGGGAATAAAACAGCAACAAAAAAACAAACAAAAAACCAAGCACTGCTCATAAAAATCTGACACTCTCTTCTGCAGATCATAGCATTGCCAAGGACTAACACCACTTTGTAATATTAACACTGAGCACATGCAAGAAAATAACTTCTGAAAAAATATACTGCAGAAAAAAATTGATTACCCTTCTATCCAGGTTCTGTGAACAATTTAAAATTAATACACAGGGCTTTTAAAAACAACTGTAACCCCCTTTTTCCTCCCCGGGTTATTCAGGAGCAGGTCACACTTACAGGTGTGCCTGGGCACCTGATGGTCTTCACATAAAAGGAGATCCTGACTATCCAAGTTGTGATGTTGTTTGGTTGGGGAAAACCTATACACCCCCTCACTGCAGTCCCTTGCTCCTAAAGAACGTACAATGGTATTGCCTCACCTGGCTGGCTCTGTACACACTTACTGGTGTGCATTGGGAACCTCCAGGAATAAATTTATTCCAGCAATAAACTGGATCTAACTCCAGAACAACAATTAAATAATATACATCTAATAGATTGCATTTGAATGAACAACCTTTACTTAACTTAAAGAAGCAGGGTTTAACAGATTAACAATGAATAACATTAACAAAGTACACAGGAATAATAGGAAACTTATCTGGCATGTTCACTGCCACTGTTTATCCCACTCCTCAGAACTCACAGTACCATACTCTTGCTTATGTGGGCACACTTGAAGATTTTGCAGCTGGAGTGGATGATCCTAGTCTCCTTCTGTGTGCTGGGTACAGAGTAGTACTTCTAGCCACAGGTACAACCAAAGGGCAATCAGAAGCAGCCGGCTAGATTCCAGTCCCAAAGGCTCTGAATCCAAGTCTGTAGCTGCAACCTAACAGCTCCTGGACTGGCTAAAACTCTTCCGCAGCAGCCTGGCTCCTTTTTTCCAAAAATAAATGGAAGAGTCCCCAGACTTCTGGACCTTCCTCCACACACCTGGAGAGAATCAGATCCCAAAACAAAAGTCACTTCCTTCCTGGTTTCCCCCAGGGCCCATGGAAATTTGTAGTCTCTGGGACTAGATTGCAGCACACAGGATCTTCCCACAAAATAAGCAAAGACACTTTTAGTAAGGAACTATACAATGCATTGAAGATCTGAGAGAGGAAGATAGAAAGCATCAAAACATTCAGCAACGTTCAGGTGCTGTGTGTGTGCATCTCTGTGTGTTCATCACATCATGTTTGCTGCCATAGTATTTAACCATCTTTTGCATAATCTACTTCGGCCTAATAGCTATGGGCCACCATTCCCTAAAGTGCCTACTGATGTTGCATGTCCAACATCAGACAGACACCTGTCTGGTTTTCAGAAACTGCTGAGCCGGCACCAGCTAGACATCCACCCTTTTCATGTCATCCAGAGTTGGCACCAAAAAGTCTTTAGTCACTTCCAAAAACCTTGGTCATCATATTTCTCATATGATTTTTTTTTACATACGTATGTAAAAAATAAGTTTCATGATCTGTGTCTGGTAACTTATCTCTTATACAAGTGAAAAACACTATAGCCATACTGAACAAAGAAAAACAGCCTAAAACCTATCCTTCTCGTCTGAGTTTGGAATTTGTTGAAATTTGTAAGTTCCTAATATGTTAAGGGAGTTGATATTTCTCTGTTGCTTAATTTGTGGGAATATTAATGTCCATATTGTAATATGGATTTGGTCAATTACATATATTTATGCACAATATTGACTTTAATAGCCATATATTTTAATTAGATAAACACCTGCTTACCTCAGAATTAGCACCATCATTCATTTTAGACATAAAAATTTAATAGACACCTAATTAAACACATTATTCACCTAGATTAATTGTGGGAATTAATATGAGTAAAACTGAACATCCCAAAGTAAAGTCTTATCCTGCTTTCAGAAATGGTGCCATCCATCAACATTTATCATTTAATCAAATACAGGTAAAATAAGGTAATTGTTGTTTAGTCTAAAAGGATACAAAAAAGGAGAAAAATGAGGGAATTAAAACTAGGATAGAATGTTATCTTCTCGATTGTTTCACCTCACAAGTAGTTAGCATAAGGCCCAGCTAATTAAAAAATAAATCTTTCCAGATTTTGCGGTGGATAGGTGTGCATTGTGTGCAATGCTTAAAAAGGGGGAAAGGAAGATTATTGAAATGCAGGCATTTGTGTGTAGCTGGAAGTACAAGCTCAACTCTGCTTTCTGATAGGGAGCCAAACTCTTGGCAAAATACTCTAGGTTCTGACTCAACTCTTGCTGAAGTCAGAGGGAGACATTCAGAATCTAGAGTCATGTGTTCTCTCTCTCTCTCTCTCTCTCTCTCTCTCTCTCTCTCTTTCTCTCTCTTTCTTTGGTTCTATGAAAAGTTATCTAATTATATAAAGGGGAACAGCTGCTGAAATGTAAGCAGAATTGTATATAGACTTGTGGTTGGACTGCTGGCCTGGGAGGAAGAATTGGCTTCAAATCCCAGCTGCAATGAAGAATAAGTAGTTGTACAAACTAGAAGAGTTGCAACAGGAAGGAATGAGAATACTGTCTCCCCCCACCCCAATATTCTACAACTTTGTGGTTTGGCGGCTGCTTTAGGAGGTGGGGACTTGAGTGGTGATTCAAACCGAGGTGTTTCATAGCACGGATAAGTGTGCTATCACGTGGCTGTGTTGGGTTGTTGGGTTGACAAAAACTTCATTTTTCCACTAATAAACTATTTATTTGAAAACAAAAATGCTCAGCTCTAGTGAAGGTATCATTTCACTCTTCACTACTCCTCAATTACCTATGTGGTAACTATAGTGGTATACTACTGGTTAAACCTCTCTAATCCAGGATTACGGTGATGGCTTCTCCCAGAAGTCTGGAGATGCACTACCAGGATAGTTAGTCCTTTGGGGGGGGGAGGGGCAGGGCAGTAGCTTGGGAGGGCAGGGGAGGAAGGTTGGAGCTGTGTGGTGTGACTCCAGACTCCAGCTGGTCTAGGAGGAGTTCTGGGAGCTGGCCCCAGCCTACAGCTGCCCCTTCCTGGCCTTCTCATCCAGGGCTGGACGGGTGGGGCTTAAGGGCTGGCCCCATCCTCCAGCTGCCTTCCACCCTCTTGCTGATCTGGGGCTGAGCTGTGGTTCCTGTCCTCTCCTCGTGAGGTGGGGGAGGTGGAAAGGTGTCTCCTCTTGGTGGGGCCAGACTATGCTTCCTGGCCCTGGGGTCTGGTCCTGGGAAGCTGGGGGAAGTGAGGGGCAGCGCTGCCACTGTTCGGAGTAAGGATGCCATTTACCCGGCATGGTGGAGCACTGAGCCTGGCTGGCCACAATCCTGCTGATACAGCTGCCCACAGTGGTCACTCTGTGGTATATCTGACTCTCCCAACAACTCTTCCCCTTTCATGCTATGGAAACAATCCCATTCGAGACACTTCTCATTTTTCTGGAACAACCAACTCCTAACATTGTTTTAAGTCAGGTTGGGCAATAAAAACTCAGCAGCCTGCAGGGTTAGTCCCCGATGGGCTGCCACTGCTATGTTTACCTGCGCCTCTACAGGTATCAGAGGATCACAGCTCTGGTAGGCCATGAATCACCATTCATGGCCAATGTGAGCAGTGAGAAGTGTTGTGGACCAGGAGGTCACTTCCTGTTGCTCGCATTGGCCACGAATGGTGATTTATGGCCAACGAGAGCTGCGATCCTCCAATACCTGCGGAGGCACAGGTAAACATGAAGGTGGGAGCCCATCAGGGACTAACCCTGTGGACTGAATCTGGCCCGTGGGCCGGAATTTGCCCTCCTGTGTTTTAGGTTGCAATAACAGGCAGATGCATAGCAAATGTGGTGATCCTAGCTCAATTGTTGCTTAGGAGGAATACTTGAACAAACAGATTCACAAACACATAGATGGACAGACTCATGAACAGACAGACACACAAACTCTCTAAAAGATATAGATAGCTATAGCTGTAGATATAGATGAGAGTTTGATCCAACCCCTCTTGAATTGCGCTGCAGAGCAATGCCAGCAAATTTCCAGAAATATGTGCCTTATATTTCCCTGGTCTCTTGTGAACAATACAAGCTCATATAAAGTCAGTTATTTTATTAAAAGAAAGGGAAAGCACAAATTCTGTTTCCCCAAATGGTGTTTCCCTAATTCACTGGTTTAGATAAAACAAGTTTATTAATTACAGAAGGATCAATTTTAAGTGGCAATAAGTAATAATGCATAAAAGTCAAAATTGGTTACAGGCTTAATAAAATAAAATACCACTAATTCCTAATTTAACAACCTAGAGTGAATTTGAAACAGAGGTCTCTCTCTCACCCTGGCTGTGTCTACACTGGGCCACTTATTCCGGAAAATCAGCCGCTTTTCCGGAATAAGCTGCGAGCTGTCTACACTGGCCCCTTGAATTTCTGGAAAAGCACTGACGATCTACTGTAAGAAATCAGCTGCTTTTCCGGAAAAACTATGCTGCTCCCGCTCGGGCAAAAGTCCTTTTTCCGGAACACTGTTCCGGAAAAGGGCCAGTGTAGACAGCACAGTAGTCTTTTCTGCAAAAAAGCCTCGATCGCGAAAATGACGATCGGGGCTTTTTTCCAGAAAAGCGTGTCTACATTGGCCACGGACGCTTTTCCAGAAAAAGGGCTTTTCCGGAAAAAGCATCCTGCCAATGTAGACGCTCTTTTTCCGGAAATACTTATAACGGAAAACTGTTCCATTTTAAGCATTTCCGGAAATCATGCCAGTGTAGACGTAGCCAGGCCTGTGTTTCAGCAGTCTTACTGGTAGACGTTCCTTCTGTTAGGATCCATCCCCTAGTCCTAATGACACTATTTTGTCCTTCAGGTGTTGACAGCGAGAAAGGAAGAAATAATGAAGTGTCCTCTATCCCATCATATACAGGTTGAACCTCTCTAGTCCGGCTTTGTCTGGTCCAGCAACATCCATGGTCCAGCATTATTTTAGTTAGCTGCAAGTCCATTTATCATGTGTGTGGCCAAGTGTCCCTGGGTGCCATTAAGTTTGTTTATAGTTGTCAATCCTAACTCTCAATGTACTGTGTGGTAATTTAACTCTGATTTACCCCTATATGTGTTCTAACAGCCCAATGAGCAGTGTCAGTGTTGGTAATTCTGCTAGACAATATTGACTTCCTGTAGTTTGGCAAATTCTCTGGTTTGGCATGGGTCATGTCCTCAGGATGCCGGACTAGAAAGGTTCTTTCTCTTCTTTGAGAAGCTTCTTCAGCTGCAGTTCAGGAGATAAAGTCGGGGAACTGCAAGCTGTTTTTTTTTCACCATGTACATTTTTCACCTACACTCTTTCCTACTAATGAATATCTACGTAACCAGGTGATGGTCTGTTTGAGTTTGTTGACACCTGTTTAAAGTGTCCTCTTTTCTTTTGCCTCTGGTGAATTGGTTTATGAGCCTATTGTCAGACTTAGAACGACATGTCATAGTAATACCATACATAGAATCTTTTACATGTAGTGCTGCTACACATATTTTACTAGGACAATAATGGTCAGCAGTTTTTGAGTATTTCAACCTCTTTGAGCTAAGGGTATCCCAAGTTATCACTCTGTGGAGTGAAACCTGAAGATGCTTTTAGCCTATTATGTATTCCCCACAAACAAATGTTATTCCTTACCAAAAGCAACATACAGAACATTGTAGAGAAGGGCAATAAAGCGCTGTTAAGATATGCAGTAACTCTCTTCTGTAGTGCAAGAGCTGGAATCATTAAAAATCAATGGTTCTCATTAAGAAAGCTGTCTTTCTGCTTAATACCATTAATTGAATCTGTTTAGAAATCCCTATTAACCATTAGTCATTAAACTCATGACAGATATATAGATTAGATAAACCTGTGCTACTATCTCAGAGCTCAGAATAGATTGTGATTATCATGTAAGATTGTATTAATTAAAAGAAACAATTTAGATGCAGTGCCCCCTACATGGTTTATATGATAAAGTGTTTGTTTGACCACACATGGATACAAATATACTAAATAACTATATAGCTGAGGAGATTTATTTTTCACTTGATTCTGTGTGTGACCTCTACAGGGTTGAATAGACATGATTTACTGAATTATCTCAATGAAACAAACGCACTATCCCTAAGTCTGGTAGTCAGACATAAGTAGGTCAGTCGTGTGGAATTCTAATTGATGTAGCCTCCAGGACTCTGTGTACTTTCGAACCTTAAGATACCTGCCTGCCTGCCGTTGATGACTGCAGTGATCCCAGTACCTGGAGCAACTTCTGTTCACACTTCAGTAGCTGGGTTCACCCAGATTTGTGCGTGTAAATACAAAATACTCTGAACTCTTGCCAAGTGATGGAAGAGAATTGTTCTCCAGCTGTTTGAAGATACGCTCCAAAACTCTTGGATGGCTTTAACCTGACTCTTGTTTCTGTGACTCATCTCTATACGGAACTTTTTCTAGTCACCTATGCCCGTTCCTAAAGTATATAAATAGAGTTAGATATTGCTCAATGTGCTTTCCAAAGGCCAGGAATTATGGGGACAATTCAATTGCCAGCCACCGTATGTTCGCACACAAGAGGAGCCAGAACTCCTCTGCTTGGACTTGCCTACACCAGAATGATGGGGAGGAAGCATTCTTGATGAATACCACCACTTCCCATCTCATGCATCTAATGTGTAGATGGGGAAATCGGACCGTCTGGATTCTCCTTTATCCTTCTCTGGTTATTGCTGCAGGGCCAACAAACTTGTGAGGCCCCCGGGCCAGGTGAGTGGGGTCCAGGCCCTGACTCCCAGCTCCTGGAAGGAGCAGGTTCTTGGATGGAAGGGGCAGGGTGGGGGGCAGCATATCTTCAACACTGCCCAGAGCATGATGCACTGTGCCTCCCTCCATCTGGGAGCCCTCAGAACCAGTCGGAGCATGCAGTATGGCACTCCAGCAGTGATTTAAAGGGCCTAGGGCTCTGGCCACTGCAACAATAGTGGCGCCTGTGAACCCTGGGCACCAGATCTTAGGGAAGTTGTCCCCTTGCATCCCCTCCCCCCCGCACACACACCACCAGTGGGCCTGGACACAGATCAGGAAGTAAACCGGTGCAGACAACTTTTTTCCTAGAGAAAAAGGAAGTAGTAGTATTTTCTCCTGAATCACATTCTGTTCTCTGCTCTGCCCCTAGAGCAAGACAACAGTAAGATGTTCTATGACACTATGTAATCCACTGTTGCTAATCCTACCTTCTACACCTGCAAGGCACAATTACACTGTTATGGCATATGTCATAACTTGACACTGTTACACTTAGTTTTATCAAGTTCTTTTTCTTCACCTGCGAACACATGTTTATTTTTTGGAGGAGACACTGTGGTGTGAGCTTGGAGTTATGCCAGAGTCTGTATAGTAGTTTCTGGGAGAGAAGTAGTGATGAGAGGCAAAATAGCTTGCTCGTTGCCTTGGTTGTCTGGAGTCCATTTGGGAGGCAGATTTCTTTTGTGGGATTTGGGCATAGGTGTTGGACTATGAGTCCTGGTTGCTGTTTGATCAAGAAGTGCAGAGCCAGTGTGTAGGCATAAATAAAGTTACACTTAGGGTTTGTCTATGCATGAAAATGCTGGATGAAGGTAAATTATGAATTTAAGGCAGAATAGCTATTCTACAACAACTGTGTAGACAAACTGTTAGTATTTACGTACAGCACTGGCCTCCCCATTGAGAAGAAATCCATCTGCATGGCTTGAAACACTTCTGCTGTTCTGAGAGAGGGGTGATCTGGTGTTGGAATAGTATACTGGAGTGGAAAGAATGAATATGAGCAGCACTAAGGTACGTCTAAACTACGGGGGAGGGAGGGGCCTCGAAAGAGGATATGCAAATTCGGTGGGAATTTGCATATCTTCTTCCGATCACTTTTTTGAAAGCAGGTCTTTCAAAAGTGAAAGTAGTCTGGGCATGGTTGTTTTTTTTAAAAACCCTTTTTCGAAAAACCTTTTTTAAGGAAGAGCGGTTTTTTGAAAAAGGGTCTTTTTCCCCAAAAAAAGTGTCCAGACTACTTTCGCTTTTGAAAGACCCGCGTTCAAAAAAGCGATCGGAAGAAGATATGCAAATTCCCACAGAATTTGCATATCCTTTAAAAAAAACCCATAGTTTAGATATACCCTAACAGATTCATAGAACTATAATGTAACCATTGTGGCACGTACAATGGACTCGCATCTCCAATGGTCCCTGTCAAATTTTCCTCCATCGTAAAGAGTCAGTATGGGTGTAATTAGGCTTCCTAAAAACTTCACAATTGCATCTTCCAACCTCACTTGTGGCCAACTGCATGCTCTGCTTCCTTCAACTTCAGCTCCATAACTTTTCTATAGAGTGCATCTTCTGCATGACCCCACCCTTCCAGCTGTCTCTCCAGCTGTCTTCTCGGCTGAAGCAAGACTGCAACTTACCAGGATTAAATACGTATCTCCTTATTTTTTTACTAAATAAAACCAACAGATGTTAAGAACATGCTTTAACTTTTGACAGTGAAAACTTAGTTTTCTCTACTCAGCTGTTTATATCCATGTTCCTGTTCCATATAACAGGATTATCAACACCACCTGATTATATGCTTATATCTTAGCTACCACACAACCATCCTGCTATCCAACACACCTTTGAAGATGCTAAAATGACATGAGACTTCTTCAGTTATAGAACCTCCTGCTGTCAACTATGTGAATAGATGAACCTACAATGAAAGAAGAAACAGGAGTACCATATAAGAGCTAGTGACTAATATTACCTATATTTTTACTACTTAGTTTATACTTCACTAAGGTACCAGTGTTTCCTCAATCTACTTTGTTCAGCACTGATCCGGCAAGCATGTAAGTATGATCTTACCTTTAATCACCTGAGCCAAATTATTTATGAGCATAAATGTTTTCAGGTTTGGTCCCATTTTATTGTCACGGCAAGTACAGGGAAGAAGACTGGATGGATTTGGAGAGTGCATTCTGTTTATTTTTGTTCCTTGGGAAACACAAAATTCAAAGGAAAACGGGAATGAAAACATGGGGCCTAGGCAATGAAGAAAAAAGTCCTAGACTTTCAATGTTCACCAGGGCAAATGATGGGGGACAGAAAATAGAAGTGGGTGAAGGTGTCACAACATGGGGCAGTAGCATTTTCTGCAAAGCTTCTTGATATACCGGAGCACTTGCAGCCCAATTGTGCAAGGATATGCCTAGCTCTAATTCCACAACATCCAGCATGATTGGCCTGCTAAAAAACAAGTAAAAAATGGAGGACCAAGGTGCTTAAAGATATTGCCATAACAATTATGGTGGTAACAGCAGATGTACCTAAAATTGAGTTTCTTTGCTACTATTCCACATAGCAGCAGCTAAAATGATTATTAGATTTTAAAAAATCAAGGCATTCTAAGGAAAACTTCGGAAAGGTCAATGTTCTACCAAACTCCACCATAAACTCTTATGCATTTTTTTTAAATCCATTCTGAGCAATGTCATAGAATCATAGAATATTATACCTGAAAGGGACCTCGAGAAATGATCGAGGTCCCTTGCCCTCACAGAAGGACCAAGCACCATCTAGATCATCCCTGATAGATGTCTATCCAACCTGCTCTTATATATCTCCAGTGATGGAGATTCCACAACCTCCCTAAGCAATTTATTCCAGTGTTTAACCACCCTGACACTTAGAAAGTTTTTCCTAATGTCCAACCTAAACTTTCCTTGCTGCAATTTTGGCCCATTGCTTCTTATGCTATTTTCAGAGACCAAGGCGAAAAAAATTTTCTCCCTCCTCCTTGTAACACCCCTTTAGATACTTGAAAACTGATATCGTGTCCCCTCTCAATCTTCTCTTTTTTAAACTGAACAAGCCCAATTGTTCCCTCATAGTTCTTGTTTTCTATACTTTTATTTATTTATTTATTTATTTATTTATTTATTTATTTATTTTGCTCTTCTCTGGACTATCTCCAATTTCTCCACATCTTTCTTGAAATGTAGTGCCCAGAACTGGACACAACAGTTCAACTGAGGCCTAATCAGCACAGAGTAGCATGGAAGAATGACTTCTTATGTCTTGCTCACAACACTCCTGTTAATGCGTCCGAGAATCATGTTTGCTTTTTTTGCAACAGTGTCACACTGTTGACTCATATTTAGCTTGTAGTCCACTATGACACCTAGATCCCCTTTAGCAGTATTCCTTCCTAGACAATCGCTTCCCGTTCTCTGTGTGTGAAACTGATTGTCCTTCCTAAGTGGAGTACTTTGCATTTGTCCTTATTAAACTTCATCCTATTTACCTCAGACCATTGCTCTAGTTTGTCCATATCATTTTGAATTTTGGCCCTGTCCTCCAAAGCACTTGCAACCCCTCCCAGCTTGGTATCGTCTGCAGACTTAAGGAGCATACTTTCTATGCCAGCATCTAAATCATTGATGAAGATATTGAACAGAACTGGTCCCAAAACAAACCCCTGTGGAATCCCAATTGTTATGCCCTTCCAGCATGATTGTGAACTGTTAATAACTACTCCCTGGGAACGGTTACCCAGCCAGTTATGTACCCACCTTATAGTAGCCCCATCTATGTTGTATTTCCCTAGTTTATTGATAAGAAGGTCACATGAGACTTTATCAAATGCCTTACTAAAGTCTAGGTATACCACGTCTTCTACTTCTCCCTTATCACAAGGCTTGATATCCTATTAAAAAAAGATATCAGATTGGTTTGACATCATTTGTTGTTTACAAATATATTCTGACTGTTACCACTCACCTTATTATCTTCCAAATATTTGCAGGTGAATTCTTTAATTTCTTGCTCCATCATCTTCCCTGGCACAGAAGTTAAATTGACTGGTCTGTAGTTTCCCGAGTTGTTTTTATTTCCCTTTTTATAGATGGGCACTAAATTTGCCCTTTTCTAGTCTTCTGGAATCTCTCCCAACTTCCATGATTTTTCAAAGATGATAGCTAGCTAAAGGCTCAGATACCTCCTCTATCGGCTCCTTGAGTATTCTAGGATGCATTTCATGAGGCCCTGGTGACATGAAGTCACCTAAATTTTTTAAGTAATTTTTAACTTGTTCTTTTTTTATTTTAACTTCTAAACCTTTTATTAAGCATTTACTATGTTAGGCATCCCATCACCATCAAACTTCTTGGTGAAAACTGAAACAGAGAAGTCATTAAACACCTCTGCCATTTCCAAGTTTCCTGTTGGTGTTTCTCCCTCTTCAATGAGCAATGGACCTACCCTGTCCTTGGTCTTCTTGTGTCTAATATATTTGTAGACACAAATATATATTTGTATACTTGTTACCCTTTACGTCTCTAGCTAGATTGAGCTCGTTTTGTGCCTTTGCCTTTCTAATCTTGCCCCTACATACCTGTGTTGTTTGCTTAAATTCATCCTTTGTCATTTGACCTAATTTCCACTTTTTAGATGACTCCTTTTCTATTTTTAGATCATGTAAGAGCTCCTGTTTGATCCAAAGCCATCTCCTGACATACTTTCTATCTTTCCTATGGAGTGGAATAGTTTGCTTTTGGGCTCTTAATAATGTCAATTGTCAACTCTCTTCAATTGTTTTTCCTCTTAGTCTTGCTTCCCATGGGACCTTTTCTACCAGCTCTCTGGGTTTACTGAAATCTGCCTTCCTGAAATCCATTGTCTCTATTTTGCTCTTCTCCCTTCTACCATTCCTTAGAATCATGAACACTATGATGTCATGATTATTTTCAAACTGCCTTCCACTTTTCAAAATCGTTAAAATTAAATCAAGAACAGCTTCCACCCCAGTAGCTTTCCCAATCTTCTGAAATAAAAAATTGTCTCCAATTCAGTCCAAGAATTTATTGGACCATCTGTGCCCTGCTGTGTTAATTTCCTAACATATGTCTGGAGAGTTGAAAGCCTCTCCCCCCACCAAACCCTGCATTCTATCTCTTCTCCCTGGGTAGGTGGTCTGTAGAAGACCCTTAACATGACATCACTCTTGTTTTTATCCCTTTTAACGTAACCAAGAGACTATCAACAAGTCTGTCTCCTATGTCCATCTCTACCTCAATCTAAGTGTATACATTTTAAATATATAAGGCAATACCCCCTCCCTTTTTCCCCTACCTATCCTTCCTGAGCAAGCTGTATCCATCTATACTAATATTCCAATCATGTGTATTATCCCAAGAAGTCTCTGTGATACCAACTGTGTCATGTTGTGTTTATTTGTTAGCACTTCATAAGAACATAAGAACATAAGAACGGCCGTACTGGGTCAGACCAAAGGTCCATCTAGCCCAGTATCCTGTCTGCCGACAGTGGTCAGCACCAGGTGCCCCAGAGAGGGTGGACCGAAGATAATGATCAAGCGATTTGTCTCCTGCCATCCCTCTCCAGCCTCTGACAAACAGAGGCCAAGGACACCAATTTATCCCCTGGCTAATAGCCTTTTATGGACCTAACCTCCATGAAATTATCTAGCTTCTCTTTAAACTCTATTATAGTTCTAGCCTTCACAGCCTCCTCTGGCAAGGAGTTCCACAGGTTGACTTCACGCTATGTGAAGAACTTCAAGTTCTTCCTGCTTATTCCCCATACTTCTTGCATTTCTATATATGCTTCTAAAATACTGATTTGATTTTAGCCCCCAGTTCTGCCTTGTCCCTCCTTTATCTTTGCTACTATAGCCCATGCTCCCTCCCATTTCTGAGCCATCTCCCAGGTCTCCATGTTTTTCACTTACCTGTGGGCTTTGGTCACCTGTCCCCACTGAACCTAGTTTAAAGCCCTTCTCATTAGGTTAGCCAGTCTGAATCCGAATACTCTCTTCCCTTTCCTCGAAAGGTGAACCCCATCCCTGCTTAGCAATCCTTTTCTTCTTGGAACAGCATCATGTGGTCAAGGAAGCCAAAGCCTTCTGGTGATACCATCTTTGCAGCCAGGCATTTACCTCCAGGGTGCACCTGTCTCTGCCTGGCCCCTACCTTTGACAGGAAGGACTGAAGAGAACACCACCTGTGCTCTAAACTCCTTCACCTGTCCTCCCAGAGTCCTGTAGTCACTCTTGATCTACTCAAGATCTCACCTTGCAGTATCATTTGTGCCCATATAGATGAGTAGCAAGGGGCAGTAGTCAGAGAGCTGGGTAATCCTCGACAATCCCTCAATAACGTCTTGGATATGGGCCCCTGGAAATCAGCATATCTCCCAAGATGACAATCAGGGTGACAGATGGGTGCCTCTGTCCTCCTATGTTTCCTCCTCACAGTGGTGGCTGCAAACCTCCCAGCCTTGGGGTTACAAGGCTTCCCCTCTTCTGCTTTAGGGGGGTGATTCCTTAGCTCCCATATCCAGAACAGCATAATGATTCTGCAGAACATACGGCCATGTACTTGGAAGTTGGGGCTAGGTTTGGAAAATCAAGCAGTTCTTTTTAAAAGAGTGATCTGTTTTTCATCAAATTCTTCTTTAGGTGTAAAAGATGAATGAATGAACGAAGGTGGTGGTGATGTGGATATTGTTGGGTGAGAGAAACCTATCAAATAAAACTCACTGGCTGCGTCTAGACTGGCAAGTTTTTCCGAAAAGCAGCCGCTTTTGTGGAAAAACTTACCAGCTATCTACACTGGCCGCTTGAATTTGCTCAAGAACACTGACGATCTAATGTAAGATTGTCAGTGTTCTTGCGCAAATACTATGCTTCTCCCGTTCGGGAAAAAGCCCTCTAGCGCAAATATATTTGTGCGAGGGCCAGTGTAGACAGCTAAAAAGTGTTTTGCGCAAAAAAGCCCCGATGGCGAAAATGGTGATCAGGGCTTTCTTGCACAAAACCGCGTCTAGATTGGCACGGACGCTTTTCCGCAAAAAGTGCTTTTGTGCAAAAGCGTTCGTGCCAATCTAGAAGCTCTTTTCTGCAAATGCTTTTAATGGAAAAACTTTTCAGTTAAAAGCATTTGTGTAAAATCACTCCAGTCTAGACGTAGCCACTGTGTATCACTGACAATGATTTCACTAATATAGAACCCGCTCGGTTAAAACAGAGTGGATTTTTCCCTGCACATAAGTAGATCAAATAATAAATGGCTATTTGAATATTCAATGCATTTTTTTTCAAGAAATATACATATTCCTCATTCTCATCTCTCTTTTCTTAGAACTAGGGATCTGAATAGTCTCTGCACAGATTCACAAACTCTTTAAACAACTCTCCCATTCTTCCAATCCATATTAATATACCCTGAAAATAAGGGGGGAAAAACCAATATTCTGGCACATTTGCTTTGAACAGGAAACTACAGAATTTTTGGCACTTCTACTATGAAACCCTTGTGACTCAAATGGTCCAAAATAGCACTAGTTTCAATGGTTTTAAATTGCTATTCCTAGTACATTGCTATTCGCAATCATTGTTTCTAGACATTGGGGTTAGGATGAGAGTATCTTTGTGATAAGTTTGTTTTATTTACAAAAAATACCTTTCCTTTCTCTGTTATTTAAATGTTATTTTGGTGCCAGTATGTGCTATTGCAGAACATGGACACCTGCTAAAAATGAACCAGTTTGGAAATTGCTAGTTTGTTTGACTTTTGCATGGCCAGAATATGTCCATTTCCTCTTGCTCACCATAAGTAAGTGCCATCCTGACTCTGCTCTGATACTATGCCAAAAATAGCTTTAGAAAGTTTATAGTTCATCTCCTTCCGGGAATTTGGCTTCATTACCAAACTGTCTATCACTTTCTATCTAAACTGTTCCCCAGGGATTCTACCTTACCAGCTGTCTGTGTTAACTTCTATCTTCTCCATTGGAATACTTCTGTCTCTCTTATGTCCGTTATGCCAGATATTCAAAGATCCTAAATACCCAGTAGCTATCATGGTTCTCGGTTGGAGATACTTGATATTAACTTATTCAAAAATCTGGATCCAGAAGAATTTCTACCTGCTTCAAATACAGGTTGGACTTCTATAGAACAGCAAGATCAGTGGTCCGGCATGAATTTAGTTAGCCAGATGCCCAATTATATCATGGGTGTGGCCACATTTCCCACAGTCCCATACAATTTATTTACAGCCACTATTCCTGGCTCCCCACATTATATGCTGTTATTTAGCTCTAATTTATCCCTACATGTTTACTAAGAGCTCAATAAGCAGCAGAAGTATTGGTGATGCTGCTAGATAATACTGATTTCTGGTGGTTTAGTAAATTCTCTGGTTTGGCACCAGTCAGGTGCCAAGGGTGCTAGACTAGAGAGGTTCAACCTGTAATAAGCAAAAATCAGCTTTCAGCTCCCTGTAAGGGTACAGTGCCTGCTCACAGGATGGAGAAACAGAAGGATTTTTGCCTCTGTTATACGTGCCATGCACATTTGACAATCTCTGTATAGAAAGAGAAGTGGTACAAACTGAAAGGCACATGTTAACTACAGATGGTCCGGATTTCAAATTTTGAACAGATTCCTGTCTCTTTCTGGTAGGGAATGAAATTAAAAAAATATGGAAAAAATATGGAAGGATGTCTTCCTTCCATTTGAAAGAGTTAAGGGAACACAAACTGACAATTATAGTTTGTAAATGACTCCCTTTCATTCTCCAACATGACATTGAACACAATGTCTTTCTGTTTTTATTAATATTATTTATTTCCTTACATCTTTCACTGAGGAATTTGTCAAATCACTACATGGACAGATCTTGTAGCTTCAAATGTTCTCTCACAGCAAGAAAATGACCCAATTAAAGTTTGCAAGTGAAAAGGCAGGTCATGACTCTAGGGAAAAAACATGCTTATCAAGGTGAGATATAATTAATCTGTACACAGTTTCCCTAGGATATGCGTTTCCAGACAAGAAGTAGTAAAGGGAGACAACTGTTTCATGTAACATATCATAGCAATCATACCAGATTTCCATATAAGCATAGACACTAATGAATAGTGTTTTATTAGGGCAGGTTCTACATCTTTACTGTTAGAAGATGTTAGAGGTTGGTACTTAATTCAGATCAATTTCAACAGTAACAAATTTCCCCTTACTTAAGTGAAAATGTGATTTTGCCTTTCATGGGTTCATAGAAGAAATGTGTGTGTGTTTGTTGGGAAATTATAACCCTCAGTCTATAAAGAAAGACATCTTGGATCTCTGAATCGCTACAGACAGGTGCCTTTAGAGGGCAGGTTAGGGATGGGGAGTTTAACTTGACTTTTCATCTTTTTAGCTTGTAGTGAGACCTTAGAATACCAGTCCAACTATCATTATAGGTTAAATTTATGCTTGCTGTATGGGTACTGAGTTAAATCCACACTCCTGCGAAAGCCATGTGAATGCTACGCCACACTTTGTCTTATAAAGTCAAATTCTTTCCTCCTTGACAGTTGCAGTACATTTATGTAACGATACAGAGAGGATCTTGGCTTAACTTTTGTAATATGTATTAAAATTAGTTTCCAGTAGCTGGATAATATTTGTCATCCCTAGAATATATAGACAAAATTTTCTACTGAGGCCTTTGAGAGTTGAATGGATTAAAAAGTGGTCAGTGATGGAATGATTGTTCTGTATATTTCTCCAGCCTTTAAATTTCCAGTATGGTGTTCAATGTTCCGAGCCAATATTTCTTGTAAATGCTGCTTTTATTTGAGGGAACAGCTATTCTCATTCAGAGACTTAAATATACCTAATTTCCCTCTGGTCTCTGAAAATTTAGGTCTTAATCATGGTGCTCAGCATTCGTCCTGTGAGATAACAAGCATCTTCTAGAATTGGGCCCACAGTCTTCCCTGTATCTTTTTGTCTTTTTATTGTAGAATGACCAGCTATCTTGATTCTTTAGTCTGGCAGATTTCAGTATGTAGAGGGAAACCTTCTCCCTTTTAAAGTAAAACATAGGTTTCTTCTGACCTACTTGAGCATCTGCTTAGTAAACATGACTTCAGAAATAATGACTCCAAAACCAAGATATGCGCTTGTGAAGCCACCTGGAAGTGGGAACAGAAAATTCTGTTGTGTCGTCGGTATGTATGTGAGCTGTCCACAGATAACTATCACGTCACCTAGTTTGATTCCTTGTATAACAGTCCAACTGGAGTAAGACACTAAAGAATGTGATTAAGGTACTCTAAAGAAAAAAAATCCCTGATCGGAAGGGATCACTTTATTAACATATGTACAGCTTGCTTCCAAAATTCACTAGATTATGTGGCTAGTGCAGAGACATTAGCTAGTTCGAGCTCAAGGAATAGAGGGTGACCACCTGTCACCACTAAAGCCCTATGAGAGTTTTGGCAGTTATTTCATTGTGACCAGGATTTCATCCAAATACTACAATGATCACCAGATGCTGAGGTTCTTACTCAGGAAAGCTCCTGATCCACAGGAGGTTGAGGATTAGCCTCTTGGGCTGTGTCTAGACTGACCAGTTTTTACGGAAAATCAGCTGCTTTTCTGGAAAAACTTGCCATCTGTCTACACTGGCCGCTTGAATTTCCGCAAAAGCACTGACTTCCTACTGTAAGAAATCAGTGCTTTTTGCAGAAATACTATGCTGCTCCCGTTCGGGCAAAAGTCCTTTTGCGCAAAACTTTTGCACAAAAGGGCCAGTGTAGACAGCTCAGATTTGTTTTCTGCAAAAAAGCCCGATCGCAAAAATGGCAATCGGGGCTTTTTTGTGGAAAAGCGCGTCTAGCTTGGCACAGACGCTTTTCCGCAAAAAGTGCTTTTGCGGAAAAGCGTCCGTGCCAATCTAGACGCTCTCTTCTGAAAATGCTTTTAACGGAAAACTTTTCCATTAAAAGCATTTCCGGAAAATCATGCCAGTGTAGACGTAGCCTTGGTGTATGATTTGAGCTAAACTAATCAATGGGAAGTTTGTTAGATTAAATGAGACAGTAGAACTCCTTGTGATTCAAAGCTGGAAACAGGACATTGTGAGACACCGCAGTGGTGGTACCAGGTATTCTGAAACGTATGATTTGAGAACTGACAGCAAAGCAAGTCATAGAAAATGCAGCAAAGAGCCTTTTGATCTCAGTCTCGTTCACTATACTGATGAATCAAAGACTAAAGCTGTTTTCGATCTTTGCTTAAAGATCAACAGATGAAGCCCTTTTGAATTATGAAAGTAAAAAGCTATACCCTCGCATAACCACGCCATGACCTTTATCAGTCTCTTCCATTATTGACTCTAGTAAGTCTAGGCTTACTGGATGGTACACTTGATTTTAGAAGACTCCTTTCTTTTGTAAGGTACACACAATCAATATGCTAATTTCCATTTTCCAAACTCATTGCGATGACTTGAAGGATAATTGTTCATGTGAAAAAGCTGTTTCATAATGGAGAAGGAAGGTGCCATGGTTAAGGCAATAGCCTAGGACTTCAGAGACTTCAAGTCCCTCCTCCTCCCCGGATGTAATATGTAAGATTAGGAGTCTCACTATGCCTCAGTTCCCCATATGCAAAATGGGAGGGGAGCTGGTGACAGTGCTATGTTACCTCCCAGGGTGAGGATACATAAAGGTTGTAAGGTACTTAAATATTATAGAAATTGGGACCAATTAAGTACCTAAAATTATGTTATCACCAATGTAAGTATGACATTAGTCAAGCCTACAGAGCCATCTGATGTTGTAAGTGGCCTTTATTTTTAAGGTTGACACTACATGCATGTCTGTTCTGTGCCACTACCAATAATGAGCAAATTGTTTACAAATAAATCTTGCTAGTTCATGGCTGTGAGAATCTAGCATGTTCCTTGGCCACTTGAAACTGAACTGATTATTAGGTATTTCTCAATAGCACACAGACAGAAGTGCACCGTTCTTCAGCTTCTTGAGTTTTTATTAATGAAATGCTCTGCAAGAAATAAGAGGCAACTAGTGAACTGTAGCAGACTCACCATTTCCATAGATGTCTCTGGTTTATGCTCCTTAGCATCTACGTCTGGCTCTAATGAGATAAAAGCCCAGAAGAAATTTGGAGGAGTAATAGGTGAGCTTAATTAGCAAAGCACAACTTGTTTAGGGTGGCTGAAGAATATGTGAATGCCCCAGAAGTGAATGATGCTGAGGAATTAATTGTTCATTGTCTATGGCCTTTGTTGCACTCCATGTTATGATTCAGAAGCTTAAAATTTTAGTCTCTGTGAATGGAATGAGGGCTTTGGTCAGTCTTAGGATGCAGGCCACTGTTGCCTGTAAGCTGAGTGTTTGGGTGGCCATCTAGGAGACACTTAAATGCCAGCCAACTAATTAGCAGGGTGCCCCCATTGCATGTATTTCTGCCGGTGGTGCACATCTGCACGTGTCTTGGTGCACATAACAAAATTTATTCTGCACTCGGATGGAAAAAATAGAAGGATCATTGGTGCAGGTACTCTGGCTTAGGGCCCCAACTTCCCTTTCTTCTGTTGTTGGAAATACATAGCAATAATCTCAGCCAAAAAGCTTTCCCCACAAATCTGACTGTTCTTACCATTTCCCTGATGTACCTTTGTCCCAGACCTTATTTCCTTCCACCCTCCAAAGCACTCACAACTCTGTTGTAATCATAATGGGTTAATGAATCCCACATGCCACAGAGATACAGCATGAAGGTTGGACTCGATCACCTCCTGAGGTCTCTTCCAATCCTATTATTCTATGAATCATCAGAGTTTCAACATCAGGTGCCACCCGCTAACCTGATGGGCAGCAAAAGACTCTGCCATGTTGTTATAGACCCTTTATATAGAAAGCAAGGAAAGCTGGAAAGAAATAACTTAAGTATTTGTCACTGAAACAGGTAGGTACTATTTTTTCTTCACTGACTGAAGAACATTAGTTATATGGATTAGTGTCTCTAAAAGTCCATCTGGTAGCATTGAACCTGTGTGCACGAAATGTGGAAAGCAATTTATAAAAGTAATATGGAGTTGAAACTGGAGTAAGGTTATATTTATATGTAATGGCTGCTGTTAACCTTGCAACTGGAGGAATTATTTGTTAGAACTTGAAGTCTGTCATTACTCACGACCAAATCTCAATTCTTATGCTCAGCCTGAGGCCTTATGTGATCTGGTAAGTGTAATCTTATTAATATTAAAGTGATTGCATTGTATCTACTGCAGTCTCACTTCAATGTTTCTTTCCTCATGAGTGCTAGCAGTTTGAGAGAGATTTTCAATGCCTTCAGAGACTATTCGTATTTTTTCAAAATGGGGGACAACTCCTCTGCATTTAGGGCTAGTCCAGTAAATCTATGCCATTGTGTTCCTTTGTTACTGGTTTTGCAAAATCACAAAGAAGTCTTTTAAAAACTTTTTTTTATAATTGAAAAATGTTGACCAGATGGTTAGACACCCTCCAAATTAAACTGGTGGTGGCTGTCCCGGGGGGGGTGGAGGTGGGACTTCAGCCAGCTCTCATTGCAACTTCGGGCTATGTCTAGACTGCATCCCTCTGTCGACAGAGGGATGCAAATCAAGCACATCAAAATTGCTAATGAAGCAGGGATTTAAATATCCAGTGCTTCATTAGCATAAACATGGCCACCGCTTTTTTTCAAAACGGAGTTTTTTTGGAAAAAAAACCAGCAGTCTAGATGCGGCTCTGTCAAAAATAAAAGCTTTTTCAACAGATTCTGTAAAACTCATTTTTTGAGGAATACAGGATCTGTTGAAAAAGGGTTTATTATCGAGAGAGCTGCGTTTAGACTTCCTTTTTTTTCGAAAAAACTCCATTCCAGAAAAAAGGGGCGGCCATGTTTATGCTAATGAAGCACAGGATATTTAAATCCCTATTTCATTAGCAATTTCAATGGGCTTGATTTGCATCCCTCTGTCGACAGAGGGATGAAGTTTAGACGTAGCCTCCATCTGTAGTTTTTATACCAGCAATGGGCAATCTAGGCTAGTGAATGGACTACCTGGGTTGCCCTTCTCCATCTCAGGAATAGTCAACATGGATTCACCAAGGGCAAGTCATGTCTGACCAACCTGATTGCCTTCTATGACAAGGTAACTGGCTCTGTGTATATGGGGAAGGTGGTGAATGTGATATACCTTGACTTTAGCCAAGCTTTTGATACAGTCTCCGACATAAATCTTGCCAGCAAGATAAGGAAGTATGGATTGGATAAATGGAGTGAAAGTTGAATGTAAAACTCACTAGATTGTCTGCCTCAACTGATAGTGAGCAATGGCTCGATGTCCGGTTGGTGGTCAGTTTCAAGCAGAGTGCCCTGAGGGTGAGTACTAGGGCTGGTTTTGTTCAACATCTTTATTAATGAACTGGATGAGGGGATGGATTGCACCCTTAGCAAGTTTGTGAATGACACTAAGATAGGAGGAGAGGTAGATATGTTGGAGGGTAGGAGTAGGATCCAGAGGGACGTAGACAAATTGTGGAATTGGGCCAAAAGAAATCTGAGGAGGTTCAACAAGGACAAGTGCAGAGTCCTGCAGTTGGGAAGGAAGAATCCCAAACACTGGTACGGGCTAGGGACCTACTGGCTGAGCAGCAGTTTGGCAGAAAAGTACCTGGGGATTACAGTGGATGAGAAACTGGGTATGAGTTAACAGTGTGCCCTTGTAGCCAAGAAGGCTAACAGCATATTAGGGTGCATTAGGAGGAACATTTCCATCAGACTTAGAGAAGTGATTATTCCCCTTTATTCAGCACTGGTGAAATCACATCTGAAGTATTGCATCCAATTCTGGGCCCCCTACTACAGAAAGAATGGGGAAACATTGGAGAGGGTCCATCAGAGGTCAACAAAAATTCTTAGGGGACTGGAGCTCATGGCTTACGAGGAGAGTCTGAGGGATTTGGGCACATTTACTCTGCAGAAGAGAAGAGTGAGGGGGGATTTGATAGTAGCCTTTAATTACTTGAAGGGAGGTTCCAAAGAGGAGAGAGGCTGTTCTCAGTAGTGACAGACGGCAGAATAAGGAGCAATTGTCTCAAGTTACAGTTGGGGAGGTCTAGGCTGGATATTAGCAAAAACTAGGTTGTGTTACCTAAGGAGATTTTGGAATCTCCATCGCTAGAGGTTTTTAAGTCCTGGCTAGACAAACTCTGGCAGGGATGGTTTAGTTGGGGTTGGGCCTGCTTTGGGCAAGGGATTCAATGACCACCTGAGGAGGTCTCTTCCAGCCCTAGGATTCTATGATTCTGTGATCTCAATGGACTGCAAGATTGTTGTTATTAAGATGGTCTCCCAGGATAGGGTAGTTTTGCTAACTGCACTTTCATACTGAGAATTTGTGGGATGTGCCAACTGAACCATAGCAGCACGTTGATGGGATGCAGAAGGAACACATGACTCTCCTAGCCAATGTTGTGTGCAATTAGCGCACACCTCACATCACATGCCCTTGTTTTAAGTGCGTGTCACTTTAGTAAAGCCACAGGAAAAAACGTACGTGGATGGAAACCAGCAGAATCCGGGAACGCTGCGCGTAGGCAATGGTAAACAAAATGTCTCCTATGGGCCACATGTAGAACCTTGATGGACCGCATGTGGTCCATGTGCCACTGATTGTCTGCCACTATTTTATACCTTGCTCATCACAGTGCTATCAAAGTGCCTTCCAGGAAGATGCTGTTCTCCAGTGGAGGCCTATGGGCACTGAGTGCACTAAACATATCTATCCCATGTACCACTTTGCCATTTGCCTAACTGAGACCAACTGATGACCAAAGTAGAGTGGAGTCAGGGGATTCCATCCTGCCCATCAATTGTAGAACAACCTGTGCCCTTTCAAAGAGCTGGTTTGGACAGCTCATCCACACAGTTGTGACTCTGTTAACAGTATTCATGGCTAGACATTGTGTTTTATGATTAGTAGCCCTATGTGAACTATTTTAAAAGCTCATTTAAAATATGCTGGATGGAAATTCAGGGTATTCAGTCTTTGAAATTCAAGCCATTCTTTAGGTGACAAAATATTAATTTAATTTTGAAAATTCTGGCCCCGGTCCAAAAACCATCATGTTCTCATATTAACAAATTTTCAGCTAGGTCCCAAAGACCTTCCCCAAAGAAGTAAGTAAATTGAGAGTCTAATTAAGTGATTAGTCTAATCATGACTCAACTGCAGTGTCTATCTGAGTCAATATTAGTCAGAACTATCCCTTTACATTCCAATACATCTCCCATTGAAGTCCAAGTTTTGTCACTGGTCCCTTTGAATCCTGACAATAAAAAATACAATCAATAGGAATGGGTATCTGTACATGAGAAAAATAATTACATCATCAGAGAAGGTGCCAAGTTTAAAAGCTCAGAAATGAGGATTTTTTTAGGCACCCAATGGAAATAGACAGGACTTACCATTTTTAGTGGAACAGAATAGAATAAGTAGAGAAAAAACTTCCTAGTGTAATAAATGAAATATTGCACCACGTATAATAATTTCTATTTTACAGAAGTTTTCACAGTGTTTGCACAGAGACTCTACTTAGCAATGCAGTTCTCCAACTATTTAACATTTTGGGTATGAAAAAGAACACTTACAAAATAGGACAGCCCCAAGCCTGGGAACTGTCAGGGATTTTTCTTTTAATTTCTCAGTCCTAGTTGGAAAAAAATGAGGTGACATAAACCAGAACTTTGCATTGTACCATAAGCCATATTTACAGTATGGAGTCTGAGCTTCAGTTAATGTATTAGTCATTTTGCCTTTTAAATGCTGTTTTGTGGCGTTTGAGATAAAGGATTATTTAATGTTCCTGTATAAAGACAGGAAACGGTTGATTTCAGAAATAGTATATTAAACAGGACCTGACTTTAAAAAAACACAAAAAAGAAAGAAATGTTACCCATTTATTAAAGGAAATGGGAATGGAAGCAAAGTTGGTTCATGCAGGGAGTGTGTGTGTATGTGTAGGTGTTTGTTTATTTTTTGTTCATTTTAAATGTGTCTTGCAGTGCTTAAAAAATCAATGAATATTTCAGGTTCTTGTAATATGAAAATATAGTGTAGTTAATAAGTTTGTGGACATAGATAAATTAAACTAGGGCTAAACGCTGTACTTTTTGCAAGCTACACAAAAAAACTATTCAAGAATGTATTAAATGTCTGTAGTCATTACATTTTTGCAAGGCTTATTTACATTGATTTGGAAAGCAACATAAGGAATCATTTTGAAGAATTCACTTTCATTTTAGTCCTTTGACTAATAAGGTGATTTGACAGTAGCAACTCAATTTAAAATATTGAAGTGCCAATGTGTAAATTAATTTTTCCTCCCCTTTTTGCTCTTTATAAAGATAGAAGTACAGGTTGAACCTCTCTAGTCCAGCACCTTTGGAACCTGACCAGTGCCAAACTAGAGAATTTACCGAACCACAGGAGGTCAAAATTATCTAGCAGTGTTACCAAAACTTCCACTGCTTTTGGGGCTCTTAGAGGACATTTAGGGATAAATCAGATCTGAAGAACAGCCCATAACACTGACAGTCAGGACTCGTGTCTGTAAATGAATTGTATGGGACTGCGGAAAACTGGGCCATGATACTGGTCATGATACTCATGATACACCCATGATAACTGGCCATCCGGCTAACTAAAATCATGCTGGACCATGGATGTTGCCAGACCAAAAAATGGCAGACTAGTGAGGTTCGGCCTGGACTAACTTTTAAAATACAACATGATACAGTCTCTAGTATATGGAAAGTGCATCAAATAAAAGATCAGACACTGTGGAAAAATTCGGTAAATGCACATTGGAAATGCAAGATACCTACACGAAGTTAATACAGGGTGTCATTTACTTGCTACTATCCTATTCTGTAGCCCATATGCAACTGATCGGAGTTTTCCTGCTGAAAATATTGGATGGCTGAAAATATTTATGCACACTCGGGATTCTGCAAATAAATCCATTTACATGACTGCATGCAATATTCTCATCTGCTTTTATGGCTCTGGTGTCTCACCTGAAATTGTCTTACTATGCGCCTAAACTGCAGTTAACTCTTCAAAAAGGTCACTTAAGCCACAGAATTTGATCCCCTCTTCAATGTTGTACCTCAATATGTCCCTGCCTTACCATCTGCACTGCCAAATTACCACATGAAGGAAGTCTGGGGCTGAGCTAGCAATTGATCCCAAATCTGAGTTCTAGTCCAGTTCCCTGGCAACCAGACCCTCTTTCTTCCTCAGAGTTTTGTTGCTGGAATAATGGCAAGGCACAGTCATCCAAGCTGCCTTGGGACCAGTAGATTTTAAAGGCCATGTAGTCTTTTTCACCTCAGAGGATTGCTATCTATGTATGGAGATACCATTTGTACCGCAAAGATCCATAAATGTTAGTGGAAGACATACCAACATAACCGAAGCCAGAACTGGGACCTAAATGTTTGGGCAGCTGTATAAGGCAGCCACATTTGAAAGAAAATAGGCCTATATAGCTAATTACCACTACTAAAAAAAGCCCCCAATTCTGCAAATGCTTATGCAAATAAGGGCCCGTACACACAGAACCAGAGTTGCAAAATTTAGTGGAACTGCTAAAATGCATGAGGTTACCCATATATGCACGTACTGCCAGGATTGGTTGAAAGAGCAATGGAATAAAAGGGTACAGGTAAGGGAAAACTAGGTGGAGGTCAGGAGCGGCTCACGGAGAGCTGCTGGCAACTGGCGCCCTAGGCGGAATGTGCGATCGACACCCCCGCTTCCATAGCCCTCAGTGGTGCGACATCATCATTGGTTGCCTACATCCACAGGCCGCCCCTGGTGAAGGTCTACAAGAGGTCTGTTGAAGATGGTAAGAGCTGCAAAGGAGAAGGCTCTTGTGCCAAGAGTGAAGTGGATGGATGCTAGAAAGCACAGATAGGTGGTGTATAGGGCAGCACAGTGAACTGCAGCGTGAAAAAGCCCTGGGATACGTTTAAGGAATGTTTAAAATAGGGATAGAAATCGAACAAGTCCTGAATAGCATGGTACCATAGAAGCTAGGGAAGGAATTTCACACTAGGGGTTGTAAATGTTTGCCTGTGGCAGGGAGAAAAATGGCATTCTGCACTTGCTGGCGCATATAGAAATGTCCTGCCTTTCTGTCTCAAAAATGTAACGCCTTCACGTGAGGATTACCTGTTGTGTCCCCTCCCTCTGGGACATCTGGTATTGGCCACTGTCAGCAGACAGGATACTGGGCTAGATGGACCTTTGGTCTGATCTAGTATGGCCATTCTTATGTTACGTTCTCCCCATGTTGCGTCTAAGAAAATATAGCAGTACAGATTGGGCCTCCCAGGTCTGTCACCCTCAGGACCTGACTGGTCCAGAATGAGGGATTTTGCTGGACCAGGGGAGGTCATTTCTGGTCCCTCAACCCAGCTCCTCTTGGCCCGACTGCCAGCCTCCTAGCCATCTCTGCCCTTGCCACCAGCCTGCTGCGATGCCGGGTTCTCAGCCCCACCAGCTCTGTTGAGGTTGACCCAGGTTCCCGGCCCCTCCAACCCTGATGTGGCAGCCTCTGTTCCTGCCACCGGGGCTCCCAGCCACACTGTGACTGACCGCTATCTTGTGCCGGGCTCCGGGCCCCTCCAGGGCATACCACTGCCCCACCAGAGCCCACTGGCACTCCAGCCGTCCTGCTGCCTGGAGTGCCAATTGGACTCCCATAGGAGGACTCCTGGCTTGCAGTTCCCATGTAGTCAGCATCCATGTTGCCGGACCAGGGAGTCTCAGTTTAGAGAGTTTCATAGAATCATAGAATCATAGAATAATAGGACTGGAAGGGACCTCGAGAGGTCATCGAGTCCAGCCCCCCGCCCTCAAGGCAGGATCAAGCTCCGTCTACACCATCCCTGACAGATGTCTATCTAACCTGTTCTTAAATATCTCCAGAGAGGGAGATTCCACCACCTCCCTTGGCAATTTATTCCAATATTTGACCACCCTGACAGTTAGGAATTTTTTCCTAATGTCCAATCTAAACCTCCCCTGCTGCACTTTAAGCCCATTACTCCTTGTCCTGTCCTCAGAAACCAAGAGGAACAAATTTTCGCCTTCCTCCTTGTGACACCCTTTTAGATATTTGAAAACCGCTATCATGTCCCCCCTTAATCTTCTTTTTTCCAAACTAAACAAGCCCAGTTCATGAAGCCTGGCTTCATAGGTGATGTTCTCTAGACCTTTAATCATTCTTGTCGCTCTTCTCTGTACCCTTTCCAATTTCTCCACATCTTTCTTGAAATGTGGCGCCCAGAACTGGACACAGTACTCCAGCTGAGGCCTAACTAGTGCAGAATAGAGCGGCAGAATGACTTCACGAGTTTTGCTTACAACACACTTGTTGATACAACCTAGAATCATATTTGCTTTTTTTGCAACAGCATCACACTGTTGACTCATATTCAACTTGTGGTCCACTATGACCCCTAGGTCCCTTTCCGCCATGCTCCTTCCTAGACAGTCGCTTCCCATCTTGTATGTATGGAACTGATTGTTCCTTCCTAAGTGGAGCACTTTGCATTTCTCTTTATTAAACCTCATCCTGTTTACCTCTGACCATTTCCCTAACTTGCTAAGGTCATTTTGAATTATGTCCCTATCCTCCAAAGAAGTCGCAACCCCACCCAGTTTGGTATCATCTGCAAACTTAATAAGAGTACTCTCTATCCCAATATCTACATCATTGATGAAGATATTGAATAGTACGGGTCCCAAAACAGACCCTTGAGGAACTCCACTTGTTATCCCTTTCCAGCAGGATTTAGAACTGTTAACAACAACTCTCTGACTACGGTTATCCAGCCAATTATGCACCCACCTTATCGTGGCCCTATCTAAGTTATATTTGCCTAGTTTATCAATAAGAATATCATGCGAGACCGTATCAAATGCCTTACTAAAGTCTAGGTATATGACATCCACCGCTTCTCCCTTATCCACAAGGCTCGTTATCTTATCAAAGAAAGCTATCAGATTAGTTTGGCATGACTTGTTCTTCACAAACCCATGCTGGCTATTCCCTATCACTTTATTACTTTCCAAGTGTTTGCATACGATTTCCTTAATTACCTGCTCCATTATCTTCCCTGGGACAGACGTTAAACTGACCGGTCTATAATTTCCTGGGTTGTTCTTATTCCCCTTTTTATAGATGGGCACAATATTTGCCCTTTTCCAGTCTTCTGGAATCTCCCCTGTCTGCCATGATTTTTCAAAGATCATAGCTAAAGGCTCAGATACCTCCTCTATCAGCTCCTTGAGTATCCTGGGATGCATTTCATCAGGACCTGGTGACTTGCTGACATCTAACTTTCCTAAGTGATTTTTAACTTGTTCTTTGTGTATCCTATCTTCTAAACTTACCCTCTCTCTGCTTGTATTCACTACGTTAGGCACACCTCCAGACTTCTCGGTGAAGACCGAAACAAAGAAGTCATTGAGCATCTCCGCCATTTCCAAGTTCCCTGTTACTGCTTCTCCCTCCTCACTAAGCAGTGGGCCTACCCTGTCCTTGGTCTTCCTCTTGCTTTTAATGTATTTATAAAAGGTCTTCTTGTTTCCCTTTATGCCTGTAGCTAGTTTGATCTCATTTTGTGCCTTTGCCTTTCTAATCTTGCCCCTGCATTCCCGTGTTGCTTGCCTATATTCATCCTTTGTTAGTTGTCCTAGTTTCCATTTTTTATATGACTCCTTTTTTATTTTGAGATCATGCAAGATCTCCTTGTTAAGCCAAGCTGGTCTTTTGCCATATTTTCTATCTTTCCTACACAGCGGAATTGTTTGCTTTTGGGCCCTTAACAACGTCCCTTTGAAATACTTCCAACTCTCCTCAGTTGTTTTTCCCTTCAGTCTTGCTTCCCATGGGACCTTACCTACAAGTTCTCTGAGCTTATCAAAATCTGCCTTCCTGAAATCCATAACCTCAATTGTGCTGGTCTCCCTTCTACCTTTCCTTAAGATCATGAACTCTATTATTTCGTGATCACTGTCCCCTATACTGTCTTCCACTTTCAAGTTCTCAACTAGTTCCTCCCTATTTGTTAAAACCAAATCCAGAACAGCTTCTCCTCTGGTAGCTTCTTCAACCTTCTGAAACAGAAAGTTGTCTCCAATGCAGTCCAGAAACTTATTGGATAGCCTGTGCCTCGCTGTGTTAGTTTCCCAACATATGTCTGGATAGTTGAAGTCCCCCATCACCACCAAATCTTGGGCTTTGGATAGATTTGTTAATTGTTTAAAAAGGCCTCATCCACCTCTTCCACCTGGCTAGGTGGCCTGTAGTAGACTCCTAGCATGATATCACCCTCCTTTTTTAACCCTTTTAGCTTAACCCAGAGACTCTCTACACAGCTATCTCCTACGTTCATCTCCACTTCAGTCCAAGTGTGTACATTTTTAATATACAAGGCAACCCCTCCTCCCTTTTTTCCCTGTCTGTCCTTCCTGAGCAAGCCGTACCCTTCCATACCAATATTCCAATCATGCGTCCCATCTCACCAGGTTTCTTGTAATACACTACAGAGAGTTAGTGTGTGATACCACCAAGCTGTACGAAACCGATCTTAATGGTCAGGAAGTAGTATCCTTACCCAAAAACATATTTTCTCCTCTTATACTATAAGAGCATGTCACTGAATCACAACAGCTTAGTGTCAAGGATTACCTTCTAAATACCTAAAATTAGACGGTAATGTCAGCCAGAATTATGCTGAGTTTAATGGTGGCAAACCAGTTCTACACGCATGAAGAATTTCTGTTTCCTCATTTACAATCCAAATCATTGACAACTCCCATATTCTCCTCTTGCTTCACTCCTGCCCAATCTAAATCAGGCATTTGCCTCTTACTGTTCTTTGTTTTTCCTAGATAAAGGTTTCAGTTAAAAGCCATTTCTGAAGGCTCAGTTGTAGAAGTCTCTTTTTGCAAAGCTTGCAGTACAGAGTGTTTCAAAGTGTCTGCCTCACATGCAAGTAATTTAACCTCATAAGGATCTCTACTAAATGCTGGGCATTACAGATTCAGCATGAAAGAGCACAGCTCACTACCTGTGCAACCCATAGGCTGCCCCCACTTTCTCATTATGCCAGGGAAATTAATGTAATTTGAGGACTCCTGAAGTAGCGGCCACTGTGAGAATGCTAACTCTCATTCATATCCTGGATGGTGAATTCCGAATGTGGACTGTCTACACCCATTTATCCCAATTCAGGTTAGTCAGTGCAAGGCAAATAGCAAATGCACAATACGGGGGCTCAGTTCATGACTGCCACATTATAACTGTCTGTTCACTAGCTTAGGATCTAGTCTTTAAAGTCCCCAATAGGCAAACTGAAACTCGTGAGATATCAGAATGGACATTTCCCTCATTTTCTCCTCCTCTTTAAATATATTGGCATGCTAGGCACAATCAGCGCCTATCAGTGGAGTGGATTATTATTAGTTTCAGCTTTAACTCATAAGTCAGTTGCTCTTGTGGATGTAGTTACCTGCATTAATGTTCGTGCAAACGTATCACTTTGACTCTAACCTGAGTGGAATAATGTGGCTAAATCTGCATGTGTCATCCTGAATACCTATTTGTCTTCTAAAATTAGCGCCTTGTGAATAATTGACTGCACAATATGCAAGAAATGTACCGCCAATGTGTTGGTAAAAAGGGATTTTACATGTTCCCCAAAACATACTTCTGAGGAGAACACAAGCCATGTTAGAAAGCTCTCTTAATATGGGCAGTTACATTGTTAACTACATTTTAAAATATTGATACCACATAAAATACACCGGTCATTAGTGTGTAAGTTATGTTTGGTTCTATGCTGCCCCGATTTACTCACTCTTTCATGAAATAAAAAACAGACTAACATGGCTACATTTCTATCACTATTTTCATGAAAAAGTCACAGTTGTGCCATGAATATGTAACATGGGTCTGAAAGCATAGGCAGCTTTCTATCAGAGGGTATGTCTAGACTACATCTGTTTGTCGGAAAAAGCTACTCAAAATGTGCTCCACATTTTGCGTAGCTTTTTCCGATACTTTTCTCTGAAGAGGCTTTTCTGACATTTGACCCTTCTTTTTAGCTCCACTGTAGCAGCACTGTTCTGTGTTGCCACAGCTAAGGATGTGAATGAGTAGTCAACATGCTAGTCAACTAGTCGCTTCTCCCCGCTGCCTGTACCAGAAAGAGGCAGGAATGGGGGAGGGAGGAGGGGAAGTGGAAGAGGTGCTTCAAAGCAGCAGTGCTATGTGGAGCCTGGGACCAGATGCCAGGCTCCATGCGGTGCTGCCACTTTGAAATGCCGCATAAAGCCTAGGGCCAGCAGGGAGTCCCCAGCTGGCCCAGGCTGCATGCAGCATTTCAAAGTGGCAGTGGCATGTGGAGCCAGGGTTCAGCAGGGGACTCAGGTTCCCCAGATGACCCCGGGCTCCATGCGGTGCTGCTGCTTTGAAATGCCGCAGAGAACATGGGGCCCTCCCTGCAGCACTTTTGCCTTTAAAGCAGAAATAAGCTACGCAACTTCAGTTACTTCAATTGTGTAGCTTATTTCAGCTTCAGGCACTGTCTCTACAGCAGGAAGCCCAAGGTAGCGCACTCTTCCTCTGACTTCCCGTACTCCTCATAAAATGAGGGTTACAGGAGTCGGAATAAGAAGTCCTCCAGCTTGCCATTATTTCAACATTATGTCAAAATAACTGTGTGTAGTGTAGATATGGACTATGTTATTTCAGAATAACTTAAGTTATTCCAAAATAATACTGCTCTGTAGACATACCTTAAGCAATTTATTCCAGTGTTTAACTACCCTGACAGTTGGGAAGTTTTTCCTAATGTCCAACCTAAACCTTACTTGCTGCAGTTTAAGCCTATTGTTTCTTGTTCTATCCTCAGAGGCCAAGGAGAACAATTTGTCTCCCTCCTTGTAATAATACCTTTTCAGGTACTTGAAAATTGCTATCGTGTCTCCTCTCAGTCTTCTCTTTTCAAAGTAAATGAACCCAGTTCTTGAAATCTTTCCTCATAGATCATGTTTTCTAGACCTTTAACTGTTTTTGTTACTCTTCTCTGGACTCGCTCCAATTTTTCCACATCTTTCTTGAAATGTGACACTCAGAACTGGACACAATATTCCAACTGAGGCCTAATCAGCACAGTAGAGTGGAAGAATGACTTCTTGTGTCTTCTTGTGTCTTCAACACTCCCGTTAATGCGTCCCAGAACCACGTTGGTATTTTTGCAACAGTGTGACCCTGTTGACTCACTTTCAGCTTGGGGTCCAGAGTGACCACAAGATCCCTTTCTGCAGTACTCCTTCCTAGACAGTCACTTCCCATTTTGTAGCCGTGAAACTGATTGTTTCTTCCTAAGTGGAGCATTTTGCACTCAGCCTTATTAAACTTCATCCTATTTACCTTAGACCATTTCTCCAGTGTGTTCAGATCATTTTGAATGTTGACCCTGTCCTCCAAAGCGCTTGCTACCCCTCCCCGCTTGATGGGAGCTGGGGGTGTTGAGTTGGACTCCTTGTCCTTGTTTACCCCCAGAAGGGGGCAGCATGGGGAGGGAAGATTTGGCTGCTGGGCTAAATCCTTAAGGAGCCTGAAACTAGTCCATCCAGTCATTGGAGAGAAAAGTGTCAGAGTGAGACTAATCCTCTTACAGGTACCTGTGGCTAGAGAGGGAGTGGGATGAAGATCAAGCCTCTTCTTGATCTCTTTAGGGATTCCTGCTATTTATATCCTTTCCGTGCCAGTTTGTGGAGAGATTAATCTAACTCTCTCATTCAATTTCAAGTAGCTTTCAGCATGTGTTCAGAAATACTCATTAAACTATACCCAACCCCTCCCTAAATAAACATGCTTGCTGACTGTTTTGATCTGTCCCCTGCAATATAAGCAGGGCTGGATTATTTCTCCTGTGGGTCTGGGCTTATTAGATTCTGTGGCGTTCCCGTGTACAAGTCTTTTTCCTATGATCACGTGGGGGGCGGGGGGAGAGAAGGTTCAAAGTTTCCCCTAAGCTCAGGAGGGGTTGCGTGCAGGAGGGGGTGAGAGCTCTGACTGGGAGTGCAGGCTCTGGAGTGTGGCTGAGGATGAGGGGTTTGAAGTGGAGGAAGGGCTCAGGACAGGGAGTTAAGATGCAAGAAGGGGGTCAGAGCTGAGGCAGGGAGTTGGGGTGCAGGGTGTTTACATCAGGCAGCTCCTATTTGGTGGCACAGTGGGGTTAAGGCACGCTCTCTGCCTGTCTTGGCCCTGCACCACTCTCAGAAGCTGGCTGTGGCCCTGTGGAGGGACAGTTGGCTCTGCGTGCTGCCTTTACCCACACATGGCATTGGCTGTGAGTCCCAACCAATGGGGCATTTCAGTAGCAGCACCTATAGGTGAGGACAGTGCATGGAGGTTCCCTGATCACAACAAGTTGGTACTTACAACTCCAGCCCCGTGGGGTGGCACAGCCGCGCACAGAACCACCTGCTGTCCCCCTGCCAGGGGCGGCAGAGATGTGCCAGCAGCTAGCTGTTTCTGGGAGTAGCGTGGGCCATGGCATGAAGACAGCCTTGCGTAGCTTATTTCACGTCTATTTTGAAATTTGGCTCTGTCTACACAGCACCAAATTTTGAAATAACCTGCTATTTCGAGCCATCCATTAACCCTCATGCAACGAGGTTTACAGGGATGGTGAGAACGCACCTGAGGCTTTTTGTGTAAGAGGTTTTTGCACGGATCCGTTTTGCACAAAAACTCCCTTTTGAGCAAGATCCTTATGCCTCTAAAAAGGAGGTATACAGATCTTGCAAAAAAAGCAAGTTTTTGTGCAAAACGGATCCATCTACACTGCTTGGCTGTGTCTACATTGGCACCCTTTTCCGGAAAAGGGATGCTAATGAGACACTTCGGAATTGCAAATGCTGTGGGGGATTTAAATATCCCCCGCGGCATTTGCATGAACATGGCTGCCGCTTTTTTCCGGCTCGGGGTTTTTCCGGAGAAAAGCGCCAGTCTAGACCGGATCTTGCGGAAAATAAACCCTTTTCTGGAAGATCCCTTACCTGAAAGTAGGAATAAGGGATCTTCCAGAAAAGGGTTTATTTTCTGCAAGATCCCATCTAGACTGGTGCTTTTCTCCGGAAAAACCCCGAGCCGGAAAAAAGCGGCAGCCATGTTCATGCAAATGCCGCGGGGGATATTTAAATCCCCCGTGGCATTTGCAATACCGAAGTGTCTCATTAGCATCCCTTTTCCGGAAAAGGGTGCCAATGTAGACACAGCCCCTGTTTTTGCGCAAAAGCCTCTTGCTCAAAAAGCCTGTGGCAGAGAATATGCTAATGACAGCGCAACAAATACTTACGAGCGCTTCATTAGCATACTCTCTGCCAGAAAAAGTTGGCAGGGTAGACCTAGCCTCAGTCTCCAGGAGAAGTGGAAGAAGTACTGTGTCCAGTTTTGGGCACCACATTTCAAGAAAGATATGGAGAAATTAGAGAAGGTCCAGAAAAGAGCAATGAAAATGATTAAAGGTCTAGAAAACATGACCTATGAGGGAAGATTGAAAGAACTGGGCTTGTTTAGTTTGGAAAAGAGAAGACTAAGAGAAGATATGATAGCACTTTTCAAGTACCTAAACGAGTGTTACCAGGAGGAGGGAGAAAAATTGATCTCATTGTCCTCTGATGATAGGGCAAGAAGCAATGGGCTCAAATTGCAGCAAGGGAGGTTTAGGTTGGACATTAGGAAAAACTTTCTAACTGTCAAGATGGTTAAACACTGGAATAAATTGCTTAGGGAGATTGTGAAATCTCCAACACTGGAGATATTTAAGAGCAGGTTCGATAGACATCTATCAGGGATGATCTAGATGGTGCTTGGTCCTGACGTGAAGGCAGGGGTGGGGACTTGATGAGATCTTGAGGTTCCTTCCACTTCTAGTAGTCTATGATTATATGATTCTTTGCAACTAGGAAGAAAAACATGCACTAAAAATTGGAGTCTTGTACTGTATCTTAAACACTCTTTTTCCCAGGCGCCCAATCTATGTTATGGACTATCTCCTTTTATTACAACTTCTAAACTTGGCATAACAGTAGCTACTTTGCTGTCAAAGGGAATTCTAAAATAGTTGCTTTAAGAAAGCACTGAGCCAAAGCCTGTTTGAATAGTTCTAGTGGGCTGACTTTGCTATTGCATAGCCAGAGGAAATGAGCTTATTCTGGATTTGCACTGGTATAAATAAGAGCAGAATTCGAACTATTCTTTTCAATGAGATTCTATTTGGGTAAGTGGATCAGGGTTTGCCTTGATATTAGTAATTCCAAAATAGCCACTTAACATTCCATTGAAGCAAGTAATTAAAACTTTCATTAATTATTCAGGAGCATATAAGATGTCTAAAGCAAGTAGAGAAAGTATTAAGGGAGCACTCTATAGTATTCAGTTGGAAGCCTAATCTTAATACCTCTGTCAAACCCTACACTGAACCTCTTGAAATGCAATATGTCTGGTTTCAAGCAAGACTCTTTTGGAAAGTTTTAGAGAAGCCAAAAAGCACTGGCAGATGAGATCAAACACTGAATTAACTTGGACTGGGAAGTGGATTTCTGCAGAGTTCCTTTCCAAGGGCTCGCCTACTTTGTTTTTTAAACAGGTTTGATTTTTGCACAAAGCTTCTTCACTTTGCTTGTCCTTTTATTTTATTTGCAAGCTCCCAGTTGCAAAGCTAGTCTTACAAGAGTTTGTGCATGAGCAAGTTTTCAGCATGGGGAAGATAGTCTGTTAAATTTTCATGCTAGGTTCTGCGTTGAAAAATAGAAAACAAAACAAACGTGGTCCTTGCAGAAGGACATTTCTCATCAATAGGACAACCTGCTCTCTGATTGAAGTCTTTTCTTGAGTAGAATTGCGTCATGGAACCAGACTATGTTTCCTGAACAGGGGGATTGTCTTGCATGTTTGCCCACTTTTGTACCAAGGCTGGGATTTTTATGTAAATAAAGAAGTTACTCTTAGAATATACCCAGATGCATTGTTCCTGATTTCTCCCCCAATGAGCAACCAGTCTCTTTGACAGTTGTCCCTTCTCTCCATGTCAACACTGGATCCCTATTTGATGTCATCTTTCTCCTTTGCCAACTGTGGATAGCGATAGATAGATAGATAGATAGATAGATAGAATTGGGGTTAGAAGGGCTTTGAAAAGGGATACTATTTGGAAGATGAATGCTAGCACGGGCGCAATATACCAATGTCATGACACAGAGTTTAGGGGAGGCGTATGGTGCATGCATTAGGCCAAGGGGGAACTCAGTGGGAAATGGAAGGGCAGTAGATGCATATGAAACTGTAAGGAGAAAATTATGGATTTGAATTTGTCGAGCTATAAGATTAGCCAGAAGAGAAGTATTGTGGCTGGGCTGATGGGAGAGTGTGTTATGTGAGAGTAGGCTCGGAAGAAGTGCTGAGTGGCTGGAGACTGGATAGAAGAAGGCTTCAGGAGTCAAGGCAAAAGTTTAATGCAATGGCAGGTCAGGTTTACCAATGGGAAGAGCGAGGAAGAAATGACAACAACATTGATCAAAGTTCTTCTTCGGTGGGAAGCAGAAGAGGAAAAGTCAAAGATCACAAAAGACTAATCACAGCTTTTATAATTGCAGACCTCAAAGGATGTGCCAGCACTAGTGACATTCTGAGTTTTGAGAAGCTGGATAGCCTCTAATGTTGGCACTTGGGTCCACATCTGAATCACCATGAATGATGGACATTTCAAGAGATCAGAGGTACAGCATCAGCTACAACACAACTAGAGGCTTCTCTTTGGGTCTGTTCTGTTTGGAGGACACTGTGCTAGGCTGTTCTGAACTCTGTAACATTTAGGGTATGTCTAGACTACATGGCTCCATCAACGGAGCCATATAAACTAGTTTACTCGACGTAGTCAATGAAGCAGGGATTTAAATAATTCCCGCTTCATTAAAATAAACATGGCCGCCATGCTGTGCTGACCATCAGCTGATCTGGCACAGTGGGGCAGTCTAGACACAGATCTGTCGGCTGGGGAAGCCTTTGCTGACCGATCCTGTAAACCTCGTTTCACGAGGCATAAGGGATTGGTCGGCAAAGGCTTCCCCAGCTGACAGATCCGCGTCTAGACTGCCGTGCTATGTCGGATCAGCTGATCATCGGCACAGCGTGGCAGCCATGTTTATTTTAATGATGCGGGGATTATTTAAATCCCCACTTCATTGACTATGCCGGGAAAACTAGTTTACATGGCTCTGTCCACGGAGCCATGTAGTCTAGACATACCCTTAGGGATTCAGGAATTTACCCAGTAATTGTTCCAATGCATGGATCTACCTCAGTCTTTCATTAGTATGTGTGGAAACCCAATGACATCGAAATGAACAGTCAGTCCATGGGCATATAGTGTAAACCAGATGCCTAAAAGAAACTAGGGATGTGTTCAGTAGAGTCTATAAATCCCTCAGTGCGCGTTTCTGTACTTAATCCAAATTTGCACAGTCTACTTAAGTCATGAAGAGTCCCCGATCATGTAGCAGAGCTATTCATTTGCTCCAAAACTCTGTTGTGCTCGAAACCCGGTCTGTTCTGCTGCATTTTTAAATGGTGATCAATCAACTCCAGCTTAGGTAGAAATAGCAGAATTTAAAATGCGTTTTTTCAGGATATATATTTTAGGAGAGAGAAACAAAAGCAACTAGACAAACAAGAGGTTTCTTTCCACATCAAATCAGGACACTTTAAATAGGTGGCATTTTTTGAACACAAGCTATCTGATCATCTTTATGATTGTGAAGATAGATTCTGTAGTCTTCCTGGACAAACTTCAGTGCTGGGGGAAGCAGGTGTGCTGCAGGCCAGGAACAGCTCCCAGAGCCTGCCTCCTCCAACTAGCTTCAGGACCGGGGTGGGGGGTGAGCATTGGAGGCCCGAGCCAGCCCCTGGAGCCTCACTACCCCACCTCAGACCAGCTGCAGGCCAGGATTTGCCCCTGGAGTCTTCAGAGCAGATGGGGGCAGGGGAAGGTGGATGTGGAGAGTAACCCTATACACTGGCCTCCCACCTGTGCAGAAGGGTGGGGGGATAGCTGGAGGCTAGTACCAGTCTACAGACCCTCAACACCCCCCTTCCTCCGGACAAGCTGCAGAGCCAAGGGGTGCTGTAAGCCAGGGATAGCCCCTGGAGCCTCATCCCATCCTACCCCAAAACCAGCTACAGGGCCCAAGCTCCTACTCTGACTCTTGCATCTCCCCACAGCTGCAGCCCGCTGTGCTGAGCCCCCCTTAATGACCTGAGCAATGCCAGGTAAATTTGCTAGTTGCTGGATAAGGAAACAGTAAGGGGATGGAATTTTGTCAAATGCTGCCCATGTTAGGATCTTTACAGCTGTAAATGGGGGTCATATAAAACAGATTGATTCCCTAGTTGCTAATTACATTTCTCATTTTTAAACAGTGGACACTTTTGCAGTAAACTCTTCCAGTAAATGTACATTACACGGAAAATATATGGGAATTTGTCTGACGGAAATGCACTGTAACGTGTTATCCTTGTTTTTTCAACCGCAGCTGCCCAGAGCAATAACTGCACAGCGACCTGTCTGAAGTCATCTTTCCATAGTGTGGACATGTGTGTACACATACAGGAAATAATGTCCTGTTTTAGGGGAAAAAAAAGAGCCAGTGTAGATGCGGATCTTTCGGAAAATAAAGCCTTTTTCGAAAGATCCCTTATCCCTCTTAAAATAAGGGATAAGGGATCTTTCGGAAAAGGCTTTATTTTCCAAAAGATCCGTGTCTAGACTGGCGCTTTTTTCCGGCAAAGCTCCGTGCCGAAAAAAAGTGGCAGCCATTTTTATGCTAATGAAGCGGGGGAGATTTAAATCCCCGCTTCATTAGCAATTGCGATTCGTCTCATTTGTATCCCTTTTACAAAAAAGGGATGCAATCTAGACCTAGCCTAGGTGCGCATTTTGTTATTTTGGAATAACATGAGTTATTCCAAAATAATACTGCTGGGTAGATATACCCTAATGTTAAACTCTCAAAATAAATCCATAGCAATGGTGGTTTATGTCATTCCTGTGCCAAACAAAATGGTGGCAACAGAGGAATTTCAGCAGTCTGGCAGCTCTCCGAGCTGTCCTCTGCAAGAATAAAAAAAAGTCTTATTTCACTCCAGTTTGCTGCTCCTGATCCTGCTCAAGATGAATTTTTTTATTGTACTTTCAGCAAGGGAACTACTTAAAGAAAGACAAGAGAGATTGTGAAAATCTATAGAGCAGCATGGCCTTTTACTGCACTTCTCCCAGAAGCAGCACAGAAGCAGGTTTTTATTAATGGTTTGGAGCAATGTTCCAAAAATGGTCCCTCCTTTCCTTCTGCTCTCCCCTGTAGCATACACTACTAAAATTGGTAATAAGCAAAGCTATTAAATATCACCCTCTTCCTCTGTGCAGCAGCAGATGTATAAGTAAGGCCATACCACACTTTGGTACTCACTGAATAGTATGAGTCCAATCCAATACTTTGCCAAACATTGGTTTAAGTGACTTGGGTGCAAGAGGTCCTTTGCACAGAGAAGTTCCTAGCACTTAAATTTAAAATGTTCCCTCCTCCCTTAACCCCATGCTTGGGAAAAAAAAACAACTCAAATCATGTTGTTGAGTCATGGGGTGGTATAAATTGTCCTATGTTCACTCATTACTATTAATCAATAATAACAACTGCTGCTGTAGGGAATTTCATCGTAGATCTCACAGGAGAAGTATGAGCATCTCCTGTCAATCATACACTACAAGCAAAGAACTGGGCTCTGATTCTTAGCATGCTAAGAGTATATTGCAAGGGAGGTGTAAAGGAGGCTTCTTTTAAATGAGAATCTGAACATGCTGAAACAAAGCCCTTAATGTGTTGTTTTCAAGTTCTTGTGGTGAGTTTTGTCTCAAGTGATTTTTGAATAGGAGGAAATTTTACCTTACTTTTAATTGTCCATTACTTGGGGCAGGACCAGTCTTGCTATCATGTATACAACGTCAATCACTGGGGAGCCTTGATTCCATCATTGGGTCTCATAGGGTACATCTGCACAGCAACATTATTTTGAAATAACTAGTGCTATTCCAAAATAACATAGTCCGCGTTTAGGCAGCAGGCAGTTATTTTGAAATAATGTCGAAACACTGTCAAGCTGGAGGACTTCTTACTCCCACTCCTCTAACCCTCATTGTATGAGGAGTAAGGGAAGTTGGAGGAAGAGTGCTCTATTTCGAAATAAGTCCTATGTAGACACTATCAATTTTGAAATATGCTATTTCAAAATAAGGTACGCAATTGACGTAGCTCAATTTGCATAGCTTAATTCAAGTTAAGCCTTGCTGTGTAGTCACACCCTTAGGCACTACAGTTTGAACCTCTCTAGTAAAGCACCCTGGGGACCTGACAGGTGCTGAACCAGAGAATTTGCAGAACCATGGGAAGCAAATATTTTCTAGACACATTATCGACACTTCCACTGCTTATTGGATTCTTAGAAGACATTGAGGTAAATTAGAGTGAAATAATTGCACAGAACACGGAAAGCCAGGTCTGGTGGCAGTAAACAAGCTTTCTGGGACTATGGGAAATTTGACCACACCCAAGATAAGTGGACATCTGGTTAACTACAATCATGCCGGACCATGGATGTTGCCAGAGAGGTTTAGCGAGGTTCAACCTGTACTAACAGGCAAATAATATTCCCAGTGTTCTCCGCTGACTGAAATAATGCACAAATAATACAAACATGAAACATAATGTAAATGCCAACACAAAATGTCAAAATTAATTTCTAAAACTTTTTTTCTGGAATTTATATTTTGTGGAAAATGTCTAAAATTCCTTTAGTCCTGAACCAGAACCAAAACAAACGTTGACATGTCAATTTCCCACAAATAAATTCCAAGTTTCAATCAGTTCCATCGCAAACTCTTATCTCACAGTGGCATCATGGTTTTCAAAATGAACCCTCATGCATTTTTGGATTCCTGTGACAAAGGAGAATCTCAGCTTTTATTAAAAAGAGAGTAAGTTTCTAGCACTAGTGGAGGCAAAGAAAAAAAAAACCAGAAACTGTGACTGATGTGCACCCTGAAGGCTGAGAAGCCGAAAGGTTAATAAAGTAGTCATTTTAATCAAAACCAAACAAAACCACCACAAATCTCATGATTATGAGGACCTGTCACTGAACATTTCCCCATCTGAGGATGGCTATACTATAATAAATTACTGCTATGCTAATTATCAGAATTTTAAACTGCCAAATTACATAGCTATGTATTTGTTTGAGTAGAATCTAAGTGAACCATTGTTTACAATTGAACAATTATTCATGTACCCTTTTCAGGGTGTTTTTTTGGGGGAGAGGGTTAATTAGATCTTAATTCAGAACTCAGTCTTGACAGCATCCAAGAGGGAAGAAAAGGTTCTAAAATTCAGTCAAACATAATAGATCTGTGTTCTTTCATTATAATCACTGTCCAGATGCTATTTAACAAAGCATCAACAATACCAGATTACATTATAATTAATTTGCATATGGTACCATGGTTATAATATATTTGTATATGTGAGGTCACAGTGCTTATTCATTTAAGGTACTAGAGATGCAATTATCAGTAGGACATCACAAAACACATTCTGAGGAGAAATATATTATTCAAATGCTCAGGAAAGTTAAAATATAACATTCTCATCTGCCTTAAAACCAGACTAATCAGAGATCAGCATCTTCATTGACAAACACTTTAGATCAGAGGACTGATGATTCATAATTCATAACTGTCATTTTTCTAATTTGCAACATGCATGATCTAACATTTGTATTAGTAATAGTCCATGAGATACAAATAAATTAAGGGCTAGTGATGAACACTACATTCAAGGAGTTTGAAGTTTGGCAACTCAACTCTTTTTATGATGTGATTGGTGGGTTTGGTTTGGTTTTTCCCCGGAGATACTGACTTACCTTGGAGATTTAACTGAATGGGAGCTCTCTGGGGACTGACAACATATCATCCTTTTTTTTCAAGTGAAGTTGAGTTTCAAAAGAAGGCTGAAAGAGATGTGCAGACTCAGGGCACAATGTACTTTTTCCATCCAGGAAATCATATTGATCACTAAAATCTTCATCCAATAATTCTTTTCTGGAAATAGAGATGTCATATTATCAGCTGTGAAATAACAATGTGGTCACTTCTTAATAAAACACAGAAAATAAGTAGGGCTGTGCAAATATATACCTTGGCTCACCAGAAAATCAACAATATTTTTTGTTTGATCCAACACCTTTTAAAAAAAATTTCCTATCAGAAAGTCTTAAATTAATTTCAGATCAAACAACTTTTTAATCGGATCTGAAGCAAAATGTTTCATTTCCATTTCAAGATCATTTTAACACTTCTTATTTTTTTAAAAATTTAAGAACATTTTAAGAGTTATTTTGAACTGAAAATAATTTATTTCAGTTTGACCCTCTCAATTTCTTTAACCACAATTTGGCAAAAACAACACAAAATTCACAAATCATTTAGGCGTCACTGAATCTACCTTTGTATGTTTGAGTATTGCTGTTCTCCCAATATATGGAGTAAAATCATTTAGTTGCTATGTCACTGAAGCTCCTCCCCTCTCTCTCGATTCCTGGGTGGATATTATCGGCTGTTCCTTTTCATCAGGGAATGAGGGAAAAGTGCAAAGTTTGCTGCATTACCCACTCTGGCTCAGGAGCATAGGGGGTAGATTAACCTTGGCCTGCCCTAGCCGGAGAACATGCATTCCTGCCCCAGCTGTGATCACTGTAGCTACAGCAGCCATGGGGAGGTACTTTTCACTTGGCCTCAAGCTGCCGCAGTGAGAGAGTGCTGAGGTTGTCCTCTTTCCCTGTACACCGAACCCTTCATCCCCAGCCTCACCCCAGAGCAATGATTTCAATGAATCATGGACATTTTCATTTTATTTTTCAAACCCCTCAAACATTAAGGCTGTGTCTAGACTGGCCAGTTTTTCCGGAAAATCAACCGCTTTTCCGGAAAAACTTGCCAGCTGTCTACACTGGCCGCTTGAATTTCCGCAAAAGCACTGACTTCCTACTGTAAGAAATCAGTGCTTTTTGCGGAAATACTATGCTACTCCCGTTCAGGGCAAAAGTCGCTTTTCCGCAAAAAAGCCCCGATCGCGAAAATGGCGATTGAGGCTTTTTGCGGAAAAGCGCGTCTAGATTGGCACAGACGATTTTCCACAAAAAGTGCTTTTACGGAAAAGCGTCCGTGCCAATCTAGACGCTCTCTTCCGAAAATGCTTTTAACGGAAAACTTTTCCGTTAAAAGCATTTGCAGAAAATCATGCCAATCTAGACACAGCCCAATTGAATGAAGCACCACGGCAACACCGAGTAAATCTTCTCGTGACATATAAAACTAAATACAAACTAACTTTTCCCCACTCAAGAAAGAATCTTCTTATAGCAGCATGTCCCAATAATATGAAGTAACAAAGCCATGCAGCAGCAAAGGCACTTTTGTGCACTTTCTGGCATGCAGGGATAAGAGCAATAATAATCCCCAAAGGCAAATGTCAACAAAATATTTACTATGCACAAGCATTAAGCTTAAGCTGTTGCAGTACACGAGACCTATGCTACATAATGTTATCTGGTATTTGTCTATTGGATTGAATAAAACACAGCTGAGTCACATCCAACTACAACAAAAGGCACAAGCAAAATGAATGTAAGCTAGCTGTTTATGGCCCTGAAAGCTAGTTTAAACCTTCTATAGTTTAAAACTTGTATTATAACTCTCAGAATCCTTGGGTGGAAATTTTCCAGGCAGTGTCTTTGCTTTAAAGTGGTGGGAAGGAGATGGGAATATGGCCTTTTTGGAGAGCTGTAATGCTGAGACTGCTGAGTTCTGAAAGGTGCAGTATGCTGTGAAAAGAGTCCTTGGTAAGGAACAGCACCCTACAGAAAAAAGGGGTGTAACTTGACTTTTTAATGTGATAAAAGAGGCGGATGAGCATACCTGTCGTCTGACTGAAGAAAGTGTGTGCCTGGAAGAAGGATCGTCTGCTTGGTCCCTTGCTCTGCAACTGAGGAGGGCTTTGGTAAAGCAGTTCTGGTAAAGAGCACTGATTGGCCTGCTCCCTGATTGGTCCCATCCTTGCCTCTGCAGCTCATTGGTCCATTCACCTGCACCAACAGCTGCCAGATCCTACTCACCCAGGCTGCCCGCTCCCAGGGAGGTGCTGATTGATGGCTGTCTCTGCATCCTGGGTTTTTGCCAGCCACCCTGCCAGGGAGTGACATGGCTTCTCTCTTCCAGCGAATACCCTCACCCCAGGAAGCCCCTCCAGAACTCCCAACTGCACTCCCTCAAGCTCCCCTCCCCCAGCCGTGTCCTCTCGTCAGGAATCTGCAATACAGTAGCCCCATGTGTAGGGTTTGTGCTGAATCTCTGCCGAGGGTGAATTTCAGTTGTGGACACCTAATGAGTGCTCTTAACTCCACCCAATCCTAGGACCAGTCTTAGGGCCTGGACAACTGGGCCCATGCCTAGGGTGCCATAGCCAGAGGGTGAGGGGCAAATGAGCAGGGGTGTTTCTGGGCAAAGGGGGTGGAGGGTACTGGGCAGGGGAGCAATGTTGTGGGACGTGTGGGAAGCGCAGGGCTGAGGTAGGGGGCACTGGTGAGATGAAGGGGGCACTGTGCAGAGGTTAGTGGCAAAGGGGGTCCAATACATAGGTTAGTAGTAAAGGGGACATGGGATGGGGTGCAGGGTTGTGGAGTCCATTGGTGCCAGTGGGAATGGGTGGTACTATACCCACAGGAGTCAGAGGCACCAAAACACAAGTTCACCCAGGGCGCCACTTCAAGGCCAGCCCTGCCCCATCCCTGTTCATCCCCTTCTCTGAAAGGAATTCTATTCCCACACCCCCCAGTGCTGGGGGCAATAGTCCCCGTTGCCATCAGTTGTCTCTCTGTGGGTGGCTCTGGGTGTACAGGATGAACGGAAGTCTTCCTTCCTGACTGGATCATCACAGGCTTGGGCACACCTTAGCCCAATGTCCATTCAGCTGTCAAAATGTTTTTTTTTCCAGAGTATAGGAATGTCTTAGCTGGAAAACACGAATGCAGGGATTAGCTGCTTGTGCACCATACAATCATAGAAAGATTTCCTGTGATTAATAGGCTTCCCCACCTGTGACAAATAATCTCGATATTGACCAATTTAAATCAGGTAATCACTTCCTAGGCATTTAATCCTGCACGCTAGGTTTCCCCCCGTTAAATAGCTAGAACTGTTGGTTAAAAATGGAAGGCAGCTAAATGCAATAAAGTGCCTTTGACCCAGTTTGACAGGTCACTGTTTTATTTTATCCTCTATCCTCCGCTGTGACTAGCAATTTCATCAGTGAGCTACGGATGTCCACATATTAAATGACTGCTAGATCAACTCCAATTTTTCCCTAAGGAACAAACGGTTCACATAGGCGTATTAATATGTGTTTGAAATGGACAAATTAAGGAGTCCAGCCAGGCTCTTGTATAATATTAACCAAAATAATTTTTTTTTGCCCCTGCCCACTGCAAAAACCTCTGTCTGTGACTTGGTCACCTGCGACTCATAAGTTAACAAGACAATAGCTGGTTATAACTTCTTTTTCCCCTGGCCTCTCTGCAGCCGTGGTATGTAATTTGTTATCTTCCTCTTCTGCCAATCTGATCCTCTCCGCCTTCTTTGAAATCCTTCTTGACTCTTGCCAATCGCGGGTCCTACACAATTGCGCCCTACTCGCAGTGCAGATTACATTTCCTATTCTGGCATTGCTACCTGTGGCCTCATTCTTTCACCCTATGGCTACGTGTACGCTCCATAGTGCTGCTGCACACTGTGTGCATGTAGCAGCTGCTATATACCACAGAGGGGAGGCCAGGCCTGCTGACAGGAGGCACAAAGGGGGAAGTTTCCTCAGGGCCTGGCAATTCAAAGGAGCGTGGAGCTCTTGGGCGTAGCCAGTGCTACTGTGGCAGCAGCCAGAGCCCTGGGCCCTTTAAATAACCACCAGAGCACCCTACCATGCACCCCATGCAGCTCTGAGGGCTGGAGAGCAGCTGCTCTTGGCCTCACCCCTTCTGCCCAAAGCCTTGTCTCTTCTAGGAGCACAGAGCCAGCCCTCTTCCCCCCTCCCGCCCCGACCTTACCCAGGGGCTCTCAGAGGCTGTCAGCTCTCCTGAGGGAGGCAGCAGGGAAAGGACTGAGCTGCTCTTCCCTGCTGGAGCCTTTTGCAGCAGCTGGGAAGGCCCTGTCTCTCCCCTCAACTGGAGTCCCTTCCTGAGGTGGGGGAAGGCTCAAGCAGCAGGCCACAGCAGTGCTGAAAAAAAGCAGTCTGGCCTGGATGGCAGTTTGGGCAGGAAGAGCCGACATACCCCCTCCCACGCAGGTATGTTTTTCTCCGCTCACTTAAGCCAAGCCCCACTATCTGCTGCCTTAGTTACCTGTGCTAGGGGGACTACATGGCTACGTCTACGCTGGCATGAATTTCCGGAAATGCTTAAAACGGAACAGTTTTCCATTATAAGTATTTCCGGAAAAAGAGCATCTACATTGGCAGGATGCTTTTCCGGAAAAGCACTTTTCCGGAAAAGCATCCATGGCCAATGAAGACGCGCTTTTCTGGAAAAAAGCCCCGATCGTCATTTTCGCAATCGGGGCTTTTTTCCGGAAAAGACTACTGGGCTGTCTACGCTGGCCCTTTTCCGGAACAGTTTTCCGGAAAAAGGACTTTTGCCCGAGCGGGAAAAAAGTTTTTTTCTGGAAAAGCAGCTGATTTCTTACAGTAGATCGTCAGTGCTTTTCCGGAAATTCAAGGGGCCAGTGTAGACAGCTCGCAGCTTATTCCAGAAAAGCGGCTGATTTTCCGGAATAAGTGGCCCAGTGTAGACACAGCCCATGTGTATATATCCAACACACCACTGAACGAAGGTTGGAGGGAGATGTCTACAACTTGCCTTGTTTACATTTCTGTAAGTGGGCATATCCCACAATAAACAAGACAGTTATGAATTGCTTAGTGTTTGGTCTTGCTGTGAAGGCAGGGGACTAGACTTGGTGACCTCTTGAGGTCCCTTCAAGTTCTAGTATTCTATGAATTAGGCTGTAAAATTCATGGCAGACTATTTGTTTGCATTATCATGGAATTTAGGAGCCATTGTCCTGGGCCTGGACCCCATTGTGCCAGGCCCATACAAACACAAAACAGACATTCCATGCCCCTAAAAGCTTTCCATCTATGTAAGATAAGAGGTGACAGCAGGTTACAAACAATGAAGCAATGACCCTATACTTGTCAGCCTGCTATTTAGGGGTCACTCCAAACCAAGTGAGTTTTCTCTACAAAAATGCAAGGAGCAGCCATTGAATTGGAGAATCCCTAATATTGGAGGGCTGGAGTCCAGACCAAGCTTTAGAGAGCATGTTGAATGAGTTGAGAAATGAAAGGCGGATGGTTAAGGGAGGAGAGAAGCCCTGCAAAGAATAAGAGGGGGGATTAATTAATTAGTGCAAGGGAGATCGGGGGAAAGGTGGATTAGAGAACCAATGAGCCATTTCTGCATCAGTAACTTGGGAGAAGGAATAGAGAGTTGGAGTACCACATCCTGATGACATAAAAAAACACACTATGGGTGCTTAAGAACAATTTGTGCCTTCTCTATCAGCTTCATGTAGCATGGACACTCTAATTGGCTATTTATTTCCCCTTTTCCCCCTTCTTTTTCCTTCTCTTTCTCCCCCCTCTCTCCATTTATTTTGAAACTGGATCTTTAATAACGCCATTCATCTGAAGAAGTGGGTTGTGCCCACAAAAGCTCATGATACCATCTACATGTTGTGTTAGTCTGTAACTGGAAAAACTTAAAAACCAAGTAATAGTCTAGCAGCACCTTAAAGACTAAGTCAGCTACCCCTCTGAAGCTTCTTGTCAACTTGGCCATGAAAGAAACTGATGCAAAAAGAAATAGAAAAGGGGAACCATGGACCTATTTTCATAAGATAATCTAAATACCGATCCACCTACAAATATCAGTTCCCCTTTCCTCACCCCCTTTGTTGCTGCTGACATTAGAAACCTGAACTGGGTGGAAAGTTAGTGTAAAGGCCAAATTTAGTCCTGGTGTAAACTTTACTGATGCTACCAGAATTGATCTCCTAACTTTGACCCACAGATTCCAGTGGAGTTGTTCTTGTCCATATGAGTGCTGAATTCGGGTTTATATTTTAAAACCAATCTTACATTGCAACAGTTACACAGCAGATTGATTGATAAATGTATTCTCCATGGAAAGCTTTGAAACGGTGTCACTGGTGATGAGTAAAAGTGTACAAACTGCAGAAGTTTACCTAATATCTATGCACCTCGTGAAACTTTAATCCCATGTGGAGTATCTTCCTTGTGAAATATTTAGCTGGGTGAGTTTAGCCTGGGGCAAGAGCTCTTTGTCTTGGATGTAACTTAGAGCAACTGGGTTTACATAGATAAGGTAGAAGAGATAGTTTTTGTTTTGTTTTTGTTAAGGGTTTTTTAAAATTAACTTCTGTGGGTGGAAGAGATAAACTTTCGGATGTAGTTGGTTGTGTAGCCTTGTGGACCCTTTTGGGACTGGCCATCACATTCATGTCAGGCAGGTAGGGCTAATGAATACAGTGTTGCAAAAAGTTTGTTGTGTGGGTATGACACAGGGTGTTTGTCCCACACTGACCCTACACAGGTTAAAACCTGTCTAGGGGATGCTGGCTGGGTGCTGGCAGGCTTGCAACTGGCACAAGCACTGTAGCCAGACCGTGCCCCTTTAAGGGCTTCAGGGCTGGGAGCGGGGCAGAAGAGTTTCCCTGGTTTGGCCCAGAATGCCCACCAGGGCAACCTGGGAAGGGCTAGCCTCCAGCTAGTTCAAACTAAGTGGCTACACAGCCCTTAATTCAAACTACTTAATTCGAACTATGCGTTACTCCTTGTAGAATGAGGTTTACCGAGTTCGAATTAAGTGTTCCGCTATTTCGAATTAAATTCCAAATAGCAGTTTGCATGTGTAGCTGCTATTAAAGTTAATTCGAACTAACAGCTGTTAGTTCGAATTAACTTTGTAGTGTAGACATACCCAAAGGCTCCTGGAGAGGTGGAAAACATTCACTCTTGCTCCAGCTGTGGAGCAGGAAGGACCCGGCTGCCAGGGAAGCTAAAGGTTTCCTGAGACAGAGAAGGGCTGGGGCAAGGCAGGCACAGCGGTGGGCTCTGGCCTCACCCCACTTCCAGGCTGCAGGGCCTGAGGCAAGGCCTGAGGGTACTAGAGCTACCGGGAGGCAGCCAGGATAGAAGAAGGCAGCAGGTCCACACCTCCTTGCCAGTGATGAGTGGCCATTGAAGACTCCGTTTGCCCCTCAGACAGGGGCTAGATGATGACAGGCAGTGGGTCACTGAGGGAAGATGGGTATAGCAAAATTTGGAGTTCCCTAGAAGGGAAGGGCCCCAGAGCGCAGAGACACTAACACAGAGCAATACTAGGAGGATAGGGCACCATGGGCAGGAAGAGACACAGGGCTGAACCAGCAGAACAGGGCTGAACCTGTAACAGAGGCTGAGACACTGGCCAACAGAGAGCACTCTGAGGCAGGAGAGCTGATTCCCTGAGTGACCAGTGGGAGGCACCGCAGCAGTGAATTGCACTGTGCTACCAGGTAGAGCAGGATAGTAAGAGGTCATTAATGACTATGGCACTGTCCCATTGTGAGCTGTAGGTTATGCAAATTGTAAAGACAATAGCACAAGCCTAGTTCATACCTCAATTCTGCAGATAAATTTCAACGTGTATGTAGGACTTCGGGACGTGGTCTTATCATGGGGATAGGTCAAGCTATTCAGTGGAATTCTAGGGATCCCTGGCATTGCCGTGTAAAATAGGCAGTGCAAAGGGGACCCCAGGAGCAGCTACATGATAAAACCTGAAATGTCTGTCATTTTCATTTACCTCTGCAGAGTATCTGCAGGTCACGAGACATTTGATTGGATACTGCAAGCTCCAGGTTTGACTGGATATTGGCATCTTGACAGTGATCCAACATGGACAATAACTGCTAATGACTTTGTTTTCTAACATTTGTGTTCTGCCAAGAGTTTCTGCACTAGTATAAGGCCAGCCCTCCCCTGCAGATATGAAGGATAGGCTGGGAGGACATCCAGACACTGACTTTTCCAAGGTAGTCAGACCAACACTAAACTTTTGAATACTTCAACCCGACTTAAAAAAACAACAACACATAAATTCCTAGTGTTTTGGCCAGAGGGTCCGGAGATCAAGAAGGGCATCCTTGTCTGCTGGCTAAATCTGCCCTACAGAACTCAATGGCTGTGTCTAGACTGCATCCCTTTCCTGTAAAAGGGATGCAAATTAGACACATCGCAATTGCAAATGAAGCCAGGATTTAAATCCCCCCCGCTTCATTTGCATAAAAATGGCTGCCGCTTTTTTCCGGCTCAGAGCTTTGCCGGAAAAAAGCGCCAGTCTAGATGCGGATCTTTCGGAAAATAAAGCCTTTTCCGAAAGATCTCTTATTCCTCTTAAAATAGGCTTTATTTTCTGAAAGATCCGTGTCTAGATTGGCGCTTTTTCCGGCAAAGTTCCAAGCCGGAAAAAAGCGGCAGCCATTTTTATGCAAATGAAGCGGGGGGAATTTAAATCCCAGCTTCATTTGCAATTGCGATGTGTCTAATTTGCATCCCTTTTACGGGAAAGGGATGCAGTCTAGACACAGCCCATGAGAGATATCCCTGTTAGGGAAGTGATCCACATTACGCTTGGGGCAAATTAATTGCTGATGTCTCTCTCTCTCTCTCTCTCTCTCTCTCTCTCTCTCTCACTGTCGAAGCTATTAAGAGGTGGGAGCGACTTACTCATGGCTCCTTTTCTCTTCCCTCTAGCAAAAGGAACATCAAAGCAGTGGTGCAACCTCCTGCCATGCAAAGTTTTCCAATCCTAGTCCCAGGATTGAAGAATCTGTCCTAAACCAGAGGAGTACTACAGTTTGCTCTGCCCCATTGCCTGAATTGTTCTCTAGCTCCCTCTCTGTTTAATCCAAGGTAGGAAGCTCTTCTAGTCTCCCTTTACCAGAGGAAAGATCGTCACGATGAGGAGGAGCCTTTGGCAAAAACACGTGCAAATATAAATAATAGGAGTCTCATCATTGGCAGCTAGAGTCAGAAGAGCCTAAGCAATACCCAAGAAAAGATCATGTGCATTGTTCCTTGGGGTAGTCTGATTCAATATTGGTCTCTTAACAATCTCCAGTGACTGCAATATTATGAAAGGCCAACAACCCCAACCTTCAAAAATCCTGTTCAAATAGGATTTAAGTTTAAAGATTTCCTGCATCTGGTCCATGCTGATGAAGCAAGACCCATCTCCAAATAAGAAGAAAAAGATTATAACCCCGGTACCATTTTATCAACTTTCAGGGTCTTTCCTCCACACACTCCTATTCGCAACCAGCAGATCACGATTGCCTCATTTATCTTAATTTCTTTTAGCAACAGACACAGATGTTTAGAGCAGAGAATGAAATATGAATTCAGAATTACTTTAGTTCAGCTGCAGGTGTATCAGTTAGGAGCATCTTGCCCTGTAGAATGGAGAGAATAATAAAGAGAAGCAACCAAAGTGATTGCTGTAGTCTCTTTATCCCTCTTCTAAATCTTCTTCAACTTGGATATTTGATACCCAGAGCTGCTCCTTTTGCAGGTGGTCTGCACCCCATGCCTACAGATGTTAAGTGGAGAAAAACAAGTCAGGTTGTAGATTGTTGCTTCCAATATCAATCAACATTAAAACTCCTCCAGAGTAGAGGAAAGCGCTTGTTCATCAGTGTCCCAGAAATCCCACATGGTAAGCAATGACAATAGAATTTGCAGAGGTTTGGTTATACACCCATTAGCACAGCTTTGCACATGGTATTTCAGGAACACCATTTCTGCTGTGCTTGGGCATGCTAACATATGTTATGGAAGGAGCGAAGGAGAAACAAAGATACAGTAAAAGTCCAATAGTCCGGCATCCAATAGTCCGGCACTCCTGATACTCCGGCATCAAAATGGCAAGAGCCTAGTGAGTGAGCTTTGGCAAAAAATGAGTCACAAGGTAACAGCAGCAGCAGCTGAACTGAGCAAAAAGGGTAAAAAAGGCTTTAAAAAATTAAAACTTTACAGTATACTGTATTCAGTACGTACAATAAAAAGGGTTAGGAACACTTTATATACAGTATATAATGTATACAGTATATATATAACCATCTTATAGTACCTCCTGATAGTCCAGCATATTTGATAATCCAGCACCACCTAGGTCCCAGAGGTTCCAGATTATCGGAAGTCTACTGTACATTTAACCAAAGATATTCAAATTTTTGAATGAGGTTAGGTGTAGGTTTGGATTGCTTACTGGAGGATTTGGGTTAGCTCTCTGTTTATTGGTGCACCCTTATCCTCATTCATGCTGTGTGTATAGTTAGAAATGTCACCCTTTGACTGAAGCATAGCAGTTCTCAAACGTAATGAAACCAGTGTGGCTTTGCTGTGTATATAAACGGACCACCATGCAGGGCAGCGGTGAAAGGAACTTAAAATTTCTTACAGGTCCTGTCCTATTGCAACCTGGATCCCTGCCAGCTCTTTAAATAGCTCCCTGATGGCTTTTGCCACATCTCAGCTAGCTCTGGTCAGAGCTTCACACCAGGGCGCACCCGATCAGTTTCACCTCTGATGCCGGGAGACCACATTGTGGGCTTGTCGATCCTTGGCTAAATCGGGACTGCTAGGATCGATGCAGCATTGTCAGTTTAATGGGTCTGATAAAGACAAGCTAAGTCAATTGAAGAGCAATCTTCTATCGACCTCTGTACTCCACCTGACCAAGAGACAGCAGGTAGGTTGGTGGAACGTCTCCCATCAATGCAATATGGTGTCGACACAACAGTCATTTTACCTAAGTTACGTTGACTTCAGTTATGTAACTGAAGTAGTGTAACTTAGGATGACTTATAGCTTAAGTTTAGACCAGCCCCGGGAGACTGTTACCCAGATGAGTTAATTGTTCGACTTTCTCCTAAGCTACAGGCATTTCTCCCTTGCCCCATTCCGTTTTGAGGGAAAGTGTGCCAGGTGGGGAGAGGGGATATTGTGGGAAAGAAAACAGTCCTTCCACATAAGAAATGACCAAGGACAGCAGGAATAATGAACCAGTTGGAGCTGAAATTAATACATGAATAGTTGGCTGTACTCTTGTGAGGGCAGACCCAGTGAGGTGTCTATGTTAGACCTTACATTACATTTCTCTAAACCACTCACTTTAGTGAGAGGTTGGTGGTTTCACTCATCAGGCAATTCTGGTTCCCTCCCAACCTCATTTCAAATGAGGAGTCCTGACCTTTTCATTTAGACTTTATAGGTCTTTGGTGGCTTATTGCATAATGCCTGAAGGCAACGATAATTTCTAAACACCTTGATCACTGAGGGACCTTCTTTCATGGCAGAATAACTGCAGAAGTCCCTGAAGCATGGCCAGCAGAAAGATTTTCTTCAAAATATCTAATCTGGCTCTTCTCTGCTTAGCTATTTACCCTTTTCCTCCATTGAACTACTCCCTCTTCGTGTTCCAAAAATAGCCTGTGTCAGTCTGTAGAAAGCTGCCTGGCATTTATAAACTCTGAAATCCATCATTGTTTTGCAGGTTTAACTGACATGAATTATCTTACACGTGGCGTCTCAGACTCTGTCTGGTTTAAGCACCTTTGCGATTGCTATTCATGCTGACATTTGATTTTTTTTGTTAGTTGCTGGCATTGTTTCATTGCACACTTTTCAGAGGAGCACAAGACAAGAACTTGCAAACAAATAAAAAATAAATTAAAATAAAATTTAACAAGTTGTTCAGTTTAATATTGTGGAGATGATCTTAAGAAATGAACATACAGTGAATGTTACATCCCTATGAAAGCATGTTGACGAACAGCCTGTATCAATTAAAATGCTAAAGTGAAGAAACAGCTTGCCAATTTCACTTTTTTCCACCAAATGTGTTCATTTCCTTTAACCACTTGTTTCTGTTGCTGAGGCCAATTCTCATTACATGAAGCAACTTCTATCCTTTTCTTTCTAACCACTTCTTTTCCTTTCTAACCGTGGTCCCATATAATCATAGGACTGGAAGGAACTTAAAGAGGTGATCTAGTCTAGTTCCCTGCCCTCGTGACAGGACCAAGCACCACCTAGATCCTTCCTGACAGAAGACAGATGTCTGTCTAATCTGCTCTAAAAATCGTCAATGCTGGAGATTCCATAACCTCCCAAAACAATTTATTCCAGTACCACTCTGGGTACCTCTACACAGCAGGGCTACAGTCGAATTAAGCTACACAACTTCAGCTATGTCAATTGCATAGCTTAAGTCAAAATAGCTTAATTTGGCTTTTGGCAATATCTATACAGCAGGAAGTCACAGGAAGAACAGTCTTCCTTCGACTTCCATTACTCCTCGTAAAATGAGGGTTACAGGAGTCAGAGTAAGAAGTCCTCCAGTTCGCCATTATTTCTAAATAATGGCTTGAAGTGTAGACAGGCTCTTTGTTATTTCAGAATAACATCAATTATTGAGAAATTATGTTGCTGTGTAGACGTACCCCCTGAGACTTAGGAACTTTTTCCTAATGTCCAGTCTAAATATCCTTTGCTGTAATTTAAACTAGTTGCATCTTATTCTATCCTCAGAGGTTAAGGAGAAAACATTTTTTCCTTCCTTCTTGCAACACCCTTTAACATACTGGAAAACTGTTACCATGTTTCCTTTCAGGCTTCTCTTCTCCATACTAAATACACTTTTTTTTTCCAGTCTTCCTTCACAGCTCATGTTTTTTAGTTCTTTAATGATTTTAGTTCCTCTTCTCTAGACTTTCACCAGTTTGTTCCCATCTTTCCTGAAATGTGCTGTCCTAAACTGAACACCATACTGCAGAGGCTGTATGAGTGGGAGTAGAGCAGAACTCCATGTCTCGTTCAAAACACTCCTGCTAGTACATCCCAGAATGACAGTTTGCTTTTCTAGAAACACTGTTAAACAGTTGTCATATTTAGTTTGTGATCCACCATGACCTCCCAGACCTCTTTCAGCGGTACTTCTTTCAGACAGCCATTTCCCATTTTGTATGTGTGCAACTGATTGTTCCTTATAATAATGGAGATTGCCTATCTCCTAGAACTGGAAGGGACCTTGCAAGGTCATCAAGTCCAGTCCCCTGCCTTCACAGCAGGACCAAGTACTATCCCTGATGAATTTTTGCCCCAAACGGCCTCTGCAAGGATTGAACTCATAACCCTAGATTTAGCAGGCCAATGCTCAAACCACTGAGCTATCCCTTCCTAAGACTATATCTAGACTGAGTCTTATTTTAGAAGAAGCTTTTTCAGAAGAGACCTTCCAAAAAAAAACTTCTTTCAAAAGAGAGCATCTACACAGCAAAAGGGCAATGAAAAAGCGATGTGCTTTGTTGAAAGATTGCATCCACATTGATTGGATGCTATATCACATTTCAGTTGTGATTATTGTGGACGGAATGGCCACCAAGGGCACCTGTGCTTTTTTCCTGGAGGTCTCTTCTTTAGAAAAAACTGTCTCTTCTGCATCTACACATGCCTTTTTCTGAAAAAAACTTTTTAGGAAAAATGCTTCTTCCTCATCGAATGAGGTTTACTGCAATCAGAAAAACCGCACGTTCTTTTGACTTTTCTATCGAAAGAACACAATAACAGAGTGGCTGTAAGTATTGGTTTTCTGGAAAAACAGCTGTTTTTCCAGAAAAACTCTGCAATGTAAACATACCCTAAATTAAGTACTTTGTATTTGTCCTTGTTGAATTCCAGTCTATTTACTTCAGACCATTTCTCTAGTTCGTGCAAATCATTTTGAATTTTAATCATAGCCTCCAAAGCACTTGCAACCCCTCCCACCTTGGCGTCACCTGCAAATGTTAAGTGTATTTTCCTCTAGCTTGTGTAGTTCTCTATTATTGCAATTCTGACCGTTTCCAAAGCTTTTCTTCTCTTCATTTTTGAACGCCCCAAAGTAAAAGCAAATTCAGCACAAAGCTGATGGGAGAAGTAACCCCGATCCTTCTGAATTTGATGTTGGATTTTCTCAAGGTGATCTCGATTGTTTCTAGCAATGGCTGCAGTGAAATTGTCCCACCAAGTAGTAAAAAAGGAACAAGACTTGGCAATCACCACACATAAAATACCTTTGATAAAAGTGTAGTTGCTATACCTTTCCATTGACCTGTCCAGAGAAATGCCTCTGCACTTTAGAGACTACCAGCAGGATATTGTGTCCTAAAGCAGTGTTTCTCAACCTTTTTTTTTTTTTTTTTTTTTTTTTATAAAATACCCCTTTTAAAAAAAGTTATAAGTACCCCCAGTACCTACAGTTTTCAGACACACAACTATTTTTCTACCATTGCAACACATTTGTTTAAACCACTTAATCGTAGCCGAGCGGGTGACGAAATTTTGGGGTGTCAAAAGTACAAAAATAATAAAGCCCTGTAAAACTTAAAACAAAAATGCAGTTGTCTCCAAAAGTTGTGTTGACATACCCCCCAGACTTCTCTTGAGTACCCCGAGGGTACTCGTACCACTGGTTGAGAAAAACTGCCCTAGAGCAGCAGTACAAAGAGGTCTCTCCCTACATGTGAATATGCATCTAGCTGTATGAAAAGTGACCCATTTCTCTGGGTCAACTTCAGCCATAGCACCTTCTCCCTCACCTGTGCCCTCAGACTGCACCGGGTTTAGGGCTGGCTGAAGATGGACACTCCGCTTGGACCATACCACTTGGTACAGACCAGCAGGGTGTTTCAGCACATGATGGTATTGACTCTTTTGCAGACTCCCAGGCATTCTGGGGAAAACACCTAAAAGGGGCTCAGGGGTTGATGCAGGTGGGATTGGTCAAGGAAGTGCCATGGGGAGTGGGAGCAAGAGGAGGCTGCTCAAGCACACCCTGTTTCATGAGTAAGTGAGATGGCACAGCGCAGTCCTGCAGATGAACTGAACATGGGTTCTCTGGCTCTGAAAGCATGAGCACCAGACCCCTTGCTTGGGGAGCAGCAGACTCCAGATGCCTCTAACCACTCAAAGAGGACAAAGCTGCCTGCATGACTTTGTGCTTTGACAGTTTGCAAAACGAGCTGCTGCCTTCTTTGTTCAAACAGAAGCGTGTGGGCTTGCTTCTAGGACACCGCAGATTGCAGAACTCCCAGTGTGGGCTGGATTGTCACAGCTGCCCATGGGAACAAGACACCACTGTTCTGCCTCTGCTTGGAATGTCTCCCTCCCACCTCACCTTTACAAATGAGGGGAGAGAGAAGAGCAAGAAGGAAGAAGAACTCTACGCACCCTCTGTTATTTGCCAGGCAGTCATTGCTGAGTCGATGCACCATGATGAGTCAGCAGGCTGGCTAAAACTGTCTGAAGAAGGCCTTCTCTTGCGACTGATGATAGCATGAGAGAGACCTGCAGGAGGTGGGCAACAAACATGTGTCGATAACATTAACTAAAGCAAATGATAGCTGAGGGAATTGAGGTGAGAGACCAAGAAAGGGAGCTGTAGGCAATTTGCTTAAGAGGTTTCTTTGTCTTGTTATAAGTTTTGTGTTTGAAATTGCTCTCTCTGTGTAGCTTAACAACATAGCTAAGGCACAGCATAAATGGCTCCTGCAGAATCTAGAAACTCCATGCAGGCAACAGCTAACACAGCATTAAATCTGACAAATTGGTAGTGGTGATTTCTTTTCAGCTCCAGTAGTTGGACTAGAGATTGCAGGGATAATATAGAATATGTAAGTGATTGGTTTGCCAAGAAAGTTCAGGCCCATCTCATGCTAACAAAAAAATATATTGAAGCAGAGTGATTGTAGATAGCTATGATACATATAAAGAGGGATATCAATTTGCTTTTAGCCTTGTTTACCTAGGGAGGGAGATGCTTGTAAATTATTAGAGGAATCACTCCTCCTGTCCCTTTCAGTTCCCTCTGGCCTTTTTTTTCTTTTCTTTTATATTTTGGTACTTGCTGGATTTAAACGGATAAAGATCTCTCCAATGAACTGAAATGTTCTTTTACAGATACTGTGTCATTTCAATATTTTAACAAGTACATCCTGGGCCCTTTTTATTCAAATGCTTACACCTGTGTAACTTTATTCACATGATTTCTGTAGGCTTATTCAGCCATGTACAGTTTACTAGTGTTTGTTTGCAGGATCATGGCAATATATTTTACTTGTCTAATTTCACATTTTAGTGAATGGGTTTTTTTTTCACTTTTTTCTATATTGACAGAAGAATGGCACTTCCTCTTTTCCTGGCCATTAGGCAGTGTCCTCCTTTTCCATATGTAAATTCAGAGATTATCATGGGCATTAAACCAATTATTTGTACAACTCTCCCTGGTATAATCAACATAGCAAAAATATGCCATGAATGTCATGTATTTAAATTCATGCCAAATGCTTTATGCATCATCATCATGGATATTTGCTTTATTAAATACCGGACAGAGTTACTGTATGTAAATTGTGTTAATCCTGATGATCATTTCTGACTTTGGTCAGAAGCCATGGATAGGTTGCCCAGGTCATTGCAAATGAGCATCAATGAAAGTCTCGTATTACATAAGAACATAAGAACAGCCATACCAGGTCAGACCAAAGGTTGATCTAGCCCAGTCGATCTAGCCCAGTATCCTCTCTGCCAACAGTGGCCAGCACCAGGTGCCCCAGAGAGGGTGGACCAAAGACAATGATCAAGCGATTTGTTGCCTGCCAACCTTCTCCAGCCTCTGACAAACAGAGGCCAGGGACACCATTTCTATTCCCTAGCTAATAGCCTTTTATGGACCTAACCTCCATGAAATTATCTAGCTTCTCTTTAAACTCTGTCATAGTCCTAGCCTTCACAGCCTCCTCCAACAAGTCCACAGGTTGACTACATGCTGTGTGAAGAAGAACTTTCTTTTATTAGTTTTAAACCTGCTACCCATTAATTTCATTTGATGTCCTCTAGTTCTTCTATTATGAGAACTAATAAATAACTTTTCTTTATTCACCCTCTCCACATCACTCATGATTTTATAGACCTCTGTCATATCCCCCTTCAGTCTCCGCTTTTCTAACTGAAAAGTCCCAGTCGTTTTAACCTCTCTTCATATGGGACCTGTTCCAAACCCCTAATCATTTTAGTTGCCCTTTTCTGAACCCTTTCCAAGGCCAAAATATCTTTTTTGAGGTGAGGAGACCACATCTGTACACAGTATTCAAGATGTGGGCATACCATAGTTTTATACAGGGGTGGTAAGATATTCTGTGTCTTATTTTCTATCCCTTTCTTAATAATTTCGAGCATCCTATTTGCCTTTTTGACCGCTGCTGCACACTGTGTGGAAGTTTTCAGGGAACTATCTATGATAACTCCAAGATAACTTTCCTGATTTGTCATAGCCAAATTAGCCCCCGTCATACTGTATGTATAATTGGGGTTATTTTTCCCAATGTGCATTACTTTACACTTATCCACATTAAATTTCATTTCCCACTTTGTTGCCCAATCACTCAGTTTGATGAGATCTTTTTGGAGTCTCTCATAGTCTACTCCTGTCTTGACTATCCTAAACAGTTTGGTATCATCTGCAAACTTTACCACCTCACTGTTTACCCCTTTCTCCAGATCATTTATGAATAAGTTGAAAAGGATTGGTCCCAGGACTGACCCTTGGGGGACACCACTAGTTACCCCTCTCCATTCTGAAAATTTACCATTTATTCCTACCCTTTGTTTCCTGTCTTTTAACCAGTTCTCAATCCATGAAAGTACCTTCTCTCTTATCTCATGGCAATGTAATTTACACACGAGCCTTTGGTGAGGGACCTTGTCAAAGGCTTTCTGAAAATCTAAGTATGCTATATCTACTGGATCCCCCTTGTCGGCATGTTTGTTAACCCCTTTAAAGAACTCTAATAGATTAGTAAGACATGATTTCCCTTTACAGAAACTATGTTGACTTTTGTCCAACAAATTATGTTCTTCTATGTGCCTCATAATTTTATAATTTACTATTGTTTCAACTAATTTGCCCGGTACTGAAGTTGGACTTACTGGTCTGTAATTGCCACGATCGCTTCTAGGGCCCTTTTTAAATATTGGTGTCACGTTAGCTACCTTCCACTCATTAGGTACGGAAGCCGATTGAAAGGATAGGTTACAAACAACAGATAAGAGTTCAGCGATTTCCTATTTAAGTTATTTTAGAACCCTTGGATGAATGCCATCTGGTCCCAGAGATTTGTTGACATTACGTTTTTCTATTTGTTCCAAAACCTCCTCTAATGACACTTCAATCGGGGACAGTTCCTCAGATTCATCACCCACAAAGGACGGTGCAGATTTGGGAATCTCCCTAATGTCCTCAGCTGTGAAGACTGGCTTCTGCCACATCTATTTCCATTCTGAACGTGCCACATGTTACAGTAACATCGAAACCAACTTAGGCTGGGCAATGAGGGGTGGAATCGGGGAGGATTAACATAGTGAAGATGGTGTGGTGGTTCCAACCCTGCATAAATCTGAACATGCCTGGAGAGAGGAGGTGGAAAGAGAGGGAACCAGGCAGATTGCAGCACATAGGATTGGGGCAGGGAGTAGAACCTAGATAGGCAGGAATTTATAAATGAATGGAGATTGCCTATCTCCTAGAGCTGGAAGGGACCTTGAAAAGTCATCAAGTCCAGTCCCCCACATTCACAGCAGGACCAAGTACCATCCCTGACAAATTTTTGTCCCAAATGGCCTCTGCAAGGATTGAGCTCATAGCCTTGGGTTTAGCAAGCCAATGCTCAAACCACTGAACTATCCCTCCCAGCTGGAAATGAACTTGGGAGAAAGTGCAAATGACCAGAACTCTCCTTCCCAGTCAGGCACAGGCTGCCTTCCCATCACATCTTTGTACCTCTCTTCCCTACATGTCTTATCCATCCACCCCTTCAATCCAAGGTGACTTCCATTTCCCTTTGGTGTGGCCTGCTCTCACGCTCGTGAGCTCAGAAGTCATGTTCATGCATGGAAACTTCAGCTTTCATTCTTGAAATGTAAAGGAAGTTTATGGCCCTGAGGTTTATAAGAAAAGCTTGAAAGTGTCTCAAATCAAAAGGCAAAGGGGAAAAGAAAACTTCAACTTTTTAAAAATGAGGACTCAAGGTGGATCTTGAAGAAGAGCCCTGTGTAGCTTTAAAACTTTTCTTTTACTGACAGAAGTGACAGGTGCTGAAACTAAAGGTGTGGGGAGGGAGAGAGGTGTACTGCAGCACCCTCTGTCTTGAGGTGGCTTCCATTATATACAAGGTTTCTAGTTTGGTTCAACAGCATCCCCACTATCAAAAATGTTCCAGCACCCCGACAGAATTAGTCCAATAAAAATATTACCGCACCCGCCTTGTTTCTCTGATATCTTGGGACCAAGATGGTTATTACAGCACACACATGCATGAGTCAGGCCCACAAAAATAATAATTTTGAACACTTCATGTTGGCACTACAGGGACTATTTCTTGTACTGCAAGTAAAGCCTGGTGCCTCAGTTACCAAGAATCTAACTGTACAAAAGTCAGAGAACTATTTCTTCATGCTCTGCTTTGTGGAGCCCTTGCAAAATTGACAGTTCAATCTGGGTTCCCCTGAAATATGGAGAATCTTCTCCACCTTCATGGGAGAAATCTCCCATTTCTGGCCAGGGAGGGTTACAGGATTCCAGATGGCAAAGTGGTAACACTTTGCATAGAAAATCTATTCATACTGACCCTTGCCTCTCCTTCATTTCTAGTCAAGGGCTACTTGGTTTTGGAAGAGGGAAAAATTCTCATATTCAGGGGAAGAAAGGGGGCTTTTCACTGGTTAAGCTTAAATACATAGAGTTTGTTTCAGGATTTCTTTGAGTAATCATATCCCAAGGAAACAGAGGGCAGGTGAAGTCACCAAGGGTGCATGATCACACAGTCATAGAATACTAGGATTGGAAGGGATCGTGTGAGGTCATCGAGTCCAGTCCCCTGCCCTCATGGTAGAACCAAGCACCATCCCTGACAGGTGTCTGTCTAATCTGCTCTTACATAGCTCCAGTGGTGGAGATTCCACAACCTTCCTAGGCAACAGTCATATGTCATTAGTCTTATGATTGTCATTTGTCATATGACTCTTCATTTTATCACATGGATATTACTGTCACAGATTGCTCATTAGCCTTTTGAAAGACTCCTCCTCCCAAGATACCTAACACCACTCTTCCCGTCTCTAGCCTGTGGTGGGTTTTTTTAGCTTATTGCCCTGCTTTGGGGTGGAATTTAATTTGGGGTCTACTGGGCCTTTTGAACAGTTTTGCTGTTTACATCCCTTTGTGAGCATGTGATTCAAATACTTGTTTCAGTGTGGTTGTCTGGAACCAACAGCCTTTTGCACTTAGTGAAGTTCAGAGACAGTAAACTGACATATGTCTCTCTCATGCAAACTGTTTCATTTAGTTAAGTATGATCTGGACCATCTGGCATCTCATGCCTGCCAAGTGCCAGCTGCAAGAGTGCCGTGCATGTAGTACCTGCTGTTGAGCACTCAGTTGCCACCATATATAAGGTCCAGAGTCAAGACTGCATTACAATGAACACAGGAAAGAAGCTTTCATGAAGGGCCCGTTTGGCTGTGTTGTCATGAGTTGCACTTGGGAGGTAACGTTTTCATCATAAATCATATTTCCAGGGATTTAGAGCGCCAGGTAAATCTTGCCAAGCAGGCACCAAGCTTCAGTGGCAAATGAGCTGCATCAAAGCTGCATAAACAGTCCAGCCATTTCTTGGATTAAGGACATAGAGACTTCAGATGGCTTGGCCTCCCTTTGATGTCCTTCAAACAACAAGAGCTGCATTTCCAAAAGGAAGATTCACTGAGCTATACTGTATGGAATCACAACAAACTTACCTCCCTACTTTACGTTTTAGGTAATTCTTTCTCCCCGTTTCCCAGACTGTACACTTTAAAAATGAACTCATACTAACACAAAGCTACTCCATTCCTTCCCCTTTCCCATACAATGCATGGAACTGACCCAAAGCTAAATAAATACATTAATGCAATACGTTTTTGCAGGTTGTGGTGCATAATAAGAAATCTCTTTAATTTTCCAGGCACTTAGACTTAATTCTTTCTTGCCGCTAGATGCAAAACCTTCAGATTTACATGCTTCAGAGAAAAAGAGGTATGAACAGAGAAGTCTACAGAGCCATTATCCTGCATGGTGGTTTAATCCTCACTAGGTTGCAAAAGAGGAGTTGACCTATAGAATATGTAGGCTCCTACCAAATACACAGATGTGAAAAACACACCACGGAGTGTGAAATCTGTTCTCCTTCATGAAATCCAGCTATGGCAGAGAGGGTCACAGTATTGCTACCCTTCTTTCTGCACTGGCTTCAGAACTGGCTGGCTGTAGAATGGTGGTTGCTGTCTTGCCATCCAGCTCTTGACACCCAGCTCTGACACCTAGTAGCAGCACAGAAGTGAGGGTAGCATGCTACAGGGTGCTGTCACTTTTGGGGGGACATGACCAGCCTGATGTTTGTGTGATGTGTGCAATCGCCCAGGGAGCTGTGGTGGGGGGGGAGGTAGGCTGTGGTCATCCACCCACCCACATAGGTGTTGGAAGAAGAAGAATGCTCAGGAGTGGACGGAGTAAAATGGAACACTTTATTGTCCACGCACGTTGACCTCAGGCCCCCCACACGCCATTCCGAGTGGCAAAGATTTGGCAGCAGTTACACAACTTTATCCATTTTAGTATGTAAATTCCCTTCGTCTATCACTACTTTCCATAAACCCTTGTGTAGTAAGGTTAGCGCTCATAAATGAATATTAATAAGCAGGTGATTAATACAATTATACCCACCCCTGTTAGTTGTTTACTGGTATTTAGTTGAATCAGCATTACCGAATGTCTTAATCAGCAGCTTATACAGAGAGGCTGTGTCTAGACTGGCCAGTTTTTCGAGAAAATCAGCCGTTTTTCCGGAAAAACTTGTCAACTGTCTACACTGGCCACTTGAATTTCCGCAAAAGTACTGACTTCCTACTGTAAGAAATCAGTGGTTTTTGTGGAAATACTATGCTGCTCCCGTTAGGGCAAAAGTCCCTTTTGCGCAAAACTTTTGCACAAAAGGGCCAGTGTAGACAGTTCAGATTTGTTTTGCGCAAAAAAGCCCCGATCACGAAAATGGCGATCGGGGCTTTTTTGCACAAAAGCGGATCTAGATTGGCCACGGACACTTTTCCGCAAAAAGTGCTTTTGCGGAAAAGTGTCCGTGCCAATCTAGACACTCTTTCCGAAAATGCTTTTCACGGAAAACTTTTCTGTTAAAAGCATTTCCGGAAAATCATGCCAGTCTAGACGTAGCCGGGGGAAAGAAGCTATGACTCTGATAATATGTTTTACAGCAAGTGAGAACAAGCAAAGGATACAGTGAGACACGGTTACCAATGGGTGCAAGTTGCAGCTTAGAGTAACAATACTTTTATCTATCTTGTCTGCAGCAAGGAGAAAGAAAACGGCCTTCACTATTTTCCTATGTGCAGCAGGGAGGGAGAAAGCAAGGCTTATTTATCTCTCCTACAAGCAGCAAGGAGGGAAAAACTAGGCCTCAGGCAAAGAGAAAAACAAGCTTATTATTTAGCAAGGCAAGTTTTGTAGGCCTAGCCAGACCAGACCCCTGCTAACACTGCAAGCCTTCCCAGGACTTCATTAACTCTAAATTATCCCAACACTAGGCAGCCCACAGACTCTTTAATACCTGAGCACAGGGAAGGGGCAGGGTTGTGGGTGCTCCTACATTGCACTGGGCTCCAGCTGCTAGTCTTAGTCAGGCTGCAAATGGAGAAGGCTTCCTCTTTTGTGCGGACCACCACTCCCGAGGCTGGTTTAGACCCACCTCTGCTGGTACCACAGAAGTAAAGGTGGCAATGACATTCCATGCCACCCTTACTTCTGAGTTGCTGCTGTCAACAGTTTTGCCTTCAGAGCTAGGCTCCCATCTTGCAACTGCTGCTCTCAGGCCACCCAACTCTGAAGGCAGCACCACTAGGGTGGCAATCCTACAAACTCCCTCACTAGCTTTGCAAACCTCCACCCTTACACACACACAGCCCTTTTAAGTCAGGACCTCCACAGTTACAACACTGAAACTTCCAGATATAAATATCTGAAACTGTGAAATGTCAGTGAGAAATTTACCAAAGTGGACCATGAATTTGGTACAGCCCTAAGAATATTGCTGCTTACCAGGAACTCGCATTCAGGATGTGACCGAGAATCTTCCAAAAGTGATTAAACCTTTGGATTGCTACTCCTTCCTGCTTCTCCATGTAGGAACTAACAATACGGCCAAGAATGACCTTGAGTGCATCACAGAAGATTATGTAGCCCTGGGAAGAAGGATCACGGAATTTGAAGAGCAAGTGGTGATCTTGTCCATCCTTCCGGTTGAAGGAAAAGGTCCGGGTAGGGATCGTCAAATTGAGGAAGTAAATGCGTGGTTGCGCAGGTGGTGTCAGAGACGAGGTTTTGGTTTCTTCGACCATGGGACTCAGTTCCAAGCACAGGGATTGTTAGGAAGAAATGGGATCCACCTAACCAAGAGAGGAAAGAGCAGCTTCGCGGGCAGGCTTGCAAACCTAGGGAGGAGGGCTTTAAACTAGGCTCGTTGGGGGATGGTGACCAAAGTCCTGAGGTAAGTGAGGAAGTCGCACACCGGGAAGAATCACAAGGCGGAACTAACAACAAAGGAGGACCCCTGATTCAGATGGAGAAAGCAAGGCAATCAACTGGTTATCTAAAGTGTTTGTACACCAATGCGAGAAGCCTGGGGAAAAACCAGGAAGAATTAGAAGCCCTGGCCCAGTTAAAGAACTATGATTTGACTGGAATAATGGAGACTTGGTAGGATGACTTGCATGACTTGAGCATTGTCGTGGAAGGGTATAAACCGTTCAGGAAGAACAGGCATGGGAGAAAAAGAGGAGTAGCATTGTATGTAAGAGAGCAGTATGATTGCTTGGAGCTCCAGTACTTAGAGGGAGAAAAGACTGTTGAGAGGTACAGAGGTGGGTGAGGTATTAGGTTTTATTGGACCAACTTCGGTTGGTGAAAAAGACAATATGTTGAGCGTATAAAGAAGTAAAGAAGAGTTTTGTAGAAGCTTGTCTCCTTGACCAAAACAACTTGGTCCAATAAAAGATGTTATTTCACCCACTTTGTCTCTCTCATACCTAGAAATCAACATTGATAGACTAACCCTGCAAACCCACTCAGAACAATCAACTTGAAGACAATGGGACTAAGTTTGTATTGTCAAGTATGTGCATAAGTCTTTACAGTGCTAGGGCCTAATTCCATGGCTAGGGGTGCAGCTAGGGAGATATAAATGACCTACAAGCATCACAAATAAATGTATCAACAATTATTGGCTCCTGTGAAAATGTACGTTATGCTGTTCAGCTGAACTGGTTTACCTTAATGCAGTGCATAATGTCTAAGTCTTCTTTAATTCTTCAACTCTTTGCAGTTCTAAACTAATTTATAACAAAAAAAGCTAGTTTTACTAATTAATTTAATATTAAAAAAACCACTAAGAATGCCTAATTCTTGCCTAGTGCTTTTCAGGGTTAGTCCTCATTTACTCTTATTAGCTCTCAGGCTAATATATATTTGTCTCACAAGGGTGACTTTACACCATACCTTATTTTTTGTCTTTATGTGTGTATGCCAAATGTGTGCATAGATATACAAAAATTCCAAGTGCACTCCACTGAATTTTAACAAAGAAATTGCCATAGAAATAAATGCAGAATTCAGGATAGATATAAATAGCTCTGTTGCATTATTACATATGGGGTTTTCTGGAAGTTCAGTTGTTCCATGATTTACGTTTCTCTTGAGTGCCTGTAAAATACCGTTATAAAATGGCCCTTTGTAAGAATGAGGTCTGGACTGAATACGCCACTGAATGCAGCAGTTCTGTGAATAAATCTCCAAAGAATGACATTAACCTCTGTCATGTTCATTAAGGCCCTGATCCAAAGCCTATTAAAATCAATGGAATGTTTCCCAGTGGGCTTTGGATCCAGTCCTAGACTAGTTCACTCTGTTAATCTTTTCATCCCTTGAGACAGTTTCTGAATGCTTAGGAATGTGGTGATAGAAAATAGTCAACTGCTGGGGAGAGGCTATGGGGTCAGTTGGATAATGAGAGCTTAGGGTAAGAAATGCAATCTAAGGGCTTGTCTACACTGGCACGTTTTGCCAGTGCCTTTTGTCGATAAATCAGTGAGAGTGTACATGCTACAGTGCAAATTTTGTTGGGAAAAACACTTAATTTTGGCAACAAAAAACTTCCCTCCCCATGAAAGAGAGACTTTTGTCTTTTCCCTTCGCCTTATTGTAAGCGAAGAGCCAGTGTGAACTCTTCTGTTTGTTTTTCCCAGAGAACTGCCTTCCACCAGTATCCCATAACACCTCCCTGATGGGTGTGCTCAATGTTTTGTGATCTCTGCTGCCCTTCGGGCATGCACCTTTCCCCTGTCAAAGCTCTGGGAAGTAACTGGAAGCTGAAGGAGCTGCAGGAGGAGGGCTGGAAAAACTGTTGCTGCTTTGACATTCCTCAGCACAGAGAGCTCACACAGTTAGGAAGGAATCCCAAAAAGTGTAGGGATCAGCTCTGCCTTCCCACAAGACTGCACTGTGGGATGCTTACTCACAATGCTTTGCTCTATGTGTCAAGAGGGTGCTAGCAATCTGGCCATGAAACGTTAGCAATGGGAGGCAGTAAACTGGTTTGGCCGGGTTCCATTTTTGGCAATGTTTGCATGTCGATAGCACTTTGGTCACCAAAACCTTCCCAGTGTAGACACAGCATAAGAAATAGGAGACAAAGCAAGGGAGCAAATGTTGGAGGCAAGGCAGAGGAATCTCAAAGCAATTAGAACTTTGAAAGAACAACCTTAAAGATGAACAAATCCCTCCTTAAAACTTCATTCTGTTGATAAAACCCTTCCCTCTCCGAACTATCATTGATGTCTGGCATTGGCTAGGCAGTGAACGATTTGGACTACTCAGACTATTGACTTACACAAATATCTTTGGAGTTATCTTGTTGACCCATCCTGTAGGACTGCAGCATAAAATCACCCTTTCAATAAATTATACCTGCCAATATGACATTATGTATGTAATCTTTTGAATTGTGGCCCAGTTTTTATGAATGGGACTTGAATTAATATGTTAGTAAACTTTTAAGAATTGCTTTTGGAGAATCTATTATTGTAGCTTTTATTTTCCTTTTAAAAAATATATTGTAACTGAAACTCCATTTTAATCATATTCTAACTGAAACCCCATTTTAAAAGTTGTACTGCCTTAGCTCTATTTAAAGTTAAGTGCGTGTCTATGCAAACGTGAATGTGTGTGTGTATGCGTGTGTGTGTAAGGGAATCAGTCCTTGACATCAGCCTGTCCAGAGACCAGCTGCTAGCACCACCTTGATGGCTGAACATCAATGCAAGTGAGCTCTGCAGAAGAACTCACCCAAGAAAGAGAAAAACAAAGGCTTCATCAAGAAAAAAAGATTAAAGTCATTTTGGCCATTTTGATGTAAATGAGTCGACAATTATTTAAATTGCCCCTTCATTTTTCTATGTCTAGTAAACTCATCTACATGGCTCCATCAACGGAGCCATGTAGGCTAGACATACCCACAGTGTCCTTGGTCAGTGGTTCAGCACAAGATCTATGAATTTAAACATATAAAAAGATGGGTGCAAAACTATAGAATTGAGTCTCATCTTGTCAATATCAGAGCATCAGTCGAAACCTGAGTCTTCATTTTCCTCCCTATCTAACTAACCAGGCCAGTGAGTTAAGGGGAGCAACAAATTGGTAACTAAGCAACGACAAGATGGAGTGTGTGTGTATGTGTGTGTGTGTGCGAGTGAGCATAAGTATAGTATATTATATGCATATAATACAATAATGATGTATTGCCAGTAAATGTGGCATTTTGCCTTATCCCCCTTAAGAAGATCCCATGTAATTCTTTAAAGTACAACAACCCTAACACCATTTGTCAATGTATCTTCTAGTTTTATACCATTATATTCCTATTCTGTGGACTGTCCTAGATGTGCAATGACTTTGTACAAAGCTTAGACAGTGGGCCTAATTTAGCACACTATGATAGCTAGTATGAGTATGTCTAGTTGCACTTTTAGCTGCAAGTATAGATATGGCCTTACTGCTTGAAGTTTCATATTAAATTGATTCCAAAAGGTGGTACATTAGACTACAGATGAATAGCCTATGTCTCGTCTAATCATCTGTAGTCTAATTCACCATCTTTAATAATCAGTTTAATATGAAAATTAAAGCATTTCTTTTGTTTCCAGTTTTTTTTTTTAATAAAACTTGTAGTATGACAGTTGCAAGTGGAACCCAGTTTTCATTTGAGGAGAGCTGAAGAAATGTATCTTAGGAAATGTTACACTCCTCTCCAAATCCCCAGAAGAAAAGGTTTTTGAACTCAAAAAAACTGGAGAGCATTTCCTTTGACTTTTGGGGAAGCTACATCTGTAACATTTGTGTGTGACTTTTCATTAGGCCCAGTATTTTTATTTCACAATAATAGATCAAATGACACTCTAGTATATAGGAAAACTGAACTCCACTTTTATTAAAGAGCCAGTACTTAGCTCCCCAAACAATGAAGTAAAACAAAAAATCATCAAATTCTTAAGTTGAACTTAGACTTTTAAAATAGGAATATTTGAGCAGGTGGGGTTTTTTTCTGCTTTTTTTTTTCTAATTCCTAAAGTACAGTCTTTGAAATGATTATGAAACTTTTTTCTTCTATTCCTTTTGCAGAAACTGATGGCTGTTTTACTTTCCTGTGCAGATGATAAATTTGTTTTGTTTCCTTTTTTTAAAGAAATTGAAGAAATATGAAGAATCCAACTTGTATGATCACTGCAAAGGTGAAAAGCTACTATATGCTTGCAATTTCCTGTGAAAGAAAATGTTTCTGCCCTGTTGAAAATCACTTTGATATCAAACCACTGTGACAGCAATTTTTGCACTGAGAGCAAAGTAGTCAAATAGGAAAACTATCTGATAGTTGAACCTCTCTGGTGGAAAAACTCTTTGCAACATAGTGCAATCATTAATTGGAACCTCATGTTTTTTAGTGCTTAAATTCTAAAAAAAAAGAGCGAGACCTTGTACTGGAACCACGAAATGTCATTGATAGTCAGTTAAATATCTTTCAGGGGAATATGATAGGGGTCTGTAAAATCATGAATGGTATGTGAAGAAAGTAGAAAAAAGGAAGTGTTGTCTACAATGTCACATAACAAAAGAACCTGGGATCACCGGTGAAATTAATAGTCTGCAGATTTAAAACAAACAAATAATTCACACCACACAGAGTCAGCCTCTCGTTCTCATTGTTGGGGATGTTGTGATGGCCAAAAATATAAATAGTTTCAAAAAAGAATGAGAGGAGTTTATGGAGGATAGATTGATCATTAGCTGTTAGCCAAGATGATCAGAGATACAACCCTATGGTTTGGCCAACCATAACTGCCAGGAGCAGGAACTGGACAGATGGATTACTTGATAGATTGTTCTGTTCTGTTCATTCCCTCTGAAGCAGGGGTACGGGACATTATTGGAAGACAGGATACAGTGCTAGATGACCATTGGTCTGACCAAGTGACTATTCTTAGGATCTCATGACACGGTTTCAGAAGAGGAGTTTAACCAGTTTTTTAGCAGCTAATATAAATTAGCTAACAGCTCTGCAAGATGCTTGCAGGCACACTGCAAAAGTTTGCCATTCAAATGCTTGCTTCTTGTGGTTAAATAAAGCCATGAATTGAAATGTAAGCTATCTGTCAGCTAAAATTCTCCAGGATTTAGGGCACAAGGCTGTTCTATACTATCAGGATAATAACCCCAAGGACAGAATTTCTATAAAGTGACTGGAGGGCTAACTTACTTAGCACATGTTATAAAAATGTAACAAACTAGTTTTGCAATTGTATTCCTAGGGGACTAATTTTTTAAAGACTTTTCCATGAATGGTAACACATTCCGGAGTGATCATGTGGCATCCATGTTTATGACTTCATACCTCCAGCACTGACTGTCACTCTAATTTTTAAGACATGCTATGCACAGTGATTTTGGGAAATATTACAAATTGAACAAATCCTTGTGGGTTTGCCCAACAGTCACCTGATTTAGAATTTGTTGCAGAATTTTCATTGTGTAAAAACAGGGGGTTACAAAGAGAGATTAAAATAAAAGGCTCAAGGTCATGATAAAATCCTAGTGCTACAAACACTTTGTGTTGAAGATCATTCATTTGAGCACTTCAATAGAACTCAATGAGACTATTTATGCAAACTTAAGTTAAGCATGTGTGTAACTGTTTTCAGGATTATGGCTAACGGCTGGCTGTGCATTTGCAGTTTGATTATAGTAGGAACTGGAAGGCCTGAAGATAAGGGTCTGATGCAAAGCTCATTAAAGTCAATGAATCTTGACACTGTTGAACGTAAATAAACTTATGTAAATGAAATAATTATATTGTAAATATTCATAGTGAATACAATATTTTACCATGTCTTCACTGACTATATTTCCAATGTTTAGATGAGAGAGATGCCAAAGCAAAGCATACACTGTGGCTGGCACAAAGTGCCCACGCTGAATATTGCAGTAATTTGTATCTGGCAAAAAAAGCTGTCTTTATATTTTCTTCCATTGCAGTGAGTTATCTGTCCTACCTCGGGATTAATTCTTGCTTCATTTGAATATGATGCACTGGGACAGGAAAGAAATAATGCTGAGAACAAGTAAACTTGGGGGCTTTAAACTGATTTTAACTCTGTAGGATGGCTTGACTTAATGTTCTTAAAAAAAGCAGTCCTGTGGCACCTTAGCGACAAGCAAAAATATAGTGAGTCATGAAATTTTGTGGGTAAAACACACTTCATCAGATGAATTGGAGTGGAAATAACAGAATCCAAGGTATATATAACAGCAAAATCAGTTAGCTATCATTTGTAGGACCCATGTTAATAAATCTAATTAAGTAGACTGGATGTGTCCCATTCATACCGTTTGATGTGGAAATGTGAATGTCAAAAGCAGGGAAAATTGCCTTTTAGTGAGTTAACCAGTTAATATCATTATTGAAGCTCAGGGTAACAGTGTCAGATGAATTCCAGCTCTGCAGTCTCTTTCTGTAATTGGGTAGTAAAATTCCTTTGTAGAAGAATGTCTACTTTTAAATCCATGATTGAGTGAGCAGGCAGGTTAAAATATTCTCCTACAGGTTTATATGAGTTACCCTTTCTGATGTCGGATTTGTGTCTCTTTATCTTTTGTCACAGAGACTGACTAGTTTGGCCAATATACACTGCAGAGGGGAATTGTTGGCACCTGATGGCATCTATCACATTAGAGGATGTACAGTTGTAGGGACCCTTGATGTTGTGGTTTATGCGGTTAGTTAATTTTATTGTTATTCCAAGGTGTCTTGGGTTGTCTCCACATAAAGTGAAGGTGCTCTTGAAATTCAGTGAAGCTTTTTCTTCAGAGGCAGATGTTCTCAAAGGTGGTCTGTGGACTTCGCTTCCAGATGCTAAATCACTGCTAGTCCTAATTCTCCAAAGGTTCAGCTGCTGAAATTGCTATACAGATGTTATGTGACAGTGAATGGGAGCAGAAAGAGCTATTCTCTCAACCAAACCAAGAGGGCTCAAGACAATCCTTGTATGAAAATGGTACCTGATGCAGAACAAACTTTGAAAAGCCCTACTCTTAAGTGTGGTGGGATCCCTCTTTTGTACAAGGACCAATGAACTATCTTAAATAAAGATAATAGGAGACAGATGAAGAGGCTCAGGATGAAAGAATGATCACCTTTTCTCATGGAGGTGACAGTTGGCAAAAAGGGAAGAACCAGGTATTCTTTAAGTTGCTGATTAGAGTTGAGTATCATTAGTGTGCCACAGGTGGAAGGAAGTCTGGCTATTTGGGGGAAATCTGGCCCTGTGCAGAAAGTCAAGGCAAGGCCTACATTAATGAATGGAGATGCCTATCTCCTAGAGCTGGAAGGGATCTTGAAAGGTCATCAAGTCCAGTCTCTTGCCTTCACAGTGGCACCAAGTACCATCCCTGACAGATTTTGCCCCAGATCTCTAAAGGTATGTCTAAACTACATGGCTCCATTGACGGAGCCATGTAGATTTGTTGTTTTGGCAAAGGCAAATGAAGCCGCGATTTAAATGATCGCGGCTTCATTTAAATGTACATGGCTGCCGCGCTGAGCCGACAAACAGCTGATCAGCTGTTTGTCTGCTCAGCGCGCTAGTCTGGACACTCCCCTGCCAACATCAAAGCCCTTTGTCGGCAGCCCCGTTAAACCTCGTCCCACGAGGAATAACGGGGCTGCCGACAAAGAGCTTTGATGTCGGCAGGGGAGCGTCCAGACTAGCGCGCTGAGCGGACAAACAGCTGATCAGCTGTTTGTCGGCTCAGCGCGGCAGCCATGTAAATGTAAATGAAGCCACAATCATTTAAATAGCGGCTTCATTTGCCTTTGCCTCTAAACTACATGCCTCTGACGACAGAGGCATGTAGTCTAGACACAGCCTAAATGGCCTCCTCAAGGATTGAACTTACAACCCTGGTTTTAACAGACTGCTGCTCAAATCACTGAATTATCCCTCCCTCCCTCTAAAGTTAAGAATTTAAACTTCCAGATGAATCTTTAGAAGTTCTGTGCAGGTTTCCTTTCAGGATGAACATTGTTGGAGCTACAGAGAGATCGGTCTGGGAGGAAGCAAGTGAAGGTTTTTTTACATCACATTGATGTCCTTGTAAATGGTACATGGGACTTGTGCTGAGGGCCTTGCAGAGTAAAACACTTCATTCACAGTGAGCTAAAAAAAAGATTATTGAGAAGACCCCGTACTTCCACAAGCACAGGAAATATGGGAAGAAGCATTGTAGGGAAAATGTTTGCTTGCAATGGGGGTGTCTGCTGGATGTGGTAGTTGATCAACTGTTTCTCATCTGGAGTATATTCTGCCCTCCTCCTATGCATCCCTGTTCTCTGAATTGTGTATACTTAGGCCAGGGAATATATACACAAGGAATCAACATGGGCTCGTCTACACTGGCCCCTTTTCCGGAAGGGGCATGTTAATTTCAACTATCGTAGTAGGGAAATCCGCGGGGGATTTAAATATCCCCCGCGGCATTTAAATAAAAATGTCCGCCGCTTTTTTCCGGCTTTTAGAAAAGCCGGAAAAGAGCGTCTACACTGGCCCCGATCCTCCGGAAAAAGCGCCCTTTTCCGGAGGCTCTTATTCCTACTTCAAAGTAGGAATAAGAACCTCCAGAAAAGGGCGCTTTTTCCGGAGGATCGGGGCCAGTGTAGACGCTCTTTTCCGGCTTTTCTAAAAACCGGAAAAAAGCGGCGGACATTTTTATTTAAATGCCGCGGGGGATATTTAAATCCCCCGCGGATTTCCCTACTACGATAGTTGAAATTAACATGCCCCTTCCGGAAAAGGGGCCAGTGTAGACGTAGCCCATATGTATGGGAGAGACAGAGAGGTTTAGGTTGTGTTGGAATAATTCGGAAATCAGGTCTTCCAGCTATTACTGTTCAATGCAGGGCCCCAGTCTCTTCTCTCCAAATGGACGTATCTCCTCCTAGAATAAATGTAGGTCTAAATCAAGGTCAGTGAACAACAGATAAGGCTTAGAGCCAGAATGGCAAAAGCAAATGCTGTAGAATGAAGAACATTTCACAATTGTGAAAATCTTAGGTGGCCAAGTATATGAACTGGATTGAGACATTTGCTCCACCGAGTCTGGTGAAAATACGTGGTGAGCTTTAAAACAGGGGTAAAGTTCTGTTCACCAATCTCTTGGGAGAGGGAGGCAAAATTAATCAAATTGCAAAATGATGCCTGTTTACATAATTGTTCCTATTACAACAGATTTTTGTTTCCTTGGGGTTGATTTTAAAAGTTCTGAGTACATATTTTAATTGATCTCTTCAAATACATCTATCTTGAAACTGTGGACACACAAGCCATTTTTAGGCAACTTCAGTGGTCCGGCATCCCATGCTCTGGCAATCCTGATGGTCTGGCACCATCAGGAACCCAGAGTGCTCCGGGAAGCTGGACAATTGGATCTGCTCTGCGCCCAGCTTCCCCGATTCAGCCGCTGCTGAAAATGACTAATGGATGATTCCGGGAAACCCGGGGCAGAGCAGCTCTGCCCTGGGCTTCCTGGATTCAGCTGCTGGTCAGTTTCAGCAGCGGCTGAATCGGGGACACCTGGGGCAGAGCAGCTGGGGTGCTGATGGGTTGGTCCCGCTGCCCCTCGGCTATGGGACCAACCCGGCAGCACTCCAGCTGCTCTGTCCTAGGTGTCCCTAAGAGTAGCTGGGATGCTGCCAGGTTTGTCTCGCAGCGCTGAGGGGCGGCACTAACAGACCAACTCGGCAGCACCCCTGCTGCTCTGCTGCAGGCATCCCCAATTCAGCCGCTGCTGAAACTAACCAGCAGCGGCTGAATCGGGGATGCGTGGAGCAGACCTGGAATATCGGAAGGGGGGGCTAAGATGGGTCTGCGGTGGCATCCCCCCTCAACCCCACCCCAAACCCCTCATAGCCCCCCCTTCCAATAGTCCGTCATATCTGATAATCTGGCACCCCCTGGGTCCTAAAAGTGCCGGATTATCAGAAGTTTACTGTATAAGAAAGAAAAGCACTGGCAAATACCAACCTATTTAAACCCTTCCCAACCACAGCTCAAATAATCCCATTCAATTGCCTTCAGGCAAACAGATACAGCTACCACCCTGCCCCATTAAAAGAATGCTGTGGAGGTTACAAAGTCAAGAAATGCCAGAATAAAGGCTATTTGTGACTCCAATGCCTACCCCATTTGTTATTGTACAGTACAGTTGGCCAGAGAACTATAATCCATTTCAAGGTAGTTCCTAAGGGTTTGGAATTTGCTTTCATTTCTCATTGATGTCCTTTGAACCTTTGATATTTTTGTTTTGTGACGTCCATTTTTTATTCAGGGCTTTTTCTCCCTACCCAGAAAATGAGTAGACAGCCCATCCTTACCATTAAACTTTGAAACCAGAAGTTTCTGCAAAATGTTTTGGCCTGAAATCATCATACTCTGAATAAAATAGAATCAACTGTAAAGATGATACAGTCTTTAATTCTGTGATTCCATCCTATTTTGTCCCAGAGAACCTTTTCTTCATTCAGAAATCCACAGAATGAACTGTGCCAACTGAATGAGCCATTTCTTATGACTTCATGGTCAGAGATTTTCAGGAACCAATTCTGGCATTTAAAATGTGTGTGGGGTGGTGGGGGCAGAGGAATCATTCTGAAAAGGAATAAAAAAGCCTTGGTCCTATGGGGAAAAAAATCTGAAAAGCTTTAAATTGGTACCATAGCAACGTTTGAAATGTTTTTTCCTGACAAAAATGACACACTCCTATGAAACTTCAATTTCAAATACATTGATATATTTTTAACTCTGTTCCATCAAAACTTTTCAATCGGTTCTACTGACCAATCCCCTCCTCCAACTCCCTCCTCCACAATTTTATTTATTTTAGTTCTTTATTAGGTATCTTGTTTCAAGGCAGATAGCTACCAGCTGTATATTCCCTCACCTCAGTACTTATCAGGAACTCAGTATCTGAGTATCCAGTCTCCCATACTGATTGAGGGTCTATGCAGAATCAGTAGAACCAGTTAGAATGAAGTCAAAGAAAGGTTATATGGTGTAGGAAAGGAGGCCTAGTGCTACAAGAGATTATGAAGAAATCTTATTTAAAAAGAGGGCAAGTATTTGACTTTCGTAAATCCTTTAAAAGTTATATGCCACTGTGCCTCTGAGAGCAAAGGATGAAAAATCTTTGGTGCAAAGTATATAAGTAGTCTTAGTGAGAGCACCCAGGGAATTATCTATTCTGCAGACCTGCACAAAGTGCAAATGCACAGATCAGTCTGAGAAAGATGCAGCTATAAAACATTTAGAGTTATGACCCACACACCTGATCCCTCTGCCAAGACATGGAAATCTATTTAAAAGGAAACAGACGTGAAATAAGTGATCCAGAGACATCGTGTGTTTTTTTCTTTTTCCCATTATATTAAAAATAGTAATTATTATAACAGTCAAGATATTAAAACAAAATGTTTGACCCTGAGAAGGGTGGGAGGACAACCACATCTTGTTTAATAAGGCTAGTGTCTTTACTTACCATTCTGCCATCTGCGATAGCTTGATTTATCACTTCTGTGAGAGGTTGTTAGTTTTTTTTCCTTTTGCTGATGCTATCAAACTGGAAGACCCATTAAATAAACAAGGGGTAGTGAGAAACAGAATGCCCTAAATTGAAGAAAGATAGAATAGTAGGATACATAACTCTGGAGCTAATTGAGTAACATTAAGATCACAATAAATGACATGAAAGGTAATGTGAAATTTACAAAAAAAAAAGTGTCTTCTAGTTGCTGATGCACCCATATTCTCTGCAGCACACTGTTTCTTTTTCTGATATTTCATCAGTGCATGGCAGACTTGACATCCATGATAAAGAAAGTGAATGTAAAAGAAAAGTTGGCATCTATGTGGGTTTTTCCTCATATTTAAACATTGTTTTTAAATTGCATAAAAAGACACCTAATAGAAGAATTCACTTCACCATGTGAATGTTTGGAGATACCAACAAATGCCTTGATCACAGAGCCGTGGTCTACACTAGGGAGTTATTTTGAAATAACCCCCCTTATTTCAAAATAATAAGTGGAGGATTCACACTACCAAGCCTGTTATTTCAAAATAACAGGCTGGTTACTTTGAAATAATAACTCTTGCTTTCCTTGGGGAGTAAGCTTATTTTGAAATAGTTATTTCAGGAGACATTATTTCAAATTTAATTATTTTGAAATAATTTCTGAGTGTAGACATGTCGAGAGAGTGTGAAAATGCTCTTCCTAGCATGTTTTATATTTTAGAGTTGAGTTTTTTTCCCCAACTCAAGCAGATTGAAAACTCAATCCTGAAAATAATCAAAGTGCTTCATTTCAATTTCACACTTTTTTCTTTAACCATTTCTCTGCAGTTCAATGAACTTACATTTTGAAAGGAAAGTCATCTTGAACCGGAAAACCAGAATTTTGGGTTTAGAAAATGTCAAAGTGAAACCTTCATACTGTCTTTTTGCAACACTATGTTCGTGTCACAAAAATCATGAACCCTGGCCTTGTTTTTGTTTTGACAAATTAGCTTTTTTGCCCCTCCTTCTTAACAAAATTATTTGGCCAAAAACAATTCAACAAAAGACTCCCACCCATTTCTAGCCCTCGTTCCAAGAACATGCTGTTCACATTTGGAACTGAACTCCATCGCTATCTCTGGTGCAGTCTCTGCCATCACCAATCTGTCCCAGTGCCTGGAAGAAAATAATTTGCTCAGTGCAGAGCAGTTAGTTCAAGGTCAGTTGAGGAAAGACATGTGACGTAGGTAGGAACAGGGTGTAGGTGACAGTGATCTTGCCAGTGTTCACACTGATTGTCAAAGGATACAAAGCTTCTTTGACTGGCTGCTACAGCAGAATAGGTGTGAGACCTTGGCTTCAGCGATGACCTTGTGGGACATCCATCTAAGGCAAAACTTTTATCATGCAGTCAAGATCAAATCATTCCAGTATAATCCAGGAGCAAACTGTTTCTGTTAGAAACCTTGTGTTCAGAAAACAAAATATACTTGAATGATAGCATACTACCTGCAAGCACTTTACTGTGCAATCTTTATTCTGCATTCTGAGACCCCAGTGTAGTTATGCACACTTTATTGGTTGCTGCTGCAGCTGCCGCACAAATAGCTGTGACTAATTTCATGACAGTGTCAAACCAGCGCAGTTGTCCTGTGGATATAAGGCCTTATCATCAAAACACAGAGAGAAATCTCACTCAGGCATGTACAGCTTTAGAAAAGAGCACTGTGCTTTGCAATTACATGGACACCTCAGATTCCTTAGCCCACTCCCGGCATCGCTTTTACCTTAACGGCACCAGATGAGTTTTCTTTGAGGTATGGAATTAGAACAGGCGTGCCAGCAAAACACCCACCCCACACATTTTTTCCCCCGCCTATTTACCATTCTAGTACATTAAACACTGATCGTATCACAAGAAGTATTACTTTAGTTTTATACAATAGAGTTCCTGTCCCCTAAAGGGTACATATGGTCCAAGAAAGGAAGTGCTGCATAAAGATTAGTGTTCTAAATTGTATTATCTTTTAGGTTAGGGGTGTTCAATAATTTTTAATGGGGAGGCCACTCCAAATTATGGGAAAGTAGTCAAGGGCTGTAGTTTTCTTTGGAAGGGGTGCGGGGTCTGGGATGGAGGTTGGGTGCAAAAGGGAGCATGGGGGAGGGGGCTGGAGTGCAGGAGAGGATGTGGGGTCTGAGAGGGTATGTCTACACTACAGCGCTAATTCGAACTAACGCATCTAGAACTAAAAACTAGTTCGAATTAGCGTTTTGCTAATTCGAACTAGCATGTCCACATTAAGTGGACCCTGAACCGGGGTTAAGGATGGCCGGAAGCAGTGCCGGCAGGGCATCAGATTAGGACTTAGAGCGTGGAGCTGCTGTCTCAGGCTAGCCCAGGGCTGTGCTTAAAGGGACCCAACCCCCACCCCGGACAGACAGTTCTCAGGGGTGCCCCGCTTGCAAAGCAGTCCTGGCTTGGAGTGCCCTGAGTGCCCACACTGGGCACATCACAGCACTCAGCCATCAGACCGGCTGCACTTGCCGCAGACTGCCATCTGGGGAGAGGGGGCAATTGGGGGGCTGCAAGAGAGCTTCCACCCCCAGAAGCCCACAGAGCCAGCCCAGTCCTCCCCATCGGGGGCTCATGCCCCATTCCTCCCTCACCTCCTTCCACTTACCCTTCCCTAGCCCCCCCTTCCTGATGTACAAAATAAAGAAAACGTGTGGTCAAAAAAAGAATCTCTCTTTATTGAACAAAACTCGGGGAGACTGGGAAAAGGAGGTGGGAGAGGGGAAGAGAGAGGGTGGGAGAGGGGAGGGCAACTAAAATTATCAGAAGTTTGGAACAGGTCCCATATGAAGAGAGGCTGAAGAGACTGGGACTTTTCAGTTTAGAAAAGAGGAGACTGAGGGGGGATAGGATAGAGGTCAATAAAAGCATGAGTGGGGTGGAGAGGGTGCATACAGAAAAGTTTTTCATTAGTTCCCATAATAGAAGGACTAGAGGACACCAAAGGAAAGGAATGGGTAGCAGGCTTCAAACTAGTAACAGAAAGTTGTTCTTCACAAAGCAAAGAGTCAACCTGTGCAACTACTTGCTGCAGGAGGCTGTGAAGGCTACAACTAGAACAGAGTTTAAAGAGAAGTGAGATAAAGTCATGGAGGTTGGGTCCCTGGAGTGGTATTAGCCAGGGGGTAGGAGTGGTGTCCCTGCCCGAAGTTTGTGGAAGGCTGGAGAGGGATGGCATGAGACAAATGGCTTGGTCACTGTCGTCGGTCCATCCCCGCCAGGGTCCCTAGGGTTGGCCGCTGTCGGCAGACAGGCTACTGGGCTAGATGGACCTTTGGTCTGACCCAGGACAGCCATTGTAAGCTCAGGGCTCAGGGTCGGGGGTCTCAGTGGACCACCTTGATTTTCATGCACACCTGCTCCTGGGTGGCCAGGCTGGCAGCTCTCCTGCCCTAGACGGCCGCTTTCCTGTGCCTAGTGTGGAGGTCGTGGACAAGGTCCACGATGTCCGCACTCGACCAGGCGGGTGCCTTCCTCTTGCGGTCCCAGGCAAGCTCCCAGGAGCCGCCAGCCTGGTCCCGGAAAGAGGGGGAGGGCTTGGGGGCATCGGGTGGGTGGCTGGCTTGAGCCATGCCAGGTGCAGGGTCTGCTATCTGGGTGCTGGCAGCCTTGCAACTGGCACAAACACTGTAGCCAGCCCGTGCACCTTTAAGGGATCCGGGGCCGGGAGGGGGGCAATAGAGTTTCCCTGGTGTTGGCCAGAGTGGCCACCAGGGAAAGCTGGGGAGGGCTAGCCTCCCACTAGTTCGAATTAAGGGGCTACACACCCCTTAATTCGAACTAGTAAGTTCGAACTAGGCTTAGTCCTCGTACAATGAGGTTTACCTAGTTCGAACTAAGCGCTCCGCTAGTTTGAATTAAGTTCGAACTAGCGGAGCGCTAGTGTAGCGCCTGTCAAAGTTAATTCGAACTAACGTCCGTTAGTTCGAATTAACTTTGTAGTGTAGACATACCCAGAGAGAGTTGGAGTAATGTAGGGCATTGTGACCTGGGGCAGGGAATTGTGGTCCGGAAAGGGAGATGGGTGCAGGAGAGGATTCTAGCCTTGGGAAGGAATGTAAGAGCGGCTGCAGGGGCTGCACTGCCGCCATCCCCAGCATAATCTCTTAGCTCCTATTGGCTACTTTTTGCCCAATAGGAGCTGAGACATTGTTCTGGGAACGGGAACAGTGTGTGATGCCTGCCCCACTGCACGTGGTGCAGAGCCATAGGGGGCAGCCAGCTGCTTTGAGTTCCGTGGAACTGCTCTGCATTTCAGGGGCAGTCTGTGGGTCATATCTCGCCCACCCCTGTTTTCGGGTCACATTATCACATCTAGCTCCATCTTCAAAATTTAGGGGTGCATCCAATTGTGCAATTAAAGATCTGCTTTTCTCCAGGCAATTACCCCTTTTGCATTGCCAGAATGGCTGGACTCTGGAGGATTCTCCATGGACGAAGTGTCTCCAGTGGCATAAAGAAATTAAAGCAGTTTCTGCACCTCCTTCCCCAAATTCTAACCAGTGCCTGAGGGATGACTAGTTATCCCTTACACCTGGCTGATCCAAGGATCCTGGATCATTTCCTGAGGGCTGATGGCTGTCTGGTTAAATCAAGACATTTGTGTAAATTAACAAAGTCTTTAGGCTGTTCTACCAAATAGCAGGAGCTGGTCTAGCACCCAAACATCTAAAGATTGTCTTTTCACCCTTTAACTTCCTAAATTCTGGAGAGTATTCCTTGGCCCAAGCACAGGAAGAACAAGTTACTCACTCTGTGTAGTAACAGTGGTTCTTTGAGATGTGCCCTGTGGGTGCTCCACTCTAGGTGTCGGGTCCATCCAATTTCAAGCAATGAGTGCATTTTTGGGGCACATGGGACTCCTCCAAACAACGGACACAGACTGTGTGACCGTCTGAGGCTGGCATAGCCTCTTTGGACTGGGAACACCGTTTGAATCCTGGTGTCCCAGGCATGATGAAATTGACTAGGCAAACTGCCGTACTGGCAGAAATTGACTAGAACGACGTCTTTCTCTTTTTTTTCTCCTTTTTCTTTCAAAACTAACTAACTAATTAACAGGAAACTAATTACTGAACAAAGACTAACTATATTACAATTCTTTCTGACAGGATTTTCTCTGCGTCTGAGGAGATCGCAAAGCTCCGCCAGCAACCTAGGACAGTTGAGAGGAACTGGCGGGGGAGGGGGGCCGGTCTGCGCTCGTGATCAAAGGCGCGAAAGCCCCGCACTACAGGGGGCATGCACAGACTGGCCGAAGATGGCTCTGAAATCTTCCGACCAGCGGCGCCGGGATGGACCCAACACCTAGAGTGGAGCACCCACGGGGCCACTTGAAGAAGAACTGGGAAGAATTTGGACCATTTTCTGTGCATTGCAAAATCTGCCATTATCCCTTTTGCTGTTCTTGAATGAGTAACAGATTGGGATCTAGGTGTCACCTAGTACTTATGACGATTCCTAACATCCTGGCAAAAAGTGACTGAAATGTGAATACTGGAGTATTTAGATGAGCCCCCAGCCCTCTGCCTGACTCACAAGTGATGCTCCCTTTTGTCTAAGATGTTCATTTCAATGCCTTTGAATAATATTCGTGCCATTCGGAATCGTCAAGGGAATGGACACCAGGATTAAGTATTGAAATTGATGTGTTTTCCTCGGCTGTGCCTCAGTGGGAATGTTGAGTACCACACAAGAGCTATAACGGAGGATTCCCTCCCTCTGTGTGACTCTGATTGCTGTTATAATTGGAATAATTTGCATTTTTATGAAGACACTATTCCATCCGCGGGCATCGTGACAGTGCCTGGTGCTGCAAAAGGCCTGCAGCTTTGAAATGCGCACAGAAATGATTTGTTTTTAACAAGCTGGTCCTGAATGGAGAAAGAAATGTTTCAGTGGGGTCACGGTGTTAGTCTGTTTCAGCAAAAATGAGGAGTCCAGTGGCACCTTAAAGACTGTTTTTCTACAATGTCTGAGAAGGGGGAGGGGGAGAGAAGATACTTACAGATGTCTCGGGGTTTGAACAGGATTTAGATGCTTGGTCATGCACAGACACCAGTTGCTAATACTGACTGTTGCCCATGCATGAAGGTGCATTGTGAGCCTGATTCTGGCATCCTTACTTACAAAGCGCAACCTGCTAGGAAATATAAGCTCATCTCTTCACAGGGAGACATACTGGAGAGGGTGTCACCATACCTGCATATTTCAGTGTTGCTCATGTCTTCCTCTGAAGTAGCAGCACTCCCCACTAGTGGGGACAAGATGAACCCTGGTAAGATCAGGGATACTCCCCACTAAGGCTATGTCTACACTCGCGGCTTCTTGCGGGAGTAATATGCAAATGAGGCTAAGCGTGGAATATCGCCGAGCCTCATTTGCATACCTAATGAGCCACCATTTTTTTCAGAAGAGGCTCTTGCACAAGAAGGAACATCTACACTGCCCGTTCTTGCACAAGAAAAACCCTCTTGCGCAACACCGTTACACCTATTACTTTTCAGGAAGAACGGCATTGCGCAAGAGGGGCCTAACCATTTATGATCTTGGGAGAGACCTACCTTTATTCTTGTGAAGGTGCCAAGGAATACCCTTGACAATCCCAGCTCAAGCATTTACTTGTCTGTTAAAACTTCTGTTTCAACTGAATGCACTTCTTGCGTCCCATTCCTAAATTGTTAACCTCATGTACTTTTGTTGCATGTTTTAAAGCAGCTGCTACATTCCACCTACCCAGATGATGTATTTAAAAATATATATCCTTTACTTTCCCCCAGGGGTGTGGTGAGGCTTAACAAGTCACGATTTGTAAAGCATTTTGTGATTCAGGGTGAAAGGTATTGATGTAGTACGAAGCATTATCATTATAATCCATTAGCACCTACAAAAGATTTCAAGAGAACGAACTTCGAACTGCTTAAACCAAGCAAATCTGTTCATCTACAATAGGTTTCCAAGCACATACAAGATCAAATGACATGGCTATTTTTTCTGCCAATGGTGTTGAAGCATTGTTATTCGTGTTACGTAGAAGTAAAGGTCCGTCATCATTTCTGTTATGAACTTCTATCTCTAGGGCCACTGCCAGAGTGGAGCAAAAAGGGCATCTTCCCTGAGAATTGGGACTCCAGGATGCCGTTACCATGTATCACCAGGGTGTGAGGACTCACTCGGCCCTGCACCCGCATCTGCAGCTAGGTGTGACTCTCAGGCAGCAGGTAGAACAGACTTGTTGTTAGCACAGGATCCAGGAGCAGTCAGTCAACCCATCTTGGGGAGAAGGAGCCCTGGGCCCTGTTCCCCCATCCTGCTCCAAGCCCACTCTGAAAAAACTCACCCCTTTAGCAGCCTGTCCCCTCTCCGCAGGCTGCCTTGCATCCCCCTTTGTCTGGCTTCCTGGACAAAAGGTGCCACCTAGTCACACATCCCTCTCAGAGTCAGGCTGATGGGCTACATTATCTCTCAGTGAGTCACACCTGCAATTCCCATCCCCCTCTAGACAGCTGAGCAGTGCCCAGGGAAACTGAGGCACTCGCACAGGGCCACCACAGGACAGTAGACATCTCCCTCCACACAACAAAGCAGAGTGAACACAATCCCCACTTCATCACACTACGGCAGCAGCAACAGCTGGAGACGTGGACTTTTTAAAAAGGTGGCTTAACATCTTTTGGCATTCAAATAATAACTAAAGCAATTAATAGTTGATTGAGGGAAACAACTACTACAGCATCTTTTTAGCAAGTATTTTTAATCCCAACTACCATTATGACATTCCACGTAGAGTTAGTATGCATATGCAGATCAAAGATTTTCTAGGTCTGCATAGATATAAGTGACTAGAATAGCACCGAAAGAGCTACTGTAGCCACGCATGTCAATGATAATGTGTTTCTTGCTTGATCACGGAGCATGTGGTGGCATACTGTGGAGCACCATAATGAGTCTATTGGAATTCCAGCCGAGCCTTCAAAGCCTGTATGCTTGGATTGGTTTCTCCCCCTCCCATTGTTGTACCTGACACGGATTTAAAAGAGAAACGAAATTAACACCGGTAATCAGAGCTTAATTTTAACAGACAACGGGAAATTCTCACTCCATCTTCAGAAAGTATCCACAGGCTCAGTTCAAAGTCATTGGGAACCCATCCTTTCAGTTGTGTCCCGCTCTCCCTCGTACGCAACTCCCAGGATCTAGCTTGTAAGCATCACCAAATTACTATTATAACACTGACAGGTGGAACTAAAACTTGGGACCTCTAGAATAGAGCTATGCAGCCTATGGGCCACATGCGGCCTGCAGCCTGCTTGTTTGCAGCCCGCGATGCGGTTTGGGTTTGCGCAGAGCTCAGTGCATGGCCCCTGGGTGGGATCTTTTGAACATGGCCCCCACTGGGAACACACTCCACAGTGGTGAAGCATCTCCCAGGTGTGGTGAGCTCTGAAAGACACAAGCAGATGGGCTGGCTGGAACAGGTGGGTACAGGGTGTTGGCATTTCTAGCCCCCCAGGGAGAAGGTGCCGGGAGTGCCAGACCATTCTGAGAACTGCTTTGTCTTCGTGCCCGTCAGTGTGAAAGAAGCTATTTGCTTATATTTACATATATATTTACATGTACATGCAACCACACTTAAGTTGCGGCCCTCGGCATGTGCTGTGAGTATCATTTTGGCCCCCAGGGCTTCCAAAGTTGAGCACCCTTGTCTAGAGCTTATTGCATGAGCCTCTAACACTTAAGCTAAAAGCCAGCTGGCCCTCGACAAAGGCTATAGCGAAAACTTGGTCTCTCATTCTGTAAGTGGTCGGAGGGTACGTCTACACTACAAAGTTAATTCAAACTAACAGCCGTTAGTTCGAATTAACTTTCATAGCGGCTATACGTGCACTTAATGCGAACTAGGCAAACCTCATTCTACGAGGAGTAACACCTAGTTCAAATTAAGTAGTTCAAATTAAGGACTGTGTAGCCACTTAATTCAAACTAGCTGGAGGCTAGCCCTTTCCAGGGTGCCCTGGTGGCCACTCTGGGCCAAACCAAGGAAACTCTTCTGCCTCCCTCCGAGCCCTGGAGCTCTTAAAGGGGCATGGTCTGGCTACAACGCTTGTGCCAGTTGCAAGCCTGCCAGCACCCAGCCAGCAGACACTGCACTTGGCATGCCATGAGCCAGCCACCCGCTGCTACCCAGCCCTCCGCTTCTTCCCGGGACCAGGCTGGTGGCTCACAGGAGCCTGCCCGGGGCCGCAAGAAGCGGGCGCCCACCTGGTCTAGTGCAGAGATTGTGGACCTCATTGAGGTTTGGGGGGAAGCCTCCAACGTCCACGATCTCTGCATTAGCCATAGTAACGTGGCCGTCTACAGCCACATGGCTGCCAGCCTGGCCACCAGAGGGCAAATGCGGACACAGGAGTAGGTCCGCTGCAAAATCAAGGACCTGTGGCAGACCTACTCCAGGGCCTCCCAGCCAGGGGTTGACCTGGAGGCCTGCCCTCATAACGAGGCCCTGGACCGCATCCTGGGGGCTCTCATAGTCCATGCCCCCCGGGTGGTGATCGACCCTGGGGTAGAGGGCCCCGTCCCTGACATGGAGGACGATGCTGAGAGCCAGGAACCTCGAGGCATCCCGCAGAGCACATTGGCTGTGTCGTCCGAAGCCAGGGAGGGCTCCACATGTGAGTGCCATCATGCTCCCCTTCTGTGTATGAGGGGGGTGGAGAGGGAGCCCAGGGACCATGCGCCTGGGCCTTGCCCACCATGGAGCAGCAGCTGGGTGTCATGCAGGGGCCCTGGGCTGATCCCATACACTGACCTCACCTTGCAGAGGTGGGCTAGGTTTCCCCCATTGTGTCTCCAGGGAGAACTGACCGCTGCTCTGGTTTCACCACAGCCGCAGCACCTGGGACTGCAGGGCGCACCACCCGCCTGCAACAGCCACCCGCACCCGGGCCAGCAGGCGCACCCACAACCTGGAGGACTACCAGCGGTGGCACCTGCGGCTACTGGAGCACCAGCTCCGCACCCAGGACCACTAGGTCTGGGAGGACTTGCGGCTGCAGCTGCAGCAGCAGAGCTTGGAGGCACTGGAGGAGCAGAGCCATGCCCTCTGTGGCCATCTCCAGACCTTGGTGGACAGGTTTCTGCCTACTCCTGTTCCAGCCCCTGCGGCCGCCCCAGCTCTCGCTCTTCCTCCCACCCCTGCTCCTCCACCCCCCTATCCTTTCTGCTCCACCCTCCACATCCACTCTCCCCCTGACGCTCCCTTACCAGCAGTGCTGCAAGACGGGAGAGCCAGCAGGACCCTGAACCCTGAGCTTTCCCTTCCCTTCCTCCCCTTCCTCCCCCTTCCATCTCCCTCCTCCTAGATTCCCCCTCCCCTCTCCTACCCTCATTCCTCCCTCCCCCATTCCAGTTTTGTACAATAAAGAGATTTTTTTTGGCAAAACAGGTGTTTTTATTTTACATTAGGAAGGGGGGTTAGGGAGGGGAAAGGGAAAAGAGGGGAGGGTGGAAGAAGGTCCCAGTGGGGCATGCAGGGAGAGTTCAGTCCTCCTCCACCTGAAAGCTCTCCCGCAGGGCTTCCCAGATCGGCGAGGTCGAGGCGGGTGAGGAGGCACCTAAAGCGTGCTTTCAATCGGACAGAGGCCCCCTCGACCACGATGCGGGCCCTGGTGAGCCTGGCATTGAAGGCCTGCCGGGAGTGGTTGAGGTGTCCCGTGTAGGGCTTCATGAGCCAGGGCTGTAGGGGGTAGGCCGCATCCCCCACCAGGCACACGGGCATGTCCACGTCCCTGACTCTGATGTGGTGGTCGAGCAAGAAGGTCCCAGCGTGCAGCCTCTGACACACGGAGGAGTTGCAAAATACTCTGGCATTGTGTGCCTTGCTGGACTAGCCCACATTTATGTCTGTGAACTGGCCCCGGTGGTCAGACACGGCCTACAGGAGCACGGAGAAGTACCCCTTGTGGTTGATATACAGGAAGGCCTGGTGTTCCGGGGGACGGATGGGGATGTGCGTCCTGTTGATGGCCCCCCCCCACATTTGGGGAAGCCGAGGGCGCTGAACCCATGGATGACCAGGTCCGGGTCGGTGAGGTGGACCACTCTGCGGAGCAGAATCCTCTTGATGGCCTTGACCACCTGCAGAGAGACACACAAAACTGCGAATCACTGGGGTGGCTGGGTGGCTGGGAGTGTTCGTTCCCTGGCACTGCCCTGCTTCCCACTCCCAGAAGCAACCCCCACTGTGATCCTGGCCGCCACAGGCGGCATGTGGTACGACCAGGACAGACTGAACCCTCCTGTGCGGGGCATTTTCACCTCCTCCCTGCCCCATTTTCCATGGGGTGGCCCATCCCCTCCTTGCAGTCCCCCTCTCCCTCCCTGGCCCAGTGGCCGGTGAGTGCCGTACCTGCATGAGCACTGCTCCAATGGTGGATTTCCCCACACTGAACTGGTTCCTGATGGATTGGTAGCTGTCCAGAATGGAGAGTTTTCACAGGGCGATGGCCACACGCTTCTGGAGGGGGATGGCGGGCCTCATGCAAGCGTCCCTTCGCCACAGAGCAGGGGCGAGCCACTCGCAGAGCTCCAGGAAGGTGTCCTTCTTCATCCTGAAGTTCTGGGTTCACTGTTGGTCTCCCCAGAGCTCCAGGACAATGTGGTCACACCAGTTGCTGCTGGTGTCCAGACACTGCTGCAGCTTCTCCATGGCCCCCAGGGAGGCCAGAGGAAGAGGAAGGGGGCTTACGTGCACCAGATGGTGCCAGGCAGCCTCCAGCCATTGCTGGCAGGCTTGCATCAGCAAGTCCAAAAGCTGGAGCAGCATGCCCAGGGCGAGCTCTGTCTCCATGGTGCCAACTGCGGTGGCTTCCCCAATGGGAACCACCGACACAGGCAGGGAGAGAGGAAAACACTTTGCTGTCCCCCGGCGAGATAGGCAAGCAAGCGGAAAAGCTGAGAATCGGCTGTCCGGGGGGTCCCTTTAAGCACGAGCCTCAGATAGCCTCAGACAGCAGCCACACAAAGCAACTACTGACCTGATGCCCTGCTGGAACCAGTTTGAGCTGCCCTTAAATGCGACCCAGCATCCAATCAGTGTGGACACGCTACTTCAAATTAGCAAAAAGCTAATTCGAATTAGTGTTTGGGTCTAGATGCGTTATTTCGAATTAGGTTATTTCGAATTAACTAATTTGAAATAAGTTAGTTCTAATTAGCGCTGTACTGTAGACAGACCCTAAGTGCCACTAGATGGGACAGTGACCCACACCCAATAGGTGTGTGGGTTACCAGGCTAGAGGACGAGATGTGGGTTGTGGCCAGTACAGGGAGATGCATTTAGGGGAACAGTGAACAGGGAGTTCCTAATACAAACAGGAGGAGCGGGATTTGTGACATTTCCCAGATAGCTCTGCCTTAGAGGGCATAAGGTCCTGAGATCTCAAGATGCTTTGTCATTAGAGGTCTACATGTCACACCTCTGGCCATCGTTCCCAGGAAGTATGTATCCAGCAACGGTTCCTGATTCAGGAAAGATTCCTTAAACAGGACAGCAAGGGCACGTCTACACTAAGAAATTATTTCAAAATATCTGAGGGTACGTCTACACTGCATCCCTAGTTCGAACTAGGGATGCAAATGGAGACAACCGAAGTAGTTAATGAAGCGGGGATTTAAATATCCCACGCTCCATTAACATGATCTCGCCGGCGCGCTAGTTCGAATCACAGCTGATTCGAACCAGGAAGTGCGTGCCGGGACGCCTTAGTTCGGACTAAAGCCCTTAGTCCGAACTAATGTTACTCCTCCGAACATTAGTTCGGACTAAGTGCTTTAGTCCGAACTAACGCGTCCCGGCGTGCACTTCCTGGTTCGAATCAGCTGTGATTCGAACTAGAGCACCGGCGAGATCATGTTAATGGAGTGCAGGATATTTAAATCCCCGCTTCATTAACTACTTCGGTTGTCTCCATTTGCATCCCTAGTTCGAACTAGGGATGCAGTGTAGACGTACCCTTAGTTATTTTGGGTGTTATTATTTTGAAATATTTCAAAATAGTGTGTTTACAGTAGAGGGAAGCCTCAAAATTAGTCCAAGGCATACTCCGTTAATGTGGAGGTGCTACCTCGACTTAGATCCCTATGAAGCACTGGGGCATAGTTACCGTGAATGGCTCTGGGGAATAGTTATTTCAAAATAGCAGCAGAGGAGCGTCCGCACTACCGCTATTTTGAAATAATAACTCCTGCTTTCCACAAAGAATAACGCTTATTTTGAAATGCTTATTTCAAAATAACCAGCCCCTTATTATGAAGTAACGGGCTTGGTAGTGTGGACATTCTGTTTGTTATTTTAAAATATGGGGAGTTATTTTAAAGTATAGACCAAGGCCAGTTGGGCTCCAATTGAGAGCATGTAAGCATGTGTCTATTCAGAAAAGTATCTAAGCATGAGCTCTAAGTGTGCTTCCCTGAATAGGTGTTTTCCAGAGTCAGGTCATTGCACACATCCTTACCTTCAAGATGTGCTTAAGTTGGATCTTTGTATGTTCTGTCCTGAGTCAGTGCTAAAGGAAGGGAGACATACCGGAGACATACCTGGGCTTCCTTGTAAGTGACATAAAATACATTCCCTTTGGACAGAGATGGTATAAGCTGACAGTTCTGTAGAGAGGAACTTAGTTCTTAAAAGGCTCGCTTTCCTGATTAAAAAAAAACCCAGTGGATCGCCTGGCCAATAAACCACTACTATTGGCTGAACCTGTAGCTGATTGAAAATCAAAACTCTCTTGAACATTTTGACCAAGCAAAAGAACAGAAATATTGCCACATTCTTGTATCTGTTGCCCCCACTGATGCAGTGACCAAAGCTTTTTACATTTCAAAATGAGGAAAAATGGTTGTTAGGATTGCCTTTCCTCCCTCTCGGTTGATTAGCTCCTCAATCTATTTGGCTGCAGGCTTTATAACACAGGACCAGCCCTGATTTTGGTATGTGCTGCTATACCTAGTCACAATGGTGAGGGTTAGGAGTGGACTAGACACACTTATTTCATATTTCTCTGGTGTTTTTGTCTTCATGTGACTATTTTCATATGCTCTCCACATTATTGTGTCTTATTATGTCTGTGTAATCTATGAGCATATTTAAGCATAGAGAAAAAAAGGAAGCCATTACAACAGGTTTTGATTACTTCCCTTGCTTGCAGGAAAGAAACAATAAATGTTACTGGCACCTTTTGCATCTGGAATTATGTTAACAACAAATTTTGAAAGTACTACATGAAGAACTGCAGGAAAGGAAACCAGTGATTGTTTAGAATAGCGGCGTCTAATTTATAAGCAGCTCAAACAAGGCAGATCTGAGGGAGGAAGAGAATTAATTTCAATGGGTATGTTTAAAGAAATGAATTCAAATCCCAAGAGGTTCATCCACTTCAGCACCTGCTGTTTTCATTGACTGGCTACGTCTGGACTGCCTTCTTCTGCCGAAAGCAGATATGCAAATTTGGAGCAAATTTGCATATCTTCTTCTGATCCTGTTCTCGGAAGAGGTTTTGTAAAAAAAAAAAAAAAAGCAGTTTAGATGCAGTTCTTTAGGGGGAAAAAACGCTTTTTCAAAACAAAACCTCTTCCAATAATGCGATCGGAAGAAGATATGCAAATTAGCTCCAAATTTGCATATCTTCTTTTGGCAGAAGAAAACAGTCTAGACGTAGCCAGAGAGGCTATCTCCTTCACTGACTGAAGAGCATCAACAATTATAACACTCGTGTAAAAACGAGAATCCCTAGTGAACTCTTATGATAAGGAGGAAAATGTGGAAGGGAAGAGAAATATAGCTTAATGAAAAGAGACTCCTTGATACCTGTCAATCTTCCATGAAAACAACTCAGTCATGTCATATATGACCAGTTATAGCTTTCATATACAACCCAACACTGTAGCATTTAATATCAGAAGGGGAAACAACACAAAAATGAGGAAGATAGTTAAACAGAAATGAAAAGGTACAGTGACAAAAGTAAAATTTCTGCAAGCTGCATAGAAACTTTTCAAAGACACCATAATAGAGGCCCAACTTAAATGTATACCCCAAATTAAAAAACACAGTAAGAGAACCAAAAAAGTGTCATTTGGCTTAAGAACCAAGAAAAGAAGCAGAGACAGATAAAAAACATCTTTTAAAAAGTGGAAGTCAAATCCTAGCGAGGAAAATAGAAAGGAGCATAAACTTTGTCAAATTAAGTGTAAAAATATAATAAAAAAGCCAAAAAGGAGTTTGAAGAACAGCTAGAAAAAATCAAAAAGTAATAGCAATTATTTTTTAAGTACATCAGAAGCAGGAAGCCTGTTAAACCACCAGTGGGGCCCTACGATGATCAAGATGATAAAGTTGGACTCAAAAATGATAAAGTCATGGCAGAGAAGCTAAATGAATTCTTTACTTCAGTTTTCACGGCTGAGGATATTGTGGAGATTCTCAGACATGAGCCATTCTTTTTAGGTGACAAATCTGAGGAATTGTCCCAGATCGAGGTGTTATTAGAGGAGGTTTTGGAACAAATTGATACACTTAACAGTAACAAGTCACCAGAGCCAGATGGCATTCACCCAAGAGGTCTGAAAGAACTCAAATGGGAAATTGCAGAACTATTAACTGTGGTTTGTAACCTATCCTTTTAATCATCTTCTGTATGTAATGACTGGAAAATAGCTAACGTGACCAAAAAGGGCTCTAGAGGTGATCCTGGCAATTACAGATTGGTAAATCTAACATCAGTACCAGCAAATTAGTTGAAACTATAGTGCAGAATAAAATTGTCAGACACACAGATGAATATAATTTGTTGAGGGAAGTCAGCATGGTTTCTGTAAAGGGAAATCATGTCTTATTAATCTGTTGGAGTTCTTTGAGGGGATCAACAAACATGTGGATAAGGGGGACCAGTGGATATAGTATACTTAGATTTCCAGAAAGCCTTTGAAAAGGTCCCTCACCAAAGGTTCTTAAGCAAAATAAGTTATCATGGGATAAGAGCAAAGGTCCTTTTATGGACTGATAACTGTTTAAAAGACAGGAAACAAAGGGTACAAATAAATTGTAAGTTTTCTGAATGGAGAGAGGAAACTAGTGGGGTCCCCCAAGAGTCTGTCCTGGGAACAATCCTATTCAACTTATTGATAAATGATCTAGAGAAAGGAGTAAACAGTGAGGTGCCTAAATTTGCAGATGATACCAAACTGCATAATATAGTTAAGATCAAAGTAGACTATGAAAAGCTTGACAAAGATCTGACCAAACTAAGTGATTGGGCAACAAAATGATAAATAAAATTCAACGTTGATAAATGTAAAGCAATGCACATTGGAAAAAATAATCCCAACTATATATACAATATGATAGGGACTAGAATCATAGAATCATAGAACTCAAAGAGACCTCAGGAGGTCATCAAGCCCAAGGCAGGACCAATCCCAACTAAATGGACCCAGCCAGGGATTAGTCAAGCGGAAACTTTAAAATCTCTAGGGATGGAGATTCCACCACATCCCTATGAAACCCATTCCAGTACTTAACCACCTTCCTAGAGTATGTCTACACTGCAACCATAGTTTGAACTAGGGTGGCTAATGTAGTCATTCAAACTTGCAAATGAAGACCGGGATTTAAATATCCCAGGCTTTATTTGCATGTCCCGGGCGCTGCCATTTTTAAATGCCCCTGTAGCAATGAGGAGTAATGGTAGTTCGAATTAGGAGCTTTAATTCGAACTACCTAGCCCGTGCCACATGTAGCCGCGAGCAGGTAGTTCGAACTACCGGGAATTTAAAAATGGCAGCTCCCGGGAACATGAGCTAATCAGATTGGTCAGGCATGACTTGCCCTTCGTGAATCCATATTGATTATTCCTGATCACTTTCCCCTCTTCCAAGTACTTCAAAATGGATTATTTTAGGATCCCCTCCATGATTTTTCTGGGGACTGAGGTAAGTCTGACTAGTCTGTAGTTCCCTGGATTGTCCTTCTTCCCTTTTTTAAAGATGGGCACTACATTTGCCTTTTTCCAGTCATCCGAGATCTTTCCCGATCTCCATGAGTTTTCAAAGATAATGGTCAAAAGCTCTGCAATGACATTTGCCAACTCCCTAAGTACTAATTTAGCTACAACTACTGAAGAGAGAGATTGTGGAGTCATTGTGGATAGTTCTCTGAAAACATCCACCCAGTGTGCAGCGGCAGTCAAAAAAGCAAATAGAATGTTAGGATCATTAAAAAAAGGATAGAGAATAAGATAGAGAATATCTTAATGCCTGTATATAAAACCATGGTATACCCACATCTTGAATACTATGTACAGATGTGGTCTCATCTAAAAAAAAAAAATATGTATTAGAAAAGGTTAAGAAAAGGACAAGAAAATGTATTAGGGGTTTTGAACGGGTGTCGTATGAAGAGAGCTTAAAAAGTCTTGGACTTTTTATCTTAGAAAAAATGATACTAAGGTAGGGAATATGGTAGAGGTCTATAAACTCTTGACCGTTGTTGAAAAAGTGAATAAGGAAATGTTATTTACTTATTCTCACAATATAAGAACTAGGGCTCACCAAATGAAATTAATAGGTAGCAGGCTTCAAACAAACAAAAGGAAGTTTTTCTTCACTCAGTGCAGAGTTAACCTGTGGAACTCCTTAACAGAGGATGTGGTGAAGACTAGTGTTCAAAAAAGAGCTAGATAGATTCATGGAAGTTAGGTCCATCAATGACTATTAGCCAGAATGGTTAGGAATGGTGCCCCTAGCCTTTTTTTTTTGTTTGGAAATGGGTGACAGGAGAGGGATCATGTGAGGATTAACTGTTGTGTTCTCTCCCTCTGGGGCATCTGGTATTGGCCACTGTCAGCAGACAGGATACTGGGCTGGATGGACCGTTGGTCTGATAATGGTCAGTATGGCCATTCTTATGTTCTTATTTGCATTGTAATCCAACGCTGAGAAGAATGGAATTGAGAATACAACCTGATCTGTACCAGTCTAGTTGCAGGAGCCTTCATTCCTGAGGAACTGCTCGCTAGTTCCAATTTCTTTTTCAGCCTAAAGTTGTTAAAGTTTCATAGGGAGATATATTTCCCCAAAACAATATTACATCCAGCTATCTAATTTGGATTAAAAATGAAGGAGGCAGAATCAAAAAAATCATGTTAAAAGAAACCTCAGCATGATGTGATAGTCAATAGGGAAAGTAATTTACTAAAATTAGCTAATACCGTTGGCGCATGCATCTACAGTAACTGGTTTTACAAAAAGGGAAAAGCTTAAATGCAAGGCAACATAAGCGCCCCCACTGGAGATAAAATAAAATCAATAGAAATCACAGGCTCTGAAGTCATTACTCGGGCATCACTCCAGCTTACTTCAAAGAGTTTCGCCTCAAATTGCAACAAATTGGGTCTGCTCTTTGTATAGCTGAATCCCAAAATACTCTATGGAGCTGCTGTAAATAATAAATCAACATAGTTAAATAATGAATAATAGCAGAGGAAGAGAGAAATTTAGAGCTGTAGGCGAGGGAGAAAGGGTATGTTTAGAAATGGTTGGGGAGTCAATGAGGTGGAAAGGTTAGAGGGAGGCTGCTCCAGATGGCAGTAAGAAGCAGATAAGGCTCCTGCCCGATCAGCAAGATGGGAGCTTGTGTGGAGACAGAAAGATGAAGCAGCAGAATAAATTAGGCGGTGGGGGACAGTGCTGAGTTAAGCTACAGTAATTCCTTGGCAGGTTTTCGACTCAAGATCAATATTGAACCACATCAGTATTGCACTAAGTCCATAGCTCATAAAAGCTTTGACTTCATGGCGTGTGAGTGGTATCTTCCAACCAGGTCTAGGGACAGATTTTGATCTAAGTTTCACCTTCAGAAATTAGAACATCTCAATTGAAACCATGGAAATTACTGCAGACTGATACCTATGAAAATCAGAATCCGTCCCTGACTCTCCTTACAACAGTGAAAATGAGAGTGGGTGTCATTTTGTGTTGTCACAAAACTAAGGAATTGTAATGAATGATTCAAAGGACAGCAAGGAAAAAAAAAGCTCCAGCCTTCCAATTAATTGAAGTGATATGTGTCTGTGAGGCTGATCTTGTGTTCTTTGTATGGCCCCATTTCATATGGATTTCAGTAGGCTTTTTGATGTTCTAGGAATGCACAGCTGATTTTCTTAAGTGTTTGCAGAGTTGTGGTGGCGTTGTTGGTCAAAGATGTCAAAGAGACAAGGAGTAATGATAGTGAGGTAATCTTAGTTCATATTAGATGTTGGTCCTTCACTCACTTTATCTCTCTCTTATGGTGAACCTGGAAATGTCTGGATCGGGGAATCAAGAACCAAGTGTATTGATGTTGATACACTGTAAACAAAGCCTCTATCATTTTATGTGCACTGGAGCACATAGTGGAAGAGTGGACTGCAGGTGTCTAGCATTGGAAAAGGTTCAGAAAAGGGCAACAAAATGATTAGGGGTTTGGAATGGGTCCCATATGAAGAGAGATAAAAAAGACTGGGAATTTTCAGTTTAGCAAAGAGGAGACTAAGGGGGAAATATTAGAGGTCTATAAAATCATGACAGGTACTGACAAAGTGAATAAAGAAAAGTTATTTACTTGTTCCTGTAACATAAGAACTAGGGGTCACCAAATGAAATTAATAGGCATCAGGTTTAAAACAAACAAAAGGAAGTTTTGTTCATGAAGCGCACAGTCAACCTGTGGAACTCCTTGTCAAAGGAGGTTGCAAAGACCAGGACTTCAACATGATTCATAAAAGAGCTAGATAAATTCATGGAGGTTAGGTCCATCAATGGCTATTAGCCAGGATGGGTAGAAATGGTGTCCCTAGCCTCTATTTCTCAAAGGCTGGAAATGGATGACAGGAGAGGGATCACTTGATAATTACCTATTCTGTTTACTCTCTCTGGGGCATCTGGTGTTGGCCACTGTTGGAAGACAGGATACTGGGCTAGATGGACCTTTGTTCTGACCCAATTTGACCGTTCGTATGTTTTTATGGAGAGGCAGTCATTTGGGGATATTATCTACCTTCATTTCTAAGTCTCATAAATTTTAACAGTGATCAAAAATACCATGTCAGCTCACAGATTACAACTTTGTTTGCTTTACAGATGCAATGCTGGTTGTGTTAATAGAGGCAGTCCCTCTAGGGCAAATACTAGCTTTAGATCCATCTATTAGCTGTGTGGCAACATGCTTTACAATTTTCTCCTAAATATTGTAATTAACAAAGATGTGATGCTTGTCAGAGCTGACATAATTCATTCAGCAGAGTGCAACAAGTAAGTGCATCTGTATATTTGCATACCAAAATGCTAAAAATACTTGTATGCAAGACAAAAGATTGCTTTGCTTTGAATACATAACCAAATGCTAGCTTCAATTATATGCTTCAGCTTAGAGTATTATGATCTTGTTTTCAACTACATGTGTGTAACTGCATAATTACAAGGCAAAGCTTTTCAACATTGGGCCTGATTCTGATCTTACATACCGCAGAATAAATTATGGGGCATACCATTATAGTGAACAGACTTGAGCTGGTGTAGAAAATCTGGTGAGATGTGAATCAGGCTCGTGGAATGTACTGAAAAAATTGTTTCTTTTACAACAAAAATGCCTTAAAAGTTGCACATTGGCTGCTTCATGGGTTGGTAATATGGCACGGAGACTTTCACCATTAAGTTGCTGGTCTGAGCAAGACTCTTGTTTACCATGAGCAAATGTTATTACCTGCAGTGTGCCATTCAATAGCCTGGGCGAAATTAAGTGTGCCTCCATCTAGTTCCCAGTAAACTGATGTTCACATCACAGAGGCTACATCTACACTATGAGTTTTCTCAGCAAAAAATATGCTAATGAGGGATTCATTTGCATGAGTCACAATCTCATTTGCATATTTTCTGTTGTTCCGTTTTTGCGCAAAAACAAGCAGTGTGAACGTTTTCTTTTAGCGCAAACCCCCCTTTTTAAAAACAAGCAGTGTGAACGTTTTCTTTTTGCACAAAACCCTCTTTTTCCACAAGATATTTATGCCCCAAAAAAGGATGTTTACTGATCTTGTGGAAAAAGGGGGTTTTGCGCAAAAAGAAAATGTCCACGCTGCTTGTTTTTGCGCAAGACCTCAGTGCAAAAACGGATCGGCAGAAAATATGCAAATGAGATTGCAACTCATGTAAATGAATATTTCTCATGCATATTTTTGGCTGAGAAAACTCGTAGTGTATACACAGCCAGAGTGACTTCTAAATTTTTCCTGCTTGACAGTTTTTCTGGTGGATACAAAAAATTGCTCAATGGTGAAGAATCATAGCAAGTCTGCCTTCCCAAAAGCCCTCTGGAGTCATTGTTATGAGGAGTGGTTTGGTAAAACTTAAACTTCTCCCTCCTTGCTGCACCCAGTCTGTAAACACAGAACATTCTGCCTCCAGTGCTGTCAATCCCATCCTCTGCACCATATTCACTAGAAAAATAATTTAGTCTAACACCACCACAGCACAACATTTTGCCAATTAAAGTTCTATGTCACGCAAGTACCTATAATCTGACCCATGTAGTTTTATAATCACTGACATTATTAAGGCTCGGTGCGGCTGTAAGGGTCAATTTGCCTGCATCCAATTTGAGGAACAGGGCTAACATTTACACCCAAAATACACCAACAGACTTTACTGAGGCTAGCTGTTAGCAAAACAGAGAAAATCTCAGTAATGGAAGTACAGAGTTTTCTTCACTACTCTTGTTCTTTTTTTTTTCTTTTTCTTTTGCACTGGTTGACAGCAATTAGCTAATCACATTTTGACTTAGACAATGAAAACAAAGAATCACGGTGTAAATAGATTCCTTAAGTATGCATTTTATCTGGAGCCAGCTTTCAGCATCGATAAATCACTTACATTTGATAGAGTGCATTTTGTTGTTTACAGTGTTATGCATTTCAAATCTGGCTTCAATTGTGTGTTACTTTTTTGAAGCCAAAATGTAAAATGATTTTGATTCCTGCATGGAAAGATAGAGAGCTATGAACTTCAGTTAAGTGCACTTCCCCACTTCATATCTAGATTTAAGTGAGTACAGAAATAAAAGTGCATCAAGCTTTGTTTAAAGCATGATTTATGTCTTTAGTAAAGAAATAGAAAGAACAAGGAATGTGCTGTGTTTTAGCCGTAAGTAGCTCTGCAAATGTAGTTGGGTGAATGATTTCTCCTTGTTGTGTCCTATCCTGCAAATTTTAGTCATGGGAGCAATTCCATTGGGGACAGATCCAAAATCAATTCCTTCCACTGACCACTAGGGATTTGATCTGATGCCCACTGCTGTGATTTCGAAAACCACAAAGGAGTCTTCCCACAGTCCTCCTGCATGGAACTCCCATTGAAGTCACTGAAAGCTCTACATTTAGAGAAAACAACATTTAGAGAGACTGCAGAAGTGAAAGGAGACTGGTTTAGCGTTTCCAAGGCTACTTCTTCAAGTTGAGCTGAATAAATACAAGTGAGGAGCGTTTGGTCCATCATGGTTCAAATCCCAACAGAATATTCAGCATAGAAAGGGAAGTTACGCATGAGAGATTAAATACACATTTAGTCTGCTCGACCCTGCCAACTCCTGATTTTAATTATTCTTCTGTGTGTCTACCTTCTCCAGAAATAGTTTTAGAGTTAGGAAGAGAGCAGAGGCAAATCATACTTTGGAACAAATGTGAAATTGCGACACCACATTTTCCCCTGGTTCTAGCTGCAGTGCAAATAGCAGGTCAGAGTAGATGCACATTTCACTTACACAGAACTCGCAGAATGATAAGGATGGTCAGAATCTCGGAAGGATGAGTAACAGCCTCATCGAAGGAAATGATTCTATTTCAGGGGTGGGCAAAATCAGGCCTGGGGGCCAGATCCAGCCCACCAAGCATTTCTCTTGGGTCTAACCAGCAGAGCCTGCAGATTTACAGCTGGTAAGATGTGTTCCGCTGCCCTTCCCCCCACCTTGCTTCATCCTGCAAGGGAGCGGCTCCCAGGATTCTTCTGCTAGCTGTACAAGAGGGTGGGGTGAAGTCAGGGAGCCCCCTGTCCCTGCACCCCATCTCTGCAGCGTGGAGGCGGGGGAGAAGGGGAACATGAATGGTAAGTGACTCAGGAGGGCCTGGTATCAGTGTACCGTGTTAGTCTAAATCTGCAAAAGCAGTGAGGAGTCCTGTGACACTTTATAGACTAACTGAAGTGTTGGAGCATGCATCTGACGAAGTGGGTCTTTGCCCATGAAAGCTTATGCTCCAACACTTCAGTTAGTCTATAAGGTGCCACAGGACTCCTCGCTGCTTCAGGAGGGCCTGTCCCCCACCCCTCTCTGCAGAGCAGGTCAGAAGGGAGACAACAGAGCAGGGCAGCTTGCCCTGTCTCCGCTAGCAGCGGCCAGCAGACACACTCACATGCCCAGTCGGTGCAGTGGCGGATATAGGGCAGGGTGATACAGGCCACCCCAGTCCCCGTGCTTCAAGAAGCCCCGCGCATGCGCCGTGTCAAAGGGGGGGGGCCCATGAAATTGTGCTGCCCTGGACCCCGCAAAATCCTCATCTGCCCCTGAGTGTGTGCCACACTGTGTGCCCCCCCCCCCCCACACAGAGTCACTATCACACACATAGGGTATGTCTAAACTACATGGCTCCGTCGACGGAGCTATGTAGATTTGTTTGTTTGGCAAAGTCAAATGAAGCCGCGATTTAAATGATCGCGGCTTCATTTAAATTTACATGGCTGCCGCGCTGAGCCGACAAACAGCTGATCAGCTGTTTGTCCACTCAGCGCGCAAGTCTGGACGCTCCCCTGCCGACATCAAAGCCCTTTGTCAGCAACCCCGGTAAACCTCATCCCACGAGGAATAACGGGGCTGCCGACAAAGGGCTTTGATGTCGGCAGGGGAGTGTCCAGACTAGCGCGCTGAGCGGACAAACAGCTGATCAGCTGTTTGTCGGCTCAGCGCGGCAGCCATGTAAATTTAAATGAAGCCGCGATCATTTAAATCGCGGCTTCATTTGACTTTGCCTATGTGTCTAATTTCCATGCCTCTGACGACAGAGGCATGTAGTCTAGACACAGCCATACTGACACACAAACTCTCCCATTCCTGTGCCACAGACACTCAAGCAGTGTCATTAAGTCTGTGTCTCTCTTGCACAGACTCTCTCTTTCACTCTCTCTCTCTCTTTAGCCCCCACCCCCACGCCTTGTGCCTGAGGCCCCATCCTTTCTGGGGGACCTGAAGCCAGCCCAGGACCACATGCCAAAATTCACAAAGTGCCCACCCCTGTCCTATTTGGATGTTAAATTGGGTCAGGCCCCTGTTGGTTGATGCTGGCATTTAGCAAGATGAGCAGCAAAATTACGAGCCAAGCAAGAAATGAATTTCCTCCCTCACCTTCGTCTGCCCTCAGACATGTTTGAAATTGCCATTAGCAACCATGGGATTAGAACATCCCTGCATGAGAGTCGTGCTGTTACCTTGCTGACTGTAGTTCAGAGAATATCCTCTGTGTAACATTCGTTTACTTTGTTCATCATGCTTAAGGGACTGAAGGACTATTTTTTCATGCTGAAAACAAAACTTCTGTTTACATCCCTGGAAGAATGGAAGTCATTGCAATATGACTCTTGTACTTTAGAAGGATAATGTCCTTCATTATGCCAGACTCCTTTTAGCTTTCACAATCATTTCCTTCCATCAGGTGTGTGTACTTGTGTTTAACTGGCTAGTCATTTTTTTTTCTCAGGGTGCACCTTACCATATAGAAGACAAGCCAAAGTTTCTGGTAAGCAGCGTGCTATGCTCTGTTGATTTCTCAGCAGTGTGTTGTTGTTTTACATTACTAAGTAGTCATTGGAGAAACTTAAAAAAACACCAAATAGTCTAGCATCACCTTAAAGACTAACAAAACATGTAGATGGTACCATGAGCTTTCGTGGGTACAACCCACTTCTTCAGATAACTGGAGTATTAAAAGTCCAGATGCAAGCATTAATAAGGGAAGGTGGGAGGAGGGGTGAGGGAGAGAAGAAAGGAGTCATTGTCATTCTTGTGCACATACCTGTATTCCAGAATTAAACAAAACACTAATTCTTTTCCTTTGCTAATATTAAGGCAAATAGCTTTATATCACTTCCACACTAAGCCGTAGTACTGGCCAAAGGCTCAGAGGAAATGTGCTCCTCCTCAGACGAGGTGTAAAAATAAACACAGGGACAGTGTGCAACAAGGATTTTTGAGAGGGATTCTGCCTCCTTGAGAAACTATCTCTAGGGAACTATTCCAGGGTGTCTTGACTCCACACCAAAACAGTCCTGTATATTTGAGCCCATAGGCTGCATATATTTAGTTCACACATCCCTGCCCACTTATGTAACATAATGTGTGTATGGAATAATAAAAAGATGAGTATGATCCTTATGATAGAGTGTTACTTTACACACGTCTGCACCATCACGATGCTCAACATGGTAGAAATGCATAGACTGTATTGACAATAATTAAATTTTCCAAGCTGTTATAATTTGAGCAGTAGTTACAGTGGGTATTTAGATAACTCAGGTGCTATTGTAGCACTCCAGTCTACCTGCTCTTCAGGGTAATGTGCCCCCAGGACTTCTTTGGGGATGTTTTAACAACATTGCAATAATAGTGGGAGTGTGTAAACCATTTTTTACCTGAGCACTGTCTAGTCTGTGCAATTAGACCTATTGACCATAAAACGGTAAGCCCTGGTTTACACTACGGCGTTATTTCAAAATAACTCCCCTTACTTTGGAATAACAAGCAGACCATCCTCACTACCAAGTCTGCTGTTTTGAAATAATGGGCTGGTTATTTCAAAACAAAAACTCCTACTTTCCACGAGGAATAATGCTTCTTTCGAAATAGTTATGTCAAAATAGTTGTAGTGTGAATGCTCCACTTCTGCTATTTTGAAATAACTACTCCCCAAAGTCTTTAGACGTAATTACTCCCAAGTTCTTCCGGAAGCTCTAAGTCAAGGTTGCACGTCCACATTAAGGGAGACTGTCTCAGACTAATTTTCATGCTATTTCAAAATAGTTATTTTGGGAGTTATTATTTCAAAATAGATTCCTAGTGTAGATATGTCCTATAAGTCTTTATTGTCCATAAAGGGCAATCTCCACTCCTATTAATGTTGATAGCAAAATTCTCATTACCTTTAGTTGAAGGAGGATCATATCTAAGTTTGACATCAGAAATGTACAGAATCCCCGAGGTGAGTGTGTGGTTGTTGTGTGATTATAAGGTGAAGAACTTTTGAACCTGTGAAGTCTATGTGTCCCTGTGGGCATAGATTTATAATTCTAGGCGGAAAAGATGATACCTCAACAATTATTAACACAATCGTTGTTATGGTCTGATGCATCAGAAATGAGTGTTTAATTCTTAAAACATCTAATATTTAGAATACTATTAATATAGGTATAATAACAGGCCTTTGCATTCTGATCAATTATCAAACCAACGCTCTGCCTTTGCAAACCCTTACATGCGTGATCACAATAAGAGTATTCATATGTTATATGCAGGCTGAACTATTTTGCCAGTAAAACATATCCACACCTCTCTGAAGTCTCTTTTGTCTCAAGTCCCCATGTTCATTGTAAAGGTCTCACAGTGGGGGATGCCTTTAATGTGGCTGAACAAACTGGATGGTCTCATGGTTAAAATACACTTTTCACATGCCAGGGTTCAATGGGTGATGCACAGAATTGACTAAGAAAAGCCATTGAGGACCAGTGATGTCCAGTTGCCTGTATTTGCTTGTGCTTCCATGACAATTTGTGGCACATATAGACAGTACTGGTGCCACCAAATATAGATAAATATATTAACCAAAACTTATGCGTGTCCCCAAGGCTCGTTGTCCAGAAATCTACCTCTAAATTTTACAAACAAATATAGGCATCAACCCTGAATTGCCCATAGATTTTAAGGACAAAAGAAACAATTCTGAGCTTCTAGTCAGGGCTTCTAAGTAACACAGGCTAGAAAATTTCCCTTGGTACTTCCTGCAAAGCCAGATCTTGAAGTTGCATATATGCTGAAGCATTTTTTTTAAAACAAGACATCCTATCTTCAAGGACTAGAGAATGACACCTCTAAGCAAGCTGTTCTTGTACTCTCAAACATAATAAACAGATCTGGACTTCTTTTCTAGCCTACATTTTTCTGCCTTCACCTTTCAGCCATTGAAGCATTTTATGCCTTTGTCAGCTAGATTAAAGTACCCTCTGTTATCAAAATCTTCTTTCTAGGTACATGCTTCTACGTTGCAGTTAACACACCTCATACACACTACAGCTCAGAAGCTAAATGCCCGTGGCTCTCCCCAGAGTCTGCAGATAGCACATGGGAACTCTCCTCCCGCAGAGCTTATCTGTCTTCAGCATCTTAAAAAGTTGCTATTTTTAAGAGGCTAATAATGGTGCAGCATTTTGGCAGCCTTACAAATCCATTTTTATAGATGGCTTGGGGAGGTAGAGATGAAAAGTATGGACCTGTGCCAAAGCTTACAGAAGCCAATGGGAATCTTTCCATTGACTTCAGAGGGCATTAGATCAAGTCCTATAAAGTATTTTTATTATTACTAACTACAAAATTAATTGTTTTAAAAGTAAAGGTGGTAGCACAGCAAAACTCTATAGTATATACTTAAGTTTAAGCATCTTTGAGTAGTCTCATGGACTTAAAATTCTGCAGAATTACTCCCTGCATGTTTATTTAAGCATTCACTGATTTTGTGTGTGGTTGTGTGTGTGTATGTGTGTGTGTGTGTGTGAGAGAGAGAGAGAGAGAGAGAGAGAGAGAGAGAAGCAGCAGCATTCTGTTTCCCAAAAAATGTTTGTTGGATGTGGCTTAATAAAAACCAACAACTAAACATAAATGCCAGGTTGTCTTTGGTATTACAATTAAAATTCCATTAGTGTACTTTAGCTCTCCTTTGAATGTTATCACCAGTTATAAAATTGGTGACAGTTGAGATTGCTGATGCCATGTATCAACTATACATTAACTCTAATCTTTAAACCAATAGAATTGATATTTAAATAAAGACAAGAGAAAATGTATGAAGAGCCAATGATTGAGAGTGTCAGTGATTCTATATTCTTTAATAAGCCTATATCATTTAAAAAACACTGTTAATTCTAAATGTGGAATTAAGATGACTAATGGTGTGTCATAATACTTTCATCACACTGTGATTTCCAGCAGATCTAGAGAAGTTATTATTCCCCTTTATTCGGCTGTTGATAAAAACAGATTTTAACTGTTGCTTCATTATTTTGCCTGTTTTGTTTTGATCATTAGGACTTCAGGGATGTCCCAACTGATGCCAGCTAGAGATGAAAAGATGGTGAATGTTTTATAACAAAAATAATTTAAACAAGCAATTAAATTTAAAATGAAATGATTAAAGAATTGTTAAACATTCACAATGAAGAACTGAGGTAACTTTCTAAGTAGAAAGAAAAAAACCCAAGGCAGCACAACAGACATAGAATAAATAAAACGTTTTTTTGGTAAAATCTGTCTAATAGGAGGAGGAAATGGCACATTCTTTTTTAAAAAATAACAAACCAAATCAATATAATAGAGGTGTAATAAATTAGCAAGACAGTTTGTTTTAATACACAATATCATGGGCTCAACTTCTTTGCTACTTAAGTAATGTTGAGACCAACTGTATATTATTTCATTAACCAGCTTTTTCAGATGAGTATAATAGAAAAAGCAATTGAATGTCATTATAATGGAAAATGTTAGGTGATCTTATTACAGATATCACTACTGCTGCACATATGATAAAATATAATTAATAGCATAACTTCCAAGAAGAGATTTACAAATATCAGTCTTCAAAACATCCCGGTGAGGTAAATATTATTAATCCTGTTTTACTGATAAGGAAGATGTTTATAATGAGGTAAGGAAATATCAGTTGTTCAAAGACATTTATTCATCTTTGGTACCATTATGGATGGGCATTATCAACACTTCATTTTGTGAACATAGACTTCTCTCATTGGATCATAACTAAGGTCCACCTAGTCTACGATCTGTTGTATAAAATTGACCAGTACCACATACTTTAAATTAACGTAAGTTAATTATGTAGCTGAAGTCGAAGTATCTTAAATCGTGTTTTGGCTCCACCCACACAGCAGGAGGTCAACAGGAGCACATGCTCATGTTGACATCCCTTATTCCTCATGAGGAGCAGGACTATTGGTGCCATTGGGAGCCCCCTCTGCGCATCTTCACTAGACCACTAATTCAAACCGCAGAAGATTGACTGTGGCAGCTCTGATCTTCTGTGTAGTGTAGACATGCCCTAATGGATGGTACTTCAAGGCTTAAAACACAGGTTAATATTCTGCCGATTCTTCATATCCATATAATTGTCCAATCCCTTTTTGAATTTTGTTAAGGTCTTGGTCTATACTTCTGTGCCAACAAGTTACATAGTTTAAACATATGTAGTAAAGTTTTCCCTTTTATCTGTATTGAATTTCATATATTTACTTCCATTGCCTAACCCCTTGTTCTTGAGTTCCGAGACATTCTCCCAAGCTTCCTTCTCTAAATCATCCATTATTCTATGTACCTTTAGCATGGCCCCTTTTATTTATCGCCTTTCTATGGTGAACAATCCTACTCTTTTCAATCTCTCTTCATATGAAGGATTTTATGTCCTTGACTACATTCATCACCCTTCTCTGCAATCCCTTTGTGAGATGAGGTGATGTGAACTGCCCACAGAATCCTGATGGGACTACATTATTAATATATAGAAAAGCATTATAATAAATCTTCTTTGCTACCCAATTCCTTTATATATCCTAACATCTTGTTGTTTCTGATGACAGCTGTACATTGAGTAGAGTTCTTTACTGAGATCTCTGCAAAGTTCCCTGGATCCCTTTATTGCTCTGATACTGTTAATTTAGAACCCTATGCAGTGCATGAGTAGCTTAATTTTTACCTCCAGTGTGTTTCTTTGCATTTGTCAACACATGTTGCAGATTCACTAAGCTTGGCTAGATCCCGCTGAAGGCCTCACACTCCTCTCTCATCCTGATAAATGTAAGTAACTTTGCCACTTACAAACTCTGTTTCATCACTTCTCACCACCCCCATCTTTTAGATCAATAATAAAGATTTGAAAGGGCAGTTGCCAACTACTCTCAGCCAGGAGAAAACTCTCTCCACCCACATAAGAACCTATCCCTGCACACTGGTATACTTACCAAATGCATATAGGTTGAACCTCTCTAGTCTAGAACTCTTGGGACCTAATCAGTGCCAAACCAGAGACTTTGCTGAACCATGGGAGTCTGATATTGTCTAGCAGCATCACCAACACTTCCACTGTTTATTGGGCTCTTAGAAGACATATGGAGCAAATTAGATCTAAATAACAGCACAGAATTCTGAGAGCCAGGACTGATGGCTGTAAACAAACTTTATGGGATTGTGGGAAACTTGGCCACCCCCATGTTAAGTAAACGTTCAGATAACTAAAATCATGCTGGACCACTGCTATTGCCAGAACAAAGAGTGTTGGACTACAGAGATTCAACCTGTACCACCTAAATGAAGATAAAAAAGATGATTGCACTAGATTACAGGCATTCTTGGATACAATTATTATCTTGGTAAGACTCTAATTTTCCATTGGATTGGAGATTGTACATGTCAAGGTAGCAAATTAGCACTTTTTCTAATTGGAGGTCAGAATTGACTATTTGGCTCAAGCTGGACCTCTCAGCAGATATAATTTACCATAAGCTATTGCTTCAATCACTAAAGTTTTTGGAGCTGATCTCTAGTAACAATCATAAGATAAGTATCTATCCGTGGTGATGCACCAATTTGTGTCATCCTTGAAAAACCTGAATATTCAGCATCTAAGGTAAGCTCGGAGGCTGCGTCTGTACTGCACCTCTCTTCCACAAAAGCTTATGCAAATGAAGCGTGGAGTAGACTTAGGGGCAAGTTTTGCACAAGAGGCTTTTGCACAAAAAGGAGCTGTATAGATGGCTCCTTTTTGCGCAAAAAACCTCTCTTGAGCAAGAGCCATTCTTCCTCATTTTTTCAGGGGACTAAGGAGGGATATGATAGAGGTCTATAAAATCATGACTTCTATGGAAAAAGTGAATAAGGAAAAGTTATTTACCTAGTCTCACAATATAAGAACTAGGGGTCAACCTGTGGAACTCCTTGCCAGAGGATGTGGTGAAGGCTAGGACTTTAACAGGGTTCAAAAAAGAGCTAGATAGATTCATGGAGGTTAGGTCCATCAATGACTATTAGCCAGGATGGGTAGGCATTGTGTCCCTAGCCTCTGTTTGTCTGGAAATGGGTGACAGGAGATGGCTCACATGAAGATTAGCTGTTGTTCTCCCTCCCTCTGGGGCATCTGGAATTGGCCACTGTCAGCAGACAGGATACTGGGCTAGATGGACCTTTGATCTGACTCAGTATGGCCGTTCTTATGTTCTTACATTTTAATTTTGTTGTAGTTTCAATATGTGCTGTCTCTTTAAGAAACCGTACTCCATTTTAAAGGTTTATTACAAGGATTTAATTGCAGCTCTCTCATGGTAATCTGCTGACTCCTAAGGACACAATCTGTTCTGTTCCCAAACTCACTTCACGTCCAACAATGTTTGCCTCTACTTCGGCTCATCAGGAAAGGATAAAATCCTCTCATCTTGAAACAGGCTTGTTCCACCCTTCTGGGCAGCCATAGGAGATGAATGCATCATTTAGATAGTCTTGCAAGTAATCAGATAGGTTAGCCACCCCCGCCGCTTTCTTTACAAATATCTTCCTTGAAAAACAAAGGGCGGTGACTCCCTGACTTGTGCAAAATTAATACTATCCAGAATTCGCTTTACAGCATGTCCAGCTGCAAGCAGCATTTCTTGGATTGCAAACACCTCCCCCCACTCCATACCTCCCAGAATTGAAACATTTGGGCTGTTTTATTCTCTTCCATTGCGTCAATCTTTGGAATGAAATTTGCTGAGTAAAGCGGGATACAAGTCCCTCTGTTCCATTTATGCTCCACTTACGTCTTTGTCCGATGGCTTAAGCATTATTGTGTGTAGCTTGCAGTGAGCCACCTTTCCTGGACTTCAGCTTCACCTTTCCTGACTGAGTTGCACAGTCAGCCTTCTGTCAGGTGTCCCTACAAACATTAGAGCCAGTTGGCCAGGGCCTTAGCTGGTAGAGCTCAGGCAACAGGAATATCATGCAATAATTTGATTTCAGATCCTGATACACTTAATCCGGTGTTCCATATTAGTTTCAGCACCATAGGTTTGCCTCATCCTTTTGGGTATGTCTACACTACCACCCTAGTTTGAACTAGGGTGGTTAATGTAGGCAACCGAAGTGGCAAATGAAGCCCAGGATTTGAATTTCCCGGGCTTCATTTGCATCTTGCCGGGTGCCACCATTTTTAAATCCCGGCTAGTTCGGACTCCGTGCCTGTGGCTACACGCGGCACGGACTAGGTAGTTCAGATTAGGCTTCCTATTCCGAACTACCTGTACTCCTCGTGCTAGTTTTGATCTGAGGAAGTGGGTCTGGCCCACGAAAGCTCATCATCTAATAAACCATCTTGTTAGTCTTTAAAGTGCTACATAGTCCTGAATTTTGTTACTGAAGTTGGTCTTTGATGTATGATTTAATTGATAACTGAAATACAAGCTGCAATTTTTATTGCTTTCGTTGCAAAAGAGTGGTCTCAAAAAACTTGCCCTTTAGGTGAGTTCCAGATCATGTGCTAGCTAGCTTCCATCTAAAATCCAAATAATCAATTCAATGTGTCTGAAAAAATATGTATATATTTTCTAAATAATTGTCCGGGGATAAATTTCCTACAGAAGAGCGGGTCAAAGCTCAGTTTGTACAATGTAGCTGCTTCACACTTATAAACAACAGAGTTTTCTCCCACTTCACTGTGGTAACCCTCCATGTAATAGTGTAAACTCCTTGAGGAGGTAGATAGTCAATATCAGGGAAAAAATGCTAGAGATGTGATGTACGCCTTGCCTCTCCTGTAAGAGAAATGAAGATGAGCTGAACAACAAAGAAGTCAGCCACTTCAGCTGTGAATATATCAAATGCAAACATAAATAACTCACTAGCTGAATCTCTCCGCACTGGGAATGCTTGCTAAAAGTTGAGGTTACTACTCATTATTTAACAACAAACTCCAGTCAGGTATAGCTTGGGAAAACTTTAGCTAAGTGCCTGGAAGCCTTCTCAGGTGGACTAGATCCCAGCCATATGTAGGTTTCACTACAGTTGGTTGGAAACTTTCTGATGCAATGATTTATGTTCACTGAATATACTGAGATGAGTTAAATAAAAAAACATAAAATACCTTTGCTGGGAGTTTGCAATGAAACACTATTCTTAGCATCCAGAATAATACTACGCAGTAACCAAAACCAGAGGGACACAAAGCAGGCTGCATGCTGATGCGTAACTCACTCCACCTTTTTTCTGGGCTGGTTCGGTCCAGACTCTGTCAGCTCACATCACTCCCGACAGTGCCTCCTAGTCTTCAGAACTCAGAAACCCACCTTCCCTGCACACACATGCTGAGGGTACATCAACACAGCAACGTTATTTTGGAATAATTGACGATATTCTGAAATAACCAAGAGAGTGTCTATTCTACAAGCCTTTCCTTTGAAATAATATCAAGCTTGAGGACTTCTTAGTCCAAATCCTGGTAACCCTAATTTCACTGGGAGTGAGGGAAGTTGAAGGAAGAGTGTTCTTCCTTCCACTTCCTGCTGTGTGGACAGGGCCTAAAGCCGAGTTAAGCTATTTGGACTTAAGTTACACAATTGATGTAGCTGAAGTTGCGTAGCTTACTGCAACTTGAGCCCTGCTGTGTAGACATATCCTGATACGTGATAGCTTGCAATTCAATCATAGTCCTCAAAGTATGACAATGTTTGTGTGGCAGAAAATGCTGATTCCTACAAAAAAATGCTTGTGAAAACATGTTGTTTTTGATGACTTTTTTTTAGGGCAAAAAAGAAAAATTGGAACACTCCCTTCTGATTTTCCATTTCAAAATGACTTTTTGTTTCACTATATTCTCATAGATGAAATTGGAATAAAGCATTTTGATCTCCAAGGAAGTGCTTTGGGGAGGGATTTTGTTTTGTGGGAAATTTTTAAATTTTTCATTCAGTTTCAAAATGGAAAATGTCTAAACTGTGGAATTTCTTATGAGTCTGAAAACTGGTTCCCACCGTTCTCTATTTTATTTAGGAAAATTGTGATGTTTTCTAGTCTGTAATCACATGATCTGATAAAACCATGTATCTTATACATACTGCTGTCAGAATGATTCTTTTTGTGGCCACAACCTTGTACAACAGTCACATTCCACAGGAATCACAAAACTCTTTATCTGCATAAGAGAAAAAAACTTTTACAGGAACTGAACCTTACTATAGAAGGGGAAGAATGACCTCCTAGCACTCAAAACTAAATGCAAAACTCATTGCTTTCTTTCAGATTTCCCTAAGCAATCGCTTCACACACGGATGCATGCCCTCCTCCTTTCTGAACTATGTGTGTGTGTGAGAGAGATGCACAATAAATCATGTTATTTCTCCTATAGACTGGGAGAGGTGAAAGAAAAGGAGACAGTGCTTATTATTTCTGCTTTTTATATATTTGAGTGGTACTGAAGTACTGTGCTGATTGGGGTCATATAAACACCTATGTAGACTTTGTATTAGACCCCGAATGGCAGTCAGATACCACATGGCACTCTATATCTGCAGAATGGGTGGGCAGCCCTAAGAAAGCAGAAATACGATTTTAAAGCAGAAAAACAATTCTATACTTGTCTAATGAGTTACAGGCAGTGATTGATGTTATGTTCCTGAATGTCTGATAACCACACATAGCAAATGTATGATGTAGAATAGGTGCCATGAATTTACAGTGTATTTAGTGTCAGCAGATGAAAACATACTAGAAACTCAGTCACACTTACCTGTACTTACAGCCCTCCTCTGAAAAAAAGCCCTGGTATGCAGTAGAAGCTGAAATATGAGTTTCCCATTGGTTTTGGAGGATAGTTTTTATGACTGTTGGATCTTGCTGTATTCAGTTTCAGCTTTACAGTTTTAACACCCTTAATAGTGTAGCTCTTGGGTATCCAGATTCTGTTTTTTTCTTTTTTGATCTTGGAAGCTGAGGTTAGCGGAGACGCTTGATCAAGCAATTCTGAGAGGTAACCACTTGGAGTTAGGGTGTTCTCAGTGGAGAGGCCAAGGATCTGGAGGCATTTCCATTCCTGGCCCAAGTCTGGATACAGCCAGAAAGTAACCTGTGTGATCAACTGGAGAGACTTCTTGGTATTTATCTATCCAGGCTTTTCTCAAAGCCTTAGGCTGATTTGGGGAACGGTTGCATGTGGGCAGAGTTAGTGATTGTGTCTATTCAATAATTAATTGTTCATGCACTTAGGGCTAAAATCACACTAGCCACATAAAACCCATAACTTGACACTAATACATATGGGCTACGTCTACACTGGCCCCTTTTCCGGAAGGGGCATGTTAATTTCAGAAGCCGTAATAGGGAAATCCGCGGGGGATTTAAATATCCCCCGCGGCATTTAAATAAAAATGTCCGCCGCTTTTTTCCGGCTTTTAAAAAAGACGGAAAAGAGCGTCTACACTGGCCCCGATCCTCCGGAAAAAAAGCCCTTTTCCGGAGGATCTTATTCCTACTTCAAAGTAGGAATAAGATCCTCCGGAAAAGGGCTTTTTTTCCGGAGGATCGGGGCCAGTGTAGACGCTCTTTTCCGGCTTTTTTAAAAGCCGGAAAAAAACAGCGGACATTTTTATTTAAATGCCGCGGGGGATATTTAAATCCCCTGCGGGTTTCCCTATTACGATAGCTGAAATTAACATGCCCCTTCCGGAAAAGGGGCCAGTGTAGACGTAGCCATGGAGTGTATGAGGGAGAGGGCTGGAGAACTGAAATCTCTCACCCTTCCACTCCAGCCTGAAGAACACTCTCCCTTAGGGGCACAATGATATTCTAATCTTACACTAGCTGCACACAGTCCTCTGGATCTATGTCAAGATGGACCTACGGCTCTTCCTCCCACAGCCAGCTCATTGCAGTCTTGTGTGCCAGCCTATAGAGACTCTGATTGATGCTCACAGGTTGGCACTTGTGTACATCTGTACCAGACCCTCACCCGAAGCCCATATAGTGTGGAATCCCTTGTACCCAACTTGACATTCATCCTTGCACAATGCGCTTTCTCTACTCAAGGAAATGGGAGTAGGCCCCGCTTGTCTCCAGCAAATCAGCCAGCCCTGGTTTCTGAGTGTGGAGGGATGCCAAGCTATCTAGCAAGAGGGCTGAGTAACACCAAAGCTGCCTGGGAGGTTGGAAGACAACCTGATCATGAGGAGGAGGGCTGGTTTAAACCAGAAAAATAATCCACCATCTTGGTAAGCAAGCGTAGAATTTATGTACCTAAACCTGTCTTGCTACCCGCTAAACAACTAAGGAATGTTGACTGAAATCCCCCTTAATTCACCCCACCCCACCACGGCTCTGTACTGCTTCAACTAATTCCATGAAGCTAGAAGACAAAGAAACCAGAATCTCCTCAGAAATGGCTGGGGGGCAGGGAACCTGTTTGCATGAACTTCCCACAACTGGAGCCTTTGCGAAACCTCATGAGGGAAGTGAGCACTATTACATTCTTAACTGGGTTATGATTTGTTTTCTCTCATCTTGTGCAAAAAGAGGAATGTTCATGGCGATGACATATACTTGCAGCAAATTCCGATTGATTTTATTGAATATCTCAGCTGCACTTCCATGTTAAAGCAACCTCAGGAACTATTTATTGCTCCAGACTCTCTCCTCTGCTCTGATGAGTACTGTGATGGAAAGGGCACTGCCTAAAGTGTGGAAGAGAAATGTCACTGGCTCACTAAAATGTATGGTCTTTAATGAATCACATAAAGTCCTGAGCATAGTTAGTAACGGACAACGGGCTCTATTTTCATTTTGATTCAAAAAGTAAAAAAAAAAAAAAAAAAAAGATGGTTTTAAAAATAAACTGGAAAAATAAGCAAGAAAGTGGACAAAAAATAGTACAGGACCCATGATCTAATACAATTTACTCTTGTCTATCAAATGCAGTACAGATGAATAGAGCTTGTGCATTCATCTCTGCATATGTTGCTTGGTAAACTGGATTTGAAACGTCATAGCACAATGTGATCTGGACTTGTTCATGTGACATTTACCCTCATTTAAAGAAAAAAAAGAAATGTGTGTGTGTGTGTGTGTGTGTGTGTGTGTGTGTGTGTGTGTGTGTGTGCGCACGTGTGTTGGGCAGGCTGGCCTTACCATGAGGCGAACTGAGGTGGCCGCCTCAGGTGCTAGACTGTGGGGGGTTGCCACTAGGACCCAGAGTGTAGAAAATTGTACATATGTATTCTCTCTGCTCTAGATGCACAGAGATGGTGGAGTGCCGTGAGAGGAGTAGAACAGGAAGAAGGCAGAATTGAGACCTTTCAAAGTTTTGGCGCAAGCAAGGGGGAATAGGGACATCATTTGAGCTCCCCTGCTCAGGTGACAAAATGTTGTGGGCCAGCCCTGTGTTTGGGGTTGCAACTCCTACGCCAAGAAGTATGTTAGTTCCTACAAGCTGAAATAGTAGGTACGGAGTGGGTTTTCCATCAGTGCTAATAGGATTAACTCAAAAGTAAGGAGTTATTCTGACATAGACAGGAATTGAAGATAATTGAAAATGGCATTTGAAATTGTTCTTAAATGGATATAAACTCACAAAAAGTTGGTAAGTAGAAAATGTCTAAGTGTTAGGAACAAAGAAAATGGTCCACTCAGTGGCAAAAGATATAAGAGTGGAAACAGGTTAAATAAAACCTGGAGTCATTACTTTTGTAAGAACAGTCAACAAATAAAAGAGATGGGAAAGGGGCCAAGATAATTCTAATATTTGGAAAAGAACCACGGGACACAAAAGAAATGTACACATTAGTTAGTTTAAATTTCGCTGTGGGAAAAGCTTAGAAACCATATTAACAGCTCAAATGGAAGTAGCCCTATAAAAGCACAGCATGATCTGAGGGTAACCCATTTCAGCTCAGTAAAGTGTGTTCACATTCCATTCTTAACTTGTTGGATTTCTTTGGAGACTAGGGCTGAAAATATCAAATTGCTAAAAATGAGTCTCATCAATTTTACTTGGGCGTTAGAAAATGGGCAGAGAGGTGAGATCTATATTTGAAGCTAATACCTACAGTAAAAAATCACGGAGCAAATGAAAAAGATTTTTTTTTATTGGATCGAGAGATACCTCAAGGGCAAAGAAAACCATCATAAATTGTTTTAAAAAAGCGTATGCTGCTAAGTATTAGAAGGAGTTAAGTTAGATTGTGTTCCTCTTTTTTGTTGTTATTGAAAGCAGCATGATTTCCAGATTAGTAAATTTTAACAATAGCAGTAAATGGTACTATTTGGTAAACAGCAAGAAACGACACAGTTAAAAATAGAATTAACTCTTTTTAAGTACTGGCACGGGCTGCATTAGCATTCGAATGGTATGATCCAAAAAGCAAGGGCTCTCCTTCTTTATGAAGGGATGGTTAAAGAGAAGTGGCTAATTGCCTGCCTCCCTGACATTGGTTGACTCTGTGATGGGGCGGACAGGCCCCACACTGAAGGGCAGGGAGTAGCCCAGGCCCAGCTGGCTGAGAAGGCCCCGCCCATCCAGCTCTACTGGGCATGCTCATAGCAGACCCAGAGTATAAAAGCAGAGAGAGCCCCGCAGCGAGGTAGGCCACTGGGGGAAGGAGTAGGTCAGGCAGCACCCGTGTTTCTGCAGCAGCTGAGACCCAAGTCGCTGCCCGCAGCCAACCCCAGAAAAGAGCCAGCAGCCGCTACCCCGTGGGAGGCAGGAGCACCCGCAGCCTCAGCACTAGCCCCGGTAAGGACCGGTCCGGGAGGTCAGCAGACTATGGGGGTACCAGGGTGTGGCAGGAAGCAGCCCAGGACAGAGGACTGATAGCATGGCTCAGCATGTATCAGCCAGATCCCCTGCCAAGCAAGCAGGAGCTATAGTCTCTGCCTAAAGAGCCCTGGGCTGGGACCCTGTGGTGAGGGAGGACCCGGGTCCCCCTACCAGCCTTTTCTCTACCCTGGACAATCAACCTCCTGGCTGGGGGAGGCTTTTCTGGTGAGTAGGCCTCAAGGGTCATATATACCCTGAGGCTGTGTCTACATTGGCAAGATTTTGTGCAAAAGCAGGTTTTCCTAATGTAGGGCTACGTCTATACTACAAAGAAAAGACAAAAAGATACACAAATTGCAAATGTGCAAATATCTTTTTCCGCTTTTCTTTCTAATGAGGCTTTTCCAAAATTTGACGCATATTCACAGTGCCAAATTTCAGAAAAACCTGTTCTTTTGTCACATCCCTTCTTCTTCGTAAACTAAAGTTTACAGGCAAAAGAGCATGTCCACTTTTCCAAAATTTCTTTGATTGCTATCTCGATTTAGAGCCTTATGAGGAATAACTTAGAGCGGACCTGGTGAGGGGCAATTTCGAAATAGAGTGGAGTGGCTACATAGCCCATTCTTTGTAGAATGAGGTTTACAGAAGTTGGAATAAGCTGTCTGTTATTTCAAAATTATTTCAAAATAACAGAATTACTGTGTGGATGCTCACATAGTTATTCCAGAATAACAGCTGTTATTCTGAAATAACTTTGCTGTGTGGACACACCCTTTGTGGGGTTGAAAACTTTAATTCTTTCCCCTTTGCCTCATTTTTATTCTTTCCTGGTTTTTGCCTAGACTTTGAGTAGCAAAGTAATGCAAAAGCAACTCTGTAACTAAGCAGCTCCAAGGCATAGCAGAAATCTTACAAGGGAGGCTTTTATACATATATATAAAATCTCCTTAGCAATAAATTAGAATATATATATATATATATATATATATATATATAAATTCTAATTTATTGCTAAGGAGATTTTCAGGTAACCATTTCCACTAAAGGAACAGTGTAAACTTTAAATCTTGCCAATTTAAAGAAAGTTAAAATAGTTTCAGGTTCTTCTACTGACCTCTGATTCCTCTGATAATTTTTGTGTTTTAAAGGCATGTATTCTGGTGTTTTCTTTGCCCTTGGTCACTATTATCACTAAACCCACTGGCTAGTTTATTTACATAGAACTGTTGTCACAGCAGTAACAAGGAATTGGGGCATTTCCCTTTACATGGCTTTGTAAGTTCTCTTTTTGGCCTCCCCGGTTTTTGTTTCAGAAGCAACGAGACTCTAACATATGTAGCTAGCCCTGGCATGCTTGTAATATGGTTTCTAAACACAGGTACTTGGAATCCAGCTGTGTGATGTGATGTCTTTCTATTTTTAATGAGTTAAACTAAAAATGCTTTAATACTTGCACACACAGTAGGAGATAATGAATGGTGATTTTGTGCTTATCTGGTCTGATCCTTTTGTGGAGGTTAATATTGGGGTTCTACTCAATGACTCTAATCTAAGCAGGCCTCACTGTGCCAGGTGTAGGACAACTGCTAGGAAGATGTGGTCCTTGCTCCAAAACACAAAGTCTACGTCTACACTGCAAGGTTTTTGCGCAAAAATCTATGGAGCATCCATACCTCAAATGCACTTTTGCACAAGTAAATGGGCAATAAAATGGCAGAACAGAAGGCTTTTCCCAGTGTAGGTAAACCTCCTTTTACGAGGCATAACTCCTTCTTTCACAAAAAGGCAAGTGTAGACACTCCTCAGGGGTTTCTCGCGCAAGAAACCCCTATGGGAAAAATCTCAGGTGCTCTGATGGCCATTCGCCGAATGACCGTCAGAGCTTTCTTGTGCAAGCACATCCATGCAGTGTGGCTGCTCTCTTGTGCAAAAGCACATCACTTTTGAGATGCACTTTGAGGTGTGAATGTTTTCTTGAGCAAGAAGGTTTTGCGCAAAAATTCTTGCGCGAAAGGCTTCTTGCGCAAGAAGCTTCCAGTGTAGACGTTGCCTCTCAGCTTAAAGCAGCCATTTTTCTCATTGCTTTTCTTAAGACTGTGGGGGAGATAGTGAGATCTTATCGGAGGTGTTGTTTCAAAGATGCCTCCTGTGGCGGCCTGCTGGCCCAATGTTGAAGGATCCAAGTGTTCTGAGAAATCTACACAAGGCAACCGGCTGCCTTTCGGTTCCTGTTTCCATGGAAATAGGGTAAAGAGCTTTATAATGCAACAAAAGCTCTCCTCTGTCTCTCTTTCCTGTGGCTTCATCCTGAAATACTCACCAAATACCACCAGGCACTGGAGGAAGTGTGTAAAGGAAAAGTAACTAAACTGGCACTACAAAATGATTGCATGCCCCAGGGATATTTTATCCCATTCCCCTTGATGGATAACTTTTCCCCATCACCTTGGCACTTCATAGCCCTGGCATCTCAGAGCTTGCTGCACCCGTTATGAGCCCTCGCATCTCTTTCATGACATGTTAAGCACTCAGTATATGTCATGCAAGAGTGACTAATTCCCAGCTTTAATTTGCTCACAACTTCCAAATTTCACCCCTAAAACAAGGATTTCTTTTCACACAGTGGTCACAAGAAAAGGCTTCTCTGGGCTCCAAGAAATGGTGAATGTGTGCAATGGAGAAACCACTTTTCCATTCCTTTAAAGTCCGTTAAGGGTACATCTACACTGCACACTTATTTTGATTTAAGCTATTCCGGAAGCAGTACTCCAAACCAGCTTATTTCGAAATGGCATGTCTACACTACAGGGAAACCTCAAAATTAGTCTGAGGTAGGCAATTTAGAGCTCCAGGAGGCACTGGGGAGTAATTAATTTGAATGGCCCCGGAGAGGAGCTATTTCAAAATAGCAGCAGTAGAGCATCCACACTACTGCTATTTCAAAATAGCTTTTTCGAAATAGGCCTTATTGCTCATGGAATAACGTTTACAGAAGTCGGAATTAGCTGTCCGTTATTTCAAATTTATTTTGAAATAACGGCATTCCTATGTAGACACTTGCATTGTTATTTCGAAATAACTCAAGTGCTTTATGCTTTAATTTAGAACATATCTTTTAAAAAAATAACTAATCCTGGTTTTACAAATTGCCAATGAGGGAGACTCCTTCTGCTCCTGTTAGTTAGAGCCACTAGAAGCACTGACTTTTCTCATAGGGTTATTATGATGACCATGTTCTTTTAAAGCAGCTGTGCATTGCTTAATCCAGAGACCGATAGATGCAATTTAACATAGAATAAGAAGTGACTGTAAACAGAACCCAATTACAAATATCTTTAAACAAATAGCCATGTGAATGTAGAATGGCAGCAAAGTTTCCTCTGCCATTCACAAGTCAGTTCATTTAAAGAAAAATTGAAAACCTTTCAAACCATTATGTTGGCCAGAGAGTTAGGAGAAGAATCATCATAAAAGTAACTGAGAGATTTCATTGGAGATGAGGTTTTCTCAGCATGTGGCTCAATTTTTTCCCCTTTACAAAATAGATCTATTTTAAGCATATAAACCCTCCAAGTTAGTCTCCTCATGAAGCAAAGAAACTGTCACACATAACTCCCGCTAACTCTAACGGGAGTTATGTGCTTCAATCCCCCTGCACCATTTAGCATCTATATGCAGAAGTCAAAATGGCATGAAAGCCAGCTTTTGCTAGAGCCACTGAGGTATATTGTAAATCTTTGCTCTTAAAAAATAGTTTCACATGAAGGAGCATTTGTTGCAATATATCTAGTCGGAAATAGGGTTTTACACACCCCTGTAGGCTGTAACAACTACAGACAAAGCATTATGTGATTAGACAGTTCATTTGCATCTTGATGCTCTAGTTTACACCTAACACTAGGCTGTTCAAGTCTGTCAATTTGTCTTTAAATGTCACTTCCAGGACATATATCCCCGGGAGAGGGCCCTTTTCTAGCATCACCAACTCCAAACTGCATTGTATAATCTATATATCATGAGTTTTCTTGGAGTGGAATGCAAACTATAAACGACAAACCTGTTCATGATGGGTAATTAGCAGCATTAACAGTCATAATGTTGTTTGTGAACCCAGCTTCCTGCCCATGCTGCACTTTTAATCCTTTTCCTGATAGTTTTGGGACTACTGCTGACCATTCCAGGTCTTCAGTGGTAACTTTCCCTCCAGTCTGATCACTGAAGCATTGCTCCTCCAGGGGGAGCCAGTCAAGGAACAGATCACAAACGGGTGCTTGCCATGGCCTGTCTCCTGCCACCAACATGAGTAGCTTGCAAATTCATATTGGAGGCTGATCTGTGATTTCAGTTAAAGCCAGCCCACTAGGGCTAGCTGCAAAATAATTTGTTTCATGAACATGTGGACAAAGGGGCGCCAATAGAGTGCACTTAAGATTTCCAGAAAGCCTTTGACAAGGTTCCTCACCAAGTGCTCTTATATACATTAAGTTGTCATGGGATAAGAGGGAAGATCCTTTCATGGATTGAGAACTGGTTAAAAAACAGGAAACAAAGGTCAGTTTTCAGAGTGAAGAGAGATAACTAAAGGGGTCCTTCAAGGGTCTGTCCTGGGACCAATCCTATTCAACCTATTAATAAATGATCTAGAGAAAGGGGTAAATAGTGAGGTGGCAATGTTTGCAGATTATACCAAACTGCTCAAGATAGATCAAAGCAGACTGTGAAGAGCGTCAGAAAGATCTCCCCAAACTAAGTGATTGGGCAACAAAGCAACAAATGAAATTTCATGTGGATAAATGCACATTGGAAAAAATAATCCCAACTATATATACAAAATGATGGGGACTACTTTAGCTATAACTACTGAAGTGAGAGATCTTGGAGTCATTGTGGATAGTTCTCTGAAAATATCTACTCAGTGTGCATAAGCAGTCGAAAAAGCAAATAGGCTACGTCTACATTGGCCCCTTCTCCGGAAGAGGCATGTTAATTTCCAACTTCAGAACAGGGAAATCCGCGGGGGATTTAAATATCCCCCGCGGGATTTAAATAAACATGGCCGCCGCTTTTTTTCCGGCTTGGGGAAAAGCCGGAAAAAAGCGTCTAGACTGGCGCGATCCTCCGGGGTAAAGCCCTTTTCCGGAGGATCTCTTATTCCTACTTCAAAGTAGGAATAAGAGATCCTCCGGAAAAGGGCTTTACCCCGGAGGATCGCGCCAGTCTAGACGCTTTTTTCCGGCTTTTCCCCAAGCCGGAAAAAAAGCGGCGGCCATGTTTATTTAAATCCCGCGGGGGATATTTAAATCCCCCGCGGATTTCCCTGTTCTGAAGTTGGAAATTAACATGCCTCTTCCGGAGAAGGGGCCAATGTAGACGTAGCCATAGAGTGTTAGGAATAATTAAAAAGGCGATAGAGAATAAGACAGACAATATCTTATTGCCTCTATATAAATCCACGGTACGTCCACATCTTGAATACTGCATACAGATGTGGTCACCTCATCCCAAAAAAGGTATCTTGGAAGAGGAAAAGGTTCAGAAAAGGGCAACAAAAATGATATACCAGGCTTATGACTATGCTGGGACAGGTTTCTCTCACATGTGGCTGCCAGAAATTCTGACCTGAGAAACTTTTCTAATGGTATTTTTAGTTAAAACTGATATGCATATGGATAAGTTTGGCTTTAGCAGAGCAGCAATTTTTTACTAAAAAGATTGATCAAAAAACTGTCAATGACCTATAAATCTGTTGCATGATTGCCAGTACATCAGGATTACCCAGTTCATAATTATAGTAGATGGATTAAGATACCTACTGGGGGGACCATATGCAGGAATATTCACTCTCTGCAGTACATAATAAAAGAGCAAATAAGGGCCCCTTGGAGTTGTGCCAGGCCCTAAGCACTTGCTTAGTTTGCCCATGACTACTGTGAGCTCTACCATACTGCAGGACAACAGTTTAAAACCAAGAGTGGGTAGTCAACTAGGGAATACTGTGAAGGTTTCGTAAGAGTTGGACTGAGAGTCCTATAGGTCACTGAAGTATCCCGCATTCCACCACAGAGCACCCGGAATGCTTAGACTCAAGCAGAAATGTTTTGCAGCCTTGGGGATACTCACCTAGACCAGTGGTTTTCAAACTATGGGTTGTAACCCAGGACTGGGTGGCACAATGTCTGGCATGGGGTGACTCAATGACTAGTGGGGGGGCTAAGGCAGGTTTCCTGCTTAGCCTGGCACTGTAGACCACCAAGTGATCAGCAGCAGGTCTGGATCCTACGTGCGTGGGGGAGGAGGCACAGGGCTTTGTGAGCTACCCCCATTCTAAATATTGCTTCCACATTCCCAGTGGCTAATTCCTGGCCAAAGGGAGATAGGTGGAGTCTGTGCCTGAGGGCGAGAGCAGCATGTAGAGCTGCTTGTGTGCCTCTGGCTAGGAGCCAGACTGGCTTCCTCTGGGACACAGTGTGGTCCACAGTGCCAGGAGAGGCAGGAAGTCTGCCTCAGTGTAACCCTCACACCTAGGTTACATCTACACTGCAGGCTTCGTGTGCAAGAAGCTTTTTGTGGAAGAGCTCTTGCTCAAAAAGTCTTATTCCTCGCAGAAAGAGGAATAACTTGCACAAAAAGCCAAAAGCCCTCTCTTCTTATGGTGTACTGTAAATTTTCTTGCGCAAAAATGCACTTTTAGTGTGGACGCTCCAAGAGTTTTTGTGCAAAAATGGCCATTTTTGTGCAAAAACTCTGCTAGACATAGCCCTAGTGTGGTTCACTGTCCTATGCAGTGGCATGTGGACCTCTTACACTGAGACATAAGAATGAATGAGCTCTACAGACTAAGCTGAGAGGCAACTGGCTTTTAGCTCAAGTGGTAGGGACTCCTAAACTAAGCTTCAGAGGTCCCAGGTTCAAATCTACCTGCAGGTAGTTACATTAGTACCCCCCACTGTGCCATTGACCAGGAATCACTGGAGGTAAGCTTGTGCCCAACCATGACCTGAGCCCCATCCCAAAACAGATGCCCCCTGCTAACACTCAGATCCTTCATTCCTGCACCCCCCGCCAGAGCACAAACGCTAGTCAAAAGATATAATTATGTTGAGTCATGAGCATTAACCATTTTCTTCAATTGGGTCACGAGAAAACATGTTTGAAAACTACCGTATATTAATATCAAGATAGCTCTGTACTGTGTAGACACAGTGCTTTGCCGGTGTATGGACTCACAGTTTTGGCTGTGATATCTCTGTATAATTATACCAATGTAAACTTTATTGGTACAACTTTCCCAGTAAGACAACACCTAAGTTGGGCATACATCACCGTATTGAATGTATTAGAAACTTGAAGTTCTTCGAAAATGCTTTCCACACTTTGCTGGCTCCATGTCCTGAACGAAATCAATAACTAACTTACCACAAACTGGAGAATACTGCTCGGTTAGGTCAGCAGTGGAAAACTGTCTTTCAATGGGAAACTGGACATTTAGCAAAACAGTTTTTTTTTCACAAAAGACATTTGCATTCCCAGAAAATTTTAATTCTTTGTCCAGAAAAAAAAGACTGAAAACTGATAAAAAGATCAATTTGTAGTTGATGATCTCTTGAGGTCACTTACAGTTCCAGCATTTTCTGTATGAGGTGGGGACAAACTAGAAATCATTCTAGTCTAGAGGAAATAATAAGCACAGTGAAAAGTCTATCTGCAGTTGGCAGCTCCTGACTTAGTTGACTACTTTACAATATCCCCTAGACGAATATAACAATTTGTTTGACCATTAGTTAAATGCCTGCCTCCACTAAGCAATGGCATTTTTTTTGTTGGCTCCTTGGATGATTATATTTTACAGGTTTCATTGTACTCTGAACCATCTCCCAAGCTGACTTAAATTAACAGAGTACCTTTGATTACAATGGAGCCATGCCAGTTTACACCAGCTGCGTTTCTTGTAAAGAAGCCTAATCTTGTGAGAGTCTCATCCTAGCTTCCAGGCTGCATGTCGTTAAATAGGTTTCAGATAAGCATTTTTTTGTATCAGCATTGAACCACGCTGAGCTGTTCGAGGTTCTGGTATTTCCAATGGGTCCCTGCCTTTTTAAAGTAAAATCGCAAGATGGTATAACTGGGGACATGGGCTTAAAAATATGATGTTACAATGTAGCCCTGGAGGTAGTGTGGAGTATTTGCAGCTCCCAGTGGACCACATCTTCAAAATGTCTATTTGTAGCTTACCTGATACTATTTGTAGCTTAACCCGTTTTCAGGTGCATTCCTATTGAAATGGGTAGAATTATTGTCGGCCTAATGGAGAGGACGAGGAAGGGTTAAGGGAAAGGTAGCCAGAAAAGTGACAGCAAATTATATTTTCTGAAGTCTCACAGCTGCCCTCTCCATGCTTTCATACTGAGAGGGCTCACATCTCAGCTGCAAACTCAATTGTCCCATATGAACGTGGACGTCTTCTCTTCCTGCTACCTGCATCGGCCTGAAAACCGAAAGGTTCTGCAGGTGGAGCTTTGAGCTGAGTTGACATGAGGTAGCCCAGGGCAGAACGGATTCCCATGCACTCCTGGGCAATTGTATTCAGTTCTGCAAAGCTAGTGTTTTGATTAGTCAACCCAGAAGATATGATCTGGGCACTAGGAAAGTGCCTTTTCATATAGTCCCCTTCTGGTCCTACTCAGACTTGAAAAATCTCATTCCTATTGATGATGGTAGGTAATCAGAATGGTCCACAATGAGTTGTACATCTTGACTGCTGAGGCTATTAGACACCCGAGGCTGGTCCTTGTCATCTGACTTGGGCTTGACGGACTCAGGCTGCAGGACTATTAAATGGTGGTGCGAAGATTCCAGCTCAGGCAGGAGCCCTGGTATTTCTCCACCTCTTAAAGTCATAGAGCCCAATGTTCAGTCTGATCCTGAAGATCTACACTGCAATTAAACTCTCCAACAGCCAAAGATTCATGAGCCTGAATCAGCTTGCATTGGCCAACCATGGGTGTCTAACTGCAGTGTAGATATACCCATCGATATTTCATAATGCCTGAACATGTTTGACTGTATTTTAATCAGTAGCTCGTCTCACCAAGCTGAGGTCACTGATCCCATTCAAGAATATGGAAAGGGCAGGTTGTTCACAACTCCCTGAAATGTCTGAGAGACCAAGAACTGCTACTAAAGTGTTGCAAAGTAAAGAATTAGCATTGATTCTCTTTGTTTCTCTGAAGAAATTACTTCATTGTTAGTATAAAATCACAGAACACTAGAACTGAAAGGGAACTCGAGAGGTCATTAAGTCCAGTTCTCCACCCTCATGGCAGGACCAAACATTGTCCAGATCATCCCTGACTGATGTCTATCTAACCTGCTCTTAAAAAATCTCCATAGATGTAGATTCCACATCCTTCCCTGGGCAACTTATTCCAGTGTTTAGCCACCCTGACAGTTAGGAAGATTTACCTAATGTCCAACCTAAACCTCCGTTGGTGCAGTTTAAGCCCATTGCTTCTTGTCCTATCCTCAGAAGTCAAGGTGAACAATTTTTCTCCCACCTTCTTATAACACCTTTTAGGTACCTGAAAACCGCTATCATGTCCCTTAAGTGATCTTTTCTACCCTGCTTGAGGCTTCAGAGTGATAACTTCACTGTCCAAATGCACCATTCTAATGTCATCTCTCTCAATGGAATATTTTATTTCGGTGTTCTAGTGCTGGGTACCTACTGAATGGCATTCAAAGACTATTTTTATAAGCCAAGGTATCCTTGGCTGAGGCCATTGACAAGTTATTACCTTTGCCTGGCAACCACCTCTGCTGGATTACAAGCTGGAACAACTTCCCTTGGCCAAATAATTAGATCATAAAATGAGGGGGATGTCTTTTGGGGAAATGGAAATTTGATAGTCTTAGGTCCAGTGACATCCATGGCATTATTATAATATGAACACTTGTTCTGTTATGATCTCTTCTGTAGGTACTTAAACAATTGTCTAATGCAATTTTAAAGTAAATGTGACTCTGGTATAATCCGCAGAGATTCCATTACCTCCAATGTCACTCCTTGTAAATATCACACTGTGTATATGTTATTAACTGAGATCAAAGGATTCATTTAATGAGTCACCAACAACCTGAATATTCGCTTTCTAGTGATTCATCCTACCGGGTGAGTGTTTTAAAATCAAATTATTTTAGCTCTAAGAAAACACTTTGGCCCTCGTATTGTATTTTGTTTGTTTGCTTTCCAAGGACAAGCCATGACCAGGGAGTTTTCAGCTAAATAAATTAGGAATAACTTGTACCATACAATGCAAAATCATTTCTCTATTGAAGGCTATAGTAGACATGGTTAAACTATGAGTACAAAATGTGAGGGTTATATTGATGCTGTCTGAGCCAAAAAGTAGAAATACATCTGGGTGGGCATTTAGTTATATCACAAAGAGGAGTAAAGTTGGAGGGATTTGGATGAGATCATCAACTGTAGCTCAGGTGATCTGACAGCGGGAAGGTGGTGGACATATAAAGATGGCTTTATGAGACCTTTGTGCTCAACTGTCAATGACTCCATGGGATTTTTATAGCAGCCAGGTATGTGTGTGCGGGAGGCCGGGGAGGGATATGGTCCTTTTCCTCTAGGAGTAAGGCAGGACATAGAAGTCACCATTGTGGCTTTTGCCCACTTGAGGATCGATCTACAAAGGGGAGATTCTGGAAGGCCTTGTTCCATCTCAGTCAAGTTAGGGGGGTGCACACCAGGCAGAATCTGGCTGCTTACAAGCAGAAGTAGAGTCCCACCAATGCCTGAACCTCAAAAGCAAGAGTGAACCAGTGATGAGAGTTTCTCCCTTTCCGGTTTCAACAACCCTCATGCCTCATGCTTTGTCGACAGAACTGAATGTAGTCTAGACACTCTTTGTCGACAGAAGCTTTGTCGACAGTATCTGTCGACAAAACTTCTGTCGACAAAAGCGTGTAGTCTAGACGTACCCTTACATGATATGTCTTTTCTCCTTCCAGCCCTTTCAGACTTTCTTTCTCTTCCAGGCCTAATCTTTTCCCCAACTCTTCATACTTGGATTTGTGATCCTTACTTTCCTTTTTCCTGTACCTCCCCATTTCAGCCCATTTTGGCTGCCTCCTTCTTCCACCACCCTTCACTTTCCCCTCCCCAGCCAATGCCCAGTCTCAAATTCTGTTTCTAGGTCACTAGGCCAGATTCTGATAAAGGCCAAGGGATCAAATCCAAACTGATCTTAGTGTAAATTAAATCAGAATCTGCTCCCCCCCCCCGTCTAGTTAGTAGCATATGTTAGAAGTAGTAATTTACATTACACCTACAGAGAGACCTGTACAAGATCCCAACAGAATCTTTTCCTACTAGCCATGTTGGTTCATGCGATACCTTACTCCTAACTTGAAAAGAAAGCAGATTTTAAAATGTAGTCCTCCCTTGAAGAACAGAATAGTGCTGTGTACAGCTGAGCGAGAAATTCTAACTTCATACTGATAAAGATATTATGATTATTCTTTGACATGGGTTCAGGGTGTCTCTGTGGAGCTGAGAGACAGAAGGTAGGTGAGTCAGTATCTTTTATCCCACCAACTTCTGCTGGAGACAAAGGCAGGCATTGAAGCTACTGAACTGTGATACTTATTGCAACTACGTTGCAGCCACTCCATTGTCAACGACACATATTGTACAAACCTGATAGGATACGGCCAGTCACCCACTCGAGTCAAAAGCATCATCTAGCTAATTGCACAATACCATGAGCTGAAGCTGCATATCGTTAGTATTTCATGGCAGAAGAAATGATTGCATGCATAATAATGTCATTAAAGCAATTGCAACCTTTAGATTTGAAAGACCAGATCCCCATACCATTATATTTAATAGGAATTTTACTAGTGGGACCACAGTCCGGTGCACTGATGGATGGAAAAAAACCACTGAGGGATACTTAATGTTAGACCACAAAATCTATAATTAAGCACCTGTCTGGTTATCTTAGGTACAGATGAACAGAAGATATTGAAATAATAATTTTTTTCCTTAAAAGTTACCAGAAACAAGGTCAGGTGTGATGAATTTCCTGACTTGAAAAAAAAAAGTTTTGAAATTGTCAAAAATGTTTCATTTTGATACCTTGAAATGTAAATCTCTTGGGCCGTGTCCAGACTCAGGGGTTCTTTCGAAAAAAGTAGCCTTTTTTCGAAAGAACTTCCCCTGCGTCCAGACTCAAGCCGCGTTCTTTTCTTTCGATGGCGGTAAACCTCAATTTACGAGGAAGAACGCCTTCTTTCAAAAGTTCCTCTTTTGAAAGAAGGCGTTCTTCAATGTAAAGAGGCCGTCTTCGAAAGAGAGCATCCAGACTCGCTGGGTGCTCTCTTTCGAAAAAGCGGATTTCTCTTTCGAAAGATCTGCCTGCAGTCTAGACGCGATCTTTCGAAAGAGGCTCTTTCGAAAGAAGCCTGCAGTCTAGACATAGCCTTGGGTGTCTCATTCAAAACTTTGCCTTTCAAGGTTCAACTGAATTTGACTGAGAAAAAAATCTAGTGTTTTGGCTGACCCACAATAAAATAAAAACAAAACCATGTTTGCAGTCTGTGGCTAGTTACATGATTTCCATTTTTTGTTTGTGAATTGGTTGAGGATGGGAGATAAAAAGAACTCTCAAATATCTACTATTTTTGCATTGAAGATTGCATTGACATCAATGGAAGTTGTGGGTATCCCAACATTTTAACAATTAGGCCACCATAATTTAGATGCACAATTTTAAGTGAAGGAGCCCAACTTTAGATGCTTTGCTTTGAAAACTTTTGCCAAAGTTTAACTTAATATTCTCCTTCTCAGCCCATTCATTCATAAAGGCTGTGCTACTCAGAACCAGATCACTGTTGAGTTAAAACAAATAAAACTGCTGTTTTTCATTATGCAAATGTAATTATGCAAATTCCCTAGTAATTAATTACAACATAAATAACTTCCTGTTAGTTACCGGTAGCACTTACTCATTACATTCTTCATTTTGTATCTTTGCCCTTCTCAGCAGTTGTCTAATTTAGAATGTTGTGCCTCTTGAATTATATATGTGGGGCGGTGCATAATTTAAGTAACGTATTTTTGGCAATATTTTTTTCAAGACCCAGCTATCCACTCTTTGTAGCACTTTGTAACATTGAAACAAACACACAGAATTCAGCGCCCACTCTCCCCCTAATATGTTACATAATTTATGACCATTCCTGTAGTGTTTTAAACAGAGAACAATCTACCACAGCACAGATTTGATATTTTATAATTATTTCATTACAATTAGATGGGTGTATTGAATGTTCTACTAATAATCATCCCCTCTTCAGTCTCCATTTTGTCTTATTCCCATCTTTAAAATGAAGTCTGAAAACCACAAACATTGAATAGAAAAACACCAATATTTAAATGTATTTCTATTTAAAAGTTACACGGTTCATTTTGTATTATATGTCAAAATATGTATAGGGCATTTTCCTTCCAGTCCAAGTGTATGTGCCAGGGAATAGCTGCTCAGGAATGATTTTCTGACAGAAAATACAGTTTCTAAAAACTATAATGTTTCTATGCAAAAATTTCAATTTTGGAAAACAAACAAACAAACCATCCTTCCCCTGAGAAAATCAAGATAAATATTATGAATTGTAGGGACCCAGACTTTTTGATTTCAAGTCTGTTTTCATAAAACAATATGAAAGGGCATTTCCCTAGCACACCCCTCATGGAAGATGTAGTTTGAGGCCCCTACTGTAATCCTCCTGGAACCTCTGCCCCCAGAAGATATCTCCAGCAAACATGATGGGAATCTCCCAAACTGATCACATGGTGTATTACAGAAGCTGTTTGCTTCTAGATGTGTTACAGAACATGTAGTCCAGCCAGGAATTTCAAATTATTTCATGCCTTTATAGACTGAATCAAATGTTTGAAATGTCAAAATTTCCTGCTGGGTGGCAATTCCAAATTTTGCTCTTGTGGTATTTCCTTAGTATCTAAAGTACTGTAACCACCCAAGGTGGAAGGTCAGATCCATCAAAGTCAATGGGAGTCTTTTCAGGAATCACAGCATTCAGTAGACTTTGGATCAAGATGTTAAGTGTTAAAAGGACAAGAAACAGGTTTATGATGACCTGAATCATTCCCCAGAGATCTACACTTGGAAGAGACCTTCTGTTGATATCCTCCCTGTTTTGCAGGGATCTTAGGTGTTTATCCACTTCCCTACATCTAAAGAGGGGTGCATCATAGGTCCAGCACCAATGGAGTAGGAGAGGAGCCAGCTGTGAAGTGTGCATGATAGAGCTGGATCAAGAGGGTTTGTACATTTTCCTCCCTTCTTATCCCACAGAGCTTACATCAATAAGAACACAGCCGGAGGCTACGTTTTGGTCGTGATGGAATTCCTCCCTTCTGACAGCAGCCGCAGTCGAGTGGCGTTCCCATTATAGGGCGTCCCCACTATAAGTCGCCCCGGGACACATCCATTCCACACTAAAGACGTTGATGCTTGTAGGAACTGATGCATTATAAGTCCTCCCATTCCCCGCTCTTAAGTCATGCAACTCCCTCCTCCCCACCCGCCTCCCAATTTGCCAAAGGGAAGTCAGATACAGGGGGGAAAATCCCCACTTTAAGTTGTTTCACTTTAAGTCCAAGTTTTTTGGAATGTATCTTGGACTTGCAGCCAGGACAGCCTGTACCTCTCCCATTTAAACAGAGATACAGGTGCCTTGACTGCTCATAGCTTCCCTAGTATCAAATAGGGGCAGAGAATATCTGTAAGGCAGCCAGGACTTGAACCGTTTAAGGTGCGATAAGCCACAACCAATACTTTCAGCTCTATTCTAGGAATCAGACAATGCTGACTGCAGAACACATCACACAAGTATCAGTGGCTCTTCTGGGACAATACCACTCAATGAACAGGCAGTACAGGTTGAACCACTCTAGTCTGGCACTCTCTTGTCCAGCAACATCTGCGGTCCAGCACGATTTTAGTTAGTGGGATGTCCACTTATCATAGGTGTGGCCAAGTTTCCCACAGCCCCATAGATTTGTTTACAGCCACCAGTCCTGGGTCTCAGGGTTCTGTGCTGTTATTTAGCTCTGCTTTACTCCTAAATGTCTCCTAAGAGCCCAGTCAGCAATGGGAGTGTTGGTGAAGCGGCTAGACTATTGTCCTCCCATGGTTCAGAAAATTCTCTGGTTCAGCACCGATCAGATCCCTAGGGTGCCAGACTAGAGAGGTTCAAACTGTAGAGTCTTGCTCCCGCTCCAGTTTCCACCCAGCAGATGCAATTCAACAGGAGCTAACATGGACAAGACAATCCTTCGAAACATTCCATGTATTGCCCAGGACTTTTGAGGATAGTTTTAGTGCAAAGATCACCTAATGGAAATAATGTAATCCACGAGGAGTACAGGTAGTTCAGAATAGGAAGCCTATTCCGAACTACCTAGTTCGTGCCGCGTGTAGCCGCGGGCATGGAGTCCGAACTAGTGGACATTTAAATATGGCGGCACCCGTCAACATGCAAATGAAGCCTGGGAAATTCAAATCCCAGGCTTCATTTGCAAGTTCGAATGCCTGCATTAACCACCCTAGTTCAAACTAGGGTGGTAGTGTACACATACCCTCAGTTTTACTGGGAAGGTTTAGAAGCTTGAAAGACGTGCATGTCCTTTTGTGTGTGGTGTAGGACCCACTTTTAATCTTCCTGCCCTTTTTAACATGCATCGAATCCTAGGATGCTGGCATTTATCACATTGGTTTCATTCTGGTTTGCCAAGGGGCAGGAGAGCATTGTGATGATACACTTTAGGAATGCCGCTATCCCCTCATCAGGGGGTTACAAATATGTCTCAATTCATGACACCTCTGGACTTGCACTTTTTCTGTGGTATTAAGATTGGGCCCAGTCCTGTTCTCTTTAATGTCTACAGCCAAACTCCCACGTACTTCTTTGGTGCAGCTTCAGGCCCATTATATCCTGTGAAGAAAGAGCGAGGCAACAATAGCAGAACAAGTCAATATTTTGCAAATGTCTCTGTTAATGGAAGTAGATTTCTTTCTCTCATCAAAGCTAATGTAAGAGAAGAAGAGAGTAGTTGGATGCTGCGTAACACTGCACATTAGTCCTAAATCCATGAAATATAAAAAAGGAATAATAGACACACACATTGTATTAGTTACAGACTGCTGCTTCCATATATAGAGCATAGAAAATGTAGGAGTGGAGGCAGATATTCGTCACTGACGCACTTCAAAAAAAAATCATGCTTACTCATTTTGAAACACACTTGAGAACTGCTGGAGTGTTGCTCCCCGTTGTCTAAGTTCTTGTATAAAAATAACAGAATAGCATTTGGAAAGGCACAGACAATTAAAGACAGCCCACAAGGTTTCAGAGAAGCAAGGCCACGCTTCAGTGGGCTTCTGAAACTATCGGAGGTGAGCAATGCTGTGCTAGACAAGGAGAAATTTTAGGCACATTGTATGCTTACAAATAGATGTATAGAAAGCAAAATGACAAGGTTCCACATTAGTGGGCTCCTTGGATTAGGAACTGAATAAAGAGAGAGATGCAAAGAGGTGCCCAAACCTGTGTTAAGTTGGATCAGTGGGAAATGCTCAAAGTTGGAGTTAAAATAGAATTAAGGCGGCCTACCAAATACACAGCTGCACTGAACAAGGTAAATATGCTGCCAGATGTGGATTCCAGGAGGAAGGGATCTGTCTTAAGTCTTGTCTCACCTGGCAGCAGCTGGTAGGTTGTGTGTACCTACGCAGTGCAAGGAAAGGCAGGCAGTGTCCACACTGCATTGGGCAGTTACATGGGGCAGTGAAAGGCTTTGCCAGGGGGAAGCAACAGGAAAAGCTTCTAGCAGCTCCCCACTGTCAGGACACAAGCCTCCCGGATGCTGGGGCCAATGAGGTGAAGAGTGCTTCATCGGGGAAGTGGGTGGCCATGGGACAGTATGCTCTTCAAAAGAGCAGTGTGGTCAGCTGGATGCACCACTTTGGGGTCTAGAGAGCCATGTAGAGTATGCACACTAAGGTTCTGGAGTTTCTGTACTCTACTTGCCTAAATAGTGCCTCACCATCTCCACTACAATTTATACCCATGTTAGCTGTGGGGGAGGCAGTGAGTGCAAGCTATGAGCCTCCCACACTTTTGGGAAGTGACTGTCTAGGAGGGAGTATTGCTGAAAGGGATTTAGGGATCATAGTGGACCACAAGTTAAACATGAGTCAACTGTGTGACACTGCTGCAAAAAAAAGCAAACATCATTCTGGGATGCATTCACAGGAGTGTTGTGAGCAAGACACGAGAAGTCATTCTTCTGCCCTACTCTGCACTGATGGGGCCTCAATTGGTATATTGTGTCCAGTTCTGGGAACCAAATTTCAAGAAAGATGTGAAGAAATTGGAGAAGGTTCAGAGAAGAGCAACAAAAATGATTAAAGGTCTAGAGAACATGAGCTATGAGAGAAGACTGAAAGAACTGGGCTTGTTTAGTTTAGAAAAGAGAAGACTGAGAGGGGGCATGATAGCGGTTTTCAAGTATCTAAAAGGGTGTTGCAAGGAGGAGGGAGAAAAGTGGTTTTCCTTGGACTCTGAGGATAGGACAAGAAGCCATGGGCTTAAACTGCACCAAGGGAGGTTTAGGTTGGACATTAGGAAAATCCTCCTAACTGCCAGGGTGGCTAAACACTGGAATAAATTGACAAGGTGGGTTGTGGAATCTCCATCACTGGAGATATTTAAGAGCAGATTAGACAGGCACCTGTCAGGGATGATCTGGACAGTGCTGGGTCCTGGCTTGAGGGCAGGGGACTGGACTTGATGATCTCTCAAGGTCCTTTCCAGTTCTATGATCCTATGATTCTATAAGTATAGGCCTACCCTTTCAGACGGTAGTCCTCTCATAAAGAGAACAAGTCCACACAAGCAGCACAGCACAAACAGGCTGCATCAGTTTCCTTGCTCAGTCCACTAATGTGCCTCATGCCACAGCTGCGTATGATACCTCAGAGAAGAACAGGATCTTGTAAAATAGTGTACACTTTCATTTAGTCCTTCACCTCTTTTGTGAAGCCTACCAAGGGTGCCAGTTGTATTGGTGTCTTGGTGTCTTCTGTGGTATTATATACATGGGCTAATACCACAGAAGACACCAAGCTATATGATAATAGCCTCCTCTCCACATGCTACTTTTCTACTGTTGTTGTTTGCATTGTGGTTGTGTCTAGAAACCCCGGATATGAATAGGGATATAGAGGGTTAACTGATTAACTGGTTACCCAGTAAGTATCAGCCTTACTGCTATGTTTACCTGGTACCTGCTAAACCAGAGACTTGGCCCGGCTAGAGTAGCTCCCCTGCTGGCAGTGTGGCATAGCGTAATGGTCTTGGACTACCCGGACTGGAGCAGTTTGCCATGTTGCACTGTGAGCAGGGGGTTACTCTAGTGGGCCTGCCATATCTTACCATGGTGGGGGGTTGCTCCAGCTGTGAGCAGGGGGCTACTCCAGGGTTAACTGGATAAACATAGAGTTGAACTGGCTGACTTTTGAACTGGGAATTTCCATCCCTAGTCATGGGCCTCACTGTGTGAGGAACTGTACAAATGGAGCATAAAGACAGTCCATGCCCCAAAGAGCTTACAACCACAGCAATTGACTTTAGAAAAAGATTGAGATGATCTTGTTTAGTCTCACTTGAAATCTCTGATGATTGCATGGTGCTGAGCATTCATTCCCTGATCCAATGAAGTTCTTAACATAAGCACCCAAATAACCCTGTTGACTTCAATAGGATACCAGCCTGTTTAAATTTAAAGTTTGATCTTAGTTGTTTTGCAGGATCAGGAATCCAATGTTCTGCACTCTTCCAGGATCAAGTCCTGCCCTTTCTAACTATTGCCAAATCCTATTAAAATTAGGTGCTTTTGGAATTACACTGCAAAGTCCTGAATATTTTAGGAGCAGACTTGTCTGGTCTAAGTTGAAAGCTATTGATTGTCTTGGGTAAAAACAAATTTCTAGATGAAGAAAATCAGATCGCTAGAATTTATGTATGTCAATTACCATTTGCTATAACTGTACATAAAGCTAATCAGAAAACTGGATGAGATTGGATAATAACATCAGATCATTCTCTTCCTATAAAATTCTACATCAATATGTCCTGTTCCAAGAAAGGCAATAAATAACACAGAGAATATATGAAAAATAAAAGGCCAATGCCCCATTATTCTGGTAGAGTGAGGGTGCTCCCTTGTAAAATACACCGGGGCAGTGGATTGCATTGTTCCAGTTCTATCAGCCAATATTTATGATCACATTATATTAAAACATCAAACCACAGAATAGTAAAAACATTACAAAAATTAAAATACACATTTATTGTATTAAAATTGGCACACAAATTTAAATCCCTTTATGGTAGGGTGGGTAACCTAAGATGTGGGGGCTGGATCCGGCCCTAATTTTTCTGTGGATCCGCATTCCTGACCCAAAAAGGTTCCCCACCTCCGCTTTAGCGGGTTGCACTGAACTCCGCCGTTATGTGGAATCCTGATGAGATTCACCTCTCTATACCTAAAACTCTCCAGCATGGACAAATGCAGACACCTCTCTAACTTAGCTTTTCTATGACTGACCTAAAGGAAAATCATATATTCATATGCAAAACCAAATTTATAAATGTATCGGTCTTCTCACTGACCAAAGAGGTCATATTGCATATGTATCAACAACTGACTCAGTCCTATGTGCTTTATTTATTCCCTTAGACTAGTGGTTTTCAAACTTTTTTCTCATGACCCAGTTGAAGAAAATGTCCATGACTCAACATAATTTGACTGGCATGTGGACTCCGGGATGGGGCTGAGGATGAGAGCTTTGGATGTAGGAGGAGGTGCTGGCTTTGGGGGGGTAGGTCACGGCTGGGGCAGGAAGAGCTTACCGTGAGTGGCTCCCAGTCAGAGGTGAAGTGGGGGTGCTGAGGCAGCTTCCTGCCTCTCCTGACACCGCAGACCATGTTGCACCCCAGAAGCAGCCAGCAGCAGGTTCCCAGCCAATGGGAGCGTGGAGCTAGTGCTCAGGGCAGAGGCAGTGCATGGAGCCCAGTGCACTCTCCCCTCCACCCCATCTAGGATGAATAGCTGCTTCTGGGGCGCAGCTTGGTCTGAGGTTTCATGACAGGCTGGTAGCTGCCTAAACATCCCCACTGATCACCTGATCCCTCTGCAGTAAGGAGACCCAGTGCCTGACATTCCACCACCCAATACTGGGACACAACCCATAGTTTGAAAACCACTGCTCTGGACCCCAGTCATATCCCTGATTTTTGAGTAAGGACAGCAGTTTGTCCTGAATCACGTTTGTTTGCTAGGAATATACGAAACGGCCAAAAAGAAATCCACAAGAAAACAAACTGAAAGGAATACTGTGATGCAATTCACCAAAGCAATGCATTTCTAGCTATAGGGAACATTTCAACTAGATCTGAGGGAATCATGGGCCAAAACCTATTTTGAGAGGAGATTTTATCTCTAAGTATGAGGATTAGTTAAATCGTAGTCATCCCTTGAATATTGCTTTTTCCTATCTTGCTTTGTGTCACTTTGGGGGCTCAGGGACATATGCTTTACATGGTACAAAGCATGACACCCTGCTTCCACATCTCCTCCTTCATATCATCTGAAAATGTCCCCATGCAAAGCACAACTATAAATCATAGATTGCTGATAGTGGGAGGAGCAAGGTGAGATGTATGGGGGTACGTCTAGATTACAGACCTTTTCCGGGATACCAGAGGTATCCCGGAAAAGCTCTGTCATATCTTAGGAATGCATCTGCTTTTCCAAAAAGTTTCGGAAATGCAGACGCATTTTTTGGCATCTCTGTAAACCTCATTTTACAAGGAAGCAGGGATGTTCCAAAAGAGGCTTGTCAGAAAACCCTCTTTCAGAAGAAAAGTGGAAAAAGATGCAAATTGCAGTTCTCAATTTGTGTATCTTTTTCTGATAGAACTTTCTAGTCTAGACACAGCTGGGGAATGTGGACAGTCAGGAAAAAGCCAAACCACTACTTGATATGGGGGAGGGCAGAGAATTTGTAACTGATTAGAAAAATGGTGCTGTGTGGTTAAATTGATTTAAATCAAATAACTGTGAACAAGACATTCCATTGGCCATAACTGACCTAATGTAATATCACTGGCAAAAGAAATCTGCTTGGTTCGAAATCCACACTTTGTTGGAGTACATAAACTGTTGAATTGGCATCCAGAGGAGATTTGTAAATCTGCTATGACTCTAACCCACTGCTGCAATAGCAGTGAGATCTTCTACAACTTTCCAACCAGTTTATTGTTATTTTCAATGATCACCCTTCCTTTCCATTAATCTTTTCCCTGCTGAATAGATAACATGCTTATATTTGCTTGCCCACCATGTTTCTGAAGTAAATCTCTGAGAATCTTTCCCTTGCCTGCATCTCACTATCATGAGGAACAAACCAACCCACAATGATATAGCTTCATGCTTTGGTGGATGTATCAACCGGTCACCTATGCACTGTCCTCTTTTCCCAGTACACATTCTGTGCCTTTAGATTTCACTTCAACATACTTAGCATTCACTACTGTGTGTTCTGTGCTATCTGTTTACCTCTGCAATAAAAGCAGACAAAATCAAAACTGCAACAATTAACATCAAGTATTGTTTCTCTATGAAACTTCTTGTAAATTAGTATGTTAATTCCCCACAAATATGACTAAAGTTACATTAGCAACTAGTATTACCATATGCTGCTGGGAAGAAAATAATTTACAAATTGTTTAAGAGTCTTCTGGGAAAGGAGAATAGAAGAGCTGATTTAAGACAGTGTGATGTCTTGAGAAAATTACGCTGTGTCCCTGTCATGTTTTTATCTATTATGGTGCTGTCTGCTTATGCGTTTCCAGTTGAAGAGTCATATAATTTATCAGAGAGCTAGAGCTCTTCTGAATTATCGTTAGTTATTCATCAGTAAGCACAACACAGGAGACGGTGGTTTATGGGGGAGAAAGCTAGCCACTAGCCAGGGGTGGGACTCGTCTTGTCATATCTTGTTGTACTGTTATTGTGCATCATTTGACATCAGATTTTGTTTTATGGAAAGCAAATTTGGACAGCAATTAACTGATATATTTAAAAGCAGAGGCACTGAATTATCCATTCACAGTGTACTTCTCTGGTGCGATCCAGCCCAAATTTGCCTCTGTAGCTGCTGGATTTCAAAAGCTCCTGGAGCTATCCGGAGGAAAGGTCATCCTATAGCGGAGCTAGTATACATGGCCTCCTGGGCTTGGGTAGCCCAGAAAACCACAGATATTTTCTGCTGGATTGGCCCTTAGATATTCACTCACGCATGCACATATATGTACGCACATGTTTATGCTCTCGACTTCTGCATGTAGAAGGGACAGGCTAGGAATCGGAACGCCAAGAGCCTACAAAATATTCCTGACAAGTTATTGCTGTCGTTTAAAAAGAGCAAATCCTCATGAGGTATATAAAAGCTTGAGACGGTAAAGAGAATTCCATGGAGAATCTCTGTGATGGGGTAGACTAGGCCCGACACTCCCTGCTGGAGGCCTTGCTGCACACTATCCAAGGGAGAAGAGCAGAAAATAGGTCCTCCAAGCAGACTAGAGTGGCTTCTGCTGCTGCTGTCAATCAGGGCCCAGCAGGCTGATATAAAGGAAGCTGAAGCTCCACCCAGTCAGACCTAGGGATTGACTGGAAGGACAGCTGCACCACAGGCAGCTCCAAGTGCGAACTGGACTTCAGACCTGGTTGAAACCCATGGCTGAAAACTAGCCAGAATAGTCCACCGAACTGCAGAACGCTGGAAAGGATACACTGACCTCAAAGCCCTGCAAAAGAGGGCTGAACAGAGCAGCTTTGTGGGGAAGTGGCTCAGTTAACAGGGTAGCAGCACACAGCACAGATTGTTAACAGGCAATGACTGCTTGCGGGATCCCTGGGCCAGGACCCAGAGGAGTGGGCGGTCCTGTTCCCCCCCTCCTCCCCCCTCCACACAACTCCCAACAGCTACAACAAGGGGGTAAGAAAAATCCTGGTCCCAGGAAAATGGCCAGAAAGCTCTCTGGGACACCTCTACTCCCAGAGACATCTGGGGAGGAGAAGTTTCAGACATGCCCTCGGTCACAAAGGGGAACCCATGAGAGGGTGAGTCCCTTCATAATCTCTCAGAAAAAGGAAATTCACTGATGCCGCCACGGGTGACTTTTTTAGAGTTCATAGGGCCCGATAATCGACCCTCACCATTCTGCACCTCACCTACTCAGATATATCTTTAAACAATGAGGGTGTGTCTACACTGGCACACTTTTCCGGAAAAAGGATGCAGATGAGGAAAGTCGGAATTGCAAATGCAGCGGGGATTTAAATTTTCCCCGCTGTATTTGCATGAACATGGCTGCCGCTTTTTTCCGGCTCGGGGCTTTGCCGGAAAAAAGCGCCAGTTTAGACGGGGATTTTTCGGAAAATAAAGCCTTTTCTGGAAGATCCCTTATTCCTATTAAAATCAGGAGTAAGGGATCTTCTGGAAAAGGCTTTATTTTCCGAAAGATCCCCGTCTAGACTGGCGCTTTTTTCCGGCAAAGTCCCGAGCCGGAAAAAAGCGGCAGCCATGTTCATGCAAATGCAGCGGGGAAAATTTAAATCCCCGCTGCATTTGCAATTCCGACTTGCCTCATCTGCATCCCTTTTCCGGAAAAGGGTGCCAGTGTAGACACATCCTGAATGTAAAACATACCAATAGTTGTTTATTCCATTCAGAATATTTGGCACACACTTTGCAGGGTTGTAAACTAATTCAAGTTACAGGGTAGGAAAGAATCAACTCTGCAGAGTCCTTAGGCCAGGTTCTGCTTTGTCATGCTCATATAATGCCAGAAGAACTGCTCTGAAGTCAAATATTTTCTTTGACCATGTCTTCACGATGCAAAAGATCAACGCTGCTGCAATCTATCTTCTGGCATTTGAT